>NC_084760.1:106880866-107489616 GCF_028858725.1 Colius striatus
CAGGACACTCAAGAGACACACTGGTGGTAGTGTCCATGAGTGACAGCAGACCTGTGTGGGGGTATATCCAGGTCAGAGCAGTCTGAAGTTTGCATCCCAGGCCAGAGGCAATGCTGCTGATGAAGCCAGGCATCTGGCATTTTTAAAAGGGGAGGAGGCTGGGTGGCACAGGAAAAATTTGAGTACTCACATGCATGTGTAAATTACAATTGAAAGTATAGAGCCTTAAACAATGGTCAAAGTGAGACAAAGGTTACTTACAAGCATGATTTTGAGAGGGTGGGAGGTAAATAGATATTATAAGAAAATTGATATTTTCTTGTCCCTTTTCTCCCCCCTCACCCCAAGTCTGGTGCCATCTATATTAACAATTGCAGAGGGATGGGCGAGGGCTGAAGGGGAGAAGAAGCCCTCCCTGTGGCGCTAAATCTAAGAGGACAATAGTTTAACATGCTTTGCAATCCATAGGAAAAAAAAGCCCCTCCATTTGAGCAGGTATTTTTAATGGATTTAAGCACTTCCATCTGTTTTGGAGAAAAGGTATTGAAAAAGTGTGTTCCGTGAACGTTTCAGAGAAAAAGTCTTTTTTTCGTACCTATGTTTGGTAGAAGAAAGTAACAAATACGCTTATGGCTTTGTACAGTGTGAGTTGGGGGAAGAGATGCAAATCCTCGCTAAGAAGCCTCCTCCTCCTCCCGTTCCTCCCTCGCTTGCGCGCCAGCAGAGAGTAAAGGGGCTTTTAGACTAAAACCCCTAGAAGAAGGAAATGCCCACCCCCATCGCCGGCCATCCCGCCGTGTCTCAGGGCGCCAGGGCCGGCCCCGACCTCGCGGCGGAGGGGGATCAGCCACGGACCCTGCGGCGCTGTCAGGCGGTTCCCGCCCCGCGCTCAAGATGGCCATGGTCGGCGCGGGTAGAAGGGTTCCCGGCCCCTCCGTGCCCTGCGGCCCCGGGAGCCGCACTCCGCGCCTTCAGGGGTCTCCACTTTCTCCCGCCTCGGAGGATTCCCCCCAAAATGGTGGTGGCGGGCGGGCAGAGGATGCGCCCCTCCAGCAGCGTGGCCGGCGGGCGGGAGACAGCGCGGCACCTCCCCGCCCTCCGCTGCCCGCCGGCGGGATTTGCGCTCCCCACCTCGGATCAGACCCGAACCCCCATCTGGCCCCGCGAGTGCACGGCGGGCAGTGCGGGGCAGTGGCTGGACCAAGACGCTCCGCAGCCGCCCATGTGCCTCTGTTCTGCCGCATCCCGTCCCGTCCCGTCCCATCCCATCCCATCCCGTCTATTGCCGCCGGCAGGATAGCTGTAGGGTAAGCTTGGGTAGGGCAGCGGGGCCGAAGAGCCGTCGGAAAACCCCATCCCCCGGTCCTCCCGCTGCCCCTCGCGGCGCCGCCAGTGCCTCTCGTCCCGCCACCACGTACGCCGCCAGCCTCCGCCGCCCCGGCCACGGAATCCCGCTGCCCTCCCGAACAGCCTCCACCGCAGAGCCCCCGCCAACTCAAGCTGGCCAGAAGAGCTCCCGCTGCCCTGAAGGGGCCCGGGGCAGAGCGCCCACCCGCCCGCTGTGGCTCTCTCCCTCCATCCCGCGCTCACCTGCGAGGTTGCGCCGCCGCGGCCGCGGGCAGGGAATAGGCGGCCGCTCTCGCCGGGTACTTTTAAAATCTTTGAATTTGGTATCCAAAACCGCGCCAACCAATGGGAGGCGGCCGGCGGGACGGCGCGGCCAATGGGAGGCGGGCAGAAGGCGGGGGCCAATCCGGAGCGCGGCGGGCGGAGCCGTCCCGACTCACATTTTCCCTCCTCGGCCGGCAAGGAGAGAGGTGAGTGGCGGGGAGGTGGCGCGCGCGCCGCGCGGGGCGGGGCCACGGCGCGGGAGGCGGCGCGCGGGGCCGGGCCCACAGCGACTCCCGCCCGCCCCGTCCCGCCCCGTCTGCTCCCCGCAACCGGCACCCGACACCCGGGCGGGCTCAGGGCGCTCCCCTGAACGAATGACCCGACGTGTCAGCGTGCATGCAGCGCCCAACGACACCCGCGTTTGCTCGGATAAATGGCTGCGGCTGGGGTGTGCCCGGCATCTTCGCATACTCGGAGCAAAGGGCTCGAGGTGTGCAAAGCTCCCCTGACGGGAAAGGATGGGTCAAATCTGGCCCCGAGGATCTTACACTCGAGTTCCTCCCCAGAGTAGAACTGCATTTGTTTTAAAATAGGATCAACGTTATTAGCAGTTGTCACAGTGAGAGGCTGCATTAAGCAGACCGGGCACCAGCGCAGGGATCCTGCCACTGACGGAAAGACAACCGTGTCCCAGCTCAGGGAGGCTGCATTTGCAGCGAGACAACAGATCTTGCATTAAAATGATCATGAAGCAAGAAAAGAACTTCAAGCCTTTATGCAGTAAAGCTTGCTGTGACAGGCCAGGGAGGTAACACTTATAATAGTGAGGTCCACCTTGCATGACACTGTCAGGTGTCTGGTGATACCTCTGTCAGCCTCCTGCCAGAACCATTTAATCTCTTTTTTTCCAACTGATCACAGAGGCTGGCCACTCGCAAGGCCAACGACACATCTGATTTCTGTTCAGGAGGCAGATGAGAACAGAGAGGCTGCGAGGCCTGGCAAGATCTGGCCAGTCAAGCCAACAGCTAGCTGGTGAACATCAGGAGAGGCTGAGACCTCAACACTTAAGTTTCACGCAGTGCTTAGATCTGGTTGACGGTACTTGTCTGGAGGAATATGAAGCTGAAGTTAAAGAGAAGGAATCACAAACTCCATCTATCACTTGGTATAAGATAGATGTGAAGTGGCCTGAAGTAAAGAAGATTGTCACAAGTGCTCTGTAGTTTTGCATTTACAGTACTGTTCTGGTAGCAAATGAAGGCTAGTTTCTGCTCCAAGCAGTACTGAATTATTTTACACACAAAATGCATCAATATCAATTTTCACTTGCTTACCTGTCAGCTGGATGTTACGAATCTGCTAGTAAATCCAGGCCTGGGTCTCACAAGCAGGAAATACGTATGCCTCATCTTAGGCAACCTGAAGATAATACATGCATCTTTAATTAAAACATCTGAAACTTAATTATAGTTACCATGCAGTATTTCCTAGGCAACAAACCTCAGAAAGGTATTAAATGATTTTATGTGTTTCTTTTGATGTGCGTGGGTTCAAACTGTAGTCCCAAATGTCATAAAAGAGGATAAACTGATACTTATTAGCTGATTTGTACACAGGGTGTTTAAATAATGAATTTCTGTAAGCTATCCATAGCAAACTTAGTTTGCTCCTATTTCAATTTCTTACACAAATTCTAATTAGAGGTCTGAAAGAAAACACTCCTATATTCATGGTAACATTTTTTTTTTTGTTTCAATTTTTTATTTACTGGTATTTACATTTCAAAGACATTCTGTGTGTATATACACACATGCATAGGTGCAATGCATGACAGCATAATGTAGCAGGGAAACTGTAGGTTTTCTGTTGCTATATGTATTTGGGATTGTAAACTGTAGTCTAAAATAAAGGCCAAAAGTCTTCTTTACCCACTTATAAACATGTGCACATGTATCAGCAGATTAGAAAGACAAAAAATTACTTTACTTTTACAGATCAAATGTTTTAAGACGCTGTTAAACAGATGAAACCAGTAAGATGCTGCACATACCATGTAATGTTTAGAAAACCAATAAACTGGACAGTCAATTAAAAACATACAGGAGAAACTGAAATGAAGCCAAATGGAGACTGAAATATCAGCCAAACAATACTCTAATGGTTCTTTTAACTTTCGGCTAAAGAACAGAAATATCCTTTTCAAAAGTAATTTATATGAATTGTCACTTGGCTTCCACAGCTTTTATCTTCTTTTGGAACAAGGGATATTCCTAAACAATTTGTTGTATTTATTAATAAGGGCCAGAAAGGCATGAAAACACAGAGGACATACACCTTGACTCCCTCTCCCATACCATGTATAAGTGATCAACAAACATGTAGGTAAGCAGCAGGATCATTTATTTGTCCTTTTCTTTGAACCACTCAAAAAAATAGGATTTTTTTGTTCTTTCAAATAAGTTATTTGACACTGTATTGACGTTTAAACAAAAACTAGAAAGACATAATTTTTTAATGCACACCTTTCGAGAGTACTGAATCAGTATCTTCTCAGAGGAGAAAGTTGAAAACTGCAGTTGCTTCTGGCCCAGTCAAGTTCACTTTCCAAGTAGACTGCTGCAGCAATAATGTCTTACATGAAGGTAATAAAGTCTTTTACTCAGAAAGTATGAAAACTGTTTATCAGTCATGAGGAAACAAGTTGTACTGTCTTTCACGAACTAAAAAGCAGTTGCATTTTCTGCGTGATGCTCCAAGATGCTCCGTTACAGACAAATGTCTACATCTGTTGTAATGGGCTGACAAAGAACAACATTCAGGATAGGTTCTTTTTTTCATTTTCTGAAATAATTTCCATTAAAGATTCATAATCAGCGTATTCTTTCAGAGTTTGTATCATTTCATCTAGCAGTTCTTCCCCTAGCATGAAAGACTCAATATGGTGCACTGATCTGCTTATCCTGTGGTCAGTAATCCGATCCTGTGGAAAGTTGTATGTTCTGATCTTCTCTGATCTTCCTTTAGTCCCAATCTATCAAACAAGAACAATCAGTTCATCATCGTCATCTTTTTATAAAAAGGATGAAGTACTGAGTAATCATCTAAAGTGAAACCTTTCTCTTCCTCCCACGACTATCTAGTTCAGTAGTTGCAGTAATTGCTCTCAAACCTTTGTAAGAAAAATTTAATTGTACCTTTTTCTAATATTTTTCTGGTGCTTCATGCTGTAATACAGTTTGTTTATGTAGAATTTACATACTACTAAATGTTTAAGTCTGCCTACTATATGACCGTTACTGCTAAACCAGAATGTACCATTTTTACTGTGTGCAAGTCCTTTCTGGGCTCCTGTTCCTCTATATTTCCATTTACTATTTGCAGTTCAACACACGAATGACCCCAAGGACACATGCTCGTACAGAATCATATCTTTACTAAGTGAAACTTACTTGAATTTTTCGAACATTGTTTCTCTTTTTGGTTTCTTCTTCCAGTTTGGCGTTGTACAGTTTAGCACACAGCATTTGCATAGCCTTCTCTTTGTTTCTAATTTGAGATCTTTCTTGCTGACATTCAGACACAATCCCTGCCAAAAATATCATGACATTTAACACTTAGCAGTAATACATTCTAATTTTGAGAAGATTTGTGTTAGGTTACAATAAGCTAGTTTTTTCTTCAATACATGTGGGAACGTACAAACCCATGTTTATTACTATCTAACACTACACTACACTGTGGAAAAGAAGTGTAGGCTGAGCTGTACAGGTGTTTTAAGTCCTAATAGAAAAAAACTTATATTTGATATGTTTGACAACAAGTAGATAATGAAATAAAAGACACATGGTCCAATCAGACTTACAGAGACACTTTTAATACTTCTAATTTTTGGCCATAGTTGCAGGAAATTTAGGATTGAAGGAGTAGTAAAATACAGTAGATAGTGAGTATATAGAGTATGATCAGAATACACAAAAGCAGGCACTATAAACTTAAAAAAAAAAAAGTTCTGATTTCTCTCTCCAAAACATACTGATCAAGTTAAAATGAGAAGTAAACAGGCTAAAAAAGAGCACTCCTCAAAAAGCTGTAGTGAGAAGAAATACAGGAAGAAGACAGCACAAGCTAAGTTGTTATTTGGATTTATTTTAAGTAACTCTTTAAGTTTACCCTGGTGATGGAGGATAGAGAGAAGAAGGAACTACTTATTGCTTTCTTTGCTTCAGTCTTTACTGCTAAGGCCAGGCCTTGGGAAGTCCATTCCCTAGAGGATAAAGTCTGGAGAAAGGAGGACTTTCCCTTGGTTGAGGAGGATTGGGTTAGGGATCAACTAGGCAAGCTGGACACTCACAAATCCACAGGTCCTGATGGGATGCACCCAAGAGTGCTGAGGGAGCTGGTTGATTTTATTACTAAGCCACTCCCCATCATTTCTGAACAATGATGGAGGACAGGCGAGATGTCTGAGGACTGGAGAAAGGCCAATGACATTCCAGTCTTCAAAATGGGCAGGAAGGACTACCCAGGAAGTTACAGGCTGGTCAGCCTCACTTCCATCCCTGGAAAGGTGATGGAACAGCTCAGCCTGGATATCATCTCTAAACTCATGAAGGAAAAGATGGTTACCAGAGGGAGTCAACATGGGTTCACCAAGGGGAAATCCTGTTTGACCAACCAGATAATCTTCTACGAGGGCATAACCAGCTGGCTAGATGAGGGGAGAGCAGTGGATGTCATCTACCTTGACTTCAGCAAGGCTTTTGACACTGTCTCCCATAACATCCTCATCAGAAAGCTCAGGTAGTGTGGCTTGGATGAGTGGACAGTGAGGTGGATCGAGAGCTGGCTGAATGACAGAGCCCAGAGGGTGGAGATCAACTGCACAGAATCGAGTTGGAGGCCTGTGGCCAGTGGAGTTCCACAAAGAACTGGGGCCAGTCTTGTTCAACATCTTCATCAATGACCTGGATGAGGGGACAGAGCGTACCCTCAGCAAGTTGGCTGATGACACCAAACTGGGAGGACTGGCTGATTCCCCAGAAGGCTGTGCTGCCGTTCAGCAGGATCTCGATCGGTTTGAGAGTTGGGCAGAGAGGAACCTCATGAGGTTCAACAAGGACAAGTGCAGAGTCCTGCAGCTGGGAAGGAACAACCCCATGCACCAGTACAGGCTGGAGGTCGATCTGTTGGAGAGAGCAGATCTGCAGAGAGAGACTTGGGAGTTCTGATTGATAACAAGCTAAATATGAGCGAGCAATGTGCCCTTGTGGCCAAGAAGGACAATGGCATCCTGGGATGCATCCAGAAGTGTGGCCAGCAGGTCAAGGGAGGTTTTCCTCCCCCTCTACTCTGCCCTGGTGAGGCCTCATCTGGAGTCCCGTGTCCAGTTCTAGGCTCCCCAGCTCAAGAGGGACAGGGAACTTCTAGAGACAGTCCAGCACAGGGTCACCAAGATATTCAGGGGACTGGAGCATCTTTCATATGAGGAAAGGCTGCGGGAACTGGGGATGTTCAGCTTAGAAATGAAAAGACTAAGGGGGGACCTCATTAACACTTTTAAGTACCTAAAGGGTGAATGTCAGGAGGATGGGGTGACACTTTTTTTCTGTTGTCCAGTGATAGGACAAGGGGTAATGGACATAAATGGGAACACAGGACATAAACTGGAACACAAAGAGCTTCATTTAGACATAAGGAAAAGCTATTTTATTGTGATGGAGCACTGGAACAGGCTGCCCAAGGGAGGGTGTGGAGTCTCCTTCTCTGGAGGTTTCCAAAACATGCCTGGACGTGTTCTTGTGTGATATTATCAATGTGAACCTGCTTTAGCAGGGGTTGGACTAGATGATGTCAACCTCTACCATTCTGTAAGTCTGTGAATTCTGGTAAGATTACACAGTATTATTTTATAAAAGACTTGTTTATAAACAACCTTTTGGATCACAATGAAGATCGTAAAAAGAGGATGAGAGAAACAGAATTAACAAGACAATTGTAAAGGAAGAGAGATCAAGAGGAATAAAGATAGGAAAGTTGGAGCAGGAAAAAGTCAGAAGATGAAATATAAAACTCTCTAAGAAGCATCTCTGCTGTGTAACCATAAAAAACATGCAAAACATTTTAAGATTTCTAGAATAACACTACGAACTGCCTTCAGTAAAACCAAAGATTTGCTGGATTTAGTTTGTGGCTGTTTTTTCCTAACATGCAGGCAATCTAACACTTTGCAAACCTAGAGTACCTTTTTGTCGCTGTATCTTCAGCAGAATTCTATCCTCTAGGCTGTTTACCTTCTGCTTTACTGAGGTGATGAAAAAAGTGTAGAATGGACTCATGTCTTAAATAAATATGAAGAAATAGGTGGCAAAAATCTGGATACGTGAAGATAAAGAGCACTCGGGATTACTCTGAAGCTGTAAAGTCTGACTAATGTTTGTGGTAAAGAAGAGGAAAAGTTAAAAAGCAATGAAAGTCAATTCAGCTGTTGTGAATTGCTCAAAGGGAAGTTAGAAGCTTAGGAATGGCAATAAAAAAAGATATGGCAGCTAAAATCAGATAGCATTTGAGGGTGTATCTTGCCCCTCCTGCTTTTCCTAATCTGAGCCCTGGAGATGGGACTCCTGATTGTGTGTGTAACCTATGAAAAAGGAGCCAGCAATCAAATGGAAGGTGGCATCCTGAGTAGATTCTGCAATTAAAAGGAACACTTTAATAGTGGAAAAAGAGCAATCTCTCTTTCAGAGACTAGTCAAGAAAAGGCAAATCACCTGATTTTAACCTACTCCATTTTTAGCTTTATTTTTCCATTGGTTGAAAGCTTAAATAAAACATTTTCATAGAAACTGGACATTTTTGGAGTGTAATGCTTGAAGGCAAAAGAGATATTTAACCTACTGAGGCCAGAAGTCTTCACTATTACAAATTGGAGTGGGCATAAGACATTACATTTACAGTATTATAAACACACATCAAAATTATAGGAAAAGTCATCCAAGTTTGAAAATAAAACTGTTGTGTCAAAAGAAATTCTGACAGCAGTTTCATAATGTAGCTCTTGACTAGGGAAAAAAAAAATCAAGCACCTGTTGGAATATGAACTATCCGTACAGCACTGTCTGTGGTATTGACATGTTGGCCTCCAGCTCCACTAGCTCTCTTTGTTTCTATCCGTAGATCTTTTGGATTAATTTGCAGCCTCATCTGTGACAGGAGACAGAAAAAAACCAAAAAACAAACCAAACCATAAAAAATATATTCATGTTGTTTCCTTCTAGACAGACATCAAAAATGTATAGTTGGTTTATTTTATGAGGCACATTCAGGAAAGATCAAACTTTTAAAGTTTATGAGTGTTACCTCATATCCACTTATAAACTTACTGACAAATCCTTGTAGCCAGATTGGAATGTGACATGATGGAAGCGAAGAAATCAGACAAAGACTACCTGAAGGCATAACTGTCCCTTAGCACTAATCTTCCCCCTCTCCTGAAAGCTCTGTACCCTTTTCCATCAGTTAACCAATATTGGAACTTGGCCAGAAAGTTTTTAGATTAAATGGAACATATTCCCTTTGCTGTTTCTAGAATGGGACAATGGTGTCTGGGAGAAAGGAGTGAGACAACTTTGGGAGAGATTAGGAAGAAGTAACATCTTTGCCAATTTACTAGGTCAACATGAAATGACAATGGAAACAAAGCTTTACTTGGGGGGTGGGTCTAGATTATCTTTTGAGGTCCTTTCCAACGCTTTAGATTCTGTGTGTGATTCTTAGCCAGTTGTTTTAAACTCAGCAAATGTGGTGAGAATTATCACCCATACACTTTGGAAGGGAAAGTGAGGACATTACAAAAATGTGGAAGAGAAGCTGCTAAAAGAAATCTTTATGAGTTCTGCAAATTGATTCAATCTTTTGTTACTTTGTAAAGAATGTAAAGTTTTCCACAAAACATGTGAGAGACAGTCACAGTGAATTTTCAAGTTACAATGAAGTAAACTGACAGTTTCTTGAGATTGGGATTATGGGGAAAATCAGAAATTCTTTATTTCACCTCCCTGGGCAAAAATGAAGATATACAAGCAAATATGACTTAGTTTAAAACTAAGATTAAACAAGTCATTAAGAGAACAAGACAGACAGAAAACACTTGGGTATCAGCAACATGGCACAGAAATACATCTCTCGTGATACAGTTTGTTATACTAAAAGATAAATATTACCTCATCAGGTTGGGGTAATATTGCAACAGTCATTGTGCTGGTGTGAATGCGCCCTTGTTTTTCTGTCTTTGGCACCCGCTGAACACGATGCACTCCTCCTTCAAATTTCATGTACTTGTAAGCCTCAAGACCAGCTATACTGGCAATTGCACGTCTTAGGCCACCTTTAATATAAAAGAGAAACAGTTGTAAAGCTGTAAGTAAAACTGCTAGTATTATGGTGTTATATTTTACACAGTATACTTAGATATCATTGTAATTTGTGTCTTAAAACTATGAATTTATTATTTAAATAGAACTACATTGAAAATGCAAGAAAACTGTTAAACAAAGTCAGACATACATACACACACACTATACTAAGTAAAGCTCCTGTTATTATAGAGTCCAATTTAAATTTTTATATATATGAAAAGATTGTCTATGAACAATTTTGTTTTATTATTAGTTCAGAACCTTATCATTCAACGGGAAAAACCCCAACTCTCTAACTAAAAGATGAGTATTATTCATACTCTTCTTATTCTTCATTCTCCTCCATGCATCCTACCAGAGTCTCATCTTTGGTCTTTCATTTATTTTTAATCTTTTGCACCCTTGCAGGGCACAGAACTCAGATTCCTGCCCCTCTTCCAATCCAGGAAAACATTTGACAGTAATGTACTATAAACTAGTATTGAACAGTTTGGAAGTTGAAAGTAAAGCATAATACAATCATGGTTTTCTGACAAAAAAAGTTTGTTGCAATACTAGTTTATAGCATTCTTAATCTTCCTTGTTTGATAGGTAGCAAACCCTTCAGTCATGCCAGTATAACCAAAGGATCAGAGAAGTGATGGCACTGAAATGAACATAATTTTTCACCCGTTCTGGTTTTTATTCCAGCCCACTACCTGGATCCCATTCTCAGCACAGTGGATGGTGTACCAAGGGAACAATTAATGAGGATATAAGCAGCCTTGAATATTGCTGTTGAAGTCTTCCAAAATAAAACTATAGAGGAAGTAAAGAAGGCAGCACATACTTCTCAGAAATATTGTTTTAGGCTATCTCTAGACTAATGAACTATAGGGGCAAGATAGCAGCCTGTTTAAAAAAGAAAGTGAAGATAATGTAGAATCTGAAAATGCCTTGCAAAGCAGGAAAAAAATCATCATCCAGAATGTAAGCCAGGTTTTTAGCTTCCACACAGAAGGCTTGCAAATGTTTTTATTCTACAAATTTAAATTCCTTCATAACTTTACTAAAACATATTTCCTTTTACAGTCATGTTTGTGGAAAATAGCCTAAACTACCTTTTCCTTTCTCCTTCACCTCACTTTTGTCCGACTTAAAATATTTCTCCTACTTGTAAAAATCTCTGCCATTTTGTCTTTTCAACATACCTAGTGCACCGATTTAATTTATAGCCATTATTGACTACCAATTTGGTAAGATAAATCTGTCATCTTTAGAATAAATCTGACCATAAAGCATGTAGCTTACCAAGTAAGAATGTATGTTAAAATCTTCAGTTTAGATCAGCAGGTTTCATTCCAACAGATAGTGTGAAACCCTTCCACTGCTATGCAAATGCTACTGAAATGAACAAAAAAATTCCTTCTTTACTCTTAAAAGAATCTTGTGTAACCTAAAAAAATTACTGTAGTTAAGTAATAAAGCTTACTTCTTTACATATAAAAGCCATAAGCAACATGAGGAAGAAGCCAGGCTATGTCAGGTGTAAAAGTAATGTCAATGTCCACAAGGCCCTACTGATGGGTATTAATTATGTGATAAGCAGTTCACAGAAAAAGCCAATGTTCTGTCTTTTCTCCCTGACTTCTCTTGGCATTAATATATATACCATGGGTACAGTCTGTCTGTTCGAGTTGCAGCCACACCTGTGACACATTCAGGAGAGTTTAAGTTTGTAGTGATAACAGTGTGCCTGTGCCACCATACTACGCAACATGACATGACCAAGCAACTGGTTCAGGAGACAGGTACTTTGGTCATACTGATCCAAATCTACTATTACCAACACAGGTTTAATATGAAATGCAGTCAAATCCAATGAAAACTCAATAATCCTTTCACCCTGGCAGACATGTTGTAGCCTGTAAAATACAGTTAGCTCTCACAAACAATATGCTTGTCCCTTTCAATTAAAATGCCTTTCTCTAGCCTGAAAACTGATCTCCACAGGACCAGGGTGTGAGTTTGTACTCATTTTGTATGTGGCATCTTATACGCAGATTGAGATAAACTCCCATATCTGTGCCTCTACCTGCTGCTACAGGGCGAGAGGCAGTGGATAAATACAGACATGCAGGTTTGAGCTTGAACATGCACACTAAATCTTGAACTATGTGCTATTTTGCACAGGGGCAGGTCAATAAAGTCAGTTAAGAGTGGATTGAAACCAATTCTTAATTTCGGCTTTGTTTAACTTTCACCTTGTCTATAAACGATTACCTTTAGATTTAAGGCAAATTCTGGAGCTCTCCAAAATACGGGAATTTAAATGTAGGACCTTGCTTTTGGTCATTCAGTCTATAAAAATGGAGCCTAAATAGGATCCAACAGCCTAATGTCACCAGCAAGTATCCTTAACTCCATTCTTATTCAGCACAGCACAGACATTTTGAGGGTTTAAACACGCCTTTCAGTGGCAGAACTATCTATAATACCCCTACTCCTGCAATTTATTTTAAGCTCCTCAGTTTTGATAATATATAGTCATGAAAATAACATCAGAAAACAAACTACAATAGGCTGGCAAAGTCTAGGGCTGCCTTTATGTATGTTTAAATTTACATCCTGTCTCCCTAAATATTCATTTTGGTGCACAAGCAAGCCCTCGGTAAGACAAAAGTGTTTAAAATAAATACATAGCCTTTAAAAAACTAGTGGTTTCAAAACGAAAATATGGCTAGATATTTACTAGGTTAATGTATTACTTCTGTGTCCCATTTCAGGCATTAAAGAGAATGCCTCAGAGGGTACGTGCTCCTTGTCCAATGACTGAGCTTACACCAAAAGGGTAGTCAAGTACAACTCCCTTTCTCTTCCAATCACAGGACTGCAAATTGAGTCAGACCACACTTAAAACAATCCAGTAACAGAGAGTTTGTGAGGCTAATCAGTGGATTGATCCAATTAGCACTGTGGCCTCTAAATTGCTAAAGCTGAAAGAGAGAAGGAACAAACAGCTGACTGGAAGGTGGTACAGCCCTTGTTTAAGCTGACTGTGAATCTATGCTCTGGAGGGAAAGTCGTATGTGACTGCTGGGGTTTAGCCCATACAAGTTTTCCCTCAGTGGAAAAGGGAATTCTCCTCTCCTCCTGGTATATGAGATAAGATGATAGAGACCCTTCCCCTATGGCAGATTTCTGTGAGCTCTGAAGACTGAACTGGCTCAGCTCTTGGAAGAGTTTTTCTTGTCATGAATAGGGATAAATGTGACTTCCTTCTTTCACAAAAGAAAGTTGTGTGGTAGCATGAAGCTTCATTTATGTACCTTTACTTGTATTATGCAAACAGTTTACTTGACAAATGACCTCTTAACCATAGTTTATTAATAGTAAAAAAAAAAATCTAGATTATAGACAATTCTGAACTCAAATGTCAATTAATATGCATTTTTTAAAATTCAATGAATTAACAGCAGCCACCCTTAGAAAGAGATTCCGATACTGTGAAAACCTGAGCTCATGTTCATCAACTTGAAAGGTCACCTGCTAAGAACTCGAAAGTTACTCAAACATTTTAAAGATATAAAACTTTTAGAACTCATATTCCATCAAATTTGGTTAAGAACCCAGAAGAATAAGTGAAATCAAAAGTAAGTTAAACTGTATCCACGTATTGGAAAAGTGAAGACAAGGGCCTCCCTTTTTTCAAATGTGAATACAGACAACGAATCAAGCCTGTACCTAGATATTGACGTTCCCAGTTTGTAGTGTCTGACTGTAGTTCTTCCATGGAGTCACATTTTTGAACCTTGTTTTAATCCTTCAATATGAAACAGTGAATAAGAAACTGTAGTTATGCAAGAAGGGTCTCAGGGCACAGAAAGACCCTCACTAGAAGGGGAAAGCAACTCAAGGACAGGAGAAGCTCAATTAGGAGAGTTGTGTGTATTTATTTTTTTGTGAATTTCTCCATGGTTGAAACAGAAATGCTTCAAGATATTTGAAAAATATCAAGCCCAAAATATGGCATAAATAAACAGAAGAAGTATTAGAAGATGCTTCACATTTCTCAGAACTTGCTAAAAAAAAAAACCCTCTCTGCAATTATATTTTTGATTGAAAAAACCATCGGTTTTTCTGACAGTTTGCATTTCCTAATATTCTAGCTTTCCTCATCTCTTCTTCAAAATTTCACTTAAAGGGGAAAAGAAAAATGAATACATCTAAAGTTGCACAATCAATCTGAGCTAGAAGCAGTAAACTGCCCAAATGTTCATCTACTATGAACATTTATATGTATATTATGATATATACATTACCTCCACAGGAATATAAAGCGAGCAAAGTGTGTTAGCTTTACTCACAAGAGAAGATCTGTTAGTACAGACAGATTTAGGAAATCTAGCCTGCTGTGAAACGTGGCTAGCAATCTGTCATTTAAAACATAAAATCACACTCACTGGCTGGACATGTTCTTATAGAATCACAGAATGGTAGGGGTTGGAAGGGACCTGCAGAAGCAGGTTCACCTAGATCAGGTCACACAGTAACATGTCCAGGCGGGTCTTGAAGACCTCCAAGGGACGAAACTCCACACTCTCCCTAGGCAGCCTGTGCCAGGGCTCCATCACCCTCACAGTAAAACAGTTTTTTCTTATGTTTAAATGGAACTTTTGTGCTCCAGCTTCATCCCATTACCCCTTGTCCTGATATTTTGTACTACAGTTTCACATTTTAAGCTGTCTGAAATTCTTTTGCTGCCAGAAGGAGGTCCTGGTTTTCTCACTGCTATGACCAGTAGCCACACACTTCTGCCTCCACCACCCTTATGCACATTTCTCCTCATCTCTTGTGCTGGATTATCCTGAAACTAACTGGTAGGGGAAGGTGTGTGTGTGTGTGGGGTGCTATTTTTCAGTTGTATTGATTTGGTGATGAGACTCTGCGAAGACACATAATTTCAAGTGCTAATGCAAAGAAGTCAGCAGAAATACAGAGACAGCACCCTGATCTTTGTGAAACAATATTACACAGTAATTGGATTAAGTTAAAATTAATACATGCCACTGCCTCAGTTTGTTGTGTAAACCTACCAATCCTCATCTTTGCAAAGACACTGTTCTGTGAGATCCAGTGAATCAACTTCACAGCTCATCAACACCAGGAGATTAAGGTTTTCCATCTCCTTGCATTCAACCTCATGTTGCTGCTTATCTAGCTCTAAGCCTCATGAGAATTGACTTAACATATTAACTAGGCAAAAAATTATCCCAGTCATAAAAGGCAATCTTTGCCAGTTTAAGTGAAAGGACATCCAAACAGATGACAAAAAAACCCCTAGGATTGCTCAGACAGCCAGAGGCAGTAAGGATAAAGGAAGAAAGGGGAAACATTTTCTTTTACTGGCATCAAGCTGTTAAACTGATTACCTGTGAAATTTTAGTTGAAAGCTTTCATAAGTAATTATATCTTCTATCTCTCCTCAAAAAAGTCTCAACAATTCCTTCCCTTTGCTCATCCATTAACTGTTACAGATGAGCTATATCCAAGTATCTAATTTCTTATATAAATCTTCAGATGGTATTATTTCAGCTAAACTCCAAACTGTTTAGATTAAACCTCAAAAATAGTTTGAATCATGCTGATCCCTCTCTGTCAAGCGATCCATAAAGAGACTTTCAACCTGCTACCAAACTGCTGTTTAAATATTAAAGTGACTACGTAGAATATTACATCGAAATAAGAAGTATATGTAAAGTATCTGTAAGCTAAAACAACATCTCTGCATCACTTTCTGAACTTTCTTCCACCAAGCACAAAGTTTAATTTCTACTTTTTGAAACTACTGAAGGTAAGTTTTATTTTTTAGCATTTTAATATTTTAATAGTACTTCAGAGATGGAATTTCATTCTCAAATACTGAAGCTGAGGAAAATTACACTGACATTCAAAGAATCTTCCACTTCTAAAATTGAGTTAGTGCAAATTAGCTTCCTGTAGTCACGAAATTCAAGTGTCACATGAATGAGTGCTTCAACTTAAATTAAAAAGTTACAAAGATTAAGTATCTTCATTACTGACCTATTTCACTGGGAAAGTAGTCTAATATTTCAAATTTCCACTTTTTGTAGGCAGCATATCGTTGATACATATCAAATATCTCCGAGGTGAACAGCATGGCTTCCTGCCCTCCAACTCCAGCAGTTACTTCCATGACAAGATCACTCTTGTCTGTTTCTTCTGAAGGAACCAAAAGCAATACTATCTGTGAATACAAAAATACCCAACTAAGACTTTGCTCTGACACTGCTATCCACAACCGAGACAATATAAAGTACCAGACAAGTCTGTAATCAATCTAGGCTGCACTCTCCTGCCCTAACTCGTTAGTGCCCAGAGGACAGGCCTCTCACGCCTCTCCCAGTGAAGAAGCAGCAGTCAGGAAGAGGTGTAGATGCATTGCAGGAAGGCTCCCTGTGCCTGTTCACGGTCACAGGAGCTACACAGGTCTCTCAAGACCTATGAAACTTCACAGCTTTCACTCATCAAGAGCACTGCAACATTTGGACACCGCAGGATACGTGCCAGTTCTTGTAAGGCAACCAAGCATCTCCCTTCCCCTCAGATTCCTTTTTAACCTGGTCTCAACTGTGGAGCTAAGAAGGTGTGGATGTTAAGGAGGATAGTCTTTCAATAACGACTCAGCTGTAATCTTCATTTATTTATTTAAAATAATTTAAAATCGTTCTACAGATGACGATTTCTTTGGGAAAAATTGTAAGCATTTAAAAAAATACTTATAAAGTGACTGTTGTATTGTTGTCAAAGGAATAAAGAATATGACAATACCAGCTTCTACTTCACCTGTAACATTAAGAATACGTAACTGTTTGTATCAAGATCATTATTTTTATGCTTAGTAACATAGATACTATGTGGAACCTATATAAAGTAGCAGTCTTAAGTAGTTCCATAGTATTAAACTTCTTTTTTTTTTCAAAACGATTAGTGTGTGTGATACAAGTTTAATGTTTCCAATAGATAAGATACACCCACACAACAGAAATTTGAGCACCTGCTTATAAAGATGCACCGATTCAAACAAATTCAGATGCAAGGACGTACTCTTCCACACACTAGGCACATACAGGCTGTCTCTATACTATCTACATTTTAAATTTTCCTTAGGTAACAGATGCCAGTTGAGGAGTATAAGAGTATAATTGGTAGGGAGGGGAGAAGAAGAACAGTTTATTGTATACATCCTATTTGGATGAGTAGGCAATTTGTCATTTTAAATTTAAAAATAGCACAGGAATAGAGGCTTCTAAAGGGGATCTAACCTGGTGCTTCAGTTCAGCTATCTCTTCTTCACAGGAGGCAATTTCCCCTTCTGCAAGCTTCTGTAAATCTTCACTCTCATCTGGAATATTGGAGTATGGTTAATCCTGAGATTTATATCAGTGCCACCCTCAGAAAATCTTCTGAAAAATAACCACTTACTCTATAAAAAAAAGAAAAACCGAAAACCCCCCACACACTAAATCCCTTAGAAAATGAGATTAATACTAAAGACATACAGTACAGATTAAGAGTCTTTTCTGATATTGTTCAGGAATGATATATGGAAAAATCTGAAACACAAGAATTTCTACTAAAACATTAAAAAGAACAACCAAAAAACCTTCCAGCACAACCACAAAAACAATTGCAATACTAGTGATCAAACAAGTTCATAAGTTGCCCAGAGCGGTTATGGGCTCTCCATCCTTGAATATATTCAAACCCGGATTGCACATAATCCTGAGCAATCTGTTAGGGATCACCCTGCTTGAGCAGAGGGTTGGACTGGATGATGTTCAGAGGTCTCTTCCCACCTCAGCCATCCTGTGATTCTATGAAATTACTTCCTTCATTTGACTGTGACAAGAACATCAGGGATTTAAATAGCACAGCAGCCCCATAATTAACACTCTTTATTAAAAGGACTATTACTCCATCACTGTATGAAAAGATATTCATAGTGGTTTGAAGTATTTTCTCTCTGTCAATGTATTCCAAGAACTGCTGCAAAACTTCTAACACACAACTAAAAATAACAGTATGGAAGAACACTCCCATTGTAATTTTAAAGTGTTTTTAAAGTGAACTTGTAATTTCAAAGTGTTCCTTGACTTATAAACCCTAATGCTTTATAATTAAGACTTGGTTTTCTGTGCTACAGTTTCAATATATTAAAACGTTATCCTTTTTTTACTGATAATTACAAATTCAAGATCTTAAGCAGCCTCTGACCTACATTAATTCAGCTAACTCAAGAAGAAAATAACATTACCCAAAAAAGGAGAAATGGTACACACAATGAAAAAGTGAGAACTGGGATGGGCACAGGGACACATAACTGCACAGTTCGTAACAAGAAAAGGAAAAGCTAGACTTTGTTGTTGTTGTTCTTTGTGTACAACAATCTATTAAACATGTTCAGCTGATATGAACACTCTTACAATAAAACCACATCATTTCAGCATTTTAATTGCATTTAGTCACTAGCACAATTTTAAATGAAACCTTTTGACTGCAATTTATGCTTAATATTGGTAGATTAACACCCTCTGCCCTGCTCCCCCCAGTCGCTTCTGTAACAAGGAAATAAAAAAGATAACCATGTGTAAATTGGTTTAGACAACAAGCATGCTTTACCTACAGTTGGTTGAGCATGCACACTTTACTGCCTGATTAACTGTAACTCTTTAAACATGTACACTTGATCATTTGCTGCCCAGAGGGGTTGTGGAGTCTCCTTCCTTGGAGGTCTTCAAGACCCGCCTGGACATGTTCCTATGTGTCCCGATCTAGGTGAATCTGCTTCTGCAGGGGAGTTGGACTAGATGAGCTCTAAAGTTCTCTTCCAACCCCTACCATTCTAGGATTCTATGATTTGCAACTATCTAAATTTCTTTATAACTACTGATTGATTAAACGCTAGTCATTGAGGCCAAAAAAAAATTAAAGAATTACAAATCTGTCAAACTAGCTATTGATAACACAACTACTATTCAATTAAGAAATGATCTAATATAACAATAGCAGTTGCATACTTTCATGCAATTGTAACAGGCTCTAAAATCACTTTAAAACACGGAAATACTTTAAGGATGAATTACCAAGTGCTACTCAAAGTTACTAAGTCTTTGTGATCACATCACTTTCCTGATGTCTGTTTTTTGATGACATGGTCTCCTCCTTCAGAGGCTTCTGAAAGGAGAAAAAACTTCATCCATTTCATTTCAATCAGTTTGTTTGGGTCAATTATTAGTTTGCTCAAAAGAAACATTTCTCCCTTTTCACTCTGAGGCAGGAAAGAATGAACAGGGGGAAACAAAAAAATAAAGGATCACTTGTTTTCAGACAGTGTTTCCAGTCAGTGTTAGTTATTCTGACTGCAGTTGACACTTGTGATTAATTGGTACTCATCCAAGTAGTATTACATTACCCAGGGAACAACTAATGACACAGTGAAAGTACTCCTTTTCTGCATTTTAGTTTCTAACTGCTATCAAAATTTAGTTTTATTCAGGGTAAAAAATATTAATTTTTTGTCAACCACGAAAGCGTGGAGCTGCTAGCACAATACCAAGTTAAATCACAGATGATGCTGCGGCTGCTGAAACGCATGCAAACAGGCTGGGCTGCCGTAATACCATGAAAAAAGCAGTTTTAAAGCTTTCTAAGATTTCTGTCCCCACTTCTCTGTAGTTTCTATGAAACAGATGTGATCACGTTGCTCCCTCCTTTAGGCGGCAGCGGCTTCCGCTTTCCCCCTCATCCTAGCCGGCACTCCCTGGCCACCCGACCTCTGCCCCGGAGGGTCGTTTGCCAGCGGAAGCAAAAAGAAGGTGCCCCGGGCTTTTCCTCGCGGCACTTTCCCGCATTTGACCTCTCTTCCCTCACCGGGGCGCGCCCCCGCCCACTGCCCCGCGCCTCCCGCAGGCGCTCCCGCCCCCTCCGGGCCCTCCCCCAATCGCGTTGGCACATGCAAATTTCCCTCCCCGCCGGCCCCCGCCGCCCCGCACCTTGCCGCGCCAGCTCCCGCGTCTCACGCAGCTCCTGTTCCTTCTGGCGCAGCCGCTGGATGCGCGCCGCCAGCTCCGGCCCCGCCCCGTCCCCGCCCCGCACCCGCGCCTCCAGCAGGCGGCGTAGCGACGGGGCGGCGAACAGCTCGTCCAAGCCGGGCCGGGCGCTCAGCCCGCGGCGGGGCTGGCACGGGCGCGTCCCCGCCGCGCTGCCCCCGACCGGCGCCGCTCGGAGGCTGCGAGAGGGCGGCGCGGCGGCCCGGCAGCACTGCGCCGCGCGGACGGCTCGCGAGAGCAGCCGCATGCTTCCGGCGCCAGCCCTTGCCCTGTGCCGGAGACACCCGAACGCCCTCGGTGCCTCCAAGCCGAGTTTCCGGAAGTTGCCGAAGAGGCTCGGCGCTGGTTTCGGGTGCGGTCGTAAATTCTCGGAGCTCCGCAGGCGGAAACGTGCGAAGGACTTCGGCTCCCTTCGTCTGGCGGGTCTGCGCCCTGAGTTGGACGCGCTCTGATTGGCCACAGCGCGGGCTAAGGGGCGGGGCCCGGCGGTCAGAGCGGCAAGCTGAGCGCGCGCCTCCCTGCGTCCTACTGCGGACAGCGGCGCCTCCTGTCGGCCCAGAGTGGCGCGGCCGTGGGTCGTTTTTTGTTCATCATGAGCCCAAAACCGCCCCAAACCGCGCCAAATCTTCCACAATACAAGTTTAAAGCGGGGCTCCTGGGGTGACAGTCTGTGGGCGTTGTTGGTGGGGCGGTTTAGCGTCCTCCCACGCTGCAGCTGCCCTCCAAGGCTGCCAGTGCAGAAGGGGATGCTGAAACTTTCTGTGGGGAATTTGGGTAATCCAAATTACCTGTTCAGGTTTTTTTTCACTCACTCCAGAATGAATGTTCACAATTAAAATACCTTGAGAAGGAGGAGGAAGCTGCAAGTACTTGTGGAAGAGTACCTTCACAGTAAAAGCATGTGCGAAATTAAGCATTTTGAAGAAAACGAATGCACTGTCAAAAGAAGAAAAAAGGGCAATTGCACAAGTTTTTACATCAGAGATTAGTGATGAGACTGAAAGACTACCCATTTACAAAATACAGATCTGAGTACAGTGTCTTACATCAAAGTTTTAAACTGTAAGGCAGTGAAGATGCAGTCATTCAGTAAATGGGATGTGGTGGACGTTATAGGATGATCTTGGCAAATATCCTCTGGTATGCAGACAGGGTAGCACAGTAACCCTGTTTTAGATAACATCATTAATGAGATTCTTGGCTAAACTCAAAATATCTTGAAGAATATACTTTATTATAAAAATGTGCAACTATCCATAAAACTTCATTAGGCAGCATTTTATGTTACAACCATTGGAGGAGTCAAAGTTGGGTGTTTGCTGTTCTTCTTTCATTGTTCATGTATTAACAGAGTGAGACCATCATACTTTCCAACTAAATTACACTTGTAGAATAGCAGTAACTTCCAAATGATACATTAGTAAATTGTTATTTTAACGAACGTAGTATCAAAAGCAAGACTAATGTTCGCACACCTGAGTAGCTTCGATAGCCAGAAATGAAACTGTGGAAGTTTTGTTGCGTTGTGGAAGTCCAAAAGCAATGCAGTCAATGTGAGATATTTAGGTTTTATTTGTAAAATTAGCTATTAAAAGGAATGGTTGGATAATAAAATTTCCTATTTTTTTAAAATGTGCTACTTTGAATAAGGCTTATTGCCAAAATACACCATAGAAATAATTTATAAGTAAAATTACACTTGAAGAGCTTTGTGGAGAATATATATCTGTCTGGTCTATGTGGCCAGTCTGGTGCTGATAAACAGCCTAGGTCATTGTTTATGAAATATCACCCACTAAAAGATTTGCTTGTACTCACTGCTGCCTGCTCATCAAGCTCCCTGAAGCCCTCTTTCAGAAGGGTAAAGGAAAAGTGATCAAATTTGTGCAATTTTGTCAATGACTGATGGTCAGCCTTTGAATCACCTGAATTGTATCTATATTTTAAATTGGAAAGACAGATTTCCACAGAGTGTGTTTATGGATAATGAAAGGGGCAAAATCTGGCATTTGGTATAACATTAAAGTAATATGAAGACAGTGTTTATGTCAGGTTTTGTTTTATTGTTTTGTGTTTTTTTCCTAGCTAATTTTGGCGCTCATTGCTTTGTTCTTTCATCCCACTTCTACTGCTGGCAGATATATTCAGGACCTATATGAATGGGGCTGATGTTTGTCACTGCAAATTTGACAAACTGCTGAACAGAACTGGACCTTTGTCACTGCAGCTGTGGCTCAGGATGTGCTACAGTGCAACTCTTGAGTCTATCCAAAAATAACAACATTGAAAACATATTGTCAAGTTGGTAGTTAGATATGGTTCAAATGGACTCAGAGCAGACATTGCCGTCATCTGTCTACACGCAACCTTATTTTTTGGCTTTGTCGTATTTCAGGCTGTGTTTTGGCTGGGTTAATGCTGCCAGGATCAGGCTCACAGACACTGTAGAGGTGTGAGCTTTCTTCCTTGTCATGTAGAGAGTCACTGAAGTTAAGAGACTTTCTTGTATCAGCTTTGATTGCTTTTGAGTTGGCATTGTGGAATGCTTATGCTAAATGGCTTTCACAAGCACTTACTGCATACAGAAGCTGCAGGTTCCTGATCGCTCATGGCATGGTCAGTCCAGCAAGCAGCTGTCACCAAAAGAGCCTCACAACTTTTTTAGATACTGGTTCCACATGCAGATGCTCCCTCTGATAGAATTTGCTGCATTGGGGAGCAAATCTGGCATCAAGTGACAGCTTAAACCCTGTCTGTTTAAGGTAGAATGTAGGTCTCTATTTGCTTGGTTTTGACTGTAGCCTAGTAGATACTTCAGCATGCTTTTAACTTAAAATACAGCTATTACTAGTTTAAGTCTGGTTTATATCTACTCTCTCTTGTCCTGTGAATGGATTATGTGGACTCCACAGGTGCCCAAGTGAGTTGTGGATGGGCTGTGGACCTGGAAGCACTATGGCCACATTTCCATGGTACCATGTTTTCTGGACTCCACTGGTTAGCATGCAGCCCAGCCACCTGTGTCACTGACCTGTCTTTTCTCCATCATACCTTTAGTCTCCTTCATACCATGTGTGCCTTCAGTCTAATTTAAATACTCTTCATACTATCTGCAGGTCTTGTTTTATTGTGGGTATCCCAAACTACTTTCAGCTCAGTTGTGTGGAAGTTGACTGTAAACGGTTAAGTTGACAGTAAACGCATGCATAATACAATATATATGCATCTTTGAAATTTGAAATTCAGGAGTGTACACAAGTGCTTTGCTTATTTGTGGCTACTTGGAATTAGGCTCTATCAGCCAGAAAAGATTTAACACTGGGCAAAAGTGATAAAAAAATAACTCACTTTCTGTGGTGCACTTGCCATATACATTCCCATGAAAAACTGAAATACAAGTTACATAGATACTTATTTTATTCCAGACTATAGAATAAGTGTATTTAGTCAGTTTTTCAAAGTGTATTGTACACTGCATGCACAATAAATCAGTTTAATAGCTTGTCTGTTTTACAATTTATGTTCAAGGAACTGGCAATGAGATCATGTTTATGGCATGACTTCTTGTCCATTTGGACCATATCCAATTTTCATTAAAAATTTGGGAAACCCAAACTGATAGATGAAATGCATATTAAACGTTTTAATATGAGTATTTGCTTCAAGAAAGAAACTTCACATGCTATGTTCAATTTTTAAATCCCTCCAAGTAGAGGATTTAAGACAAGAAATTTTGAACGTGATTTCATTGCAGTATTACACTGAAGACTGGTGTAATATTGTTCAAAATGATGCAACAGTTTCCAAGTACAGATATTGGAATCTTATGCTAGAAATCAAGATATTTTAGGGCCTGCACCTTTACCTTTAAAACTGCCCTTGAAAGGATGACTTGTCAATGTTGACAAGAACTTATACCTGTGTAAAATATCTTATAAAGATAGCTTATGACTAGCAGGTCACCATCAAATAGTAATTAAGAATATTCAAGTCTACATCTGTAAAAACTCATGCATGCAGTTTCATCTCTTACACATTGTTTAGATGTGTGGACTAAGTGTATTGTGCCTCAAACACCAACAAACTTGAAAATACACTATGTAAATATATACATATATGATTCTGTATATGTTTAGTACCACAGTAAATGTAACTGTAATCAAATGATACTAGACATATGTAGGACCATAGTTAAAATCCAATTAAGAAAAAAAGCCAGAAAAATGATTTTTTTCTAACAGTATTTCACAGTAGAAGGAGGCAGTCCTTTCTCACTGATTTCCCCCCCACCTCAGGATATGTAAACATCATAGCTATTATTCTATCAGTATAATAATTAGATATTTTATTCATAATGGTAAGTAGCTAACCAACATGAATAAAGTTGTCATAACACAATAACACTTTCAGACAAAACAGGTATTTATTAAAAGAAACATTTATAAATATTTTGTCTTGCATTTTAAACTACATTTTCATAAATAACAATATTTAAAAGTGCTGAATATGGTAGGATAGTCAGCAACGCCACTGTAAACAGATTTGTTTTCCACTTCGCAGATTTTTCTTTTTAGATCCCATTTTGTCAAACACTACAACAGTTAAAATATTTGCATAGGGAATAGAGAATAGCCCTTTTAATCATCTCCTGAATTCTATATAAATTACAAAACCAAATGAGTTTAAGAAACAGTTTGTTAAATTGTTTGTATATTTATCCAAAAAAAGCACACAAGTTTCAAGTAAAAAGAATGATTAAAAAATTCCCCAGACTTGCTATTTGAAGCATGTTCAATAAATTAAAAAATGAGAGGTAGTAAAACAAAGGAAAAAAAAGAAGCCCCAGAAGATAAACTAAGACCTGCATCCTACCAGTTACCGTATAGCAGCAGACCTGCCTCGGCAGCAGCAGCTGCAACGAGGACTGTCACCGGATGCTGCCTGCAAGGAGTAACTGTGTGGTTGGAGCCAAGTGTGCTGGGGCTAGATTCCACTCAAGGACACACTGCTAGAACTTCCAGTCCCATCAAAAGCAACAGACTTATGCCATATTTAGTCCTATATAAGTGAGAAGAACCTTGCCTCTTAAGTCTTAGTATAAGACCAGAGTTGTTAGTATTAAATATATATATACACACCTATATAAATATATATATATTTAACAAATATTCAAAGCCATTTCTTGGTATATCTTTAGAGTTTGTGAGGGATGCTAATGCTCGTTTTGCTTGTATGTGGTAGGCATGAAGATGGGGTTTTTTAAGTTCTGAGTCATTGTCTCTTTAAACATCAAATGCATCCTAAAATTGGACATTTTGTGATTAAAAGGCCAAGCAAACATCAATTAAAAACAATATGGCAGCCAAGTGATGGGAGTACTGTGTTGCCTTAGCTCTGATTAAGGGCTCGGTACAGGATACTTTACCCAGGAAAGACACCCATTGCGTTTCTGTAGGCATTTCATTTGGGTAAGGACTGCAGGTTTAGGAGCCCTTGAAGTCTGGTTTAATATTACTCTCCAAAATCCTTGTTTTCAAGGAGTTACTCAAAATCAATGAGGCTAGAAGCTAAGTCTTTTTTTTAACCCATCACCTCATAAAACATTTGTTTAAAAAAGTTTTTTACTGGATTTATCTTTCAAAAAAAAAATCTTACAGGACAGATGCAATTCATCAAAATGTTCTAAAATGCTCTAAAATGCTACATGTAGGCAATCTTTTATTAAACTTCTTTATTCAAAAAACTAAATTATCAAGCTTTTTTTTTGTTTTTTCTTTTTTTTTTTTGTTTTTTGCTGAAGTACATAACATTATACAGCAGTGTTGAAACTGGATAGCCAGTCTTTAATAAATCAGTTACAGTATCTGACATCTGAAATGTACATTGAAAATCTTTGTTCTTTTAACAATTAAACAATATCAGCGCATAGACTGTGTCACCCAGATATGGATCCCTTTAAGTGGTTTGTGCTTTTTTTTTTTCTTTTCTTTTCTTTTTTTTTTTTTTTTGACATTGCAAACTCTGTAATGAAAATGCCACAGTTTTGGCAGTGAACAACCAGAGGAATCCTCCGCTTGATTTATTTTAAATAAACAGTGATAAATAGCTCTTTTTTTTTTTTCTGTACAGAAATATTGGCTTCAAAAAGTCAGTGTATTGTACTCAGCAGAGCATCTTGAGTAATGCTACACCTTAAAAATTGGCTTTTTTCAGTTAGTGATGTTAAAAAATGCAAGCCTCTTTCTGGTTTGCTGCAAGTGTTTCTATGTACCATAAGACTGTATTGCACAAAAAAAGTTCTTAAATACAGATATAATTTATGTTATTGGATTAAATATTGCAACAACTAAGTGGTAAGTGAAGCAGTTTTACCTTGCACATGCAGTGTGAGGATACACAAGGACACTCTTCATAAAACTACAAATACATCATTGCAATCTTGACTGCGGTAGGGTGAAAGGAGTGTGAAACAAATGTATTTTGGCAAATCCATTGTTCCCCTCCCACACCATCTCGAGAAAGGAGAACCTTGGTAAAAATGTAGACAGAGACCATAATATGTATTTGTTTTCTTCACAGTAGCCTGAGTAGTGCTAAACTGTAGTTCTCCAGGAACCCAGCTCCAGATGTTATTAAACTACTTTTCTTCCATCCCACCCATCCCCCCAAAAAAATCAATTTATTTTGTTTGAAAATTAAAATTAAGTTTCAGTAGTAGAGCCTGTAATACTTTCAACAAGAGACTTATAAATTTGAGAGTTCAAAAACCTTGGAAAAGAGTCTCTGTGCATTAGGGTGTATATCTGGAGTTGAGCATCTTCATACATGTGAGGGCTGGGATCCAACAAGTTTCTATTGATCACTTCTCTCACTCGGGAGTCAAGGCTAACCTGAAGAAGATGAGAACAGACTAATGTTAAACAGTAATAACAGAAAGGCAGTTATATGTATTTCTGTTTCTCAGGGCTCCATGGAATATGCCAAGTTTACTAGTTTATTCAAATAACTCTCCATGCTTCCTTCAGAGTCACCACGCAATTACAGACTGAGACCAGTGACTGTTTTGGTTTTGACTTGCTAAGATCTATATGATGAAACATAGCTATATAACAGAATCAATATTGTGCAACTTAGTGAAGCTCTGCAGTAACCTGGATTCCCAAAAATAGGTTATTTTACCTCAAGAAACCAAAACTTTACATATTTAAAATCATTTATCTGAAATGAATGTTGAAAGAAATGGGTTTTTTTCCTGATTGGTTGTGGTTAAATCTCTAGAAGCTTTCTATTTAGGATTCTCATCTGGCTACCCTATTGGCTATTTTCCTCATTTTTTTCCAGGCACTACACTTGTTACTCACAAATTACACTGATTTTTAAAACATTTCTATCATATTAATCTCCCTATTAATATTAAGTATTTCAGATTTTTTCTTTTCAAGACTCCTTAACATCTGGCAATTTATACCCTACCATTCTGTGTGCTTATCCTGAAGTTGATAGCAAGTTTCAGTTTTAGCTTCTCATTTTTAATGAACTCCTGTGCCTAGGCAGAAAAGAGCTTATTATGCTTGTGATGAATGCACAGATAATTTCAGAATATCATTTAGAAATTTGAGTGAAAGTACAGCTTATTCACAAAATGCTCTAAAAACAGTAAAATCAATGCCTTCTGGATTAAATGAAATGGCAGTAGCATTAAAACCCAGTGGTCAAAAGATAATTTCAGAATTTGTCTATTTCAGTTTAAGAGCTGACAAAAATCTTATAAAACTTACTAGATCTTATCGTACCTTTTGTTAGAGAAAATACATGGTCTTCATTGCTGGACTCTCACAAAATAATAGCCTGTGCAAATTTGAATTTTCCCCCAGACAGCTGTTGCAGCAGATACATCTATAATGATTCTGATTTAAATTCCTTAATTTTTGGTGCTTTTCCTCCAGAAATCTGCTTGCATTACTTATTTCCTCTCTCTGGCAGACATATAGCATTACTAAGCATACCTATTTCTCAGCCTTCTCTTACTGGAGTTTCTTGAGTCTTATAGAGAGCTTTGAGGTGGTGTGGCCAGCAATGCTATGTGACTCGGCACCCATGTCTCTACTTTTCTGTCTCTTCCTTTCCTGATTTAATATCCATACTAAGATTTTCATCTGACAGATTAGGCAGACTTTCAGTCCAGGGTGTCACGTTTCTGTTTTGGAATTACAGAAAATACAAATGTTACATTTACAGCTTTACCTCTTTTGGTGATAATATAGAAATGTAATCTTCATATATAAGTCTTGCTTTTTCTTCAATAACTTTCTTGTTCTGTTCCTTCTTTAAATCTTCACATGCAAGCCAGAAAAGCAGGTTCTCCTCACTATACTCTGTTCGTAGAAACTCTCTGAAAAGGTTCCTCCCAGCTGGTGTTTTCATCATCTTGTCAAAATTCTGAGCCCAAGACAAAATTTCATCTGCGGTAGGGTTTTGGCTGCAAAAGCAAAATATCATTACAAATATGCTTCTATTTTTGTAACACTGTTTTCATACATTCATCCAAAAATTCTCCTCTCAGCTGCACCTTAGTCCGGAGTGAAAACTGGATGCAGCAAGGCTTCAGCAGTGAGAAGGGAATTTCATTCACTCCTCATTTGTGCATTCGTTATCTCATTAGCCCACTAAATATGTTTAATGTTACAAGACATCCACTTGGCTTTCTGCAAGTTTTCTATTGCAGGTGTTGTTATCATCAGACTCAAAGACAAAATCCCACAACAGCACTGAATTACCGTGTCTGTAGTTGAAAGATACAGGATTTCAGGGAGCCGGCAATAGACTGTCTTTCACGAGGGCTTTAGATGACACCTCATGTCCCTGCCTTCTGATGGCGTTTGACCAGTCACTGGCTGCCACATGATTTGGTTCAGGAAGGACAAGAAAAACAAATCTCTCTTGGCAGCCAAGAGCTTACTAATGAGGTGCAACAAAATAGTAATTCAGAGAGCTTTTAAATTAGCATATTTCTCTGTGTTCGTACCTAAGGGTTGCTAAGCTTCCCACTGGTGCTATTGACCTGCATGAGATTTGCTGGCAAAACTGGAGAGGGAAGAAATGAGAAAAAAGTCCTTATTCCCATTTTCTGGAGGAAACTGTTCATGGCGTGTAACAGTGGACACACTGGATAAGTGATCAGAAGACTAACTTATGTCACTAATCCATTAACATATCAATTAATAACTTGAGAGGGTAATAATCCAAGTAATTTAACATCAATTAACTATAGTTTCAATCTTCATTCTGAGCCCTTTCCTGATAGGATGCAAAACAAGAGCTTTACTAGCTGTTGTTAATAGTTTCTGTACAATCATGTTGCACAATAAGTGACGTTTATCCATATCATTTCTCTTCAAATCCTTTTTTCAATATCTGCTCTGCACGCAAGTTACACTGGATGATGGGAAGCTCTTTATGACAGCTTTTTGGCAGCCCAAAAGATATAATAAGTGAGAAAGTTTTTACCATTAAAATTATCCAGCAAAATAATTGTAATCCAAACCAAAAAATATAAACATACAGATTTGAAGGTGGAAAGTCTCCTCTCTGATGAGAGTGGAAAAAACCTGCTGAGGTGGATGGAGCTGACAAGCAAGCTGTGCTCCCTCATTCTCTATTGGGAGGCTCTCTTCACTTATGTATTTTGTGCAAATTTCTGACATTTCCTCTCATAAATGACCATGACTAGCAATGAAAACAATGAACTGTGGGTTGTTTTTACCACCAATCGTATCCCTATATATAAGTTTAAACTTAATTTTTATGAGATTAGAGAACTTAAGACCCCTGATAGGTTAGCGTTTTCCCTCGAAAAATAACCATGGACCTAAGCTTTAGAGAGAAGTAAAAGTTCAGGCTTTAAAAGCACGTTAGCCTATTTTTCAAGATACATATTTCCTTGGCTAATTCCAGTTAAACCATAGTCCAAGCTGTTTTATGGAAAGTATTCATGTCAAAAATGTGACTGTGAAGTACACTTGTGCCAGTTAGTTTTTCTTGTCTGGAGAAACAGGACAAAATGATCCCACATACAGCAGAGATCCACAGGTCTATGGAAACATCCATGCACTTCCCATTCCTTCCCACAGTTCTTCCCCACAAATAAGAAACTATAAGTAAGTCTGATTTATGAATGTCTGCTTGCATTTCATTATCGGGACAATTTTTTCTTCCTTTTGTGTAGAAATTTTAGGAAGAAAAGTAATTAAAAGGACATCCTGGAAGCATAAAACCAAGGCAAATCTTGATAGTAGTTACAGAAAAATTAAAAACATTTACTAGACAACAGTTTGACCAACTTACCATTCTTCTATGACTTGGATGCTCTCCATTTTGGTGGTATGTGTTGGCCTTCCTGCATTGTCTCCTCTGTCTTCATTCCTAACAGTGAGGCTGCAATGTAGTACAACACTTTATTTTGTCTAGAGGAAGTTAATTTAAAACAGTGACTACAGAAATGCAAACTTTTAAAAGACATAAACCTGTGTAAAATATTACCCCTAAAACTTTTGAGAGAAATTTTTGAAAAATATTTGTCCCACTAGTTATGATGAATATTAGTTACTAGCATGTGTAAGTTTTTACAAGCTCACAGTTTATGCACTGAAAGATGGACACAAACTTAGAGGTCACTTTTGGAGTGATTTAATTTAGTAAACTGAGAGTATTAGTAACAATAAGAGTAGAGGGGGAATAAGAATATCCAAACTGGACATTGATGAGGCTTTGATGCCTCACAAGTTCTGGATGGTTGTTCATTCTTTATGAACATTCTCTTTTTTCTCTCCAGGATACGGTGGCAGTAGGTGGCTCAGATACAGAACTTAGCATGTGGCAGCTCCTCATGGTTTTCTCTTCTGACCTAAATTTGTTTTTCATTCCAAACTCAAAAACTTACTAGCCTCTCAACAGAAAGGCATCCATTACCCTTATATTACCACAAGCAAGAAAAAGAAAGACTTCCTTTATGTAAGAATGTTTGTATTTTTTTCCTTCTTTTTAGAGATAGCAACTAGCATCACTTATTTTTTCTGTAAATATCTTTTTAATTTGGTTTGCTTTAATGGTAGTGACTTCCTTTCTATGTGCTCTCTATGAATGTTCTGGAACATGATATTGCCAGCAAAGTCACAATCCGTTATAACTACTGAAATAAAGATATTCTGAATTAAATAAGTATTCCTATAGGAAACCTGGTTCCGATAACTAAGCTTAAGAAGTAGAACGCACTAAGGAGATGGAGATGGAGATTTGCCCTTATAAGGTGTTTCCTATGTATCATATTGAGAGAAAACAAGTGACCAAAAAATATCTCCTGTCCCAATCCCAAGAGAGCTCATATTTTGAATATTGAGTATTTGTGTTAGAATTATGCTCTCAGTCATCCTAAGAGTCAATATACAAAAATATGTTGGTAGCATAAAGCTTCTCCCTCTCCCACTAATCTGAATAATTTCTGGTCAGGTTTAACAGGAAATCTCAGCTTTGAGACACTTTTAGCACAGATAACCTTTCTTTGTAGCCCCTCTGCATTTATGAGTTTCTTCAACATCTTTTTCAAGTGTTTGGCAAAGTTAATAGATGATTTCAAATACTCTTCTGAAAATTGGAAGCTTAAGCTCCAAGGTAAAGCAGAGCACAAATTAAGACTTAAACATTACAAAGACGTACACTTTGAAATGAAGCTGTTTGATACTGGTTGCTCCTTCACTTACCTGCCAAGACCTTAGTTCAGGCCCTTGGTCCTGCTTCCCCTGTTACAGCGTAGGAATGCAGCTCCAGTGCTGCTAAGGTGTTAGGGTGTCATCAACTGCTGCAGGAGAAACAACACATCCTGAACTCTGGGGTTGGCAGGTAAAAACCCTTTCTGTCTCCTGTCTCCTCTGACTTGTTGCTGTCAGTCTATAGAGGGAGCACCCAGGAAAGCCAATGGGAGTTCCATATACAGAAGGAGAAAAAAAAGGGACCATCCACTTTCTGTCAAGTAATCTTTGAGTCTACACATGTAACTGCTTAGGGTGACCTTGCATCTAATTGGAGCACAAAGTTGGGGTGAGGGATACATAGGGAAGGCAAAAAGTGTCTCTTTCTCCCTCTTTCCCTCCCTCCCTTCTCTGCAGTCTGTAGATAGAGCAGGATTTATCTACGCTGCTGGGTGCAGAGAACTGAGTGTCCTTTGGTTCCATGGAGGAGTAATGCCATGGAAGGAGGAAACAGCTTGTGTAGCTTGGGAATGTAACAGAGTGTTCATCCGAGTCTGTCCAAAAGAAAAAGAAGCCACCCGTTCTCTTTCTCCTATCACATGATCAGCAGCTAAGCTGTACTAAGATAATTTACTTGTTAGGCTGGAGACTTATAAAGTTTGGATGTAGAGTCTTACTGGAAGTAGAAGGTGATTCATCTGAAAGCAGTTAATCTACACTGATAATTTAATTTGATGTCTGGGATCAAATGTTGTTTGTTTTGGTCATGTAAAACTACTGCTAAACTTAGGGAAACCAACATGGGATGATGAAGGTGAAGCAGTGAGTAAAAAAGAGAAATAAAAAATGGACAAGAAAGCTATGTTGACTTCATTGACTTTTAATCAAAGGAGTAATGGATAGGCCCTATGCATTTTGATTTTCCATGTGACTAAATCTCAGTAAAAAGTTTAAATGATTGACCCAAAATGTAACGTGCAGTTTTCTGGCATCTGTATCAGAGTGACAATGTGAGGTACACACTTGGCCCTAATTCCTTCATCTCACCATTCATAGCTGGAGTTCAATGACTGAAGTTAAGTCAGAGTTGCAAAACAGGAAAGACCCTAAAGAAAGAAGTGTTATGCTTGACTGGAACAGTTTCTCAAGTTTGTATATTGTATTTTAAACTGTGCTAAATTTATAATACATTTTGGCCTAAATTCCGCATTATGTTTCCAGTGAAAAACACTAGCGCTACCTTTCAGCTTTTATATGCATCCGTCAAGGCTGGAGTTCCATCGGATGCATTATTTTTATGTGTTTTTCCTGTGAAAAAAACCTATCATTTTTATGCAGGAGTACATTAAATTCAGACATGTTCTGTTTTCACTCAAGGAACTGGCTCATATTCACTTAGAAAAATATTAAATATTTACACATTTGTGACTGCAAAGCTAACTTGAAAGCAGCCTTTAAGTAACTTTGATCACAATAACAGATTGCTACCTTTCACCTCAAAATGACAACACTGTATTGCTATTTGCTGTGTTGCTATTTTCAGTTGAAAATACTCTATCTGTTCACATTTCTCTGTGGAATCTAAGTAGTCTTCCACAGTAAAGGCACCCTGCGTATCTCAAGCTTGCATCCTTGATACATTATTCCATCATGGAATCTAGCTGATTATGTCAGAAGAATTAGGCTGTATGGTGTAAAACTAAACAGAATAAAAGTAACAGGATAAAGATTAACCAATTATCATACTTAGTTAAGGCCTTAAGAGGAGGAAAATACCAATATGCATTATCAAAAGGTAGCTAAATGAAAGTGAGATGTTCTAGAGAGATATCTGATGTAAATTAGCACATACAATGTCATTATTATTAGATAGAGTCCATCCAGCAGATATCTTAAAATTTTAGAGATGTAAATTACCCATGAAAAAAAGGTGACAAATCCACTAATGCCTTAAAAAGAGAGAATTTGACATGTCTAAAGGCAGAGCTTAAGTGGAAAACACAGGAAAACAAAAGTACTGGCTTGTTTTCTGTTCCTTACAGAAGCTTTGTTCTGCCCACTTTTATGCTGATTTTATTGCACTGGGAATATGGTAAAAAGTACTTCAGTCAACTGAAGTGACCTCAGCTTGAGGTGCATTTCAAATACATCTTGGGTTCCTCACTTTTGCAAAAACAATAGACTCTACTGCAACAGTATTATTATGAGTAATTTTTGTTTGGAGTGAATGCACTCTACTCTGCAACTTCAAAGACTTTATAAGTAAAAATGTCAGTGTCCAGGAACTACTCAAAGAAGTTTAAAAACTGAACAAGTTACCATGTATAAAGTTAAACACATCCATGTTCCTAGCTGATGTGGTTTTGGAGGATCTACTGGGATTCAGAAAGTCAGTCTTTATTTATTTAACCACTATTATTCAGCTGTTAATATTCATGTTCAGCAGTTAAATAATTGTTCTGTTGAGTAATTACTCAGCTAAATCAGTGTTGCAGGACACTGGTCCATGGTAAGGCAAAAAAAAAAGCCAAGCTAATTAGATAAAATCATCAAGAGAGTTGTACTAATTTAAGAGCAAAGATACCACTAATTCTTCCTCCAGGTGTTTCTAATTGGTGGTTTTAGCCTTTTTTTTAAAGTTGCTTAGCATCGCTACTGCTACACTTACATTTTACTGCCATGAAGAAACTGAAAAACATTTACAGCTTAGGCCTGATCTTTCACTCTATGTATATCCGGTAAACATATAGTCCTTAATTTCTGTCCAAGGATCAGATTCTTCTGTACCAGTAGCTTAAATCTGGTGAATCAGTAAAATTACTGCTATCACTGGGGCAAGAAAACTGTGCCACGTGACAAGTGTTATTAATATTCTGCCCATGCATGGCTAACACCAGCTATTATTCTCGCAGGTATTTTCTCAGTTATGTGCATCATATCCTGAGTATCATCAAAATATTTTGCAATTATGTCTGGCATCAAAGACAATATGACAATTGAAGCCTCTTTCCTTAGTGCTGTTTCTTGTGCTGCCATGAAGATAAGGAGCAGAAATCAAACTGGGACATTGTGAACTAGTTGGTAGGCTGTTGGGTTGCCATTCGGGAGATCTGTGCTCAGTTCCTACTTCCTGGTTGTAATTTTGTAGATGCTAGGCCCTGGATCTACCCTAGGGTAGATGATTTTCAATTTTTCTATTCAATCACTTTGGTGAAAATAATAGAACACTCATTACACAAGACAGAAGCAGGAGACTCTTAATGGAAATCATTGTGTAATGAATGCTTTTAAACATTTTCTGTAAAAGTACAATTTTATACACCCTTGAGGGGAGAGCCTGACAACAAAAACATACGATTAATGTATTTTCCTGGAGTGATGGAAAGGTGGTTTTGAAAACTTTAAAACAAAGATCAGTACCAACTCTAGATCTTTCACCAGCTGGCTGAATATTTTCACTCTTCTATACAAAAGGTTGTGCCACTGCCTGTCTCCAAGCTCTTTCATTCATTTACATTTATTATAAGTGTCTGGGTTAAAATATGCTATATGAACATAAACATATTTTGCCTAGTTTTAGTTTGGATGCAGAAAAAGTACATGCCAATCTCCTTTTCTTTTTTAATTGTGGTTCAATCTCACCAGACTGTCTTCAATATTATGGTTCAACAATCAGTCATTGAAAAATCAAATCTTTGCACAGCTCTGTTCACAAGTTGACTCCTACATGCTGAGGCAGGCTCTGGTGGAAGCTGGAGATGGATGTGGTCCCTGTATGCTATATGATAATGCAACAGAGAACTATACCAGCACTCTGGTTTATTTTACGAAGCTGTAGATAAAATTGTTTTGACATCTTGTTTTTCTGACAGATGGAATATTTAAGCCTGATGACAGTGAAAACTAGTCAAGGCTATTTTTATGAAGAGAAGCATGATGATTTTGCTATACTATACAAAACAATAATACGAAAAATAATGGCAATTTTATTGTGATCCATTCATAAAGAACAATACAGCTGCTATGTTAATCACTAAATCACCTAGAGTCTAGTCAGTAATGCTATTTTCTATCTCCCTTTTAATGGTACAAAAATAGTTAGTCATGAAAATGAAATGTTACATAAACAATATTATCCAAGGGTAACTTTTTTTTTAAGGTGAGTAGAGTGTAAAAAACCTGCTTCTATAACAGTTAAGAAAATGTGTCACTTTTTGTTACAATAAACGAATAATGTCCAGAATAATTCATCCAGAAAAACTAGAGTTATGATTTTTATGAAGAAATGATGCCTTGCACTGGATATTTTCATAGGCTGCATTAGAGACATTGGGGATGTATCAGCCATCACAGCCATATGTAGTCTTTTATCTCAAACCTTTGAAAATGTATCTTCTTGTAAGAATAGCAAGATAAACAAAAGCCTTTAGATTTTTGTAATATTACCAATATATACAAAGCATAGAAGTGCAGAGCAAACTTCAGCCAAATTAGTAGCACTAATTGAATTCCAGAACAGAGACTTGAATGGGCATCCAGAGGTCTGAAAGGCTGGCATAAGTCGTGTGCAGTTCATCCACAGAAATACACAAAACATTAAAAACTACAAACTTGGTATTTCCATATGACTGCATTGGTTGCCTGTGAGAAACCGTGAAGGGCGATGGTGGTCAAGAGTGTTTGTTTGGAGTCATTTACTTAAATTGAACAGAATCTAGTCTTAACTCAATCAGCAGATGATTTTTGTTTCACAGAAGAAACAGACTTAAATATTTTTTTTTAGTGTCCATTCCATTTTTTTAATGAGATAAGATTTATAGACCTTCACTGAATTCAGTAATGTAAGTTACAAAATTTTATACTGAAAACAAGTTAGACTTTTAGTGAAAATTCTATATACTTCTCTGAGAGAAAAATCAATTGTCTTGTGCTTGAACTAAATGATGGAGATTGTGTTTAGTAGACTTACGCAGAAAAGCAGTCTCTTGGTGAAAAGCCAAAAATTACCATAAGGCTACAATCAGCCTACTTGGCTGTGTCCACTGAAACTATAAACTGCTTTCAAAAAGTCCAGCTACCTATGGTGCTAAGTTTCCTGAGTGCCAGAGTTACATTTGCCTTAGGTGAAAAGATGGTACAAGAGACGTGTATAATCCAATTTGTTTTTAAAGGAAAAATCAAACAAGCATAGACTCCAGCTTGGACTCAGCTGTGTTAGAGTGAAAAAAACCATATGCATTTACAAGGAAAATGTATAAACTTGAGGTCTGATTCTGCAAGCATTCCCTCATGTAAGAATAAACTCACAAACAAATGTGGTTTTTTTTCTTTGCTTTTAAAAAAAATATAAGGGAAGTATGTGCAAGGTTAGCATCCTGGAGATTTTGTGTTAAATCTAAAACTCCTCCAATATTTCAAGCTGCAGATGGAGGAGTGCAGAGTCACAAACCTTCTGGCACTTTGTTCAGCTTGCAGTGGTCTCATCTTTTTTTGTAACTGTAAAAGCCACAGTGATAAATGGCCTTTTTTTTCTGATAAGTCATAAAAAGTAAAATAAAAATGAAACAAATGATAAGAATAGATGCTTTATCTCTTCTAATATCCAGAAAACATTCAATTTCTTCCTTTCCCATCTTCCTTGTTGGTATTTTTTCTCCTCGATTCAGTTTGCAATGTTGTTGTGTGGTGTACTTCAGATTTTTTTCCTTTCTTTCATTTTTTTATTTGATGAGCATGCAGCTGAGAAACAGTCTGTAACAGACGGTTGAACACTTCTGTGTGCTGTGAATGTGCTTTCAACTGAAAAGCTTAGTAGCTACCCAGGACCCAGTAATAGTAAATGCAGGCAGGCTTCTGGCTCCTGTATGCACTTTTCTGCATACCATGGGTCCTGTGGGCCAAAGAAGAGCTCAAGGTGGACATTTTCTTGTCTGATTTTTGCAACCCAGGATGGGTGCAGAAGCTGTTCCACAGGCTCTTCCACTGGAGCTTCATAGAGAATGCAGCTGACTGGAACTGAGTTTGCTTTCCACACAGATTTGTCAGCTAAAGATAAATTACTTCTGAATTGGATTTTCCTCAAAATAGTGTTTGTGGAAAAGTAGAAGAGTAATGAAATTTCATAATTTGTTTTGATGGTTTTAGAAATAGTTGTCATTACATTTTAAAATGCAATAATCACTTGTCTAGATTTCATTAACTGTTAGTAACTGTTATTCTAACTAGTCTTTTGTAAGCATTTCTAACTAATGTAATCAAATAATAGACTTAAATTAAATATTGTGCTTAAGTTTAAAAAGTTCTTTAGAAAAATTATGTTCTATTGTAATAGATGCTTTTCCCATTAAGCTTTCTGATTACAAGAAGAGATTTTCTAATAAGAAAACAGTTAATCAGGAAATACAGCAGCTGTAAGTCTTAACTTCATGATATATGGAGTTTATCAGAACCTCACCTGCAAGCAGTTAACAGCCCTACCTTTCACTCAAGATTGCATTTATATTAAGAACTGTGGACAGAAGCTTGAAGAGCTATGCCTTGCTGCATCAAGTTCCTAAAGCACAGCAAAACTTGCCATTGTGTTTTGGGTTATTTTGAAGAACTCTTACTTCCCTAAACCAATCTTGAGATTTCTAGAAGAGTGGCATCAAGAGTATAGTTGTGAAGTGTGTAGACATAGGGATAAAGAGATGTTTTTAAAACCCCCTGTGCCTTCAGACAGGTATCTTTCTGACACAGACACTGTAGCAGCAATTCAAGAGTGACTGAAGGAATCATTGACAATTCTATCTTTGTTCCATAGCACTGCTCTTGCAGTGGTATTTAGGCTTTTCTGTGTGAAGGAATAGCTGTTAGCCTTGTGAGGTATTTGGGAGTTGAGGAGGAGATGAATGCACTTAAAAACACTCTACATGAACACAGTCCTACATTTCTTCCTCGCAAAAATGTGGACTAAGGGCAGTGGATTCTTTTGTTCAAAGACTTACAAGAAGGCCAGTTTATTGTTCAGAGTTATGAACTTCCCTGTGAAAAATAAGAAACTTCTCATCCATCTGGGATTGTATGTTTCTCTGTACTTTAAAGGTGGGGGAGCACAGTCTAAATTTCTTACTGCTTTTCAACCACAGTGCCTTCTTAATACTGTGGTGGATTCAATGTAATTGATTAAAGTCACTATAGATTCAACTATAAACTATGAAAGAAAAGAGGAGATTTGTGGAAATTAAGTCTTAAGATATCTGGAGCATTTCAGGCTATTAAGGTCTAGTCAGTTAAGATATTTATCTCTGTTGTGAAAGTCTTACTGATGGTGTGCTATCCCTCAGCTTGAGTAAAATCGGAATTGAACCCAAGTGATCTAGTGCTTAAGAGTATAATCATCTCTTTGTTTATGGGAAGTCTTGGCCAAGATTTTGGAGTTTATGTAAGATCATTATATAAGGTTATTAAACTGCATCCCACATGCCACTGTGAAGGTAGATCATCCTTACTGAAATATGAATGCTAAGCTAAAGTAAGTCATAGAGGGATGTGCTCAGTAAAGCAAGTACCTAAAAAGGTTTTAGCAAATCTGCAGCATTCCACTCTATTTCTTTTCCTGTATATTTAATGATTTAAAATAGACTAGATCTAAAATCTAGTTAACTTTTTCTGTTCATGGGGGTCAGTTGGATTAACAATCTCTTTTTAACACTATGATTTATATTATCTTGATACATTTTCCATAAAAGTTTAATTCAGTGTATATCTGGTAGACAAGCTTTCAAATTTGTCCAAACTCTGCATTTTTCATTTGGACTCAAGTTTCAAAGCAAAGATTTATAGAATCCAGGTGTCAATACATCTTCCAGCATAAATTGCTATTTGCAATGTGATCTTTTATGTAATTTTTGTACTGATTTTTTTTTCTTAATTTAGAAAATGTTCAGAAGGGGCATGATAGTGGAAAAACTAACCTGCTGAAAACCCCTTGACAAAAGATACATTCTCCTAAGATATCCAGAAATATATCCAGAAATGTGTTGCAAACATTTAACGTCTGAGTTTAGTCTTTGCCAAGTTGAACACAGAATCACAGAACGGTTGAGATTGGAAGGGACAGAGCTCTGGAGGTCAGTTTATCCACACACAGCCCCACAAGTAAGACCACCTAGAGCAGGCTGCCTAGGACTGTGTCCAGAAGACTTTTGAATATCTCCAAGGATGAAGACTCCACAGCCTCTCTGGGCAAACTGTGCCAGTACTCAGTCCTCCTATCAGTAAAAGGATGTTTTCTGATGTTCAGAGACAACCTCCCATGTTTCAGCTTGTACCCATTGTCTCTGGTCCTATCACTGGACATCACTGAAAAGAGCCTGGCTCCATCTTCTTTACACCCTCTCTTCAGGTATTTATACATATTGATAAGATCCCTGTGAGCCTGCACTTCTCCAGGCTAAATGGTCTTATCTCTCTCAGCCCTTCCTAGTAGGAGAGGTGCTCTAGTCTTCTAATCATTTTAGTGGCCTTTTGCCGGACTTTCTCCAGTATGTCCAGGTCTTTTGCAACAGAGAGCCCAGAAATTGACATTCCAGATGTGGCCACCAGTACCACAACCAACATATTTACTACAGTCTTATTTAATGAAAGACTGTGATAAGAATATTTTTGGAGACTACTTAAAAGAAACCCCACAATTATATTTATGAAGGTCAATGCAAGCTAAAAGGTACATGAAAGGAGACTGGTCCTTTTAATGGACAGCCTTACTGAACTTGCTTTCCTTCTCTATTCTTGTGACTCGTTTAAACTACCTAGCTACAGATATTGCAGCTCAGCAGGCATCCAAAGGCAGATGGAAACTACCAGTGTGCACTGTACTTCTGAAATAAAGGACAGTATCTCCCTCAAACAGACTAGAACTGAGCAAAAGCTGTAACTGTGCACGAGAGTAAAGAACTAGTAATTTAAAGCAATCCAACTTTTTTAAGCTCCTCTTTTTCTCAGATGCATTTTGTTTGTCTGAAAATCTGTAAGAAAATATGCATTGTGCTGGATTCTACTTTAAAAAGGTTCTATTACTTTTACATAATTATAGCTACACCTGAAGCTAATACAATTTTTTAAATCTTTTAGTCCTTTCTAGGACTAAATTTGTGATATTTTTGTTCTCAGATGTGGAATGTAATTTCTGGAAAGGTAAAAAATCCATGGTTTGCCAAAATTTGCTTGCCAATGTTTCCTAAAGGAGTTACTCTAGCTTTGTTTCATTACTGTAGAGCTGGTTTCAGCTTTAAGCAAGATTCAACTCAAGGGTGTATAACTCTTGTCAGGTCACCAAACAGATCATTAGTCTGACTGTCAGCTTCATTCCTTCCTTCCTTCAGTATAATACTGCCATTCATTCATACTCCATCTTGCACAAAGGATATATCTAATGACTAGACAATCTGTAGTGTCCTTACTCTTGGCTACAGATATTTTGCAAGCAATTCCTTCATGTATTTGAAGACAATTAAAAGTGACAGTTATCTAGGGTTGAAAGAAATAGAAATGGTATTCTTTGAAAGGGTAACTGAATGAGTAAAAGCCCTCCAATCCACTAGCAAGCAAGCCTGATGGTCTCAATTAATTCTGATTAATGATCCTAGTCTCAGTATCCATAGAGGATATGTTTTATCAATCTTGGTTTGCAGACATGAAAATAGCAGCAACAGTAAAGAATTGAGACTGATTAGAGTCACTCCTTTGGTTCTGTATATTTGTTTGCAGTTTCCAAATAGGAAGAGATGTCTGGGAACATTTATATTAAAGTCACATTTTTTTCGTTTCATAAAGTGTTATAAAGTTCTTCAGTTAAAGAGGATTCTACATATTTGTAAAGTACAATTCCTACCATGATGCTTATGAGCACCACCTTTTATGAAATTAACCTGGATCAGACTAGTTTATGCTTATCCACGTTGTAATCAAATAAGATGGAGGATCTTCCACTTAACATCTGCCCTAGTAACAAATTAAGATCCACCATGCCAATCTGTGTGTATTACAGGCATCTGTTTTGATGGGTGTTAACTGCTAGTTTCCAGCTTATATGTTAGACAAGGCCCTCAGCTGGGAAGCATTTTCAACATGGCTGTCAACAGGAACTGAATATATCCCTTGCTCCATAATGAGTGGTCAGCATCTGCTGATATCAGACCTTCAAGTAGCTACTACAGAAGAACGAGAGTTGCCATCTAGGCAAATATACATGCTATGGAATTATTAAGGTTGGCTAGATAAGATTTGCATCTCCTTTGCCTTTCTGCCTTACATAATGAATGCCTAACCCACTTTTCTAGTGATATTATCTCCATCTTCTAAGTGTTATTTACTAGAGATGCAGACTCATTTCCATGATATTTTCTCTGATTTTTTTTCTCTTCAAAGTGGTAGACATTTATTCCTGTTTTAACTGATATTTTAAACCAATTCTGAATGATACATAGTTAAAAAGCAAACCTTTGTAACATGGAAATTTTGCTGCCTACAGATTTAAGTAGACTATTTTTTTCCCCCCTTTTTGTCTTGGAACAACAGATTGCATTTATTCTTGCAGATAAAACAGGCTGGGAAAGTTCTCTGGTCCTGAGGTTGACTGGCTCCACATAGCTCCAGTCCATAAAGCCCAGACCTGAAACACAATTTCTGCATCTGCAACAGATTATTGCCTGACACTGCACACTTTGGCACTGGCCAAAACTCTTCCAGGGAGTTAACACTTGTGAGAAATTTAACTGTATGGCTAAGTGCTCGAGCCCATATTAGACCCTAGCCCTGCTTAGTTGACTAGTATGGACATTGCCCATGTGTTTAGTTTGGATAGCAATTTTTGCTGTGATTTTTGCATGTTAAACATTTAAGTTTTTCTTATATTCCATGATAAATAATTTTTGGATGATTTGCAGGGCTAACTTGGCATCTTTAAAATGATGATATATATTCCTTACTTCAGCTTATATTTTGATCTCAGACCCATTTTGACCTTTCACACACTTCTCCATTTCTGTGGTTTTCCACAGATTACTGAGTTACTGCATCTTTGTGGAAATACATAATTGTCAAATTTGCAATAAGAAAACAAAAAACTGTCTCAAACTGTATTGGGAAGATTTCAAAGGCTCCTAACAGCTGAAAATCACTGTGTAAACTGAACTCAGGCATCCTCTGCACTATTTTTATTTTTTAGGATTCTTTCACAGCAACAGTCAAGCTGTATGATGGTGGCAAAAAATATGTCATGACATTACGAATCTTCCTTCAGCCAGTGTTCTTCAGATACTAAGCTGAATAGCATTTTGGCACGGGCAGGTGGGAAACGGGCATGAGTTGTGAGGGTGAGCCAAGATGCTCATGCTCTGAAGCAATCCATCTCTTTAACAGTTTCTGAGGAGACATCAAGCTGCTTTACCCCAGTGAAAGTGATTCTGCCATTGCTTTTCTTCCCTCTGGTCTCCTCAAGAGCAGCTGTCCCTGAACACACTCTGTGTGTTGTGCTAGGGCAGAATCAAGATCATTTTCTAAAGTTAACTAGATTTAGTCCGCTGTCTCCTTCTAAGGAGCTACTGTCTGCATCTTATGCATGGCTGAATTAGAATGAGCCTCGTGTAATCCCAAATCCCTTCTGAGCATACATTTATTCTTTGGTTTAGGAGGATTGCAGTTCTGATTTTCTTTTTTTTTCATTCCAATTTTCATTACAGAATTTTTGGCTTGAAATAGGACTATTTTCTGCATTTAGGCTGATGAGAGTTTTATATCTTAGTACTATTATACACATAGGAATCGATGCATTTGGTTTGTGAAGCTTCAGAAATATTTATTAAAATTTTGCTAATACCTTATGTTCATGTTCTACCCATTCTCTAACCTGCTTGTGTTATCACAGATGGGTAAAAATGTCACTAAATACATGAGCCTCCAACTGTTCCTCAAAATGAAATGAACTTTCAGATTTTGAAATATTAAGGATAAAATCCTGATACTAGGAAAGATTGGCCCAGAGAGCCCAGAGCTGGTTTTGATGTTAATGAAAATTCTAGCACTGGCTGGTGATCCAAGTTAACAGACTGGCTGCATAAGAGTTATTGCTCTACTCTTCTCGTTAGACTTCTATTTTATTATAGAGAAGAACAAGCTTGCCTCATACCTTTGAAAACAGGAACATTTATCAGTTTACATGGAGTTAGACTCAGTTTACAGTGTCAAAACATAGTTCCTGGTTGAAAATTAATTTAAAATTATTTATCTATGCTGGACGTCTGTGCAGTGTCTTGTGTATCTTTGTGCTTCCATCATGGCTTCATGGTAGGCCAGCAGTGCTGTAATGACTACCCCTTTGCAAACCCTGAAATAAATGGAATGCTCAGCCTACAGTTTTCTCCTAGAGAACTGCATGATTTTGATTTACTTTTCATGGCACATGAAGCAACGACCTGTGCCAAAGCTACTTTTGCATGGCAAATGACCTACAAAAACCTGTTACTGCTGTGGGAGCTGGTGGCTCACAGACTGTGCAAAAGACCTTTTGCTTCTACAGTGCTTTGGAAGTAAGTGGCAGGGGCCTGAGAAGAGGAAGGAACAAGATAAAAGGCGGTAGATGAGCTTGGAATAGGGATTTCTGGGCTGCTTTCTGATAAGGGGTGATGAGATGTATTTGATTAGTTTAGAACAGGGCTCTACATTGACTAAGGAAGGCTTTAATGAGATTGAATAGGTTAACTTTAAACTTCATTTAGTTGTTTTTACATTAAATTTTACTTTTTGCAAACTTTTTTTCTCCAGTCCTTTTAGTTTGCCAGTAACATTTTTATTTCCTGCATTCCCATCTTACTCTTCAGATGCAGATGCAAGAAAAGTTAAGGAGAAATAGTTAACTATAGTTAGTATACCTGAGGCCTCACCTAGTATATCTCTGCACTTTGTGGCATCATTTCCATAGAATAAACGTACTCCCTCCCTTTCAATTGGTAGCATTTCACATCTGCTTCACAGGAAAGCCCAGAAAGTGGTTAAACCTGCCTTTACATGCCACTTCTAGAGCTCTATGATAAGACATGTATTAAATCACATCTGAGGTATATTTGTGCTATTGTTTAGAGGGAGAGTAGACTTCCAGGAATTATTAGGCTAACACTGACAATCTGGCCCAGTGTCACAGAAGGACACAATCCCAGAGGTTTGCAAGTCAGGCTGTGATGGCCCCAGGAAAGTTGTGGAAACAGGCATGCATGGAGCCACCTGTCCCCAGCCTGTCTTGAGGACCTTAACATCCATCCAGCTCCAGCAAAATCTCTTGCTCAGCCTGGATTATAAAGCAGAGGAAGCTTATTTAATATCTTACCCATTAGGAAGACATGTTTCTCCCTTCTGATTTTTTTTTTTAGCTGTAGTGATCATTCCTTTCATTTGCTTTAAAGGGAAAATACTTGGGTATTATTTAATAAGTACTGTTAACATAACTTAAAACAGTATGAAAAAAGTACTTGACAAGCTATTTATTTTTAGTGTCTTCTGTATGTTTTTCCAAATGCTGAGAATTTAAATTTCTTATTTTAAGTAGCTTAGGGAACCTTGAGAGGCTCACTTCTGAGGACAAAGTATTTAAATCCTTACCCCACATTCACCCCATGGTACATTCCAGTGACAACAGGAATGTCTGCTGGGCAGCTTTCTCTCATGGCCTTGGCACTGATGATATGTGAACTTAAAGACAAGGTAATTTAAGACTGATTTTCTAGAATGTCATATTAGGTAGCTTGTGTGACAGATCATATAATGAGTTTTATGCAGCTTTAAATTCTATTTGTCGAAAGAATTGGTATTTCTTTCCTAAGAAAGCACCAATGCTGCCCGTTGTGCTGTGATGATACACATGGTACTGTCTCATAGATGCATAAAGCATGAGTTTCCTTGTTACCTAAGTCTACTATTCCTCAGAATAAGTTACTCTTCAGGAAAGAGAGGGAATGTTTAGATCTTTGACTTGTGCAACAGCAAATAATAAAAATGTAAGGAACTTCTGTGATATTTCAATGTATAAAAAGGCTCAGAATGGAACATCTTTTCACATTAAATGTTTTTTTTTTTAAATATCACCTTCTATTTAGCAAAACAGAGTACAGTAGCCTGCACTTCTATATTCTGCACCAGAGTGCAGAATACAACTCCTGATGCACTATTCCACATTTGCTTTTCATAGGTGTGACGTTTTGAAAAGATAAAATGCAGAGAGCTGAGTTGTTGCAGATGTGTAGTCCTATGTGCTCAGGGAGGAAAAGATGAATTTTAAAATTAGGTTTAAAAAACCCCAGAGTTTAAAGCAACAAACATTTTTCAAAATGACTGCTTCTGTTTCAAAGATAAAGATTTTCTTTCTTTTATTTTTCTTTTTTTTCCCCTGAAAGCTTTAACAAAACCCTGGAGCCTGAGTGACTTTACAAGCTCACTTCTAGATTATTCCTAGTATAAAACTTCTACTGCAGACAAGCATGGGAAGCAGTATATGGATTTTGTTTTCTACATTTCAGAACATGTGGCCATAATTTATTGTATTAGTTTTTTTTTTATTTGTATCCTTTTTTTGCTTCCCTCTCCTCTAAAATTTCTACTATAGTTAAATAAGATAAAGCAGCTATGACTATGACTGGGGATGATCTTGTGCAGAGTTATGGAAATCTAGGACACAATTTTTTGATGGCAAACTAGTATTGAATGTGCCAGGAAAAAGAAATTCATCTCAAAGTACTAGAGAATTGGGAAGTGAAAAAAAATTATGGTTTGGGTTTTTTTCTTTTACATTTAGAGTACCATGCACAGTATGTTTGTTAGGAGGAGGAAAACATCGAACCTCATAGAGAAAAATTATTAATATATTTTAAAATTGTCTTTGAACTGTATTTCTAATCTCATATTCATGACACAAATGACAGAAATATCATCTTCTAGGCTCAAGTCAACTGCTAAACCCACACAAGGAAAATGTTCCCTTTAATAAAGAAAAATATTTGTGTAACAAGGTCGTCAGGGAGAAGTTTTGAACGTAACTCACAGCAGTCATAGGCAAGTTATAAGAACTGGAGGAGAGTTTTCTTGCCAAGAGAAACTCTTGTTTACTGCCAAGCTGGCAAATATCCTATCTTCCTTGGCATCTCTTGGGTGTGGGAAACTAGTCATGGAAGGTCCACAAGAAATCAAATGGCAAACATAGTTTTTGTGCAGGGCACTGCTTGGAGATGCTAGACATTTGAGTCCATTTTCCTCTTCCACAAGTCTTCATCAGCTGTTTTAATGGTTCCCTTTAAGGTAAAGGCCTTCCAGCTTACACATTTGAATCGAGCTACAGAACCAACTGACGTTGTGTGATCATCTTCACTTATCCCCTGGAAGCCTTTTCATGTCCCCTAGACTCCTGTACTGCTAATGTCTCTTGCAGGGCATATGTTAGATGCCCTCTGCATGTGGTAAAAGAAGAGAGATTATCAGTCATCAGAGTGCCCAGAACTTTAAAATTCACTGAGCACCTTATCAAAGGAAGAGAAGAGAAAAAGATATGACTCGTGATCTGGGTGGCATACAAAAGAGAAAACAAAATAAAATTGTCAGAATAGCAAACATCCCAGTGCTAGCATCTTGTGAGCTTTTCTGAAATATGATTTACAAGTGTTTGCAAGAGAATGACTGGCTTCATCTCAGCTCAGGAAGCTGAGCAGCAAATTTCTAAATAGGATGGGGGAGGTGAAATAGCAGTCTTCTGCTCTTAACTCACCAAGTTGAGCTCAAAACTGTAAAGCCATTGCACTAAATACTAGATGCACAGCTCTCTGGAGAATGTGTAATTGAGGAAATTATAGACTGCCATGTTAGGAGCCTTACTGAAAATTTTGAAATGCCCAGGCTACCTGTGTCATTGAAATTACAATGAGCAAGGAAGCCTTTCCTTCCATTCCCTGTGGGAATGGTGTTTTGTGGAAGATTAAGACACAGGATGAGATTCAGTCCACCACATTATGTACTTGACTGGTACTCATCTGTTAGATCCGTTAGTAAGGTAGTCTTCCTGAAATAAATGCCTAAGATCTATATCTCGTCAGTGAAGAGAGGAAGGTCCTATAGAAGATCTCCAGAGGAATACTGTCTCTGCAGTAAGTGGACAAACTTTTCCCATTTGAGACTTCAGAAGTACTTTATTTTCTCTGCTGAGGAGGACTGCTTCCTTCACTACTGATGATCAGGCATCAGTTCAGGGCTTAAGCTATTGGGGCAGCATTGTGATCATACCTACTACAGTCAGATATCTGTCTTACGGAGTCTGTTTATTTCTATATATTCCAATCTGAGCAAACCTTAATAATCAGCACTGCTTTGTCCTTGTAAAGGACTATGAATGGGGAGGAGGTTGAGGTACTGAGAGAGTAATGATATAAGAGCTGTTTTGAGTCATATAGGAAAAACAGAAGAAAATTATCCTAATCTTGATATTGAGAGTTTTAACATTTTCATGACCGTTAGTGAATCCAGCAACATTTTAAGATTCATCTCTTGAGAAAATCATGTTACTCAAATTCAAAGACTCTGTGGAAAACATGTAATTACATTAGATCCAAGGAACCTATTACAATTATCTGTTAGATTTTTCTACTACAGAGAACTACCCTGAAAAATTATCTACCTCATTCATCCCCTACAAATGACTAGTAAAATATGTTATATAGTTTTTTTAGGGTACACAACTAAGGCAAGAACAATGATTCATACTCTACCTAGGCAGTTCAAATTTACCAAGCAAATATGGCACCAGAACCAATTATTTCACTTTAATTGTGATCCTGGAAAACTTCTTGTTGCCTTTTTCAAAGTTTTCTCCTCATCTCTCCTGTAATGGAGTTTCCACTATGGAATTACAGAAGATAGAGCTCGAAAAGACTTATTATATCATCTGTTCTATGTTTTTGATTTTAAAAAATGTAAGTGATATTTACCCATTTCAGGAGGTTGGAGCATCCCTTTTTTTGATGGTATCTAGCAACAGGACAAGGGATAATGGAATGAAGCTGGAACACAAAAAGTTCCATTTAAATATAAGAAAAAACTATTTTACTGTTCAGGTGAGGGAGCCCTGGCACAGGCTGCCCAGGGAGGTTGTGGAATCTCCTTCCTTGGAGGTCTTCAAGACCTGCCTGGACATGTTCCTGTGTGACTTGATCTAGGTTGACCTGCAAGGGGGTTTGGACTAGATGATCTCTAAAGGTCCCTTCCAACCCCTACCATTCTATGATTCTATGATTCCATTCTTTGACATAATCCTGAAAACTAGCTTAAATTGTCAGAATTTCTCCATTCTCAGTCTAATCTACTTTACTAAAAACACTCTTCAATCCCCAAAAGAAAGGATATTAACAACAAAAACAATTATTAAAGCAGCTGAACAACCTACATTTTAAAGCAATGATTATTCTAGTTTAGATTTAATATGCATAAGCTGTTCAAATATATAATGGTATTGCCCTCTAAGGAGTGGAGGCACTCCAAGGGACACAAAGCTCATGAAGGCTTTGAAATAGAGTATAGCTGTCAAATAAAAACTCTTGAGCTACACCATGCTTAAAAAAGAAAATTATATTCAGAAATTAGACTGATACTTTTCTGGTTGTTCATGTTCCAATATACAAGCCAATTCTAGCTGTACATGCAAAATGATGAGTTTCCTTTCCATTTAGTAAAAATGTAGTCATGATGGATAATCCTCTGAAAACATCACCTCAGAGGCAGTTAAAAAGCAGGCAGAATGCTAGGAATTAATAATAAAAACTCAAGAGCAAACACAAAACATAGTGCACCCATGTCTTGACTAATGCAACAGATCTAGTCATACATCTCAGACAGCATAAAGTAGAATAGGAAAGGTACTTAGACACAAGGTATTTGGATAGATAGAAAAGAGGTATGGATAAACCATGGTCTGGGTCAGTTTCTGTATAACAGAGATTAAAATGGAGAAGACTATGGAAGAAAAGCCAGTTTCTTTTAATACACTACTACATTTTTGAAGTACGAATTGAACACATCACAAAGTAACTTTGTAACAGCATGAGCTCTTCTTAATCCTTGCTCAAAATATCCTCTGCCTCCAGGTGAAATTGGAAGTAGCAGTCAAGGCAGGTCTACCCTGGTACTGCCTCAAGGATGTGGCATCTTGGAAAAAGCTGTCCCATTTGATGACTGGTGCATACATGGTGGTATGTATTTTTAAATACATTGGGGGCAAATAGTCTCAGATTTTAGATTTGGGCCACATGGCTGATTCAAGTGAAAATAATACAGATACACAGAGGAATGGTCACTCCAAAAAGACTGAACTATGTATGTAACAGGATGCACAGGCTCCAAACAGTACTGCATGTCTATTACTTTACATTTCAAAACTAACTGTGTTTGTGAAAATAAGAAATAAAGACCTGATACATCTCAAGACACTGAGAACTTAAAACTATTTCTGAAACTGTTCTTTGACTTTCCAAGTGAACACTTGTTTAGGAAGTAACCAGTGGCCACAATTTTTGAGCCTTTTCTCCACTAAAATTATGCCACACCACTGAAAGGATAAAGTGGAACTTAAGGCTTGTGTTTTCAGATTTACAGAATACATATTCAACATTTAAGTAGTAAAACAAGTCACCATATATTCATACCTATGACCTTTTTCCTTTTACCTACTTGAATGCAGAGAACTGCAATATCAAAAGTATAAGCAGAAAAAAAATGTTTTGAATGTAACTTATAAAATGTTCAGTATCAAGTCTCTCATTCACACACACTAGTTTTACAACTGACATTTCCTCATTTAGTTATAGTTTAGGTAGGGTATATATAGCTTGAATTTACTATTCTCTCCTCTTCCCCCTCACAAGTTGTCCAACCAAATCAAGGAATTGTTTAATCATATTTTTAAGTGGAATGTTAAATCATGCCTCTTGGCAGCAGTTCTCTCCCAGAAGTTTGCATGTTCCCAGTGCTTGGCATTTTCCATTCTCATCATTTACCTGTGATGGATGTGGAACCAGATATACTACAGGACATACCATGAACAGCTGCAGCAACAGCACCAACAAAAGCAACATGTGTTGTTGGGCCTTTGGTTTCCAGGTGCTTGAGACACAGCTGATGTTCCTTCATTTTGTGACTGCTGCCTCTTTCTCATTTCAGCTACTTCAGTGCCCAAGTGGCTATAAGAACACAGACATAAGAGATGTACAGAATTACTACAGACTGTCATAAAGTACATTCACAATTCTACAGCAATCTCTGATTCTACTAATTCTCATAGCTTGTGGCAACAAAAGCGTGTGGCCATCAACTGTGCTGGCCAAGTGATAGTTCTATTGTGTGAAAAGCAGTTTCCAGAAGACCAAAATTTAATGACAAGCTTACGCTACCGTACCGTTGAATTATGTCTATTGTTATCACTTTGGCTGGACTGAAAGGACTGTTTATTACCCTTTTGAACAGAAAGCTACACAGCTTGTGTAGCACTTGGTAGAGACTGAATTATTCCTTAACATATGACTATCACAGCTCTTTCCATTATACTAAAAATACAGGGGGATGGTTATTCAGTTTAAACATGAGCTGGATTACATTTTGACTTCTCTGGTCAATGCTATAAGTGATATTATATCACAGGCACTAATAGCTTTCTGTTAAGAGACTAGATTATTATGTCATAACTGGGAGGTTTACTACTTAGGAGTTATACTCTGTAAATAAAGAGAACAATAAATATGTATTTCCAAAACAGTTTTCCAACCTTGGAACTATTTTCTGGTCTCAGAAGATTTTCTCTTGCTCATTTCCCAGCTTTTCCTAGGTTTTATTAGGCCAAGATATTTTTCTTTCCAGTGACTTGTAGTATGCATCTGGAAGTAATATTCCATGCATTAAGGTTTCAAAAGAAGTTAAAACATCTATTGCAAAGTTATGTTACTTAGGAAGGTTTAGATGTCAGAAAGTTTTTAATGGTTCACATCTTCTTTATAGAACAACTATAAGTTTCCCAGAGTAATGACTATTACAAATGTACATAAATTAGAAAAAATTTAGTACTTTTACCTTTGAAAAAGTACAAATAGATTACTGTGGGAAAGAACCCAGTTTGAAACAGAAGCAGGTATAAGATGGCCTGGCATGAGCAGCACGGAATATGCTCCAAACCTCCAGGGCATCCTGCTGCAGTCAGGAGTGCTGGGGAAAGGCAGGCTCTGGTTGATTTGCCACCTGGATACATTATACTCAGACATGTAGGATGTGCTACTTTGTCTACATGAATTCAAGCAGCTGCTGTGAGGATTTGTGTGTAAACGATTGCCAAAATTCTTGAAGTTCTTCTGTAACAGTGTCCTTATAGGCAGTTTACTCACAGCAACATGTAGCAAGGATACCGAGGTTCAGAACTCAAACTCATGCTGCAAAACTCAAGGTTGGTGGTTATTTCATCTTTCATAGCTACCTTATCCATGTGCACTGTCACTGAGTGAAAACAAGTAATTTCTGAAGTGCTTGGTCAAATTAAACAATGAAGAACCATTTAACTACCTTTGGTGAGGGCATCTGCTTATGCTATTGGTATCATGTTTTATAGTTGCTAAACTCCTGAAGATTAAAATGATATACTAAAACCAGCCATATATTTTTAATCAAATGTAAACATATGTTGTTAACAAGGACTACTTTGACATAACTGAACAACTTCCCATATTTTTATGATAGATGGGAAGAAAAGGAAAAGTGTTGCAGCATAACAAGTAGTTCAGACAGTGAGTGACAGTATGGAGTCACTTTCTCCAAATTACAGTGCTGAACTTCTGCTGAATGTGCATGATGCAGTTAAACTATGTCATAGATAGCTGTGTCATGCTGTGAATGGTATTTGTTTCAGCAAGTACAATGACTATGGTTAAAGGAATTAAAAGCCAGATATGTTCAGAGGGAACATTTGTTTCTTGTAAGTGAGAGAGTCTAGAAACACTGTATAAATCCACTATTAGTTTCAGAAGCCAGTGAAAATATCCATATTGAGGTATTTGTAGGACTGTAATCCTGGAATGAAAACATTGTATGCATTTCACCTGTGTACCTAAAGCCATGAATTTCTTACTGAATTTTAGCTTTATGTATAAAATGTACTATGACTAGAATCTGTTGCACTATAAATACAAGGGGGCAGGATGAAGGTTCTCCATTCAGAAATGATGATGACAGTTGGTGGCTTTTCTATAGTTTCACAATAACTTTAACACAGCACAAGCTGCTGCTGCCACTGAAATATATGTCTCTCTCTCATTTCTACTGCACAGCTCACAGTCACTCATTTCCTCACCTGAGCTGTCCCATTCTCTGTGCAGGCAGCAACATTTGTGCAGGTACTTAGTGAACTGGATAAAACAGAAGTATGATTTAAAATTAATGCAGAGGGGAAAGAAAGAACACAACCCAATAAATTAGTTTTAACTTTGTTCAAGTCCTAGTCTTGTTCACTTTGGGAAGATGTGAACTCTTGGGCCAGAACAAGGAAGGAAATAGAACATCAGCCAGGAGAGGGGAAGGCAGAGACCACCTTGCTTCTGTCCCTGCTCATGCTGTCAGGAAACAATGATGAAATTGATTGAAGTTGTGCAGCTCAAGAAGAAAATTTACTACTGTAATTCCCAAAACACAGTAAATGATATGTCTGGGAAGCAGAGCCAGAAATGTGGTTTCACAGGAAGGGTTCAAGTCCTCAACCCTGCCCAGCAACCTCTAACACTGAAAATTCTCCAGCATTCACCTTTCAGTATGGGCTGTGAGGGACAACCCTTTTGGAGGTTTGCAAGTCTGGCAGTACATGGTAGCAACAGGATTTGTGAGGAAACATGGGTCTTCACTATAGAGCATTTCAGGAAATATGACTTCCTTCAAGTCTGCTCCAAGCCCAAAGGATAGCCAGTCTTTAGGGTGGGATTGCTTGCTTTGCCGTGTACTGACTACTCTGGAGTGTGAGGAGGGACATGACCCATCCCCTATATGACTGTGAATTATTTGTAGGAAAAGAAGGCAGTCCTTGATTGCAGGTATAGTTATATTTATCTATTTAGGCTATATTGGAAAGAATAAAAAAGGAAATACATACCCCTTCCCCCACTGAAATCCCTTGTACTTTCATCCAGGTATAGTTTGCAATCTATCCCTAATACAGAATGTTTGGCTACTGGAGAATAAAACATTAATTATAATGCTATGAAACTGCTGCAAAAGCATATATTTTGAAACGGGTTGATAACATGGATACTGTGTGGTGTTACTGTTCTTAACTTCCTAAGGTAATGGGCAAAGATATTACTGACACAGTGGGACAGAGTTGTATTGAATCCATTTCATATTCTGTCCTTACCACAGCTGATGTTGGTATTCACTCGGAACCTTGCTATATCTGACAACGCAAACTGTTATTTAGGTTGATGTGACTGGGCAATAAAAGTGCAAGGCTGAAAATCCCAGCAATGGGGCAGGGTCCTCAGTGAATACATGAGCAACGTTCACTCATCTGGCTTAACTGCTGATTGAAGTTAAAGTTATCAGTCTTCTTCTTCTACTTGTGTTCTCTTGGAGAGCTTCTAAGCTGAAGTCTATAGGAAATATGAAAAATCCACTCTGTGCTTCAAAACATATTATTGTTTACTGAGGATGAAGTAGGATGGGTGGAAATTTTAGTTTTATGTTGATTTTGATTGGATTTCATGCTTCATGTTGTATTTGCAAATACCAGATGTCATCTACGCAAAACTGTAATTGATTCCATTAGATTATTTAGGTTGCAGAAGCAGGAATATCTTAATTCTTGGCTAAATTTAGAAACTGAGTTGTAGACACAGGGTTTATATTTGGTGCCTTGGTCCAAGGCACAAAATGTAGACTGTAATTCAGCAAATCAGTTTGATGCGAAAAACTATTTTTCTGTAAATGAGTGTGAAAATTAGTACATAACTGTGAAGGAGTAGAATACTGTGAACTGATATTCAGCAGACCTTCTAGGATAGTGGTACAAATTGCATATACCATCCCAAGATCCCAGTTTTCATTTCAGCTTTTTCAATGTTTTTGTTCTTCTGGAGATCCTCTAGCTTGGCAAAAATAATGGAAGGTGAAGGTGGGCCTTTGACAAATTAAATATTTTTTCTCCTTTGTACTTTATATGATCTCTAAGGCCATCATAACACAGGTATAAAAATCTTCTGTCAATTTTGCATCTGATTCTTTGCCTCCATTTGATAGTATGGTTTACTAAGAGTCTTACGATTTTCATTTGTGCTGATAGGAAAAAGTAACAGTGTTCTAGTTTGCTTGACTGACTCATTCTCTTGGGGGTGGGTAGGTCTTATGGTCCTCTGAGCAATCCGATAATCATGAAGGATTTCATTTTGCAGAACATCTGCTGTCCCTACTCTGTAGCTGAGGAAAGGAACCCAAGGGTACAGCAACTGTTTATTATACAAGTTATGAGAAAGGTAGTTCTTATAAGCCGCAGAGTAAGAAAGTCTGTGCAAACCTGTGTGCATCTTCAATCTTGAAGTGCTAGAGGAATATGAAAATGATAAAACCATTAGAAATTTGGAGTAAAGCTTCATGTCAGTTTTGGAAATGATGGCACAAGGATTTATTTCTATGTTCAGACAGTGTAATTACCACTTATTCCACCAGGTACTCAGGGGTAATTATTATAGAAATCCCCATGTGCACAGAGCAGTATCTTGGGAGGAGAGCTCAAAAAGGAATAACTGATGGAAAAATCACTTAGTTTATTACAATTATACCTGGGCAGCTCTACTGGATACTGGCTATGGCCATTGCAAATTCCACAGAGTGCTTCTAGAAGATGAAAAGAAGGTAATTTCTGAACAGTTGCACCTCTCTGACTATCCACCTCCTGTTGGACTTATGCAACAACTTTACAGTCTTTCTTCAGTCTGTTGTTTACACCTTGCAAATTATCTGAACTTTTGGCACTGTCCTATCTAGCCTCCTCTGCTCATTTTGGAGCTTCTCCTTGCACACGACCTTCCTGTAAGCATTTCTTTCCCCCTTTCAGGATTGAGAGAGTATTCCCTGGAGAAGCTCATGCACTACTGAATCACAGAAACATCTTGAAACTCCATTAAGGATTGAGAATTTTTATTATGTCTTCTGGAGCCATTCCCTAATGGCTGTTTTGAAAGAGAGAGATCATATAAGGGTGCAGATAAACACACAACATCATTTTATACAGCAGAGAAGTGGCATTTTTTCTTTTGTTGCAAGTAGGACATATAACGGCTTAGCTTTCAGGACAGAATTGGAGCAGGAGCAGCTAGAGCAATCTATCTTTTTTCCAACTTCTGCAATAGGCAAGAAAGATCACCGTGTATCAGAAAGGAGCAGACAATGACTTAGGGATACTGAGAGTGATTTACTCTGCAGACAAGAAACTTAGCCCTTAAAACACTTTTTTTTTTGGGGGGGGGGGGGGGCGCGGGGAGTGATCTACCACATCAGCTCTTCTCCATTGCTTTGCATCCTTTGACTTTGCTAATAAAGGACCAAAACTGCAACTGTGCAGCTTACATACATTCAAACCTTATATCAGCTTATCCCAGCCCCAGATATGACTCTAATGATCTCCTAATCATACTTTATGTTTTCACTATTTTACCCGGCTTTCATTTGGTAAATGGATTCCTAACAGGAATTGGTTTTAAGCTTAGGGTGTTGAAAGCCTTAAAGCCCTGTGCATTAAGGTAAACACTATCCATTGAAGACTCCACTCAGAGTTCATTGTAGAGATAAATGTACACTGACTTCCAACTATCATTTTAGACTTTCCACATATTTAGAAAATCTAAACACTTATAAGAACAGAGATACATTAAAACTTCTTTCAATTCTTTAATGAGTTGTTTTGGAGTAACTGGAGTGATCTTAACATGACATTGATTGATTGCTTGGGTTTTAGTTTCCTAAAACAGTCATTGGAAGAGCAACAGAAATATCCCTGAAACAAATTTTTTTCAGAGGAATTATGTGTCTTAACTGAATAGTAAATATGTAAAATATCTTTTAAACCCCAAGCACTAAGTAAAAAGCCTTAGACAATGCTACAATACATTACTTTTAATGATCTGTGATATGCTATCTGTTTTAAAGACACAGGTTTTTTTAAGGATAGACTTAGTACTAGATAGACTTACCAGAACAGTGCAACATAGCTTGGATGCACCTGCCAGTTATATAATCTCACGACGCATATGTTGCTCTTGAAATGCAAACAGAACCCTAACACAACACAACACCAATCTTTTATTTGTGCTGTCTTCATTCATCTAGAGGACTGTCTTAAGTGTACCAGAAGCTAAATTAAGATAGACCAAGAGATTTTATTGGGTACCTCTGAGCTATAAAGGTTTCCATACACCCTTCACAATGCTGAGTGGTGAAATCAAGACAGCGCAGCCACGGGTACTCTTTTAAGTTCATAGACCACTTATACAGTCTTTATACAGCAATGGCTTTCACACTAGTTACTCTGCCCAAGAGAAACCTTGACATATGTGCATTCTCTCTTTTGCAACTGAGTCCAGAAAGCCATTCAGTATATCACAAATAAATTCGTATAAAGTAATAGAGAAGAATAAGTCTACCAGAAGAAGTGTAATTGAGTTACCTTGGGCTCCATTTACTTATTCCAATGTATCTGTAGTTTATGACAGAACAATTAGAAGTTATTGGCAACATTATTATACCTTAATTGATCTAGATATAGCCTACATGGAAAATTTCAACTGACTGAAGCACTATGGAAAGTTTGAAATGTTTGCACTTTGAAGAATTTGTGTTCTGGAAGAAAAGATCAATGCAAAAAGAAGTTTCTAAAAACTATTCTGATTAACAATAGTCTTGTCAGAAATTTAAATATCACTCCCAATTTTAAACAGATTTGCTTTTTTGAGTTCTTCAAAAACTGTATTTTCCATTACGCTTAAGTTCTAAAAACTTGTTAAAAGTAAGAATGTCTGAGTCAAAACAGAAATTGGACCCGTGTATTTGTAACTAGACCTTCACATTGCTTACATATCCCATATTGATGTGCCATATAAGCCAGTGCACAGATCCTGTATTCTATGTGCTCTGTTCAGTGAATAAAGGGCATACATGTATCAATAGCTCTTAATTTTAAAAGCCTGTCTGCCTACACCAACCTGTATGGAGCATCTTCCTTATGATGAAAGACTGAAGGAGCTGGGGCTCTTTAGCTTGGAGGAGACTGAGGGGTGACCTTTTTACAAATATGTAAAGATTGGGTGTCAGGAAGATGGAGCCAGGCTCTTCTCAATGATGTCCAATGATAGGGCAAGGGGCAATGGGTATAAACTGGAACACAAGAGACTCCAAGGAAATACAAGGAAGAATTTCTTCAGTGGGATGGTGACAGAACACTGGAACAGGCTGCCCAGATGGGTTGTGGAGTCTCCCTCTTGGGGGACATTAAAAACCCACTTGGACCAGTTCCTGTGTGACCTACTCTAGCTGGTCCTGCTTTGGCAGGGGGTTTGGACTGGATGATCTTTCGAAGTCCCTTCCAACCCTTAAGATTCTGTCATTCTGTGTATGGCGCATTGCTTTTAACTTTGATGGTCTTTGATTATCAAGGTGTCAGAACAATGGAAGGAATTAATTTCTCTTGAGTAGCTGGATGTGACCAAGACAGCCCATGACCTCCTTTCTGTCATTCTTGTATAAATGGCAGACTGCTTTTTGATAGTAACTTTTGAAATTGCATGTTTTTAATACTTTTTATCTCAGAGAAAAGATTATCACAGTACTGATTTTTTCTTCTGGGGAACAGAAGACCTGACTGTCTACAGCAAAACTTGTTGCTCTTGTACTAATTACTGCAGCTCAGCAAAGAGTTTCAAGACGTACATCTCTACCATATAGATATCTTTCTCCTGACAGGTCTTCTCTGGAAATGTCTTACTTTAGCAGCAAGCTCTCAGAAGGTCATAAGATGGATATTCTGTCCATTGATGGAATAGGAAGAAAATGAAATTGTGTGGAAACTTGGCAGAAAGAGTTCAGACATTAAGAGTTTTATTAGGATGGAACACTGCTATGTGAATGTTCATTTAAATTGAAACTGTGTAATTTGGCTGAACATTATAAAATCCTTGCTTTGTGTATAGTAATATTCTTTTTATGACTTTGCCAGACAGCTTCTGTGCTCATAAAGGATGTCTGAGATTTCTTTTTATTATTTTATGGTGAACTCAGTATCCTGAAGAAGCTCTGCTTAAATCTCTGCATCATCAAGTAGATATGCATTTGTACTTCTGAATCACACATTACCGCTCAGTACCAAAACATTAAGCCTCACAGTAATACATCATTGAAAACTTTGAGATGCCTGCATGTGGTTTTTAAGGATTTGTGATAAAATTATGATTAAGAGCACTTAAGAGTCTTCAGGAACATTTTATAAAGAGCAAAATGTGGAACGCATCAGGAAATATTTTATCTTTTTCATGCATATTGTTTTTATTTCTATGTGTTTGAAAAACATCCGAGAATCCCATTTTACACTACATCTATCTACTTATTCATTGTGGATAGCACGGCTGCAGCTGATGAGACACATTGAGCCATTACACTTTAGAAAGCTGAAAAGATACTTTCCTCGTGTGGGGCAAATACAGATCTCAACATATTGCTGGAAAATTTTTTGTTAAAGTCCATGACGTTCCCTATAACAAGGACACTAAGAGGACTCTTGAGAACACAGAGAGCTTTACTGCATGCATTAGCACTGTAATTTTTAAATAAGTTTCCCAGAGCTCAAAGCCATTTATCTGTGTAAAAACCAGATGTCATTTAGGGGTTCTGTGAACTCCACATATTCTGTAGAAATTTCAGCAGAAATTTAAGAAAAAAATCATAGGACTACCACAAAAAATTATAGCTAACATAAGGTAAAAAAGATTTGCAAAGCAATTCTAGTATAAAACAAGATTTAACATTGGTGAACTACTTTTTTGCACATAAGATCATTCTGGTAAATTTTCATCTGCAGAAATGGCAGCATTTAATCAAATAAATGCACACAACATTCATTTATGGCGCATGTGCTACTATAGGCTGAAAAACAAAGGAAGACATTAAGAAAATGGTTTTATTGTGAGAACAACTTTTCTGAAGCCACTTTGGACATGATTCTAGGCTTCCAAGTGACAGAATCTACATTCTTCACTGTAAAATGGAGACTCACATCCTCTACTTCCAAGGCACTTTATTTTTTCAAATTAATTCTGGAAATGGAAGTGACAAATTCAGACACAAGTAGCCTCAAAAAGGCTTCCTCAACATAGGCTTTTTAAAACAACTGGATATTTAGTTTCACTGACTGACTTCTGAGATATCCTCTGACAAGATTACTGTGTGTTCCAGCCCTCCTTTCTTCATCCATCTTCAAAAGTAAAAGTAATAATAAGAAGAATAAAAAAGAAGTATAATAAACACAATCAAGAGATTAGTATGGCAGGGAGAAGGTGTTTGATTAACATGGTAAAACTGAGAGGAAGAGGGGTGGAAGGTGGCATGAGGTAGAAAGAGGCTTAGGATCATCCTGGATGGCTTGGGATAGTGCAAGAAGGTTAATCCAAGCATTACATGTGGATAGGCTTCATCTGAAACCAAGCTGCTTCCAATACAGGTATCATGCTCTGCTCACATTGCAATATCTATGAACTTCATGACCACTGAACTAAAAGAGTATTTACACTTGACAGATAATGGTCAGACTGACTGTACACCCATCAGTAATGATTCCCTACTTCCCTCACACAAGCTATGCTACTTTTGTTTAACTCACAGCACACTCCTGATATTTCTGCTCATCTAGTTTGTGCTACTGCTTGCTGGTCTAAGGCAGGGAGAGGACACCAGTGTCTTCTCTGTGCAAGGGACATGCTATTTGTCATCATGCTGTCATTTGCATTGATAGTAGTTAGCTTAAAGCCTTGACTCCCTCTAGTGCACTGTGCTGTTGGCAAGGTTCTTGTTTCCACTTTGCTATTTCTCTGCTCATTCAGCTTGTTGCTGTCTCCAGGCAACTCATTTGTCTTATAATTTTTTATTTCTTCCGTAAGTTTTTAACTGAGAGTTTTCAAGACTTTGTCTAGGTTTTGTATGTCAGTATATGACACTTCCTACTACTACTCAACATTTGCCTTTGGTTTCGTCTTCTCCACTCTCACCTCAAGTCTACAGAGCAAAGTTGCTGCTTTAAGCAACCTGCAGTTCATGGCAGCTTGGGGTTCTGAGTTTTTGCCTGTACTGTGGCTGGCAATCTGCTCACTTGCATGACAGGTTCGGATTTGTGGTACATTTATTCCCTAGCATTCCTATAATGGTAACTTTGGCATGTCAAGCATTTCTTTATGTGTTTGACACTAAAAGGTAGGTCTTTACCTATCAGTTTGTGCAAGATTATAACTAGCACTTGAGAAGGTACAAAGGATGGTTAACCATGACGTAGGAGAGGTGCCTTTCCATCCATTCTTTATCCTCTGTCAATCTTTTGGTTACCTTTATTGCTGACAAGATCTTTCCATTTTTTCCTGATTATCAGTAAAGATAATTTGTGCTTACTGTTACCAGAATTGGTGCTATGCCGTAGGTGCAGTAGTATTGTTGCATATGGTAAGAGCGTAAAGCACTGACCACTTTGAAAAGAGGAAATTTGTAGTTTTACCTAAGTACTTTTCAGATTGCCAACTCAGTCTAACCATCATTCATATAATTAAATCCAAATGAGCTTGTTCTTGACTTTTCCCAGGGTTGTTTGCAATTCTCTTAGCATGTCTTTCTATTTAATTGCTGCTTTTTTAATGAGGGCTATACAGATCAATTATTTTCACTTTGAGTAGATACATCAGTTATTGTCTGCTGCCCAGAAAAGGATAAAATACATTCAAAGGCAGAAAAACCTTTTGAAGACCACTGATAAGTGAATTGCAAAAAAGCGTTATGTAAAAGGTCTATTTTTGACACCTCATTTTTAAAATAAGTAAAAAAGATGGAACTTGAAACTACTTTCCCATAATATCAATTTAACGATTTGTCATAATCCAAATCTATCTATTGTACTAGTATTAAAAAATCTACCACTAAGACACAAAGGACTGAAAACAGTGTGAAAACTTGAAATCCCTGGAAACATGCAAATTTTGGTATGAAAGTGTCATGTCTAGTCAGATCTTTACATTTACAAGCTCTTTACTCTTATGCTGAGCATTTGCACAAGTTTACAATCACCAGCTATGTTATTGTACAGCAAGGCATTAAAGTAGCTCTTCTACTTGAGTATGCAATGGGATAGAGTGAACTGCTTTGATTTAGATAAATAGATCAGAAAAAAAATCTCTTGGAACAATGTCTTTGTAGGTAACTGAGTAAAGCTCGATGTGAAAGTCTGATCTATCACCCCTCTTTCTAAGAAAGCTCTGCTTACTGGCAGTACAGTCTGTCTGATGTCCTTGTTTATTGCCACACAGACTCTGGCATTGACTTCTGTCCTAAACTCTCTTTGAAAGAAGGTCCTCGCTTTGAGATCTGTAAGAGGATGTGAAATAAGGGAAGCCTGGGAACAAACTCTGCATGTACTAAGTCAGGCACACCAATTCTCTCTAAGGACATTTTCAGTGAGGTGTCACAGAGACTCTTCCATTCAGTGGAGGTTTGTACAAAGTCTGTGTTGGCCAGTAAAGGGTAAGCTTACAGATCAAATCTTCACTCCATAAGAATTTCAGCAGGACCTCTCTTCTTCACTTGTCTACTTTGGGGTAGTTTTTTTGCACATTTGGCTTAATTTGCTGTCTTTGAGATTGTCTTGTTAAGTATTTGAAATTGGATGAAGTTAGTAGAGATGGACAGACAGGCAGATACAGCAAGGTCAGGAAAATAAAATGAGAAGTCACAAACCAGATGAATGTGAAGAGTTTTTAGCAGGATGGCCTAGAATAGCCCACCACTGAATAATGAATTCCCATTAATCCAGCCACAGCTGTGATCGCAGACCTATCTTCAGTCATTAAGGCAAATGGTGAAGTATGTTTCTAGGGAAGAGTATGAAAGGAGAATTGAAGAATATTTAAGCCCAGCTATATTGACTAAAGAAGGCCTAAAACCTACTCTGGTTTTATTTTGTAAATTATGACTTTTTAGTCTAGATCCATTGTTACTAATTGTGCTATTTCATTACATGCTTTGGGAAGGGGGAAAAACATTATGGAATAAAACTAGAAAATATGATTGAAGCTACTAAGCTTTAAGTAAGCTAAAGAGGAGACTTAACATTAGAAACCACAACTTTTTTAAAATGGTAACTATTACAAAAAGATTTCTTAAGACCTTTTTTTCTTCTCATCCCATAAGACATACAAATTCAGAATATTCTGTTTGAAGGGCCTTATCCAGCTTCCATTTCAGGACAAAATTTTTATGTCCTGTTTTTATTTGCCTCAATTGACTCTATTGAGGCAAAAAATAGAGTATGTTGTTCTATAATACTTACATGATATTAGAAATAAATATTGAAAATCTCTACACTAGTTCTTTATAGCACTTTTTCTTCCAGTCCTCTTTGCAATAGAAGAATAATAAAGCCTTTTTGAGTGAATAAACTGGAAATTAGGGCATAATGCTAGTAGCAAGGAGAGATTGTTATGGACCAAGACATATCTTTCCTCTTATGAAAAATACAATACGTTCTGTATGATAGGACTTAAAAAACATCCAGTGGTTGGAATATGCTTTTTCTGCTGAACCAACTCTTAAAAATTTATCTAATTTCAAGGAAAGTGAAGATGAAGCTCTCAGCCAGAAGAAGGTGAATATCTTTGAAACATTTTTATCCCTAAAATCTTCTTGAGTTGAAAACATTTTGGAGACAGGATCTTGACAAAATGCATAAATTATAGAAAAATGCACAGCATTAATTTTATTTACTGCAAATGTATCTGTGTTTTAAGTATTAGGCATAAGGTTGCTTCATATACAGGATTTCTAAGGTTTCATGACATAGATTTGAGATTCCTCTGACAGTCTAAATTTCATGAAGCAAAAACATTATACTTGCTACAGCTAAATAAATCCTTATCCTTCGAGGAAAAGATGAATATTTAACCTTAGAGATCTACTATATGTTTTTTCTTGTTGATACCTGGATGGTGTACAACTAAGTGCAACCATAAGAACAGAGTCTTCACAGAGAGACATTGAACATAATATTTCTCAATAAAAGAGACCACTACTTTGCTTCAAGAGTTCTCAAACTAAATTATGCTTTCATGTTAGGTTTTATATTTGACTCATGCATCTGGCAAAGTTCTGTCACATTCAGTGAATGCACAACTGAAAAAGTAAAACTCGGTATTTCTTACGGCATAGAATCGAGTTGGAGGCCTGTGGCCAGTGGAGTTCCACAAAGATCAGTTCTGGGGCCAGTCTTGTTCAACATCTTCATCAATGACCTGGATGATGGGACAGTGTACCCTCAGCAAGTTGGCTGATGACACCAAACTGGGAGGACTGGCTGATTCCCCAGAAGGCTGTGCTGCCGTTCAGCAGGATCTCGATCGGTTTGAGAGTTGGGCAGAGAGGAACCTCATGAGGTTCAACAAGGACAAGTGCAGAGTCCTGCAGCTGGGAAGGAACAACCCCATGCACCAGTACAGGCTGGAGGTCGATCTGTTGGAGAGAGCAGATCTGCAGAGAGAGACTTGGGAGTTCTGATTGATAATAAGCTAAATATGAGCCAGCAATGTGCCCTCGTGGCCAAGAAGGCCAATGGCATCCTGGGATGCATCAAGAAGAGTGTGGCCAGCAGGTCAAGGGAGGTTCTTCTCCCCCTCTACCCTGCCCTGGTGAGGCCTCATCTGGAGTACTGTGTCCAGTTCTAGGCTCCCCAGCTCAAGAGGGACAGAGAACTTCTAGAGAGTCCAGCTCAGGGCCACCAAGATGAGGAAAGGCTGTGGGAATTGAGGCTGTTTAGTCTGGAGAAGAGGAGACTGAGTGGGGATCTTATTAACACTTATAAATATCTAAAGGGTGGATGTCAGGAGGTTTGGGCATCTCTTTTTTTCTATAGTAGCTAGCAACAGGACAAGGGTAATGGAATGAAGATGGAACACAAAGAGTTCTGTTTAAACATAAGGAAAAACTATTTTACTGTGAGGATGAGGGAACCCTGGCACAGGCTGCCCAGGGAGGTTGTGGAGTCTCCTTCCTTGGAGGTCTTCCAGACCCACCTGGACATGTTCCTATGTGACCTGATCTAGGTTGACTTGTTTCTGCAAGTTGGACTAGATGATTTCTAAAGGTCCCTTCCAATCCTATCATTCTATGATTCTATGATTACTGGCACGCTTGACACAAGTCAGCACACCTAATGGCAGTCTACTAGTCCCTGCTAGTTCTAATAAACATCTCTAGAAGTGGCTTAATTCCACATTATAGACAAGAAGAATTTAAAAGAGGAAGAAAAGATATAACTGATGTTAGCCCTCTCAGAAATGCTTTTCCCCAGAAGTACTGCAGATGTTATCTTTTCTATTTTTTATTTAGCTCTCCTCTTGTGAAGGAAGGGTCACCTTGAAAACCCTATTCCTAGATACCTGTCTCTATCTGTTGCTATTCTTTCTGACACATTCACATGACTTCCAGTGCTATATGAACTTGTGCATCAGCATTCAACATCAGACAACTGAGTAGTCTGTGCAGTTCATAATCCAGTCATATTTTATCCCAAGACTGTTTGGATTGTTAGGAAGCATTCTTCTGTTCATCAACTTTCCCGAAGTTTGTAGAGTTTTCCTAAGGACCTATTCCAATACAGCTACTTCAGTTTTCCCATGCTGGTCAGCTGCACTTGTGTTGTTTGCAGGGTGCTGCCAATGATTGACTTGATGTTCTGAATGCCATTCTACGTTAGGACTATTTTTAAATGCATTTTACATTTTAACTCATTTTCCACAGTATCAAAGTCCTACTTATCATTCAAAACTTCAGGCAGCTGCATTTCCTTAGTACATCAATAAACATATTGCTAAGGGTTAATTCTAGATCTTTCAGTAGGCCAAGGGCTGTGCCTCACATTGCAGTGTTCATCTGGTTTTGTATCAGAATTCACCTTCCCCAAATTACTTTTAAGAATTAGACTATTCATTAGCTCCACTTTTACCTGCATGTAAAATCTTGTTAAAAATCTCATTTTTCTACATTTTTCATGTTTTGAACATAGCCTTTGATTAACAATTTCTACTTGGGTTAGCAAAAATACAGAAAAATAACAGATTCTTCAGTACTATGTACTTTCAGAAACATGAATGCTTCTGTCTGGCTTTTTCAAATAGCAATAACTCCTGCCAAAATGAAGGAATGCTTGAGTCTTCTCCTTCAGCCTTCTCCATTTCCAGAGTTTCACCTCTCAGTGTAGGATGATCTGCTCCATTTTTCACTTAAAGCTGGCGTAACAGTTCCCATTACTACTTTGGCTGCTCTGAACTGGCTGTGATCAGCATCCCTTGTGAGGCTGTTGTGTGACCTCCCTCCTACAAGTTGAACACGTGGCTCCATCCCTGGCCCCAGACTTCTGAAATGTGCTGTTCTGCAGAGGGAACTGCAGCAATAAGGTCTAGTATAGACTGAGATAACTCCGTAAACAATTCTTGCTGGAGGAGGAACATAGCAACATGGGGGAGATTTGTTTTTTCTGTTTGCATGTAAATACATCTGCCATCCTTCCCTCCCATGTAAAGGCGGTGCTTTTAATGACACAAAAGCAGGAAGTGGTTAAAGGCATGTGGCTAGGAAAGGTTTTGTTCTGGTTGATTAAATATTACATATAATCTGAGTGTAGTCTACAAAAGTGATGAGAACCTAGAAGTTGTGTACTCCATTGATAACCTGTGTTCCAACATGAAAGTCAATTCAATTGAACTAAAGGATGGCTTATCAAAACTTCCAAATAACCTGCTTATCTTGATACACTTGTGAATTACTCAATAATATTCACAACTATGATTGCACTTTTTCCCCCCAGAAAAACAGGCTCAAATGAAATGATGATGATAGCAGATAGCAGACAATTTTTTTCAGACATATTTGCAAGTTATGTACTTTAAAAAATGCAGAAGATGCTACACAAACAAACAGTTGTGTCTTGCTCCAAATTGATGAACATTTAATCTGGTTCTGCTCAGGACAAATCAGGGTTTCCTTGTCACTGCTGTAAAAATGCATTTTTGCAACATTACAGTTTTCTAAGGGTAACTAAGGATAAAACAACAAATTCTGATCTCCCTTTTTAGTGGTAAGTGTGGCTACTTTGTTGACTCTATTGCAGGTGTTCATCCTTTACCAAGATGTCTGTAAGACTGAGCTTTCTGCACAAATCAGAAACACCAGCCACTCTGGCACTTCTAATGACTCTTTTCTGTGCCTACCTACTTCTCATTCAACAGTTCAAGATGATAGTCTCCATTTCAGTGAGACTGAAATAAATTGTGATGGAGCTGTTCAAGTAATTTATAACCACTACACTTCCAGTGTTCTTCCATTCCCTCTCCATCCCTACTGGCACATGTACGCACAAGATGAAGTAAAGAAGAATTTTAATCCATTTATAGCCATTACAAGGCATTACTGTACAGTGATGTGCATATCCTTTTCCTTTCCTCACTTGGGAAATACTCAGTGTGCTCATTCACTTGTTGAAGCTGAGATAGTGATCTCTTGTCTTCTTAGTACATCTAGGGCTTTAATGTCAGTGAAGTCTATGCAAAAGAGATTTTTTATTGTTATGACTGGAAGAATTTCTTCCACTACACTAAAAACCTGGGTATCTTCTATATTTTTGTTTTATTGTTCCCTAAAATTTCCACTGAAGACTGGCTGCTTTAAAAAATTAGGAATCTAGTGGGTCTCTGTCCATTTTTTCAGTTCTGCTCCAGAATTATACATGGTTCATCCTCTTTCAAAGAGCACTTGTTTTCTTCTAAAGGAAAAAATATTCACCACAGCTTCCAAACATCATTTATTCAAACTCTCTTGAAACATACCGATTAGGGTGTTCAAAGTGAGTGATTTGTAGCATTGAATAACCCACCTCCCCTGAGGAACAAAGGTGTCTGCCAAGGATGAGGCTTGGAGAGTATCCCAATACATGCTCAAGTGCACAAGGAAAATATTAATTATATCTGCCCTCCAAAATGGTTGTGGCTAGAAAGCTGGAATTGCACAAAGAGACTGTGATCACTATGGTCCTGTTGTGCTTTGGAAGGAAAAAAAAAGAGAATTTGATTTGGAGGAATAAAAATATTTTCAAATCTCTCCAGCATCTCATTTCTTCTCCCTATGACTGCAGAAATTCCCACTGCTGCATGTAGCTTATGCTTTTGATACTGCTTTTATAATTCACTTTTTCCACCTCCACGAATGCAGTTCATGCTTCAAGTACCAGTGCTGTCTCAGTGTACCTTGCTGCTTCCTCAGCTAGTGCGGCAACTGTGGTGGTAGTAGTAGCAGTAACAAAGGTCCTGGAAGATGCAAAAGTAGCAAAGAACACCTCTGTATGTTTTTTCTTGAAAATTTAGCCTAAAAATGTGAAGATGCTTTATAAGCAGGACTAATTTGTAATTGGCAGAGTAATTATTCTGTTAAGGTATTTCAAAAGGAACATGAAGCTCTGTAACTGTGTGCATGTAACTGTAATTAGCAGAACATAAGCTGCTCAGTAGGCATCACTGCCACAACAGCTATTCCAGGGAGTAAAGGGAGATCTAGATTTTAACCTTTTTCATCAAAATGAGATACTGATGACTCTCATTTCCTGTGATATTTTAACTTTTTAACCACTGGCACTGTGCATGTTGATTATTACTACTATGTTCCATAGAGGACATATTAATAATTGCAGATGCCTTCCACAGTAAGGGCATGAAGCAATACCAATTTGGCCATGCTAGTTCCCCTTTCTGTCACAGCAAACAACATCAGTAACGCTTTCTGCTCACTCAGAGATTTTTCTGGGAAAGAAGCTGCCTTATGTAACATCACCTTGATTTTATGCCCTCACTCCCCGATTTGCTTTCCTTTCTTGGTTTGTGCAAATATTGTAGTTGTTTTGTGTGGTGTCCAGCTGCTAGCCAATTCCCATATCAAGCTGGAATAGAATTGGTCAGCAATTTTTCATTTAGATTTTAATTAGAAAAGTATATGTTTTTCAAAAATGAAACTGACTACTGCAGCAGTTTTTTGACAGATATCTCCTTAAAAAAAAGTATTTTAAAGAAAGTTTGGAAGCTGACAAAATATCTCAGTGAAATAATTTGGTTTTGTTTTATTTTATTTTGTTTTGCACTAATGAAGGTCATTTTTTAAATGTAAATAAATCTTTGGTTTTTGAGAACTTGAATAAAGAAATAAAAGAAATTCCAAAATCCTAGTGTTTTAATTAATCCAACCAAACTTCCACATTTTCTATTTAGGAAAGGTTATTATGTTTCAGAGTTTTGGAGTTTTTTATTATTATTCAGTGCAGGAAGATTTTTTTAGAAACGTTAGAGATGCTCAAGGGACAGAAGAAATTTTTCTGTCTCTGCATCTAGACTGGAACTGTTCAGTATTCTCTGCCAACTCATTCCTAGAGACCTCAGGAAATTAAAAGTAGAATACAGTAATTTTATGATAATATCAATTTCCCACTTGTGTACAAACTAATAATTTTCTGTATTTAAAAGTTGAATTATCTTCTGGAATCTAATTTATTTTGATTTCAAGGTGTTGTGCTGAAAAAACCCTAAGTACTTTCACATGAATATGGAAAACTGCTGTGTTTTGACTAAAAATGGGAAAATAATTCAGAGGGGAAATCAGAGCTCAAATTATAGAATTTGTAAATAGTTGATTGAGAAAAAAACAAACTAATATTTAAAGAATATGTTGCAAATTATTCTTGTGCTAAGACTATGCCTGTTTACTTTTTATGATGTGAACAAATATTTTAAAGTTGGCTCTAATTAACTGATTGCTACTGATTCAGTAGGGTATACCTGGTTATTTTAGAGCAGAAAAGAGTGCACCCTCATAACAAGTATTTAACTTAAACACTAACAAAAGCTTTTTAGATTGACAAAGTTTTTACACTTAAAGAGTTATACTCAAATGGAAATAGTGCATACAAAGGCACTGGGTTGTATTCTTCTCTAAAGCAAATACATGGCAGCTAGAAGCGATTTGCTTATGCCAAGTATCTCATAATGAGAAGAAAAAAATGTTTAGAAATTTGACAATTTAACCTCTTTGGTTGCAGACATTTAGGCTACCTCTCAATTAGTTCATCCCCTTTTGAGTACATGGTAAACAAATAGATGATTGAAGAGATTAAGATGATTGAATAGATTAATTAAGTCTTCTAGGAATAAAGGGGAAGAAAAGTTAGAGCTTAGTTCAGTGAAGCAGTGTCAAATAGTCAAAGACTATGTAGAAGATGATAATATAATATTATATAATATTATAATATTATACAATGTTATTAAAAAATCTATTAAATGTATTAAAATGTATTAAAATAGCACAATATTATAGAATTGCAATAATTACTATTATATCTGAGGTTTAAGGTAAACCTGTACAAAAATATATTTTATATGTGAGAAAAAGAAGGTATTTAGTCCTAAATGCACCTCTGCAAATGAACAGTTTGGAAGGTTTCCCGTCTGGACAACTGAATGGGTTGCAAATGCAAAACTGTGATACATAGTGACTGCTGCCTGAAATGTGCTGCTTCAAAGATTACGAAATTTCCCTGGTACTTCTTTCAAAAGACAGGTATCTATTATTTGTGCATCTGCTTTTTAGGGATGTTGAATCATAAATACTTTGAAGAATTATTAGTCACCATTTATCATCTATTTACTCTTATAGTGGAAAAAGCTATGTAAACAGGTATTTTAAAATAAGAAAGTGAATAATAAGCAGTAAGCTTTACATGAGCTGCTGAAAAAGAGGCATAATTGGAAGAACAGCTGTAGTGTACATCAAAGAGGTGTTTTACATTTTAACCAGTGACCCAGTAAAGCTGTATTTATCATTTTGACTTATTTCTGATTCAACTTCTTAGCTATTGTAAAATCAGTTTGGTATGACAGCAGATGCACTTGCACAGAATTTCCATCAGCCTACAAGCACCTGAGATATGGATCAAGTCCCCAAATAACCCTGAAAGGAAGATGAGATTCGTTATCCTATAACTGGTCACACAAACATAGAAGCAAGTACATACGGGTTTTGTGGGATTTTTTGCAGTTATACAGTAAACTACTGAGTTAGGATTTGAAGTGCAAGACTTTCTTCAGTCCCCTAGATGTGCCCAGTTAGAATTTTATGTATTTCATATTAGATACAGTTAAAAGGCTACCTTTGTTTGGGTTTTTTTCCTGTTTTCTTCGTTTTTATGATGGGAGGAATAAGAGATAAAGTTCCTTACACAGAATGGATAGCCTTTGCATTTTTTACTCCTATGATGAATAAAGCAATGATATAGGGACTCAGATCTTTGCCACATTTGCTTGATAGTCAAGAAACTTGATACTGAGAATGGAGATGTCAAATTGCTACAGATCAAGAAGAAGCAAAGTGACTATTTCTACCAAAAGCTAAGCAATAGCTTGGATACACTGTATTTCTCATGGATTACTCCTGGGCAAATGTAAAGAACAGTTTTCTCCTTGCTCAAGAGGATAAGATATGCCATGACGCAGGATTTTGCAGGGCTCACCTTGTTTTACTTTATAAAAGCAGTTCTGTCACCTCTCAGCTTTTTCTGCTCCCTTTCTCTGTACTCCACCCTCCCTTACACTGCTCCACTCTTATTCAGTGAGTGCTTATGTTTCAGTCGCAGAGATATCTACTATAGGGCTCTGGTGGCAGTTTGTATCCACTTCAGAAAAAGAAAGATAGTTTATGCTCTATCATGTCAGGAAACTGCTATTTGAGTCAAGGATCTTCAGAAGTCATGTAGTTTTAACAAATTGATCTCAGATTTCAGGAATAGTATCAGTCTGGTTTCATGCTGTAGCTCTGACTTTCTAGTAGCATAGCTTTGAAAGTCCATTACTTCAAGTGAGTTTATGAAGGCTAAGCTGCAGTCAAGAGAATAATGCTGCAGTCTTCAGCACCAAGTCAGATTCTGTCACCAAAATTATATTAAAGAGGACCAAAATTTCTCATCCCATGCTAAATGGTGGACACTGTGGCATGCTTGTTTTCTTCAGTAACAGATGACGTGGATCACTCTGTGAGCATACTTGCAGTTTACCTGGGTTACTTTGGTAAGCATGGGAAAGATAGCAAGATAATGATAACCTCCCCCCCCACCCCCAAAGGCCAAAAACCATTCCCCAATCTAGCAACAAACCTCACATTCCATAGCTTCTTGAAAGGCTTAATTTCTCCCAATTTGAAGTAACTACAGTATGACCATCCAACTACCATTATATTAACCTAGATGGAAACTAAATATTAGTCTCCTTCAAACACAGAAGCTATTTTTATCAATAAAAACAATAATAAATTATCTTTTGATGTGAAGCTCTAAACATAAACCAAAAGTAATCAGAAACTGCAATAGTTGGAGAAATTGAAACAATATGTAAATAGTTAATAATTTTTCAGACATTCTTGGCAAGTTTTCCTAGCAAGAATGCTATCACTTTTGAAGATAACTTAATAGACAGATAGGACAAGAAAACCAGTTTGCTTCTAATGGCATTGCTATGGTGTAATGGGGCTGAGATGGCTATATTCAAGACAGATGCTATTATTTGTTCTAGTTTTACCATAAGTGACACTATGATATTTCCAAAATCAAACCTGAAAGCCCATTAAAAACCTCTTGCTGGCCTGACTCATAACAAAATGTAGGAATTGGTTTTTTGAGTCCTGCTGAATGAAGAAGCTTTCAGAACACTCAGCCTGATGATCCCTAGCTTTTATGGTAAAGTACAAGGTAAACTTAGTGGTCCAGTGATATGCTTTTATCACCCTTTCAATTTTAATGGTGTGTCCTTTTCCATCTAAGTTATTTCAGCAATGGAGAGAAATGTTGCTTCTCCATTTATTTATTTATTCCTGTTTCCGTGCATTATTATCACTTTCAAGGGGGACTTAAAAGAGTTGGTCATTCTATTAGTCTCACAGAAAAATACTTGCATGCTTTTTAACTGCAGAAATGAGTTCTGCACTCCAGGTGCAATCTTGATAATTAAAGTTTAATTTAGCATTAAAACCTCTCTCTTACTGCACTTTAACAGTGTACCCTTACAGTAAGCCATTGTATTCCCCTAACAGACCACAATGATTCTTTATATAATTTGTCTTTCAATGTTCATCTTACATTGCTCTCTCATATCCTAAAACCTGACAGTGCATAAGCAAGATGTTCCTTTCAAGAAACAGCAATGCAGAGATAATGTTTACATTAAGTAATTAAAAAGTCTGATGCTGAAGATGAGGACACTTTTTCAGTGTATCCAACTCTACATAGAAGGCAGCAGGCAATCCTGCTATATTTCACATCTAGCAATGTGTCAGTGGATGAACTAGAGGCATTTTAAGAGTAGGTCTTCAGGTTCCACTGAACATAAGCTTTGGACTTTCTACAACATCCACTCACCAAAACAGTAATAAATATTTAATAAAGGAAGTTCTACTTGTGCCCAAGTCAGGCATCACATCCAATTGGTCAGAGACAGTCAACAAACTGGGGAGGAAAGAAGATCCAGTAGATGAGGGTTATCCTAAAATTTGAGAAGCCTGGCTAAATTGTTGATTATTGTCTTTTAGAAAGTTACTTCTTTCAATAAGAGTTGGAGACTACAGGTTGTGAAATTATGTATTTCAGTTATCCATGTACAAAATATTTTTTTCCATTTCATGAAACATATCTATGATTTTAAAATTTTTCTGATTTTGAATCGAGTGACTTCTCACTTGTGGGTAGGTTGAATCAAAGGGGATATAACTGTTACTAGATATGAAGCTAGGGGATGCAAGGGATGCAAGTCTAAGTCCGTTTTGTACTTACTGTGAACTTAAACCTTGCTTTCTAAAGAACAAGTACTTTCTTTTGGAAGAACAAGTGATTGACAATTGGATGAGCAGAAAGGAGTCTTCTTTTTGACTAGACCATCAACGAGTAAAGCTTGCACTTAAGACCTAGGTTTTTAAGATTCTGAGGCACTTGAACAAGATGATAATGAGAGTTACATAAGTGCAGAAAAACAGAGAAAAACTTTAACTTGTAAAAATTTGATCTCTGGTCATGCTCTGGCACCTCAATGTCCTTCTTGTATTGAGGAGCCCAAAACTGAACACAATATTCAAGTGCAGCCTCACTAGTGCCGAGTACAGGGGCATAATCCCTTCCATGGTCCTGATGTATTTCTAATACAAGCCAGGATGCCATTGGCCGCCTTGGCCAATCGGGCACATTGCTGGCTCATGTTTAGCTGGCTGTCCATCAACACTCTCGGGTCCTTTTCTGCCAGATATCTTTCTAGTCACTCTGCCCTAAGCGTATAGCATTGCATGAGGTTGTTGTGGTCCAAGTTCAGGACTTGGTACTTGACCTTGTTGAACTTCATACAATTGGCCTCAGCCCATCTATCCAGCCTGTCCTGGTCCCTCTGACCTTCCCACCCTCAAAAAGATCTACACACCACCCAGCTTCGTGTCATCTGCAAACTTACTGAGAGTGCACTCAATTCCCTCATCCAGATCACTGATAAAGATGTTAAACAGAACAGGCCTCAACACAGAGCCCTGGGGAACACCACTGGTGACTGGCTGCCAACTGGATTCATCTCCATTCGTCACTCTCTGGGCCCGGCCATCCATCCAGTTTTCCACCCAATGAAGAACATGTCTGTCCAAGCCATGGGCAACCTCTTGTCTCTTCCATGGGTCTCGGAAGCAGGGACTGGACAGATATTTCATAACCATTAAGTGGTGTTTCCTAAATCCATCCATATTCCATCAGCATAGGTCCTGACCCGAGGAAGTAATTTCCTTACAGTCTTGTTTGAACAAATTTACTCTTTTCAGAAAGCAACAATTTCAAAATTGTCTGACAACTCCCAGAAGAGCTCATTTATGCTCAGATCAAATGCTGTATCAGAAGAAATGCTTAGAAAAGTGCATTCACCATGCATTCACCTTCAGTGCATTCGCCATGCAGGTTTAGTGATTACCTTCATCAAAGTGAAGTTTCAGAAGACTTGATTATAGTATAAATACAAAAAAGAAAAGAGAGAGAAACTATAGCGTAGAGGAAAAATGAATTTGCTACTGATGGGTTTAGGAAAGCTGCAGAAAATCTATGCAAGGATAAACACCTTTTAGGATGTCCAGTCAGGTTGAATATCCACTTAATAATACTTTAAGATATTTGAATAGAAATTGTCAGGTTATTTGCTGCATGCAATATTTACTGTAAGTTTAGTTTTTGTCAGTCATCCAGACTTTATTTGCTTTAATGTGCTCCCTAATTACAGTTTTCTATTTGTTTGAACAACAGTTCATAAGTCAAACCATCTTTTTTAGCTTTTATTCAACTATTCGTTATATGTAAGACCTATTGCATATGGTAATTTTTATAAGATGACAAAAAATATTAAACTCAAGTGTAACCCTGAAAGTTAAACCTGGAGCCCAGTAAAATTGTAACTCCTGAATTTAAAATTCTGTGGTTCACATTGGTGCTGTAACCAAAATGAAGAAATGAGAAAGCCAACCTGATGCTCCTTTTGCTTCTAGTGTATTGTGGGGAGCCCTGGGTTTCCCAGAGCTAGCACTGGTCAGCTGTCTTGCAGGTACCATACCAGGTAATTCTGTCTGGAAAGAAGCAATAAGTCATTTGCTTTTAGAGGTGTTTAGGGTTTTTTTCACCTCCCATAAGGGGAGAACTTCATGTAAAGTACTTGGGCATGTGCAATACCTTGACAGGTTTTCAGGGACATGTTTCAGTGGTGGGCTTGACAGTGTTATGTTAGTGTTTGGACTCAACGATCTCAAAGACCTTTTCCAATCAAAATGATACTATGACAGAATTAGACACCTCAGAACGAATACCTAAAGGCAGCCCCGTCAAGTATGAAGTTCCTTGGCATCTTCGGTGAACTTCCGTCCAAGCCATTAGTCCTTTGACTTCTGTTTTCTGGTGATGTGTTTCTACCATGTGATAACTCAAACGAGTAGGCATGGTAGAAAACTAACTTTGCAGAAACAAATGATTAGCTGTCAGATGGACTGATTCTCTGAACTGACTACTTGTCACTTACTTATGTCAGTAAGGGAGAAGTAGGAGATCTGGCTTAGACTGTCTTAAGCTGTTGCACAAACAGGAGCAGAGGACTGGTGACCAAGAGAGTGTTTTACCCCATACCTTCTCAAGATTGAGAAACCCAGTCTGAACTGCAGAATGATTGAGATTTACAACCATGGCCCTTTCCTAGATGTAGGATGCTGAGTCACCTCTTTCAAAAACACGTTAAGGACTAGAATACGCTTTGAAACAGAAAATAGTATTTTCTTCCTTTTATTCAATATTGGAAAGATTAAAAAATGTGGCTCCCACATTTGGTGCTTAGAACAGTGCAGAAATTAAGGTTTTCTTGATCAAAAGTGAACCCTGTAATTGTTCAATGGGGTTTTAAGCAGGTTTTTTACAAAGCAGCATTGTGTCAACAGGAATAGTGGATACCACTCCTCCCTTTGAATATCTTCAGGATATAAAACTAGTGATTAGAGCAGGCTTGTGATTGGGAAGGGAAGGTCTGAACTCCCTCACATTCAGATAGATAAACCCAGATGTCTCATATCCTGGCCAAAACTGTCTCTCCTGCTTTATTTTATGAAAAAAATTGAGAAAATGGCAACAGTTGTTTGGTGAGGGCAGGAGGGATGAAACAACAACTTATTTTTGACCAGCCTCCTTCTCCAGCTGTGTTTTAAAATGACCATTTGTGTCTTATGTTTTGTGCTGAGCTCAGATCTTTTAGGAAATGAGAAGCATACTCTCAATATGTCTCCTGGACTGAGCACATCTGCACTCTCAGGCAGAAAAACATGTCCTGATGAGAGCTGGTTGTGACTTAGTAGACTGAAAGCGGTCCCAACCATGAATAACAGGTAATCCAGGCACTTGACTGGGGAAATTTAGGTACCCGAGGGTGTGAGTGTAATAAGATAGTCTGAGTTCTTCAATACACAGGTCTGAGTGCAAACTGAGTCCTAGTTAGGATGTCTAATCTCTGTAGCAGACTGGGACCAAGGGGCATACAACAGTTATTGTCATCCCAGTTTGAAGATGAACTCTCCTTAGTCTATCTTTACGCTAAGCCAGTTCAACCTAAGCATGAATACCTCATCCTGGAAAGCCAAATATAAAATGGAGCTGTAGGAAATTTTTAAATTAAGTGATTTTTTGTTTGCTTGTTTTGCTTCTGTCTAAAACCTGTGTTTTTCTCACAAAGGATAACAACTAGTAATGCCTCTGTTCCTAAAAAATGAAGATCTTAGACTTGGTCCCAGAATGTATATTCAGATATTACTGAAATGGCCACGTTCTGTTTACCAGAGAGTTGATACTGAGAACACTGGTGTTGCCAGTAACTATACTACTATAATTTTTATCCATCTTCTATAAACAGAACTGATAAAAAATAATATCAGGGAAATTTTGGATGACAGAGAACAGATTTTTTTAAAAAACAATGAAAACCACACTAGTTTTTTAATGTTAAGATAATAGATCAGGATACAATGACATTTTGAATAAAATTAAATCTTGTGTGAGACTTGCAGCTGGCTCAACGGTACCTTTTTCCTTAGTACCTTAGGCCTTTAACAGATAGCATGCTGTGGATAAGAAAGGCTTCCAGCAGATTTGCCACATAAAGCAAATCTATGAATGGCATAAGCTTTTATTGCTATCAGAAGTTGTCTGCCTTCTTTCTCTTCTTGTGCCGGTCTTAGATCCAAAGAAAGGACCACTTTGGAGAAGTTGATCTTTCTATTCAAGAGGGTCGTCTGCTCTTACTTAGCCAGAGGTATCTTGTTTTGAGTATGGGGCAGGATCAGAAAGCAGGAGAGAGAATAGAAGTGTTATCTAATTGTTAGTTCTGATCTCCTGTTACCTCCAGATCAAGGAAGTGTAGTTGAACCGCAAATATATTTAACTGACTCATGAGGAAATTCTAGTTGCAGCTAGCAAAGGAAAACTGAATCTATTTTTTTTGGTGGGTTTTTTTTGTTGTTGTTCTAGTGTTGTCCATATGTCATTATTTATTGCACAAAAAGGAACTATTTTAACTTTTAACTTTTTTTTTTAAACAGTACTTGAGTATTATCTTTCTTAATATTCAGGCTGAACAAATGTCTCTTTCTAAAGACTAAATTCATCAGATGATACAAACATCTCATAATCAAAACCTATTAGAAACCAGCTTTTGTTTTTAAAAGAGATTATAACACATTTCTTTCATACTCCTCAGTTGTTACTATAAAATTCTTCAGCATCTCCTGCTTCTTTTTCTAGCTCTTTAATGCTGGATTTATTTTTCTCGCAGTTCCACAGTTCTCAGGCAGTTCCTCCACTGCCTGAAGTCTCTGCTAGCACTCATGTAGTCAGTTTACTGCTGCTGAGATCTTGTGTTTTTTCAGCCTCTCACCCAATGCTGAATGCTTTCTTCTCCTTCATGTTGCACTGGCAATTTAAATTCATTGTATATCGAGAAAATGTCTTTATCTCCTCTCCAAATTATCGTCTCTGCTCTGTACCATAATCTTTCAAATCGCTTTGTTCCCAACCTTTTAAACTTCAATCAATCAATCGACACCTCTCTCCATTTATCATCTAATCTGTAGCAAAATTCTGTTGTTCATTTTTCAAAGCTCTAAATTTTTTCTCTCCTTCCCATTTCAATAACAAAATGCCTTCCTCTGCGCTCTGAACTTTTGAGCATCCTGCTTTCCTATTCCATATTTCCAAGATTGTATCACTGTAGCCATTTAATTCATCTTTCCTTCACTAATTTCCTATTTCTTCACTATCTAACATCCAGACCCATGTTGTCACTTCAGTACTCTTCACTGATATCTACCATTACAATCTCAATGTCATTTATGCCTGTTTCTTGCACTTTCACACTTTAAAGGTCCTTTTAACATCTCTGTGTTCTCTCAGTCTGTGCTGGTTATTACTTCTGCTCTTGAGATATGTTCCTCTTTCTGGAAGATTTTGATAGCCAGTTCTGAGGTGTACACACTTTCGAAAATTTTCTGTAGAACAGCCCTGTCAATAATTCAGACTCCCCACTCCACAAGTTCAGCAGTTCTTGCCACAGGATGTAAGCAGGGAAACAGCTGGAGAGCCAAGGGCAAAAGGCTCACAATGAATATAAATGTGGCATAAAAATTTCTTTAGATATTACGGAAGGCAATGAAACAATATTTAGCATCTCAATAGAAGATTCAACCCACTTCATGAATAGGATAAGCTTCTGTTCTCTATGGAGCTGACTCAGGCACTTCCTCCTGCAGGGAAATTTTGTGTAGTTTTGTGGAAAGAACTCGTCAGAATTAAATTGAACCACCTGCATGTTTGGTCACAAAGTAAGATTTTGCAGATTTTTCTGCTAGGGTGGAGGCCTATGTTCATGTTCATTGTTCCATTATGTGGAGACATTGGAAGGAGTTTTGACTTTCAATTATTGATTTGGACTAACACATTTCCTCACTGGGATAGATTTGTAGGTAAAAGAGGTTTACCTCTTACAGTACCATGATAGATTTCATAAAGTCATAGAATCATTTTGGTTGGAAAACACCTTTAAGATCATTGAGTCCAACCACTCACCTCACACCGTCAAGCCCATCACCAAACTAAACAATATTTCTCAGCACCTCATCTATGTGTGTTTTAAATATCTCCAGGTATGGTGACTCCATCACCTTCTCGGGCAGCTCGTTCTAATGCTTAATAACCTTCTCAGTAAAAAAGTTCTTCCTAATGTCCAATCTAAACCTCTTTTGGCACAACATGAGGCCATTTCCTCTTGTCCTATCATTCATTATTTGAGAGAAGAGACTGACTCCCATCTCACTACAACTTTCTTTTAGGTAATTGTAGAGCGATAAGATCTCCTCTCAGCCTCCTCTTCTCCAGGCTAAATAACCACAGTTCCTTATCAGACTTGTTCTTCAGACCCCTCAACAGCTTCATTACCCATCTTTGGACTTGCTCCAGCACCTCAATGTCTTTCCTGTAGTGAGGGGACCAGAACTGAACACAGTATTCAAGGTGGGGCCACACCAGTGCTGAGTACAGTGGGACAATCACTGCCCTGGTCCTGTGGGCCACACTATTTCTAATACAAGCCAGAATGTTATTGGCCTTCTTGGTCACCTAGGCACACTGCTGGCTCATGTTCAGCCAGCTATGGATTAACACCCTCAGGTCCTTTTCTTCCAGGCAGCTTTGAAGACACTTTGCCTCAAGCCTATAGCATTTCCTGGGATTGTTGTGGCCCAAGTATAGGACCTGGTACTTGGTCTTGTTGAATCTCATACAATTGGCCTTGGCCCATAGCTTCAGCTTCATATCATCTGCAAGCTTACTGAGAGTATTGTGAAGAATATTTTTAATGTCATCTTTCAGGATGCACTAGCACCAAGCACTCTAAGAACGTATATACCTGCTCTTACTGTCTTCAGTCATTGACCATTTTTAGCAATGTAGGTCTACTTCTAACCTTCTCTTTCTAATCAATATTCTGGAAGCAATTATAAATGTCTCAAAATTTCTTGAATTTTCCTTCCCTAGCTTCACACTAACACAGATCTTTGTTGCTATAACTGTCCTACAACTGATGACTTCTAGAGAGACTGACAAAGGATAGATATCCTTGCCAACAATATTCTGGCTAAATCCACACATGCAAAAAATTCGTTTGGGGAGCTGTATATTGGTTTAGAGTCCTAGCAAGAATAAATATGTTCTGTGGAAACTTTGTGGCTGCCTTTGAGAAGCTTTTCTTGCAAGGGGACAAAACCCACAGGTTGAGTGTGAAACTCATAAAGCAGCATCATCTGTTTCCGTTCAAGTCTGAGTGGGCCAACAGTACCTAGTTGAAAACAGAACTGAACTCTAAGAATAATCATCAGTTAATTCATCCTAGTATCCCTGATTCTTCTTTTCCTTGACAAAGGTTTAATTTTCTATTGTGATTTGGCTTTTCATTTGAAGGTGACTCACACAGCAACAAATCAAAGCAAAGACATTTGTGCTCACCCTGTGTAATTTAATGTAGGTAAACCAAAGCCTTTGCATGACATGGTTATTATTGCTGGAACCCTGCTCTCCCAGAGTAATATCTAAGTATCCACATTAATATTTTTATTATTTTTCTAGTCATACAAAGTACCAAGACTGAGAATCACTTACAAGTAACTTACAGAAGAGTTTCCTGAAAGTGACATTTTGTCTGACAAGAGAAATTATACTGATACTGAAGCTTTCCTGTGTCCAGATCAACATGGAAATATATTTTGGTGATAAGAGAAAAAAAGGACACCTTTAGCCCCCACCATAGTTTATTTAGGTGAGGCTCTTCTTATACACATGATCTCACGTGTTTTGCAGACACTATTTGCAGGAAGGATTGCACTGCATCACAGCACTGAAATGCAAGAAGCATATTTTTAAGGTTTCTTTAGATGTTAGATGCACCTTGAATACTCCTTAGCAGGGAATCCACTTTACATAAATGGGAGTGAGAGGATGCTCATGGAGTAGTCATGCAACCTACTGCATTTCTACTCTAAGGAGCTCCATGATGCAGTTATTAAAGGAAAGAGCTGGAAAGGTTTTGCAAAGGGAAGGAACCGTGCTGCCATGGCATTTGAGCCCTCTTTCCTCACAAGACACAAAGATTTTGCATTCTATTTCCTTCATCTTCTGAGGTCTGTTTGATCTAAAGAGCGTTACTGTGACAAATATTTAAAGCAGAAGGGAATGTGTGTCAGGTGGACAAATGGAAGGGAGAGAGACCAATTTAATATAGATGATTGCACAAGAACAAATGGAGACTGAACTGTCTTTGAATAAATGTAGCTGGAAATGAGAAAAAGGTTTTCAATGGGAGCTCTGGAACAGCCTCTGAGTAAGAATAGATGTAAAAAATGCTTCCTGCTTTTAATATTAACTTGATCCAGAAAAGGAAAGGTAAGAATTGGTTGCTGGAAACAGCTAGAGATTGGGATGCAATTAGCCAGGGTGTTCCCTCCAGTCTATGTTCTTATTTTCCAATGTTCCTAAAGCTACTACTAAGTTACCTGCTGGAATTGGTCATACTGATGAAAAGCATTCTAATCCAGAGAGCTGCTGAGCACATGCTGCCAGCCTGGTTTGATAGCAGTTGATTTGCCTGGCACTTTGCTGGATACACTCTGTACCTTAGAGGATAGGACTGTACCACAATTGAAATCAGTCTCTCACCTACATAACTCATGGTTTAATGTTGAAAAAAAAAAAAAGAAAGTTTGCTCTATAAATAGTACCGAACTTGGTTTTAAAACTTAAAAAATACTGTCTTAATTTCAACTAGTACCTCACAGCATAGGATGCAGTCACACTCAAGGGTCTCTAGCTTTCAGTCTTCTTGTTGAATATGATCTTACCATCAGCAGAACAGTTTCTAGTTAATAGGGCCTAAAAACAGCCTTGCATTCTCATATTTGAAATATGACTGATGGCTAGCATTGCATATAAGAATTGTTTCTGGCACAGATGTCCATTTAAGTTAATAGAAGAATGCCTTATACTTTAATTCAGTTATTTTGAGTCTTAAAATCTCTGTGAATCTTAAACCAATTGAATCCCAGCTACGTATGAGTCTGCAATAAACAACACCTTTGGACAATTTTAGACTTCTTACATTAAAGTTCTAGACTATATTTACTTGAATTCAAAGAGACCTTTCCCCCCACTGATAAAGGGACATGCAGTACCTTCCTTTTAATGAAGAAATAAACTACCTTACATTTGCTTGGGCCCTCCAAATACTTCAGAGTAAAGTTACTGGAGGAGTTGATGGGTCATAACTTTTGCCACAGCCCATGGATGTGTTCTGTCATTTTAGGAGAAATTACAAAGAAACATATGTAAGCATATAGAACGTATATAGACTTATTGAAGCATCTCCTGTACAGCAACTTCTGATGAAGCCCAAGAATGCAGTGTTGTTAAAAATTCAGAATAATCTGAGGCTAGAAAAGGTATGTTGCATTCATTACTTGAATTAGGTGAGTTGACTAGTTAGTCCACTCTCTGTTATTACCTGTAAAAACATTTTCTTGTGTGTATTATAACTGTGATCTTACAGCATATTTGATCATAAAAGCTGACAATCAATGTGCATAGTGTTTTTTTATACTTAATTTGGTAAAGCTAAGCAGGTGTTATGTGACTAACTTTACTATATTGGAGTTAGCTCATTTTATGAGGATGACACATCTATGGTTAATGGTTTAAGACATCACAAAAAACATCTCAGATTGTTTTAAAGAACTGATGAGTTGAATATCATGAAATATATGTAGAAGATATTATGTTACCTGCTCTATGTTTCCATTTTCTTTTTCTGATTTTTGAAATGTAGACCCACATTACTCAACCATACAAAGTCTTCATGTTTTTGACATCTTCTGCTTACTGAGGATTTTTTTCCTAACATGGACTGGACTGGAGTGACTGAGGGAGCTGGGGTTATTTAGTCTGGAGAAGAGAAGGCTGAGAAGACACATCTTCACTCTCTACAACTACCTGAAAGGGCACTGCAGTGAAGTGGAGCTCAGTCTTTTCTCTCCAGTAATGAAGGACAGGACAAGAGGAAATGGGCTCACGTTGCGCCAGGAGAGGTTTAGATTGGACATTAGTAAGAACTTTTTCCCTGAAAGGATTAACCATTGGAATGGGCTGCCCAGGGAGGTGGTGGAGTAGCCATCTCTGGAGATATTTAAAAGATGCATAGATGAGGTGCTGAGGAATATGGTTTAGTTTAGTGATGGACTTGGCAGTGTGGGGTGAGTGGTTGGACTCAATGATCTTAAAGTTATTTTCCAACCAAAATGATTCTATGACATAACATACTTCTCATATTGATATTAAGGTTACATATTCAAGGGAATAGTGCAATTATATAAGATGGACTTTGCTCTGATAATTTTCAGAATGTCTAAGAATATTGGATTAGAAAGACTGACTTCTGATTCAACTGCAAAATTCTGGTTTTGTTCTGAAAATGTTCTGTATCTTAAGCTCTCCTTGGTATTTTATACATAAACATTACTTTGGTAAAAGGGGCACTGCCAAGTGGAGTGGGAGATGATGTTCTTAATGTTAAATTTTTGAGATCAATTTAGAGATCAAAAAGAATTTTGCCCTTTAACTTCTACATCTGCTGCTATTGTACTATGATATTGTAATCAATTAAGATATATCTCTATTTCTTTTCTGTGAAATAGCAGTGCTGTTTACTATGTTCTAGCAGGCAGAGGTGACGTGGTTGGTTGAAAAGTGAACTTGTAGAAAAGAAGGCATGGTGGAACAAGTATCTTAAAAGACTTACTAGGACTAAAATCTAGAAATCTGGAAAGATGATAATAGCCTTTTCATAATGTGTTTTGTATTTTTCTTCTGTGCTTACAAAATTTTCTAGAATCTCAAGATATTAATAATAATATTGTAAAAGTTAGTCACTTCCTCTTTTAGTGTTTTGAGCTTCCTGGATTCTCTATTTTCTTAAAAGTTCCTGAAATGTCACTTGCTTTTACACATTGTACGAAACCAGGTCATAGGAGAGAACTGAGTATTTGCCACAGTATTATATGCCTGATCAAGAAAAATGCTCAGCAGAAGTCATAGAAGGTATATAATTTTCCTATTACACTATGCACATTCAGATATGAGCCACTCCCCTTTCCTAAACTCTACACCTCCTTGCTGAATATACTTGAATAAAGAAATTAATATTGAACATAAATCATACCCACCTCATCCTACAGATTCAATAGAATTATTAATAGTAATAAACACATGAAGAATTTGAATGAACTCAATATAATGAAAGCCTTTCAATATAATTTATGCTAAATACAAATTTGAAAACTATGGGTATTTGAGATCAATATGAGATGCAGTTATATTAATGCTTTACATAACATTTCCAATTTGATGGCAAAAGTTGAAGGCTATATTGGTAATATAAATATATTCACTTCTGTTAGCATACACAGCATTGTGATTGTAAAATAAATATGATAAATAATCAGAGTACTAAACATTACATGTATTAAAACCTGATAAATTTTGGTCTGAAATTTAAAATGATAAATAATTTTTAAGCAGGTGTGTTTCTAATGAGATCCTTCAGGAATATGTTCTTTTGTACAACTTGACAACTTTCTTCTCTATGGTGAATGAAACAGAATCATAAAAATCTGTACTTCTGTTGTTTGTAGTAGGCAAATATCATGGGACCAATACAAGTTAACAACAACAAATCACTGACTTAAAGTAATCTGGATCCATTAGTAAGTAAATTACAGCAAACACGAGTTTACTTTGGTTGACTCTGATATAATATGCCTAAGAAGAAAGGATGCAGGCCAAAGTCAGAGGCTGGAGGCAATATCCTGAAGAGATGTGATACGTCTTTACTGGAAAGCTAAGCAATTCCCAGACTTGTTCTCTGGCTCTGAGGCCAAATGGCCAATTTAGTTCTATTTATATAATTAGACTGACCTGCTCCGGATAACAGGACAGAATCATACAACTATTTTATTGGGAATGATCCCTGAACTGTGGTAACTTTCCACCCAGGTCCAGAGCCATTCTAATGATTTAGTGCATAGACTATCAAGTTATGATGCACAAGCTCAGCTTTTGTTATTTTATGGAAATATAACCCGGGGCTCTAACGAGAGCTGAGAGTCATGGCAAGTAAATGAAGTGTTCAGTGCAATCTTACACTCCAAAAAGCTGTGCTACATCAGCTACATAAAGAAAAAATCTTAGACAGCCATGTGAAAACCATATTACTTCTGTATTTTTCACTGACTGCTATTGAAACAACAGTTGTGATGTGAAGGTGAAGAGAGTCACTGATCGATTGAAGGAGGTTTGAGAAGAGTTAAGACAACAGTTGAAGGAGTATAGAACATATTTAATGTAAAATGCTCTAAGGAGACATTTAGCTTAAAAACAGGAAAATTTCAGGAGTCGATTTCTCAGTATCTGAGTAGTCTGTACTGCAGAATGTCAGTTGACATACAGATAGTAAAGGTAAAATCAGGTCATTTCTTGCAACCAGCTCAGTGTTGCTTTAACTAGATTTTTTGTGTCCAACTTTTGCAAGATATCTCTACCCTACATAACAATCTCCAGTGCAGACATGAACTTGGAGACAGACACTTGATACAGAAGAGTTCTTCTGCAGAGACAGCTCAGGATAAATCTAATAAACGGTCAGATATTTGTACAGTGAATCATTGTACAGTGAATCACTGATCAATGCTCAATCAGCTATCAGCTCAAAGCTGCCACTTTTATAACTTTGTAATTTATGAAATTGCTGTATTCACCGAGTAGAGGTATTCCTCCTATCCTTTTCAAGATCTTACTTTTCAAGTACTTACTTGATTTCTTTGTGGTAGCTCTATGACTTGATTTTCTATATGAAATCATCAGACACAGAATTTGAAAACATCTTTGTCTGTTCTGGTCAGCATGATGCTTACTATACAGCTGAGACCCTTATTATTATTATTTTTGGGTTTTTTTTACATTATGAGGGTCAGTAAGTGTTTACAAAAATCTCTGAACATATAATACATGTAACAGTGAAAACTATTGATACAAATGAAATTCTTATTATCAGATATATCAAGCTGTATCAGTTAGACTATCAGACCATTCTATGACAACTGCATTCTAACAGTTTGGACTTATGCATGAAAATAATTTGTGGATATATTTTTAAACCATTCTATCTGAATGATAAAAGATAACTTACACATCTCACTTCTCCCAAACTCAACTTGAAACTAAAAAAATATCTACTTAGTATTTTGTGACTTTGTGATTTCTGAAGATAACAAGGTTTTGAAATAAAAGTACCTTTTGGACACTGAGTAATCAGGACCACACATGCCACCTACATTCATTAAAACAGGGCTGCTGGAGAAGCCCTTGAACAGGAAGTTATTACTGTTCTTGATTTTCCTATGATGCAAATAATTGAGAAAGCAGCACCTACACCACCCAAAGGTCTGGTGCAATGTGAATATCGGAGAGGATGTGCTGCCTGCAGTGCTGTCATAATAGGAGGACTGGATAAGAAATTCCTTACTTCAAAAGATTGTTCTCATTACATAAAAGATAAACAGCAATGATGTTATTCAAAATTTACTATATATTTCCCTCTAACTTAGGCTTTTAGGAGATATATGTGTATAAGATAGTATCAGATGGCCAGTGGTACTGTGAGAAATGTAAAGACTTCCTGCAGCTCTTTGCCAAGGCTGCAAAATGCCTGGGACACATTGCCTCTTGGAGTGACCAGTGTTTCAAGTTCTCTCATTTGAAAGTTGTCCAAACAATGGTAGGCATAAAAGCGCTGTGCTAAGGATACCTTGACAACCTTCATCCATGATTCCTGTGGTTTGATTTCCTTATCTCATAGGATTATTTTACTGTAACTAACATGAGTTGCTGATAAATTAAGACACTGCTACAGCATATCACAGAACAGCAAAACAGCTCAAACTATATTCAGCCTTGCTAATACAGAATAAGATCAAGTCTGGCTTAAATTTACACTTAATGAAAAAAACAGAGCAAGGTGGCATAATCAATTGACTTTCACAGCAGGGAGCCATGACAGAGTGGTAGACTACTTTTAAAGGCAGTGTTACCTTGGTATATTCTCTGATAGACTACATGTGTACAGTTAAGGCTATATAGAGTGATCCAGCTTGTGATTCCTCTCATATTTCAGCAAGCATAGAGCTGGCATCATCGCACAGAGCAGCCAAGCTGCTTCTAATGAAGCTGCTTTGGTAGCAGAAGCTGCATAGCTGCGTTAATGCATCACTCACTAATTTACTCCCTTTCTCATTGAAGAAACTAAGCTAGATATATAGTAATTTTTGCACGGAGAAAGATTATGCAGTGCAGATGTCTTAGTGTCTTTATGTAATGCTTGGCTTTAGGATTTAAGATTTTATTAACCTTTTATTTCTATTCCACCTCTCTATCTTTAATTTCCCACATACATTCAGTCTAGAAATTTACTGATTTCTTAGAAATTACTGTTATTGCTTACAAAGTAAATAACATAGGAAAATTTCTTTTGTAGGGATGGTAAGAAGCATTTCATCCATATTTTATATATAAGGAATTTAAAGGCAAAGATATCACTCAAAATCTATATGAAGATATGACAGAATCAATCTTAAATTGATTGCATTATTTTTATTTTACTTTTATTTTTACTGCTTTTTTTTAAAATTTAAGCCCATTCTGTTATATTCATTAATATAACAGAATGGTAAAAATTATTTAAAGCACACCCATAATTTCAACAGACTTTACATCTATTTTGCATCGCTGGAGTAGTACAAAGAACATAAAGCATGCTAGGGAAGCAAGGTCCTGTGTTGGTTTGGAGGACCCACATTTAGCCAAGGCTCAGGTTACATGCTGGCTGGGAAAGAGGAGCAGTGCAGACTCTGAGTTCATCTGCTTGTGTGCCTTAAATTTTCCCCTAGATTCATACCACAGGCACACTGCATGGCAGCTTCCTTTATGCACGCTAAGAGATAGCAGCAGTGCCAAGGGAAACCTTTTAAGAGAAGATACCTGACTTTGGGCTGAGACACAAAATCTTTGCAGAAAATATCTCTCTGAATTGGTAAATTTGCTGGAGGATCAAGTGTGAGGCAGGCATCCAGCTCTCTATCTGAGACCCACTGTAGCCAAGACCTGCAGAGGTGCTGAGCTGAAGGACTGAGCTCCTTCACAGGGTACAGTAAACTCCCAGAAGCCAGCAGCAAAGCTACTCACACAAGCCTATTTACAGCCTGTGTAGTTATAGCCATTAGCTATAACCATGAATAGATAAATTTAATTACAACTTAATCTATTCATTTGTTTTTATACCCTATGCACAAGCTTTTAATTAATTAACAGTACAGGAAGTTTGATTGCATTATTTCATTACTAAGACAACTTAGGAAAAAGAAGAGGTCAACAAAAATGCTAAATTTCTTGAAGGATTTAGTTTTTAACTAATTTTAACCTGGTGATTTTTTTTTGTTCTTAGAAAACTCCTCCTGTAGTCACAGAGTAAGCACTACCACTACAGTAAGAATATATTTTTCATTAAAAAAACTAAAGTTGACACCCTTGTACAAGTGCAAAATATATCTCTATCTAACATCATGGATACATGATCAGGAGGGAGCTAATGGAACTGTGACAAATGCCTCCGTAAGACCAAATACTGTTTCACCTAGTACATATCTAGCGTATTGGTAAGAACCTCCATGTTTCATACTCAAAGGCACCCCTGTGAATCATACAAGTAAGAAAGGGGAATTTAAAAGATACTAGAATTGTAAAATTTATTCAAGCAAATGTATTTTTTGTGAAGGAAAGCTTATACACATATATATATGATTTGCCACATATATATATCCACACACATATACACAGATATGCCATTTATAAGTGGAAAATCATTCTCATATGTAGCTTGACCCTTGCTTAAGTATGATAGTGGCTGACATCTCCCCTATCCTGTCTTTATCACGCCACTCAGTCTCTTGTTCTTTTAGTCTTTTGGGAGATGAAGACTGCAGCATTTGAGATTGCCAGTATTTTTTTTTTGTGAAAGATTTCTCAGCCCACATGGGTTTATACTGTTTTTTGCATGTCCACATTTTGTTGTGGATTGTGCCACTTCAAGCTGTGAATGCTGCTGATTTCAAACTATGAGAACTTCTGTGGATTTGGGTCTGGGTTGCACTTTTGTAGTTCTATGGTCTCTTAATCCTTTATTACTCTTGGGAAGAAATCAAAGCAGGGCTATCGGTAAGATCAGGGAAGCTTTCTGCTTCTGATCTGATCAATACTAGTGCTCCTCATGCATGATTCAAACCTAGTGGTACTCAAGGGAGGAAGAAATTGTGTTACAGCTTCTTCTGAATCAGTTAGATATTATGGGGTGTTTAAATTTTACTTTTGAAACTATGCTTGCTGTTCAATATGCACATCCTTATAACATTACACAGTACAATTAGAAGTGATGCTAATTCCAGTGAACAGAGTTCATAGACATATGTCCCTTGACATGTAGCTTGCATTTGATATGTAGCATAGTTCTTAAAAAGGAAGAGTGGCAGTTTGAGAATAAACCATTCCATCTTCTTTTCGGAGTATTTAGACAACTGGATTAGGATAGGGAATTTTTCACTAAGCTGTCAATCAGTTTTCAATTCAAATCAATCAAATCAAGAGTATAGGGAGTTAATTTCCAACAGATAGCTTTTCTTGAAATGACTTAATGGATTCAGGGCAATTATTTGTGCACAAGTGTCCTTGTTGCATTACAAGAAAAAGAATGACAATTCTTATCTGTAGATTTCAACATAAAGACCAAGAGCTGAATATGGCTTAACACCTCTAGGCAGACCTCTCAACCCAGGGACAGACAAAATTAAATGACTTGAACTGCTCATGCTGTACCTGCTCTGGTGTGACTGGACACTCCTGGCACCTTGTACAGGCACAGTGTGTGCTCCTTGTCACATGCAAAAGCTAAGGAGCACTGAATGAAATTATCAGACAGTAGGTTCATAGCAAACAAGTAACACAAATCATAATCAAATTGTGGCACTCATGGCCACACAATGTGGTTGAGACCAAAGTATAAATGTACTAGAATAAAGGAGTAAAGACATTCAAGGGCTTATTAAATATGACGGTCTGGGAGCAAATCTCAGTGTAATAAACTCCTGTATTACGGTTTGTTGGAATGTGAAAGGATATACTAGATAAAAATCACTGTATATCAATCCTATTTCTTGTGTTTTTCTACCTTCAGCATCTGCTAATGACTAAAGTCAGAGCTAGGATATTGGACTACATGTCCAACTCAGTATAGCAATTTTTTTTATCACATGCTTTTAACCAAATGTTCTTATTTTGGCTACTTAAAGGCCTTGATGGAGCAATGCATTCAACTATCTAAAGCTCACGTATTTTTTGGAGGTATATACTTGTGTGTATCATAGCCTTCATGTCTTAGGCCATAAACTTATTGGGGTGGGGCATATATATCTCTGCTTATTGTAAGTATGAACTCTATAAAAAAAAAGGTATTTGATAGCAGTAATGACTGTGTATCACCAATTCTCTATAAAGGTTAAACAGTTTGCCTAAATGGCTTGTGCCACTGGAAAATTCCCTAGTGATTTACATAAGGATGATGACACTTATATCCACAGATGTGAAAAAGAATTAACTCCCTTTATAGAACTCCCTCCATTTGCAACGTATGAATATTACATTTGTATAAAGCCATTTATCACCTGTTACCCATAATAGTATTTCCAGATGATATGTAACTTTCGTTTAACTAGCAGGGTATTTGAGATTTCATCCATTTTGCATCTGGCTGCAAACCTATGACACATTTGGTGAAAATCCTGATATGGAAATGAAAACAAATACTGAAAGCCCTAAATTTTACCCTTGCCAGTTCTAAGCCTGACAGTGCAGGTAAGGTTTCCTTCTAAATCAACAAGAAGAGATGGCTATAAATTGTGCAATATCGATTCGACAGCCGAGCAAGCTAGGCAGCCTGTGCTTTCTTAATTGCGTGTGGTTTCATGCTAAGGAGAGGCGAAGAGCCGCAGGAGCAGCACACAGCGAGTTCCGGGCGCTGGGCAGCGTTACAGCATCCCCCGCAGCACTGGGAAGCGGCAGCAGCTGGTGTTTCCCTGGGCGCAGGGAAGCCCCGCGCTGCTCGGCACCGGGGACGGCGCTCCGCTGTCCCGCGCGGCTCGGCGCTGAGGACGGGGACGGCGCAGGAGCCGGGATCCGGATCCAGATCGGGGCTCGATCTGGGCCAGGGAGGGAGCAGCCCCTGCCCCGCCGGCCGCGCCCGGCCACCTGCTTCTGTCACTGCCTCCACTGCCTTTCCTGGGGAAGGGAGGGAAGGAGGCCGGGGCAGACGGATGGCGGTGCCACAGGGTACAGCGGGCGGGGGAGGCTCGGTGCCGCCCGGGCGCGGCGGAGCGCGGTGAGGACAGTGCCCGCGACATCGGGGTGGGGGAGGCCCCTGACACCACCCTTCGCCGGCGCGGCGGGGGTTCCCCGGCCCCAGACGTGGCCCCGGCTCCAGAGGCAGCCGAGAATGGGGTCCGGGGGGAGCAAGGGACAGAAAAGCAACTCTTGATCTTAGACCAAGGACCCGTTTGTTCATCCTCACCTTCCTCCGGCTCGTCGGATTAAAATACTAATAGCAACAACAATAATAAAATATAATAATAATCATCACACCCACTCCCCATCCCGCCTTCGTTACAGGGAGGAGAAGGTCAAGAGGAAAAGCAGAAGCGCTGCCTTACTAGCGAGCTGGCGGCTGTCACACCGCAGCCCATGCCCCCGGCTTCCCCAGGGGCTGCCGGGCCCGTTCCCTTCCCAGGGCTGGGCAGCATCGCCCGGCGCGGCGGATACCCCGCGGCGTCGCCCGGCGGAGCCGCGGCACCCCAGACACAAACCGGGGGGTGAGGCAGCGGGGGAGGGCGAGCCCGGCAGCACCTCTCCCCACCCCTTTGTGCATCGCAGGCAGGGAGACACACACACACACACACACACACAACACGCACACACACACACACACCCCACCTTGCAGCTTCGGCGCCGCATCCGCCCGTTGTTACACACGCACGCACACACACGCACGCTGACATACAGCCGGTCCCTCCGGTGAACGCATTTTCAGTTGCACTCCACCGCCCTCCATCCATCCTCCCTCTTTCGCCTGCCTCCCGCCTCTTCCTCTCCCCGTTTGGTTGTTTGTCGTGTCGTCCCCCCGCTCCGTGCATCACTATAAAGCGGACATTTTGATGCCATTTAACATGGTTGAGGCTGAAACAAACGCGGAGCGCCTTACCCACCCCCGCCCGGCTGCGTTCAGTTGGCGCTGAGCGATCCCGGGAAGGGCTGGTGCGGCTGGTCCCTAGCAGAGCGGGAGTGCTGCCATCCGCCCAACTTCAGCACCCAGCCGGCAGGCAGAGGGAGGCGGCGGCAGCGGGCGGGCGGGCAGGAGGGAGGGAGGCAGGGATGGGCGGTGGAGGAGGAGGGAGGAAGGCAGGGAGGGTGCGAGGAGCGGCGCGGAGGCAGGGAGCCTCCGCACATGCGCTCTGCCACGGGCGGCGGAGCCGGGAGGCAGCGGGAGGTTCCCCGCTTCGCCCCGGTGAGTGAGTCACGGCACGCTCCGGCGCTTGCCCTCTCTCCTGCCCGCCCCAGGAGTGCTCGGCTGGGCTCCGCCGCAGCTCCCGCGGAGGCTTCCCTGGCAGACGTGGCTGGCGTGGCAGGCGGGGACACAGTCTCCCGGGACTGTGAAAGCGGCGGCCGGGGCCGGGGTCCGCCCCGCTACGGGCCGGGTGGCAGAGCGGCAGCACCCGAGACTGTGGCCTGGAGGTGTGGAGAAATACGCCGCGATGGTAAAAACTGAAATGCTAGCAGTGCTGGACTCCTGCTTGTTTTTATTCTTGTCCGTGCATCGGTATGCTCAAATAAAATGAAAGTAGCTATATAAGCCACTATCCACCTCCTCATCCTCCTTGTGCAGCCGAAAGAGGCTAAAATAATGAACCAGGGTGGATCCGTCGGTTGCAACTGTGAGAACCAAGAGCAGGGTGTTCTGAAAATCTGACTATGAGTCTTGAATCCTGACAAGTCTTGCCAGTTAGTTTGTTCCAGTTTCTAAATTCCATTTTCCAAATTTTCATGCAACAGAGAACAGTATTTGGTCTCCCTACTACATCTGAAAAATCTGGATACGCTTCGAGGCAGCAGCACTGGAAAAATACACATTTGGCGTCTGGATCTCGTCAAACCATGCCACAAATCCAGAAATGTTAATTGAGAGAGAGAACACATTGTTGCATGTACTGCTCCGCCAAAACAGTCTGGCAAAATGGTACAAAAAAGGCACAAGGCTGGATTAAGGTGCTACTGTGCCCTGCCAACAAACTGTATTCATTCTCCTCACAAAACTGGTCCAGATGCCTCTGTATTCCATCTAGATTCCAAAGTGGAGTGCTACAAAAACTTAAGCCCAAGCTCCAAGTACGTTAGTACTAATTTCCAAGGTGAAATTAAAAGAATTGGAAGTATCCGGAAGAGTTAACTTGAATGAGAGCTTTAAGAACATTGGTACATCAAAACCATCTCAGCTCCCAAGATTTTGTGTTCAAAACATAACTAATTTAATAACATGGCAGTAACAGTCATGGCTGTATAGGTTACTTTTGACTTGGGATAGAAGCTTCAGATTCTGAACCAATAAGAACCAAAGTCAGTGTTAACCTCTCTGAGAATCACTTCACAAAGCCCTTCACTTCTATTTTCTTCTGATCTTGATCCTCTTGGAGGAGAAGCCCAAGAGCAGGAAGCCTTAACCCTACTTGACAACAAAAGTTATTGGCTAACCAAAGAGACATATATAACTATTTTATATCATGTTTTGTTTGAGCAAAATTTTTGCAGTCTATCTCTCTGTATGTAGTTGCTCATACCTTATCACCTTCTCCTCGGTACATACCTCCCTCTGCTTCTTGTCTATCAACAGACTAATCTTGAATTGCTCAGCTAATTTAAACTAATTAAACTAAAGCCAATTGTTATTTAGATTGATATTTCAACTTTAAGACTTAAAGAACCTTAGGGACTGAAAATTTGGGTTTTTTCTAACTATCCCAAGTGTCCTGATAAGGAATGCTACCTACATGTAGAGTCTTACCCTCAGAAAACCAGGCCATCTTTACTTGCATACCTAAATAATGATATAGTGGTGTAACCCCAAGTTAAAAAAAACACCATGCACAGTAATTTTGAAGTTTTTATGGAAATCTAGCTTACATTACTCTTCTTTAGAAGTAGTGCTCTAAAGACCATTAAAAAGGATACAATGTATTATGAACCATTAATAATATTTTTATTTGTTAACTGTGATGCTTAAAATATTGCTCGAGTGCCTTTCCTCCAGTTTTAAGAGCAGCACTTCTATGGCCTCAATTCAAAAAAGCTTCCACATTTAGGAAATAGTCTTAAGTATGTGTAACTTTAAGCTCATATGTTGGAGGTTACTGTCTTCATACAGAAGACAATAAGCCTTCAATACCTGCTTAATATTAGGAAGACAGTTCTACTCTGATGAAAGGTATGAAACTGATCAAAGCAAGGGCGTTCTCGTAAAGATTTAGTAGATATATAGAAAGTATCTGCAGATATTCAGCCTAAAATGAAGACTGGCTAATGAGTAGAATTGAAAGAAAATAATTTTATACTTATATCAGAACAAAAACCCAAAACAACACGCTTAAAATGTTTAAAATAATAAAATACTTCAGCTTTTTGTAGCTCTGTGTTTCCCTCAGCTCTGAGCAAACCAAACTATTCCTATTTACCAGTGTCCTGAAGTCATTCCTTGGTGTTGCTTGAACTCCAGTTTATAAATCCACTTCCTTTCAATAGCTGTTCAGCTTCTCTGTTCTGACCACTGAATCCTTATGCCTATTTTAGAGCTCTGCAATTGCATTTAACTTTATTTTCTTCCAGGCTTTTCTAGTCTCTTCTCCTAGTTCATGTGTGTTATTCTATGCTCCTTTATATTTCTTAAAAGGTTCCTTTTGATTATGCGATCATTGGGGGGTTTTTTGTTTGTTTATTTTTTGTTTTCTTTTTTAATGAACCCTCTTTGTCAATGTTTCTCTAATGAACTGTCACTGACTTTTGTGAAACGAGAAATGGGTGGAGTAATGCATTATAGAAATGTTTGCAAAAATCTGGAACACTGTATACATAAGAAGGCTTTCTGACAGATTTAATGTAAGTCTAACAAAATAATTTCACTTCAACTTTGTGATCTTTAATGCCTATGTTCCTATTGACTTTAATGGACGTGAGGTTAGGTTCCTTATTTTCCAGTATTAAGTCTACATAATAATTAATTGAATATAATTTTTGGTCAGCTTCGTATTTTACCTCTGGAACGCAAGACGTTTAAAATTTGTCATGGTCATGAACTCTTCAACATTACATTCTATCAATAGCAGTCTCTGCCTGTCTTCATCTGAAAAAATATCAAAGACTATCATTAAAACAAATTAATCATATTAATCAAATACTTCAAATTTATCAGAAGACAAAAAAAAATATGTAAAATCACTTTGTATATTTATGAAATATTTAAAATGTGCTTGAGCCATTGGTTATATATATATCTCTATATATATATCTTTCTCTGTAAGCAGCAGTGTTGCAACAGTTTAGAGACACCTAACATTTGTAGCATCAGCCACATATCAAGTTAGAAAAATTTGCTGCAGTTACAGAGATGACTGTGTATTTAGTCTGCTTCATGCAAAATACTGCTTTGAATTTTTCTTAGCTATGTCTGTGCAGTACCATGGTTCTTTTATAGCCATGGCTGTTTATAACTATCAGACTGTCTAGTGCTACTTGACACTTGAGTTTAAAGAATAAAATAGACCTTTCTATGCTGCTATGCAGCATGAAAATTTTAAAACCCCACAACTACCAAACCCTCAACCTAACTGTTCCTTTTCTGCACAAAACAACTGAGTTGAAGAAGAGATCTTCAGTTGGCTACTTGGAAGGAAAACTGGCTTTCAAAATGTGAATAGATCTACAGCATCCAGTATTAGAGAGATTTATTTTTGCAACAAATCAAACAAACACAGAACCTTTCTCTGAGAGTCCAGTCTGAGATTTCCCCAAGCAACATTTAGAATTTGACTTGTTTATATGTAGAAACAAAGGCTTCAGAAGTCCCTTTATTAAAGAACTGGTCTTTGCAGATGTCAGCACACTTGTAGCTCGCTCAGAGCAAGACCCAGAGATAATGGCATCTTGTTTTGCAGCTGTTTCTGTTAACTTTGGCAGAGCAATCAGTATTTCAAAGGCTGGTATTATGTGTCAACAGCCACCAAAACCAAAAAGTCTGTTGACTCAAATGAGCAGAATAATGTCACTGGCACTGAACTAAGTAAACCAGACTGAGCTATAGCTCTGGTACTTGAGACAGCTTCCTGTGGGCTTGAACTACCCTGGCAGTCTCTTGATCCTAGCTCAGTATTACACTAGTATTATCAATTTCCCATTTCACCAAATATATTCTTCCATCACAAGCTAGACAGAGATTCCTAGCACTATTCCTAGAGCTATATATATTTTATCACACTCCTTTAGCAGCTAGAGTGAATAGATTTTAAAAGATTTCATGGTACTGAACTGTAAGATGGAGATTCACTTCAGTAACCAGGTGATCTGAGCACTCTTCAGCAAAATGCTTCTGGTGGAACTGAATGAAAAGGACCAGTAGATGGTATATACTTTTTTAAAGCTAATAGTCCTAAAAGTCAATAATATCTCCCAAGAAATGACATTTGGATGGCAAGAAGTATATAGTGTTTTTCAAATGCCTGTTTTTAATGAATGACAACTCAAAGGTTGTAAATATTGATAAGTTAACAATGAATGAACAGTGAAATACTCATTTTTACTTAGTTTGCTGATCCACAAACTCTTTAATGTTTCTCTTTACTGATGACATCACTGATTACCTTAAAAGCCATAGGACATATCACAATGCTCTTAAACTTTTGCTTGCCTCAGTAAAAAAAATGTGTAATAGTTTTAAAAATTGATTCTGAGTCAAGAAAGCCTTTAAATATATACTTACTCTCACTAAACTGAAATATAAATATAGAGTTAATTTCACACTTAAGTTCAATAAGAATAACACATACTCGATTGCTCTCTCAAGTGGGAGTTTGTAATTTTTATTGTTTTACACAGTTTATAATCTCATACAATTTGCTGAAGGTGAAATGAAAGCACAAAGACTTGTGCTTTACATATTCTGTTTCTACATAGTCTGTCTACTTCATGTTTTCATGAAAACCTTAAGTAAGCTGAAGCTACAGGTCAGAGTGCAAATATTGATAGGTAAAAGCCGCAAAGCCTTTCCACCTTATAACACACCAGTGGCTATAAGAATTTACATATTGGAAGTTCAGAATGGTATGGTTCCACTTAAAACCTTCAAGCATTTAAAAGCAGAGAATATGGGTGAATATAAGCCCATCTCTTAAAACAGGAAAATATTTCAGATGAAAAATTGTACCTAAATAAAGAACAAGGTAGATATGCTGCAACAAAATTGAGTATTTTATTTCAATAAAGTGATTAAGTAGTATTTGTTCTCTATTACAAGTGCAGGCAATGTGTTCAGTATAATGTGAAGGAATTAATTTTGTGCCTAGTAATTAAGTTAAGCTATTTCTTTTCAGTGTTATTTTTTAAACATATGAAATTATTCTGCCAGAGTTGCTAGCAACATCCAGACTTGTGGTTAGAGACATACATAAGTGTCCAACTGAAAGTTCTGAGGGAATATTTTTCAGTGGGAAAAACCCCATGAAATACCATAACAGATTCTGGGAGATCTGTGGACAACCCTACCTTTACTCAGCACCCTGTGAGGCAGATTTATTATAGCTCATTACACAGATTTCATTGTACAGCCAAAAGTGCAGGGTGAGCAGCTTCCTGTGCTATAGATCATGTGTCACGCTCTCATCCATCTCCACTATGTTCGTCAAGAATTTATTCACTCAGTCCAGAGCCTACCAGCATCAGAAAGGCAACTTTCTTACCTGGCTCCAGTGCCAGTAACAGGCTAGTGTCAGAGGTTTGTATGTTCTCATAGTTCCCAGATGCACATGGTAACCTCGGTTCCAGGCAGAGGGAAGAGTACTGTGCTTGTTGCCTGTGCCTGAACCCCTTAGTCCATCAACAAGGATTGAACATTGGTCCTTTCTCTGTTGTCAGGCTTGTTGACTTTTGCAATCAATGCCATATCCCCTGGCAAAGGCACTTCTCTGTCCTTGTTTCCCTCTTTGTCACTGTGTATTGAAGCATCTTCCCAAAGTCATATGGGTTTTAATGGCTAGGAATCTGATAGTATTTAGAAAAGATTCCCTACTGCAAGCTAGATACCTTTTTCCTCTCTTCTTGGATTGGCACCACAACCTGGACACTTTACATATAGCTGCTGTTATGGTGAGTCCCAAAGTAGTGGTGGGAATGGCCTGGGAGAAAACCTTATGTGAATGACTAGCTGTGCTCCTTGATCTGTCATAGCACAGCCGTCCTCTCTCTTGAAGCATCTCTTCATCTGGCTTTTGGATCAAGGAAGAATCCAGATGAAAAAGTCTCATCTGGCTGCCCTTCCTCTCATTCACCGAGAGATGGAAGCAGAGCACTCTCTCTCCGGTTCTAGGCCACTGAGCTCTACCTGTGCACTTGGAGCCAGTCAGATGGGGGGAAATAATTTAATGATATGATTCAACACAGTAGATACTCAGGATGCTTGGTCTCTCTACCACTATTTGTACTTTCACATAGACAACAGTATTCTCTGGTTGGTACTTGCTGTTTCATTTTTGAAATGTATAAACTGAAAGTTTTTGAAGTAACAGTGATGCACAGTCATCGAGAGTCCACACTAGGTAACTTAGGTAAGTAATTTCTAGGAGATGTAACTAAGAGAATAGACAAATGTCACTAACTTGACCTTGTGAATGATACTTCAGTTATTCTGTAGCACATCTTTTTATGGTATCCCTCTTCAAGCTGATAATAAATGGAAACATGAACTCCATTCTTCACCTGGTAAGCTTTTCTACAAATACTTGCAGAGAATTTAATATGTTTAAAGTATATGTCAATACAGTCTGACAAAAGTGACTGGAGCTTTTTTCAAGATCAGAACAAATGACCTTGAAAAAGATTGCAAGGGATTATTTAGTCTGTTTCCTGCATGGAAATTTCAGGCCTTTCTTGGAGTCATTTTATTAAGTAATTGCTTTTGTCTGTATCAGATAATTTGTCTGAATATTTGGAAAACAGTGTCAACTCAGTATTTATACATGACGTAAGAACAATGAACTGGTTAGTGCCCTGGTTAGAAAACCTTAAATTTGCCTAATACAGAAAATGTTTGAATACAGAGAATATTTGAAAAAAAAAAAAAAAACCTCCTAATAAAAATTATCAGGGCAAAATCCGTCAATCCTTACATATCAATGACTTCATGATCTTAAGGTACAGCTCAAAGTTGTCTAGTGAACAACAGACTTTGTAGATAGGCACAAATCTGACCTTGTTTGAAGCTTACAAGTAGAACAGAAATTTGTTTTCCACCTACTTGAGACAGAAAATTTTCAGCAAATCTGATCACCCAACAGAAGGGATATGCTATGTGCAAGTAATGTGACTTTCACAGCAGTTGTTCTCCAAACAATATTGGGCTTGTATTTTTTTTTGGTTGTTCCTCCTCATCTAGTTTTTCCCTCTTTTTGCTTTGACTGAGAATAACTGTCTCAGAATAACTGAGAATAACTGTCAATATAAAACAAGCATTTAACGAAAGCTCCACTAAAATGATCTTTTTGCTTCAGTTTAAATCTTCTGGAAACTTAGTGGAATTTCCCAACTTCTGATGGATTCTCCTGAAAAATCAAGGGACAATTTCTCTGTCACAGCCATTGGTTTGATCCAAACACTGAGAGATCAGGATGTTTATCACCTCCGCACATTTGTTACAGAACAATAGAAGGATGATGGCCTCTGAGTTATATATGCAGTTGACCAGAGGACAGTGCTTCTCAACATTTCCTGTAAGCCATCTAAATTTTTTAAAAACATCTCAGAGCCTGTACAGCATTGCTACACTCAACTCAAAATCAGCATAAATTCAGATTGCTTATATATAGCTTGTTTCTCCCAGCTTAATTTCTTTCCTCAATTGTGGGTGTTAGGGTATGTAGGATGTGTTCTGTTTCGTTTTTCCCCATGGTCATTTTGAGAGGCAATCCCAAGCTGAGAAGCAATGACATATACCACGCTCTTCTCTCCCAGCATGACCATTGTAATCTGCATCAAGTTCAGTCCAACAGCATTACTCTGGCTTTGAGAGATTTGCAGCAGATGAAAAATAGAGCAATGGGTGTAGGTCCAGTGATTTGCAAAATACTAATTAGAAATGATGCTGGTTTGTACAGAATGGTTTTTTTATGGCTCCATTTGGACTTGTTTATCTTTTTGTTTCTGTTATTTATGTTGCAGTCTTACTGACCTCTCCATTTATGACTCTTTTTGGAAGACTGTAAGCTACACTAACAAGAGAAGCTGGATACTCTTCATTTCAGCGATATATCATTTTAAATGTAACCAAAGTCCTGAACCGATAGTATAACAGCAGCCATATTCAGAGACATCTGCCAGTCAGTGACAACTGTAACAGGGCTGAGCAGAGCAGTGTTGTAATTAGCTCCTGTGCTTTTAGTCTTAATTTTAATTTTTTTTTTTAGGACTGCTTCATGTCCTAAACTTATAGTACATTTGGAGGGTAAAAGAGAAGGGTATTTGCTTTATTTGCATGACTGAAATAATTTACATTTGAGTATGCCATAATTATGACATCAATCCAAATTATAAGAAGATCTTTAAATTTGTCACTCAACTAGATGGTACAATTTAATGAGCTGAGCATGTGACTAGAAGCTAACAGGCTTAATGTAGTTACTATGCATGTATGGTTATTATGTACCTGTCAAAACTCACTTCTGTAAGTAGACTGCTGGATTAGTCCTTATTTATTTAAAGACTTTTAAACTATTTATTTAAACATGATAAAGCAATTCCAAAGTTATACTCAACCACATAAGGTCATTATTTCGTTTTTAGCCTCCATCTCTCAAAAAAAATTTCCTCTATTTGTTATATTCTTCTGTTGCTCTTGTTTTGAATTAACATATCATTTCTCTTAAGCAGGACTTCATCTTAGTTTTCAAAGCATATGCCTACAGCACTATAAAAAAAAGGAAAGAGCTTGCCATGTGTCAGTTGTTTAATATTGTACAGTCTGATGCATCTAATCCATAAACATGACTACAACAATATTGTACAGAGAAATTTGAACTCTTCTTTTTTGTTCAGTAAGAATTGCTATGAGTTCATAAAGCTAAATCAGCCAAATCCCTCTCTCCCTTTTGAAATTGTTGGCTAGAATCTAATTTAGGGTATGTTACTGTAAATCCTGAGAAAATCAATTTAATTTAAAGCAATCCAAAAAAATGGTGTAGTTAATTAGGTGTGAATGTATGCTGTATATTAAAAAGATAATTGATAATCACTGGAAGATTTGTATCTGTATTAACTTAGAATCTGCCTACCAAGTTTCTTCTTCCCCTCCATGAAACCTAACATCTTGTTGTTTTAGTTTGTCTCAAAACTAAGAAAGACAGCACTATTAACTTGACTTGGACAACACCACTCTTGGCATATGTAAAAAATCCAGCTTTTGGAAATGAATCACGTGTTTGCTAAACCTATCTGAAGCCCAGTATTTCAAAAATGGCATATGGCTGATGTTGCCTGGTAAAATACTTTAGGCACAGCAAACAGGAGGAAAGGAATTCTTGTTGAGAAGAATATAATTGTTTTAAACAGCATTTCAATGCCTGTCACAATCCAGAAGGCAACAGACCAGAATCAGAACAGCAAACAGCCTGAAAAATGAATGTTTAAAAATGGCACCCTCTAACCAAAAAGGCCTGTTCCCAAGATACAATCAAGAGGTACAGTGGAGGGAAAGCATCTGGAAACTTACTTGTGTTAAGGAACACTACTAAGTACTATTTTATTAATTAAATCAAAGGGTTTAAAAGGAAATAACATCAAAGCACCTTAAACTGTAGAGCCTCTTTTATACTAACCAACTGTTATTTACAAGATCCAGGCAGTTCTCATTGCTGGCATGTTGTCAGAGGTGGCTAGATAAGGCTGCAAAAGTTAAAAAGAATCACTTTTCAGAAATTACTTGTTATTTTGTCTCAACAACCTGAAACACCCCAAAGCCTCTCACTTCTAGAGAGAAGGCGGGAAATAGACATGTTCTACTTATGAGCTCCTGAAAGGCTGGCCTTTTGGAAACTTCTGAAGTTGGTCACTCTGACTTAATGTTTAATAAAAATTATCATCACAGTTTGGTCTTGATTATAATTATGTTACCAATTAAAAAAACTCCATGAAATTTAGAATTGATTGACCAGTACTATTATGTTCATTTAGATCGGGGTAGAATTCACAGGCATTTTTAGATCACATAAGCAGAAATATGAACAACAAATATAAAAATATTTTTTCTGGATTTTTGATATTACCAATGGTAAGAGAAGAGGATTATAAGCGTTGCCTGTGTATTTAAAAAAATAATTTCTGCTCTATTTTTCATAGTCCTACATGCAAAGGCAGCCTCTAAGAGGCAAACATAATCGCTGGCTGTAGGAGCAAATAATAAAAATGGTATTGCACATGCATGCACAGACACGCTATGCCTTTGGTGCTGTGGGCTCTCTGAGAAAACATTTTGATGAAGAAAAATGACTCAAGCAACTAGCTAGTCTCTTTATAAGTTCAGATCTGTAGTTGTTCTTCCAATTATATATACTCAGTCTGTAAGTCACTCATCAAATTCAGTTCTGCTCCCTTGAGATTGGGCAAGTCACTTTATTGGTCTGTTTTTCTGTCTGAGATCTGCTAACATCAGAAGCCAAGCTGCCTTCCAGACCTCTTTTGTTTATTGATAAACCCCGTATCTCCACCTATGATCAGTCTTGACCTTGTCAGTCACTCTCTTCTTTGACAGCATCTTTTAGAGGCTGTTAGACCATATAATAGTTTGGAACTTAGCACAAAGAAAAGTGTTTGACTAGTCTGGTCTAGTCTGGCAGCTAGAGTGTAATTTGTAAGGATCTCTGCAGCACCAGATAATCTGCTTGTGCATACAGAAAATGACAGGGAAGTTTTTAATTACCAAAGCTCTTAGCCCTGTCGACATCTGTCAATTTACTGTGAGCCAAAGGTAAGTCCAAATGTAGGAGACTGTCAGAAAATTCTGACAGTGAAAATGGCTATTGGATCCGATTCCTTTATAAAATATGTATAGAAAGTAAAACGGTGGTTCCAGCTAATTTCATTACTAAGTGAATCCAGTATTTCATTCTGTTCATACCCACTCAAAGCTCCCCTAGACTTTGCTGTAGAATTATGGTGTTGGAATTGGAAATGGAGTTTGTGTTTCAAAGTAAATAAAAAGGAAAGGTTTGAGAACATCCAGTTAAAAAGATTAACAACTTGACCAACACACAACAAATGCAATTGTACGAATGGGAGAATTTTGCTGATGAAAAGAAAAAAAGGATAGGAAAAAAAAATCAGAGGCAAGTGTGTAAATGGGCTTAAACTTTATCAACTTGATCAATTTCTTTACCACATTTCTAAGTAAATATATTCTGTTCCTTGAATATTTTGATGTTTTACTTTCCACCCTGCCTCACCTGAAGAAGGGAATATGAAACTGAGGAACATGAAACTGCTGCTGGCAGAAAGCTTAACATTTCTGTGTCAAGGAGCTACCAGAACAGAGCATTGGGACAGACAGCTGTGTGCATCCACTCCTGTCTTATGGAGAAAGAATTGTAACTGCTGAAGTCAGAATACCCAGGGTTTATGAGTTCAGTGGTTAGTGTGGTTACTGAAACAAGCCAGAGCACACAGTATATAACTGGGGAAAGGTCTGGTTTATGTACTTTAGGGAATCTGTGGCATCTTTGCCTTCTTACTAGCAAAGACAATGCCATTTCAGAATAATTAAATGTTAGCCTAGATCCTATTGAAATATTCCAGCAATCTTGCTAGAGATTTGTAGTGCAGCAGTTTGGTTATGCATGTCTGATATAGTAAGGTACATTGGCCAGGAGTACTTGATTCTGGTCTCTTCATTGTCTTTTTATTGTGTGATGTTAGCCCTTGTACCCATTAACTTTCTGCAAGCCTGTAAAACTAAATTGTCTATGTAAGCACTGTGTCAACTAATGGATTCAGAGGGACACCCTGAAGTCACAGGACGTACGGTAATTAATAATAGCAGCAGCAGATTTAGACCTGAGGATGTGTAAGTCTGAGTATTGGGATGCATGGCTAGAAATGTTACTACCAGGATCTGTATTCTCACTGTTGCTGATGGCTCCCAAAATGATCTGATGCTCCAGAATTTATCCATTGTATGGATTACTGGTTATTGTTTGTCCTTTACAAAAAAAAAAACAAACAAACAAACAAACCCCCTAAAACCCAAGCAACCCACTATCACTGTAAATTTTAGTCAATAATTCAAATTATTTAAATATATTCTTCATATTATTTTTTTCTTTTTAGTATATGTAGTGATGTTTTCCACAGATAAGTCCACAGTTAGTCTTCCCTCATCTCAAGCCCAATGTTCATTACTGAAAATTTACAATGAATGAAAACTAGGTTTTAAAATCTATTTCAAAGAACAATGTGCCAACAAACTAAAAGCCTTTCCAGTGCAATTATAAATCTCATTTATTCAACCTTTTCTTCCCCAACAGGCAGTAAATAAGCATGTCTGCTTTTTGATTTTTTTTAATATGTATTTACCTTTTTTGTTTCTGTGAATATCACAACATCCCTCCTACACAGCATTCATATAACTTTTCTCTGTGGGGGAGGAATGGAGAGGAAATTTCACATGACAGACATTAGTCTTCTTTGTTTAGTCTTAATTTGCGAAAGTTCTCAGATGCTGTGATGATTGGCACAGCATGAATAGGAAAGGACAACAGAGTAATTCTGCTTCTCATGGCACTGTCTCACTCCCACAGAAGTCCATAGGGTCTAACTGAGGGTAAAATTTGTCTGACATTTCCTAAAAGTAACTTGTATCTTCCTCTTCCTACGCTTCATGGGAATAAGACTAAACTTAATTCTTCATAAGATGCATTTTAGGGAAATAAGTGCTGTTTCCATTTTACAAACATTTAGGTAAGTTGCTTACTCCAGAATGTGAGGATAATACTGCTAACATCAAGATCAGTAAGTGTGCTCAGCCCATTAAACCACAACATTTACAGTTTTCATTCAGTTCCACAATTAATTTATATTAAATTTCCATTTGTTTGTTAAATCCTGAGCTCTAATATGTTGTGTTTGTGAAAAAAATAATGGTGGTTTAAAAGAGTTGTGTAAGGCAAAATAAATTCCTCCAGACATTCCTGGAGAACATCTTTTGCTAGATATAACCTCACTAACTTTAGCAAAAAAATAGTACATTCAATGCATTCTTGATTCGGTTTGGGGTTTATATCCTTGTTGTCTTCTGTATACAAAGGGAGAAATGCCAATTGCTCTCTGACATGGTAATGCCCTTAAAAATGCTGTATGGAGCTATAGGGCCTCTGCCAACTTTATAGTAAAATTTATATAAACAAGTTTTGTGATTACATGGAGCACCTCAGAAAATCTAACTGAAAATATCTTAGAACCCATTTAGGTTTGGTGTTGATGTCAGATGTGCCATCTGTCTTGATCTTCTTGGACCATGAAAGTGAATGTGTGAGAGTTCCTTCAATTTTGCTAACAGTTATGTTCCTTCACTGTGCTGTTAGGGATTCAACATTTGATAGCTTTGTCCTGCAAGGCACCAAATGCTTCCTCCAGGGTCCTAAACCCTTTAAACTCCCACAGTAATTTGAAGGAGCAAGAGGAGAAACTGGGAAATAAATAAGGTTTGTTTTCTTGGTTATTAAAGCTGATTTCTTCTAAGCATTATGTAGTGGGTCCTGGATTTGATGTAGTCTTTGCTGTACTTCTAGGGGTTGTTGATGCTAGTAAATCGATCATGCTTTAACACTATGAATTAGCAAAACAGTGAGGTGGGAGAAACATGTGCTCCCTATTAAAGTCTTGTCCCTGAAAGAGCCTCAGTACCTTTAGAAATCAAGCCAGAAAGCGGACTGAGGAAAATGAGTGAAAGCAGCAGGAATTTAAAAAGCAAATGCTACATCAAAGGGACAGGAAGGAACTGTAATAACACTGCTGTGATTGCAACTGGGCACAGTCCCAGGGGCTTGGGGAACAAGTACCTCCAATAAACAGAGCTGTTTCTGTACCAAGTACTTATGAAGGCTTGGTGAAACATGGAAATATGCTTAATAAAAGGTGATGAGCATGCTGGTATTTCATCTTCACAGGCATTTAATCCTCAATCATCAGCAAATATAAAACCCAATAAGGATATATCTTGCTGCCAGTATATGGAGCCTCTGTGAACCCCAGTGAAAGGATGCCTCCATGAAATCATACTCTCAGAGCTAACCAGACAAAGGCATTCAGATGTGCCAACAGCCTCTGTATAGGAGCTCAAGGGCTTGAAATGGATTAGGAAAAAAACCCACATCAGGTCTTTTTTAACTTGATTTTAACTTAATTCCTTCCAACTGAATGAAATGACAAATCCATTGATCGTACAACACCAAGGCAAATTACTAATTAGCTATTCATTCTCTTCTGAGTACTCCAAGAAAAGGAGAGTATTTAATTCTGAGTCACCATCCAGTCTTGCCTTGCACCCTGATGGCCACAATGCAAATAAGCCCTGTGACTTGGCATAAGTTACTTGTCCCACTGTATACATTCTCCAGTTTCAATTTGAGAAGAAGCACAGGAAGAAGTGCCCACTTTTCCCTTTTACTGAATAGATATGTGCCTTGGGATGTGGACCACTCCTAAAAAGCAAGAAAATGGAGTGTCTGGTGGCTCCTTACGCACCGACTTGTATGACGGGCTCGCAGGAGCCACGGGCAAGCCCTCTCTGGATTTATGATGTGCACACTGAAACCATGACTCTCCAAACGATTATGCATATGTTTTATTTTATGGAAGGAGCCTATTTCAAATATTTAATTTTATATATGAGTGGATCATCTGTGTCTGTGAAGTCTAAAATCTGGAAAAGAGAAAGAAAGCACAAGATTATTAAGGAAAAACAACAACAACAAAAGCTAAAACCAATTATGTAATAATAGGAATAATAAACAAAACCACACCTCAGTATTCCCCAACATAAATGGAAGCTTCAAATGCTTTGAAGGGAACTAAACTGAATAGGAGGGCCATGCCTTTAATTTTCAGAAGGGCCACAAAAAGACTAACTGCTAATTGACAGCCACATGGAAGGAGGAGATTCACTTGTATGTGAGTATTCAGAGTGCCGAATGAGAGCTGCTGTGGGGTCCTTTCATGGCACAGCATATCTTGTCTAGAGAGAAGGACAAAAAGAAGCTCAGTGTTGATCTTAAGCTTTATATACTCAAGTTTCCTACCTGTGAAGACGATGGCAGAATTTTCCTGCCTCACTGGAAGGAGCACAGTAATGGAAGCCATATATAAGCACCATGATAGTGGAAACCATATATAATCCCTTAATATACTGAAAAATGAGTTTATGTGTGCCAAAACACAGTGATGGTTTCAGATAGTCCTTGTGTAGATATATATTTTCATGCCTCTTCATCAATTTTGTGATCAAATTAGGAAACAGAGACAATAAAAGGTTTGTATTATAGCTTTCTAAATAACCATCAGATAAAACTGATAAGGATCAAGAAGTGAGTTTTCCCATAGAAGGAGCTCATTGAGCTAGACTATTTTCAGAAACCTTAGCCATAGATATAAAGCAATGCAATACAACACAAGGCTACTGACCTGCCAAAACCAAACATTCTCTTTGATCTATACTCCAAATCTTTTATGTGCCATTTGGATATCAATCTACAGCATGCCCTGCATTTATTTGCTGTAGAATATGAAATGTACTGTGATTTGTGATGTTGATCAAAGAGATGCCTTGATTGGGATGATTAAAGTAGAAAAGCAGACTCATGGTTCTCTTTTTCATAAGTGCAAGTTAGGGACAGAAATTAATCAAAATAGTGCTAGGAGCCAAGGAAGCTTCATATCACCTACCCTCTTTGGTCTCACCAAAAGGCTCAAGAAAGAGAATTTGTGCCTTATACTATTCAGTTGTCTTATCAAATGCAGAAAAACACTAGCCACACAGATCCTAGTGAAGGCAGGAAGACTGAGATAGTACTTAAGGTTGGAATTCTGTTTTGGATTCCTTTGATGAAGAGATATATGATCAACCACATCATCTTTCAGGAAGTTAGAATTATTGAAGAAAACTTTATGCATCTCTCAATGTATTTGTTCTATAATCCTTGGAAAGAATTTTATTTTGAGGTTTTTTTAAAATATGTTTCTTCATACGGCTTCCTACCCTTTGTTGTGTGATATCCCATTGAGAGATATGATATCAGGACATAAGAAACATTCTACAGGTTTTCCTTGATCTCCTACACCACAGGGAACTCCTTGACATACCCTGAGAAGCTGTGGATGCCCCATCCCAGGACGTGTTCAAGGCCAGGTTTGATGAAGTTTCAAGCTGATCTGGTAAAGGATGTCCCTGCCCATGGCTAGGGGCTTGGAACTGTATAATCCTTAAAGTCTTTTATAACTCAGACCATTCTATGATTCCATGATTCTATGATTTTAATCTCTACTGTGCTTCACAGCATCTAGTGAAGTTTTTAGGAGAAAGTGTCCTTGCCCATCACTAAGCTCACCTCTTAAAGCACAAAATCTATTGAGAAAGCTGCATGTAGGCATCTCACATCCTAGCTCCTTACAATATTTTCTTCCAAATCTAGTTTGTTTTGTTTTTTTTTTAAAAGAAAAATATTAAGCTAATTAAATTTAGTTGTGAACACAACAATCATAGTGAGAGCTACCAAAACGTAGGTTTCTGTCTGCAATTAAGGAGTACAACAGAGTGTACTGTGTGATTCCTGTTAAGATGTGGGTTGTCTGACAGATGCTTGTGCAAACTATAGATGGTCTCTGAAATTCAAATGTTATATCGGGGGCAGAAAGACTGAAAGAAACACTGCTGGTCAGAGCAGCTAATTACGCTGTTTGACTGAACATGAAGCAAGTATATTGGGGCTTTTTAGCTACAGTAGTATTATAGAGATCACGACACTTTTTGTTTGTCAGACTGAGAGAGCTCAGGTATTCCCCTACCTTTTACAGCTAATTTACCTTTTTTTTTTTTGCAATGTAAAGAAAAAGAATGAGCCCTCCATGATGGCCACATAGGCTGGGTTTAGATGTCATTTTCAAGGTGTTCTAGAGTCCCTCCTGTCCCTAATATGTATTCACATTTTCTCTGAATGAAAAAGAAGGTGTGTGAGTATTAGTAGGACTTAATGATAACCAGATCTGGCTCCAATACAGGATGACACCAAGAAATGTGTCTGGATCTGGAAAATGGGAAGCAATACAGATCTAGAAAATAATGAGATCTAGCTGGGTTGCAGTTTAGCAATACAGGACAATATAAATGTAAAGCAAAGTCACAACCACTAATATGCTTTATTCTTTCACATATTTCTATCCCTTTTAAAGTTAAGATCTCCAAATTCTTAAAGAAGATGTGCAAGGGCTTGATAAATCTTGTATATTAGCAGGAAAAAAAGGGAAAATATTAGAACAAACAAGAAAGTCAACTTTTTTCACACATGAGAAAGTAATCTTTTTTCACACATGAAATATATCATTGTGCAGGGTATTTAACAGGGCATTTTTCTAGTTCTGGGTTGTTTGGTTTTTTTTAATTAAAAAACCAAACCCAAGCTGTTCACAGTTGTATACTTTTTAAAATTATTTTTAAGATGTAAAATAGAAATTGTAGACATAATTTATTTCATCATCTTAGATGTAATTTCCCTCTATTAGAGCATAGATTAAAGTACTTTAGAAAAAATCCAATATTACATTCTTATTGAGATTTTTCTAGTGAGTATTATGTTATTACTAGATTATAAACTGTGTAGATTAGTGAAGTATTTTACTGGATCTATTTTGTGCCAATACAGTCACTGCTTAAAAATTTCGCAAATGTATAAATCAGACTATTACTTAGACATATTATATAAAATCTGCCTGAAAATAAAGAGGTCATTATTTGCAGGTTCTGATTAACAGCATGACTTTGAATAACAGATTTTTTTCTAAAAAGGGCTGTATAAAATTTAAGTGACACACAGAAAACATTGCTTTACTTATTTTTTTAATTATTTATTAACAAACAGAAATTTTCAGCTGTGTTTACGTTTTGTGAACATGTTGAAGGTTTTTCTTAAAACTTATGGGATATTTTTCAAAGAAATGTGAATCTTTCATAGCACATTTTCAGAAGAATATGACAATCAGAGACTTCGGAGCCTCTTGAGTAGTAAGCAAGATAGAGAGACTGTAACTCTCATTCTATCTACTGCACAAAAGTAATCTTGTGCTACTGGATAAATTAAGAATTAAAAAAAAAACCAACTCGATACCACAAACCTCTGAAAGATTAATACTGGTTGTAGCATAATCATAGTTAACCTACCTATTTCATGTTTGTTAACATAATGGAAATCTGATATTTAGAATGGAAGGAAACATCCACACCAAACATCTGTGACTAGATCCTTTTATCACAGAAATTTCCATTATTTCATTTATTTATTTATAGAATCTGTTTTTTTCTTTGACTAACCAGCAGATTTTTTTTTTTAGGTTAATACATTCTGATACATCATTTAATGGAACAGCCTTCTGAAAATTCAGCAGGGACAATATTCCGCAGTGTTAGGTACCCACTTTTAAAATCAGATGGCTTGGAAAGCTCACTCATCCAAGCATACTAATTGGTTGAACGCTCTTGAGTGCTTTATTACATTATTTCCAAGGATTGCCCTAAATGTTAGGAAGCGAGCCATGGTTCCGGTGATTAGTGCCAGAAAGCTGAATGTTAATTATTACTGGGATACATTAGTATAGCAACTGATTATCTGTAACAAATTTCAGAAATAGACTGTTGAAAGAACTAATTAAAGTCTAATTATTTATATTATGAATTTCTGATCAATTCAGTACAAAGGTTGGCCACACATTCTTTTGTAGTTGTTCAGAATAGCATGGAAAATTATCAATTTATTATTAAGATTTTACCAATGTGACAGAAAAGATTGTGGTAATGACATGACACAGAATGGGAAAAAGAAATTAAAGTTTATCTGAAACAATAATTTTTAATCAGCAGGCATTAATTTTGATTCTGTGAATGCAGAAATTTCAGAACAGATTAACTTTTCACTTGCTGAAAGGTCAAGCATCTCTGATGACTTGTTCTGACAAAAGCATTATAAATACATTTGCAAATGTGTTCCTTTTAAATTGAATTTTACCAGTTAATCAAATTATTACTGCAAATTGGTATATGCATATTGACAGGTATATGCAGCAATCTAAGAATATATCTGTTAATTTTGCATGTATACATACTCTAAGATTGACTACCTACGCATATTACTTTAAAAATTAGTGAGGTGGATAAATAAGGTACAACTTATCTGGATTTGGCTGCTATTTTTTCACTGGCAAGAACTTCAACTCATACTTACATGCTCTGTACAGTTGGCTTTCTCTGTTTCATAAAGAATCGGGTTTCTTTTTGGGCATTAATATTTCATTCCCAGTCCATCATTTCATTTTAAGTAATTTTAAAAATGATATGTTCATGGTAGTGGAATGATAGGGACTTTAAAAGATCAAATTCTAAGGCCTCTGTTCGGGTGACAACCAAATTTTGTTCCTTTATACTCTCACTAAAGTTAATGAGCCTCCACTTGCTAAAACATAAAAAAAATGTCCCCTATCTAAACCAATAGTGTGAACAGTTTTTATTTGTAAAATGCATTCAGAAAACACAATTTTGAATTTACTTTGTAAGTCCCTAGGGAAAAATACACCACAGAAAACAATGTCCCAGAGTTTGGAGACATCTGACCAAGACTTCTAACTTGTACGTTGTAAAACTCAGCAGCTGACTCGCTGAGGCCGAGTCCAGTAGTAAAGCAACTGTAATAATAATGTATCAGTAAATCTCCACCATCTAGCTAAATTCAACCTTTCACTCTAGTGTTCTTTGGTCAAGAAAGAAAAACTATACCCAAACCAACACTTAATATATCCAATACTTTATGCACCTAACTGGAAAGCAGCTTCCAAAAGCAGGATGCTGTCAGAGAGAAACTTGCAGCAGCCCTTTCTAGTCTGAAAGAGTCAGGTATCTTTTCTGATTTTGGTTGTGGCAGACCTCAAAGATAAACCAGTTCCACACATAAGTACTTTACACCAACAAACCTCATGTTTTCTTTGTTAAATGGATATAAAAAATATCAAGTTTCAACATAAAGAACAAGAAATGGAGATCTTGATGCACAGGTTAACGCACTTACAAAATATTACACTGTTGAAAACAGGTCTGTTGAGGTCTTCACCATCTTTCATTTTTATAGGAATCCAGATTGGTGTGTGAAGTACAGCAGTATGAACTGAAACAGTAAATTCTTGCACAGCCTGCTTTGTTCACAGGTGCTCTGCTTGGAGCAATGGGAGAACAACTTGGTTTTCTGGACCGCAAATTCAGACCATGCATATTTATCAATTATTTCCAACCAAAGCAGGCTATCTGCAGTGAGAAAGGAGATGATGTAGAAGAGACACAGGGCAAATCTAATGGCTGTAGTAAAGATTTCAAGATTAATAAGGTGATATCCAAACTGTGATTTTGAGGGATCCCATTTGAGTTTTTTATTTGTGAGCATTTTGAAAATGAACTGTGTGATAGCCAGGCTGGAATATTGCTAGTAGTCCAAAAAGAGAGATGTATTTGATACCATTTTACCTAAGAAGTCATCACAAATATAAACTTGGCACCAAATTTCACAAGTGTTACAATGTTTTAGCTAATTACAGTCACGACATGCTTTCAAAATATCTTGAATTATTTTCTGTTTCAAGTGAACAGGCAAAATCCTTTCAGATTTATTTTGTTTTTATCATAAAATACTGTTTCAATGAAACTCATTTGCAGTCCAGCATACAGTCCCTAGTCTGTTCCCAGGGGAAAGAAGAAAACTTGCATGAAAAAGTAGAGCTTTTTGATCATAAATGGAGTCATCATTACAATTCCTTTTTTTTGTAAGCTTCTGAAGACTTTACTTTCATGGTGATGTAGAATGTACAAAACTTTTGAAGTCTCAAAAATTCTGCAGCAAGAGGGCTGTCAGTCTCAGGCCACTATTAATCATTAATTGTATCGTGTCAAACCAGCATTACTGGACTGAATGGCCTCCCTGCAAATTCTGTCTCCAGAGATCTGAATGGAAGTTTGTGGAATCAAGGATAAAAACACTCTAAGGGTTACCTGAGCATGCCGAGTAGAGCTTTGTGTAATTTCACATGAATAACGGTTTGCTTTCTCTATTGTCTGGATAGTTGCTTTATTAGAGATTCCTCTGGTGAAGTGTTATAATGAAATAAAACCACAATAACCTCTATAAGATTTTAAATCACCAGTGAAACTGTTTCTGTTTTGGCAGTGTTATTTTCTCTCTGAAAATATTTCCAATAATGACAGTAATCCAGTTGATAGTAACAGCACTTTTTAATTTGTTCCTTTTCTTTTTTTGCTTACCAGTGAATTCCTATGTCTTTTAATGCTAGACCCAATGAGGATATCAATGGCAAAGATTTTCCTATGATCTTCAGGTGCTTTTTTTTTTTGAATACTCTTAGGTATACTCAAAATGCAAATTTAATTAGTAAGAACTTCAGAGCATGACCTTTGCTGTTTTGTTATTCAGAAGCAGGACGGAGAAGATCTATTACCTAAAACTTAAGAAGTTACTTAGAAGAGTGTCTCATTCCTAGAAGGAAGAAATAGCAATATTGCAGTATACATCTGCCCAATAGGAGATTTGATAATTATGAACACTGGTTTCTTACAGATAAGTAAAAAATATGGCTCTGCATCACGTCAGACAAACATTTCTTTTCAGTGTTGACTTGAACTATATTAGTAAATAAAGTTCACAAGCTTTATAAAGTTCTAAATTTTTTTACAGTTGGACACATAGATTAATGACAAGCTATTGTTACTGAGGAGTTAGGCAATGCAAATGTAGACATTTGATATTGTGATGAAAAACCTACCACTGAGTTTGTGGTGAAATATATTAAAATTACTGCAATCAGGAAATACTAGTTAAGCATACAAGTATAACTACAGGTAATTTGATTCTAAATTGATTCTTTTGCCTGCAAAAACTCAGAGAAATGAAGCTCACGTTTATACTTAATGAAGAAAGAAGCTTGTTTCTGGAGAGAAGGCAAATTCTTTGTCTTTTTTCAGACAAAAGTTCCTTTCTTAAAAATATCTGCAAAGTAGAAGAATTTAAAAGAAAATAAAAACATATGAATATAAAATAGTATTTCTGGCATGGAATTTTCAAACAAAGGAAGATCATCAAGATATTTTGAAAGTCTTGACTTAGATGAGAAAGTCATAGTTTAATGTTACCTTTCATAAGATGAAATCCGATGTATATACTGTAATTGGTATTGTTTGAACTAGAACAAATCTTTTATGGAGAAATAATCTTGACTTGAACATAATAGACTACAGCTACTCAGAGACACTTTTTTTATTCCTTCTTTCTGCACATTTGTGAATTTCTCTATCTTCTTCACTCAGTCACCAAGTCTTGCAGTACCTGGTTCTTTTGTTAAAAATGTTTATTGACAAGAATATCTATTAGACATTTATATCAAACGTCTATAGGTAACTTTACACTGTGACAATTTTATATTTCTTAATTCCATCTCCCTAATATTTATTAAAAATGCTTGTATCTCAGTCCCTTAACCATCCCTGTGGATCTTCTGTAATCCTCCTACCTCTGTAGGAGTATTCTCTTCTAGCACCGTGACTGTCAGAAAGGAAGCACAGTGACTGTATTCCAACCATATCACTGCTAAAATCAGAGATATTATAAACTTCTAGTTCTGTCCCATTTTCTTGGAAATTACCTAAAAGTGGTATCTTTAATGTACTATGGGCTGCATATGAAAAGCATGATAGAAATAGTTTCAGAAACCATTTCTGTAAAGCACAGTTTCAGAAAATGCCCTTGGAAATGACCAAATCTTCAGAAGGAAAAAGTTTAACAATGGAAGAGCAATGCATCTTTTGTCCTTGCAATACCATCATCCAATCAACTGGCTGCAGCAATATCCTGGCTCACCCTTCAGACTACCATGTTGATGGGCTCCTGCCTGGCTAGGCATAGCCTCCCAAAGGACCCCAAATGGTCTCAGAAGGACAAAAAGGGACATCTGGGCTCTCTGGGGAAAGGAGAGGAGGTGGCTAAGAGTTTCCATGAATGTTGATGTTGGGCTCCTTGTTGGCATTGTGTTTCAGCATGTCAGTTGTGATTCAGTTTTTTTTCCTCCCCTGCCCCGCCCTGGACAAGTGCAATTTATCCATCTGCTTTCCATACTCCTTTTCTCATTCTTTATTGTTATAGGCTGTCCTAGTATCAGCTGAGCTGCTTCTCACAACTGCATTCAGTGTTGTTCTGCAAGCTTGTATTTATTTCATTATCCTCCATAAACCCCAGATCATTTCTTAGAATTGTCACGTCTGCAAGTATGGGTTATTTGCTTTATTATCAACCCGGTGAATTCTCATTTGGTCCCATTAAATGCATATTTTAGGCTTGCATGCAGCTTTCACTCATAGCCTAGCTCACTCTTAGTGATTCACTGCCGCACTGGGTTCAGTTGCACAATTTATTAGGAATTATTATGTGTTTTCTACCAATGTACAGATAAAAGCATTAATTTAATTAGCACTAAGATGAAGTCACAGCAGAAAATTCTTAGAAACATACACTTCCAGAGAGAACTACCTAAGGGCATATCTCAAAATACAACGGTAAGTCCATCAAGTGTAATGAATTTAATGTTTCCAGTGTTGTCCAATATAGTTTACTGGAATGTCTTCCAGAAAATGAAATATATTACATTGCCATCTACCGGTATAATCAAAACTTGTAATTTTCCTTTTTTTTTGATGAACCACATTGATTGAACTATTGACCTTTTTAGTTAAATGAGTCCAGCTTAAACTGTTCCATTATATGTTTTGGAAAACAATCAGACTGATCACTATGTGGATGATTTCTATTTATACTTTCTAAGTATTAACACAGCATTGTTTTTCTTCCAAATCTTTGGAATTTGTTTTTCTTTTAAGACTGAAAAATCAGTATTTATAATTATCAAGGTTCTGGGCTATCTCTTTCAAAACTTTATAAGCCTACTGTTCCAAAATGACTATAACTATATTATAATAACTAAGTGATAAAAAGTCTCTTTCTAAAATTTCAAGCAATTATCCTTGAGAATGAGAAACATCTTTTTACTCATGTGGTTCATAGTGACTTAATTGCTATAATCAAACAACCAAAGAAATAAATAAGTTTATTTCGCAATTTTGGAAAACTACTTGTTTAGAAGAAAGTACTCTCTTTCAAGTTGCTTTCTGAAATTACTTTTCACAAGTGAAATAATAAAAATTATAGCATATTTCCATAACCAAAACATTTAGTCACAGAAATTAGTAGAAGTTTATCTCTTAAAAAGCAAAGTCATTGATTTTCATGTGGAAAAGGAAGGAAAAACAAAGACATTGACCCAAGTATTTAATGATACTCATACAGAATTTAGCATTAAATTGTATGACAATATGTATTCACAAACATTAACAATTACAGAATCACGGAATCACAGCATCTCAAGGGTTGGAAGGGACCTTGAGAGACCATCTTGTCCAACACCCCTGCCAGAGCAGGACCACCTAGAGTAGGTCACTCAGGAACTCATCCAGGTGGGGTTTGAATGTCCCCAGAGAAGGAGACTCAACAACCCATATGGGCAGCCTGTTCCAATGCTCCATCACCTTCACAGTGAAGAAATTCTTCCTCGTATTTCTTTGGAAATACAGCTTATACCCATTGCCCCTTGTCCTATCATTGGACATCACTGAGAACAGCCTGGCTCCATCCTCCTGTTAGTCACCCTTTACATGTTTGTAAACATTAATGAGGTCACCTCTCAGTCTCCTTTTCTCTAAGCTGAAGAGCCCCAGCTCCCCCAGCCTTCCATCATAAGGGAGATGCTCCACTCCCTTCAACATCTTTGTGACTCTTTATCTGCAACGTATTTGAAGAAGCCCTTCTTGTTGTCCTTGACCTTCCTTGCAAGGTACAACTCAAATTAGGCTTTAGCTTTCCTAGTTACCTCCCTACATCCTCTGAGAAGAGTCTTATATTCTTCCTAAGTGGCCAACCCTTCCTTCCATGATCTATAGACTTTCTTCCACTTGAGTTTTCTTATTTCTTACCTACTGGGATGCTCTGATCCTGAGCCTGGAAAAAGTGATCTTTGAATATAGACCAACTATCTTGGGCCCCTTTATCCTCCAATACCCTGTCCCATGAGATGTCCCCTAGTAATTGCTTGAAAAGGCCAAAATTGGCCCTTCCAAAATTCAGGGTTATGATCCTGCTTGGTATTCTGTTCCTATCACACAAGATTCTGAACTCCACTATCTTGTGTTTGCTGCAGCCAAGGCTGCCCTCAACCTCCACCATTTCAACCAGACTATATTTTTGAGTACAAGATCCAGTAGTGCTTCTCTCCTAGTTGGTACATCCACCATTTCCATCAAGAAGTTATCACTGATGCACTGAAGAAACCTCCTGAACTGTAGGTGTCTAACCATATAGGTCTTCCAGCAGATATCAGGGTACTTAAAATCCCCCATGAGAACCAGGGTCTGTGACTTTGAGGCTGCTCCCAGCTGTCTGTAGAAGGCCTCATCAATTTCCCCATCCTGATCAAGTGTCCTGTAATAGACATTCACTACAGTGTCACACATTCTAGCTTGTCCCTTAATTCTAAACCCACAAACTCTCAACTTTCCCCTCATCCTTACTTGGACAGAATTCAATACATACCATCTGCTCTTTCACATAAAGAACAGCTCCACCACCCCACTTGGCTGGCCTATCTTTTTTAAAATGGGCATAGCCATTCGTGACCACATACGAGTCATGTGAGCTGTCCCACCATGTCTCTGTAATTGCCACCAGATCATAGCCCCTTGCCCGTACACAGACTTACAACTCCTCTTGTTTATTCCCCATCCTGTGTGTGTTGGTGTACGGGCATTTCAAGAAGGAAGTCAATCAGGTAGGATTTACCCCTCACACTGGCTTGCTACCCTTAGGCTCAACTCTAGTTGGCCTGGTTTTACCCCCTTCCATCATCAAAACCAGTTTAAAGCCCTTTCTATGAGCCCTACTAACTCATTTGCAAGCATCCTTCTCCCGTTTTGAGACAGATAAAATCCATCTGTCACCAGACCTGGTATCATGAAAATGTCACCATGGTAAAAAAATGCAAAGTTGTGTTGGTCGCACCAGTCTCTGAGCCACCTGTTTATCAGTTGTGTTGTCCTTATTTGTTCAGTATTCCTCCCTGCCATGAGAGGGATGAAGGAGAACACTACTTGCACTTCCAATCCATCAAGCATTCTCCCCAATGCCCTAAAGTCTTTTTTAATAGCTTTCAAACTCCTTTCCATATCAATTGCCACAGAAACATAAGACTATCTGCTGTGTCATCATCTAAAAGCAAAAATTTAAGGCTAAAGCTACAGTTTCTTAGCAAAAGTTGAGACAGATAGGATTAGCTGTATATTGCGTTTTTAATGACACAGAAAAGAGTGGTACAGTTATAAAATATCCCTTAGAAACTATGTCATGATCACTTCTAACTACGTGTAACAGAATATGTAAATTAAAATTATTTCATTGAGTGTTTATCATTTGTAATGCTCTCAAGATCTCAGAAACCTAGTTAGCTATAAACATAATGAAGATACTCTTGAAATCCAGCCCAGATTACCCTATAGTGGCACATTGAGATTGCTAACTGCTCCTTATGTGATCTCCTGTTACTCTTAAATATTAGAAAAACTTTTTGCTGTGTTACACAGAAGAACCTTTTAGATGCTAGACCATGAAAATTAGCTTAATTCAGAAAGTACAAGATGTTTACTTGGTTCCTGAATCGGTATTTGTAACAGTCAGAGCTTGTGAAGTTCTTCTTTTCAGTCAGACGAAAAGCTATTGTAGACCTACACATTACTGCTGTATAGCTATCACTTTCACAAATATGTACATACAGCATCAAAGCTTTGCTGGTAATCCAGAATGCAATCTTCTGAAGGATCATGAATAATGTGCTAGTCTGAGTTCATCTAAATGAGCAATAGTCACTTAGGAATTTTTAGATCTTAGAAGACAGACAAGAATTGGAGGATCCTGACTAGAAAACTAATAAAAATAATTAATCATTCAAACTGAGCACTTCTATTCACAGTCAGCCCTTTTAAAAGCAAGTTCCTTCTACTTATGGAAATTCAATTATGTTGTAGGTTCACAAAACTATCTAAGTATGAAAATATGCAGATATGTACCCACTGAGATTTTCCAGACAATGAGAGTTAAGTGTGTAGAAGCTCTTTCAGATATCAACAGCAGCATATTCCCAAGGAAGGCACATTTCTTACAAATTTCTCACAAAATTTAGCTCTAATTGCTGAAGTGTCTTATAAAACTAAGCAAAGCTACAACTAAAGATGAGCAAAACTTATCTTCAAAAAATATTACAAGGCAATCTTTTGAGTGGAGTAGTAAGTAGAATCTGCTGAAGCCATTTTAGATTTCATTCTGCCCATACATTAACCCTTTTCAGGATGGTGCAGCACAATGTGCTGCTGTTCTCATCATGCTTTGTTATCTTTCATACAAAAAAAAAAATCAATTTCCTAAAAGGCTTTTTTTGGTTTGTGATCCTCAGTGGACTTTGGTTACTTCACTAAAAAGTGATGAAGATTCCTGTTCATTTTAACCTTGAGAAAGATTGAAAAGTTTCAGCCACTACAACATTTCTCATTCTCCTGAGAGAGAGATGTGGTTACAGTGGTTATTCTATGCAGTTTGGTTTTAGATGTTTTTAATTTGTTTTTTAAAGAAATTGATCAGCTTTGATCAATGGATAGATCTGCATTCAAGTTGTGAAGGAGATGAAGCTCAAAATTTTCTGTCTCTCCGGTTTTTACTTCTCTCTCCCTTTTCTTTTTAATGAATCACATTGAACATTGTGTTCAAAAGTGGATGGAATAAGGGTCACCTAAATTGCCTAGAATGTCAAGTACTTTTCAGAAGCGTAAATTGGCTATATCTGCAGTGGATTAGTTAGACGCTTTGACAAATGTGACTTGGTTCTGTGGAATGGGCAGTAAGCTTGATTATCATTATCTTTAGATAGTTGTGCTTACAGATTCAAAAAAAAGTCTCCATGATCCCATTTAGGCACTCAGGACCAGGTAGAAACAAGGTCAACTTCTGAAAGCACCATATCTATTGTATGCCTCAGCTGCTACCCTCATTAGGACAAAGCATCACAGACAAGTCATCCATTTGTCGTTCCTCACTACCCATTTAGAGAGATATCTGAAAATTTGACTGTTGCATGTGCCTTTCACAATTATTTTGACCTTTAAATATCTGGCTTCAGCAGTTGGTTCAGGTTTTGAAACTGAAGTTTTAGACCAAAGCACACATTGCTTTACTGTTTTAAAATGTGACCTTTATTCCACTCGAGCTATGTTCAGATGAGGATGAACAATTTGTTGGTTGTTTTTTCTGAGCCAGATATGCAGTAATGGTAGCCAAAACACAGTATTCAAAATAGGTAGCTATAGAAACCCATTTTATGGACACACTTTTTTTTACAGTTCTAATTTATAGAGTGTGTTATTAAAAAAAGGAATAAATTAAATGAAAAGGCATCAAGTACAGGGAAGAATTAGATGTTTCACTTGATTCTTGTGAATCCTTCTCTTTCCTTCAGTCTGACCGAGTGACTAGGGAAATGAGGGAGGGAGGCAATACTGGAGCTAGAAAAAACAGTACATGAATAAAAGCATATTTTATGTGCACAGGTGGATCTTTCCTGCCTCTCCACAACAGCTTATATATCTTTTTCCCCTCTTTTCCAGTTGCCACTGCTTGTATTGTGCTGTCCTTTACATTTTAGTATTAAGAAGCTCTATTTTAAGAGGTCCTTTTACACATAGATTGCAACTTTGGGGTTCTGCATTCTTTTCCTTTCACTTTTAATGGCAGATATGGAGTCCTTACTGTCAATCACAGGTAGAAAACTACTGTTGTTGAGAAAGGGACTACCCTTAGTTACCATTGCCTGGTCGTGTGTAGTTGTATGTTCATCTTAATTTTTATTGTATTTTCTATAACTTAATTCTATTTATGGCCTTATATTTTAAACCTGGTTTTCTATTGAGTAAATATCAGAAGAATATTACATGTACATACGTATTTATTTAATACATGCTTATTGAGTGAATACTGTACCTAGAATAGTGGCTCATGAAATTGAGAGAAGGTATGAAATGTAGTTGTCAAAATATTCCTTTCCCCATGCTAATCAAGATTAACATGCTACCAGAGTCATGGTGAAAATCAAGGATCAACCACCTAACACTAAGTATCCTTGCAAGGAAACCCGTAAATTTGAGTTTCTGTTGGCAACCAGAGTGATCAGAACACACCTATGAATGATTCGGTCTTACTGCATAGACCTTGAGTAGGTATTGGTACACATGTGTACACATGCACATGCACATCCACACGTGGAGTAGCTCCTTCAGTCTCATATTCCCCCATCTCCTTGGACTGGTGACTTTCATACACTAGGTGAAATGCCACTGTGCTAGTACTGGAGCTGTCTCTTAGAGAAGCCACTTGATGTACAACCTTCTCATGGTCACAAAAACTACAACCTGTTTTATAAAGAGATATGCCTACCCTAAAGTATCAGTATGCACAAATATTAAGTTGAATATAAGGATATAATGTGAGAAAATAAAACAAGTGATGAGTGTACCTGGAAGTAGCCATAGTCTTAGGTGTCTGTAGGTAAGTCTGTGACTCACAAGATCTACCATGTAAATCTGGCTCTCCAGAAAAACTGCTGCCCAACCCCATAGAAATCGTCTCCTACCTGAGCCCTAATGTCTGTTTCTTATCTTGTCATTTCTTTCACAATCTAACATACTCATGAATTTTAAAAAACAAGTTTTCCAAATGTTGGCTGAGAAACTGTTGATATAACTCATATTATCCTTAATGGATAACTTATGTATGCCTAGCTAATCTGAATGTTTAGCTGAATCTTTGTGCATTCAAAAAAGTTTTTGGAATATCACTTTCAGTACAGGAATATAAGGATATCAATTAGTTTCCAATATAGTTAAGCTGAAAAAACAGAAGGCTTCCAACATTAAAAGCAATGAATCTCATTCAAACTTCAAAAGAAGTTTTCTGATTCGATATTGAGGAACATTTTTTGAGTTCTTTTACAACAACAAAAAAAAATCTGGGATTATATAACACTTCAAAGTGAATTCAGAGATTGAGAAGGATATGATCTGGTATGATTAATCTCCATTTAATTGCCTGAAAGTTCATTATTTGATCTAAAATACTTACAGCTCTCCGTGTAGTCAGTAGAGAAACTAGGGTATCTTCTGAAAGGCTTTGCTTGTACTTAAGTCATCAGTTTTAGCACTGAATGAACAGTGTATCCCCTTCCATTGAGGAGAACATGAACAGTGAAGGCTCAATGTTCAAATAATACCACCACCACCACTTTCTGCAACACATCCCCTCAAAAAAAATCCAAGCAAAAAAAAAGCATAAAAATGCAAAACCACTGCTATTCATTCTAGGGTCTTCTAAGTCTGCTGCATATTTTGTGTATATTTGTGTTACTTTATGTCAGAGAAGAATTCTCTTCAAAAACATATGTGATGATTATTACGTACTCTGCATTCTGAAGACTGAAATAGATAACCATTTTGATATCTATACCAGATTAAGCTGAAAAGCTAGGATATTTAAAACCAAGATTTTTTTTTCTATCATGCTCTATTTTCCAATAGAATAGCTTGCAGCGGTAATTTCCATGAACAAATTATATTTCTTGGAGATATGTTTCTGTAAATCACTTTTTCTTCCTCTCTAAGAAAAATCTTTGTTTCTTTCAAGGATAGATTAATAAGCTATACCTGTTATAATGAATGCCTTTTACTGTTTCCTTCGGGGCCTTGGACATCTTCTAGAATGGTGTGAATTAAAGGGAGACCAAATACTTTCCTGCTGTCTCCTCGCTGTTTTATCTTTCTTTGTTTTCCCTTTGTTTTCTCTTACTCTGGACTTCAGGTCTCCCTTTTTTGGACTTTTAATATCAGCAACAATAATAGCAGAAAATTAAAGAATACACTTTACCCAGATGTAAAGGCAAAATATGTTTTACATATTTTTCTTCTAATTCTGCTGTAGGAGTGTAGACTTATTTTATGATTCGAGTATATTAGTTATATTTGTCTTTTGATCACTGTTTTATCTTACTAGGCTTTGACTTTGAATGTTTGATGGTAAGACTTACAAAAGATCTTTAAGATTGACCCATTCTGCATAGTACAGCTTTTTTCAGATCAATCTGCAACTTGAGGTTATTTGAATGACAGTATTACATTATTTCCCCTTTTTTTCTCCTTAGTTTATTATTTCTTAAAATATCTACATTCTAATTTCTCCAGAGATTTAGTGAGATTTGGGACACATTGAGAAAGGATTCTGACTTACATCTTTATTTCTGCAGTGGGAATTGTAATATACAGTAATAACTACAGTTCTGCAGGTAGAGTTTTATTTAACATGAAAGATCAGCAATAGCCCACACATTACTCTGATTGCTATACTCACAGTAGTTTTATTGAAAGAAAGAATGATAATAAGATATTCTCCTTCTTGTCTCCTTCTTTTGATAATTTTTATCAAGCAATCAGCTGTAATTTTAACTTTACAGAGAAAAAGGATTAGACAAGAAGACATGTAATACAAATAATTTTAACATCTAGTTCTGTACTTTTCTGTTTTCATTGGAGATCATTGCTTGATTGCCACAGGCAACCAGCAACTTACATCTAACCCTATTGACCTAAGTCAATACATAGGTCAATAGCCATTTCTGATACTAGTACTATTCTTCACCTGTATGGGGATGTCTCTATAATGTAGTATTCACACGACTAATAAGAAACAGCATTAATCTTCCAAAATCAGGAGTAGATATTTTTTAAAATTACTTTTTCTATCCATATTTTAAAAACTTTTTTAAATTTAAGGACTGTTTTTTGGGATATCTAACTAGCTTGTCCTGGAATCAGTCATAGGAAACATGGTTGGAAAAGATCTCAAGAGCCTGCTTATTTATTCCAGGCTGTTCCTAAGGGAGATCCCTAACATTGCTCACAGATATCTGCCTAGCCTGTCCTGAGAGACTTCCAGTGATAGACATCTCATGATCAGGAAATCTACTCTGATCTGTCTTTGCAATTGGAAGACTGCCTCTTATGCTTAAGAATGATTCACTTTGCTCTAATTTCCACTCATTTCTTATTGTTCTAACTGAAATGCACATGGAGAACAGTGCATTCACTTTCTCTCTGTAACCCACCTGTTTTTGACATAAGATGAAGAACATTACTTGTTCTTTCTTGGTAACTGACAACTCAAATGATGGAGTAGGAAATCTGTGGCTTTAGATAATATGTTGGCTTTAGGTATTACATTAGCTTTTGATCATATACTTCTATTGCCCTCTACTGGGTTGGGATGTGAGATTTAACAGGTTTGGTTAATAGGTAGTCATATCTATACATGTAGATATATAGATATGATATTGGTCAATACTAAACAACAGAAGACATGTTAGCTCTCTTCTGAATTATTCTATAAATCTGTATAGAGATGCACTTTAAAATATAAGTGCTTAATTTATCTTCTTGATATTAACCTAGAAGTACCCTAAATATTTGTTGAGAATCAAAACTATAGATTAACTTCTTCCATTGAATCTAGTTAATCTTGTGATTGATTGAGACCAGTTTTTGAAACCACTTGTTCTCACAGAATCACAGAATCTCAGGGGATGGAAAGGACCTTGAAAGATCATCTAGTCCAACTCCCCTGCCAGAGCAGGACTACCCAGAGTAGGTCACACAGGAACTCATCCAGGTGGGTTTTGAATGTCCCCCGAGAAGTAGACTCCACAACCCATATGAGCAGCTTGTTCCAGTGCTCCATCACCCTCACAGTGAAGAAATTCCTCCTTGTATTTATTTGGAATCTCTTATGTTCCACCTTATACCCTTTGCCCCTTGTCCTATTGTTGGCCATCACTGAGTACAGCATGGCTCCATTCTCCTGACACCCGCCCTTTATGTATTTGCAAACATTAATGAGATCACCCCTCAGTCTCCTCTCTTCCAAGCCCAAGAGCCCCAGCTCCCTCAGCCTTTCATCATAAGGGAGATGCTTCACTCCCTTCTTCATCTTATCATGGTGCAAAACAAAAATGAAGAAAATTCTTTAACTATTAGCAGTGATGTGCATTGCTGGTAGTTAGGCCTTTAGTTGTAGCATGAAGAGAATTGTTCTGTTAAGAGAATTGGCATGTCCTCTGTCTATTTTACTGCAAAATAAAATAAATTGCTCCAAACTAACATTATCTGATGTCCTGACCTATAGGAATCTGTCTCCAGGCTGAAGCATATTTTTGTGTTTTGGGCACGGTCACTCCACAGTAATGACATTTTCAACCTCCCTGGGCAGCCTGTTCCAGTGCTCAATGATTTAGTAAAAGAGTGAATGTAGTAATCTTACTTGCCTCCTGCTTCTTTAGCCTTTTGAATGTACATTTAAGCCTTTTTATGTTGCCAGGAGCAAAATCTGACTGGGTATTGTGACACAGAAGGTAGAGATTTGAGGGAAGGAGTGTTTGTTCACCTACTACAATAAAAATATAAGTCTGCAAAACTCTAACTTCTCTACATTTCCCAATTATCTGGACATATAAGAAAAAGATGGAGCTAGAGTGCACTTGCACTTGTATCTCTTCATGCTCTTGCTCTGAAGACAGGGAACTAGGCTGAGAGCTGTCATGGCTACGCCCAAAGAAGAGGATGAAGGGCTGTATCCTGAGCCTACTGAGGGAAAAATCCACTGTTCTCTGCTTTTAGGAGCACTGTGATGAGATTGTACATTCAGTTCAGTTTGCCTTTGATTAATCCTTCTAACTCACTCCCATCACATAATTATGGATGGATGAAGTTTGTCTAAATTTTGTTCATGAGCCTCATCATCCTCTTTCCTTGACAGACTTCTTAGATGTTCTTTCCTGCCTATGGTCATTTGCAATAAAACTAGCCCTGTACTGAGAGTGGAGGAGTCAAGCAGAATATGAGTCTAGGTCATAGTAGATCCCTGTCTTCCTTCATGAAACTGTCTAGTGTCCCTGGCTGAAAACTAGATTTCTTGCCAGTGTGACCTGAATATCTCAGGTGTAACACAAGGAGACTTTTCTATGTGACAGATTTTGGATATAAGTCTGAGAGAGGCACTTGTGGGGCATGAGGGACTAACAGCAGTACCCATAGCAGCATCACATCTTTCCCAGGCATCACCATTTCCCAGTACAGGAATTTTTAATGTAAAAGATTTTTTTTTGAAGCCACAGCCATAATGATAGTTGCTGATTGAGTTCAAATGCTTTTCTGTTACTGAAGAAAAAAAAAAATCTTTCTCTGACTTTATTTGGACTTTATTAGCAAAGAGCTGAAAAATGAGGCAGGGATTTGTTTACTATGTCTGAGCAGAATGAAATTCACCTTCTGAGGGTCCACTTACCTGCACTTCCAGGCATCAGCACAAGAAGGCACTAAAACTCTACAGTTCTTCATCCATCAGTCTAAAGGACATGTTCGTTTCTGGTATTCCTCCAAGAAATCTACACTGCACAAGCTAACACCAATAAACGATAAACTATGATTTAAGCTATTATTCAGTGTATCACGGTTTTAGTTTGCATTTACCTTTGTGTATGAATTTCTCAAGGTGTTACTCTGTTTGAGAGTACAGGTTTTCCATATAGGCTGATGACAAAAGCCCAGCCACAGCCAGTTGGTCCTGTGCCTCCTTTCCTGATGGAAAAGACCAGTAATTGGATAATCTGGTGAAAAGGAAAAAAAAAATATCTGCTGCCATGAAAATAGGAACAATGATATAGGACCTAGAAAAACTAAGTAAAGAACACAATACAGTGTTTATCTTATATAAAAAAGTTTTTAAGTGAAATACACTGAAGAAATTAGGCAAAAAGAGGCATATTTCAGCCTTCTTACATTTATAAAATCACTTGAGGTTTCTATTTATACAAAAAATACAAGAATATGGTCCTGAGATACTAATTTTTTCAGCAAGCACATCTACAGTCAGAGCCTTGTGTTATTATGCTCCACATAATTCAAGAAGGGATATAGCAAAATAGAAGAAATTGAATGTATCTACATGAGCTTAAGGGGATAAAAGCAGTGATAGCACTTGACATCATATTGCATCTGCTTTACTGTGATGCATGAGAGGTACAGGACAGTGGAGAGAGGGTGGTTTTCTGTTGTTTTCTTGGTGACAATTTCTAAGTCCTAGCACGATGAAGGGTAACAGCTGCTAATGAGATCCCATCAAAGCAATCGCATTAACACTCATAAGCCTGTAGAGAGCACCTCAGATATATAGGTAGGAGGGCAAGCACAGACTCATTAGCTCAGAAAGGAGTCAGTGAATAAAAGTCTGGCTCTGTCTTTACTACCAAGCTGATGCTCAAAGAATATGGGGATGAAGTCTGTCTGTCTAGTGCTCTCAGTCCCAAGCAGCAAAAAAAAATCGGGAGGAAATTTGCTCACAGGGTTCTGAGTTTGCAGACACGAGAAATGAGTTCTTCTAGGGTAAGTTATATGTGTAGGGTATTGGATTGGAAATTCAGAGGTCCCTTCAAGCATAACTTATTCTATAAATTTGAAAAGTTGTACTAGATCCAGAAATTAATTTTGTTCAACCTTTGACAAAATCAGACAAAAATCTGTTGTTTACCGAATGGACTGCAAAACTGAAAGGATGTTAAATGAAAGAAGGATGAGAGATCAAAGACTGGGAGAGGAGGGGAAAGACAGGACCTTCTTAAGCTGCTGAAGTCAATTGATTGTGTAACTGCACTTGTCAGAGGTCAAACTAGAATTTCCATACTTACTAGAAATCTGTGATATTGGATCAGCCTTGTCCATCCAATCCTTTCACTTTTTTCTGAAGGTTGCCAGTACTTGGTGCTCCAGAAGACAGAAAATAACATGAGCCACCTTCTCACTGAAGAGAAATGTGTTCCCTGGGAGATTTTATCCTAGGTTTTGACAATGATAAATTGGTTGTAATTATCACTTGCTAATTGTTGATACCAGAATGATATCAGGTTTCTCAAAACCTTTTCTGTTTGTAAATCTTTTAATATGGATCATTTCATTCTCACTGGATAACTGCTTTCTATTCCAAGGATTATTTTTTAAGTTTTTAGCATTTGGGATTTTTTAGAATAAATTTACTTTTGATTTTATCAAAACAAGTCTTGTAACTCTTTAGCTACTGAACAATGAATTCCTGAAGCAAATCACTCAATTCATTTGTGTTTTAGATATCTCTAGGTACCTGCTTGTTTTCTGGATGATATATGTCTTTCTTATCTGCTTTTCCCCTGCCTTCTATTCAAGAGCATCATGTTCATAAAGACCATAGTAGTAATGTCTACAAAAATAGGCACATGCCAACTTTATCTGTCTAAATAAAAAGAAGACTTTAAGAATATCCATAGATATACAAGAGCTTCTTATCATGGATAGTCACCAAAAATATCAAGAACCACCCCCCTCATAGTTAGTAGATGTAATTTCAATTCATAGATTCTATGAAAATCAATGGGCCATCAGCAGAGTGATAGAATGCAAGTGGGAGGCTTTGTTTCACAATGATGTATCATACCAAGTCCAAATAATAAGATATATGAATGAAGGAATATGTGTTTCACACTAAAGTATCTAAAAGGTATGTTCACTAACATCCAGCAAATTACTTGATGCTTAGCTATGTGTTGTATATTAAAATTCACATATTTTCAGGTTTAAAAAAAGTATCTGCAAATGCAATGATTATGCTTGTTAATTTGTTTCTAAAATAACTCAGGTCCTTAAAAAAAGCCACAAAGTCATCACAGAGAACCTTTGTCAATGAAAAATGTAGGACAATTTGATAAGTAGCATGCAAAAAACCACAGCATCATTAGGAAAAAAATAAATGACTCCAGCAACTTGTGTGTGTTATGCCTACTGTACCTGACCCACATAGATTTATAAAAGCTGTTGAATCAGGGAACTTAATTCTGATGAGGAACTGTATTCTAGTACTGCACCATTACATCTGACAGGAAAATAGGTTACTATTTAACTCAAAAGAACCAGAACTGTGATTTCTGCAATTAAAATAGAGAAATGTAATATTGATGGATCTATTAAAAAAAGGAACGAGTACACGCGGTAAGTCTAAATTGACATTGATACATTTTGGACTTGAAAGCTTAAGTGCTGGATATAGCTCCTATTGATGTTCAACAAATGCTAGCTCTTATTTAGTTTGATGTTTAGACTACCCAGCAATTGAACAGTACTCACAAATTTCCCTCTGCAAGAGGCTATAAAAATCAAGACTCCTAAGAATATATAACTATGTATTATAAGCATATAAGGATTAAAAAACTCTAAAGAAAAAAGATTAAATTTTATTAATTCATTCTGTTCTACAAATCTTTACCAGATAATAAAATAACCTTTGTCTTATTCTAGATTATTTATCCATACAGGGTTACATAGTAAAAAGGATCTACAACTCAGAATCTGTTCATGCTGTCCTGCGCAACACACTCTGCCAAACTGGAAGGGACACTTTCCTGTAACTGAAAGCTAATATATATATTTTAGGTAGATATTTCTTGACAGGGTGACTGAGAAAAAAAGCCTTGTTGTAATTTGCAGAGACTTCTTTCTATGTCTAGTTTAAGTCCATAGAATATCTTTACTGTTTTAAGGTCTAGTTTGGTTATTTATCTGGCAGAGGGGTTGGACCTGATGATCTTTCAAAGTCATTTCCAACCCTTGAGATTCTGTGATTTTGTGATTCCCTTTATCTTTTATAAACATCAGTTGTGTTTATAATTGTTTTTGAGATCCCTAGTTTCAATGTCATGTCACTGATATATGAAACAGTTTGAAAATTCTCAAAATAGTCTGCCTCATTTAGAAAAGGTTACCTTGGTGGGATACACTGACTTTACAAATGATTCTTCAGAGTACACAGAAAAAAGTATTCTATATCAATTATTCATTTTTAGCAAATCTTTTCATTACAGACTGGATGTTCATTTTTCTGGAGAGACGCTCAGATTTTAAGAGGTAAGAAAAGAAGCTGCATTGATACAAAATTAACTATTGCTATTGCAAGTGTTAGACCACAGCATGAGGTCTAACTTTTTTATTTGTTTTTAAACCCTCTATAAAGTTGTGAATAAATCCTCAAGCCATGAAAAGCAACAACAAAAAGTTGAAGGAAGCTAAAGAGGCTTCAATTCTTGGGAAACTTTCCAGAAACTTGGGAATTTGGTCATGGGTTAAACCCTGCCTGTGTTCATAAGAAAGGAAGATAAAAAGGATCATAAGGAGAGAGGTCAACCTGAATCAAGTGTCATGCCATGAGCCAGAATGACCATGAGTGGGAATCAGCAGAAAGGCTACAGAGGAAATGAGTCCTGGTAAGTATCCAGTAGATAACTCTGCAGTGGCAAACATCCTGCTGGCAGTTATAATTTGCCACTCTGCCCTGAACTTGTTCTGGGACATGCCATACCGGCTGCTGTACCTGCTGCTCATACTGCTGGTACAGTTGGCCAAAGCCCTGCTCCAGGGCAGTGCTCAGCCAGGGATGCTGTAGCAGCTGTGATCCTTCCTCAGAGGCCAGCTCTGACATTCACCAAAGCTGCCTCTACTATGAATTGCAGCTGAAAAGGTGCTTGAAATCCCCAAGATTACTGCCTGGGCTCCATTTCTGCCTAAATGCTTGCATAGTCTTCATACAGGATTTGTACCAGCTTTTCCTGCTTCGCCACGCAATTGTAGTAATCTCTTCCTGCAGATTTTTGTACAAACATGCGAGCACCTGCATACAGTACTGTTAGCACAATGTGATATGCTTCTGCTAATGTGAGACAGGAATGGCTGTATTACCCAGAGCTGGTGAAGCGATAAGCCAGTAATGTGGTTATCCCAGTGATACTTGTACTTTCTACCGTAGCAGATGTACACATGCATGTGCTTTGAAAACAAAGACAGGATTGTTTCCTTAATGTCTAAATCAGAAGGAGTAAAGACATCCAGAAAGTCATGCTGTTTGTTGATTTTTTTTTTCTTTTTTTCATATATATCCAAAAAGCTCCAAAAATCTCTGCAAAAGTCTTAGGAGAAAAGGTATTAAAAGAAAAATCCAATTGAAACTCTGTAAATCTCAGGAAGAAATATCTTAATGATGTAGCAGTGTTTTTTTTCCCTGTATATTACATGTCTTATAGAATACATACATTTATATAAATATATGTTGAAGCTTGGGTTTGAATCCTCTGGACACTGGTAGTTCTATAAGCTAATTATTCAATTCTCTGAAAGAAAGATAGGATTTCACCTTTTAACCATGCTGAGTCACAATTATCTGATTATAAAATAGATTCAGGTAAAAAATTTGATCTCTTTTGTCCTCCTTTATTGGCAAGCTGAGGTTCATTAGCTTGTCCACCACCTGAGCTACACCTTAATACAACAGCTGAAACAAAAAGAGATATAAACTATAAATCTTTTCTGCCATCACAATCACTACAGAGCAACAACCCTGTAACTAACAAACCTGTTAGCCCGAGAGTCCTAGCAGAGGAGCTCAAGCTGTTGTTTTCTGATCAAGTTTACACTGATTTTCCATGCATCAAGGGACCAGAAAAATGTCACATAAAGCATATCCTACTGTCACGTGGGAAAATTAAGTCCAGCTGAAACCTTGATATTTGGGGAACAGTTTCAATTGGATGTTCAGGGCCATTTGCCATTCAGCAGATAAAGCAATTCTTAACCTTGAGTTACAGTACTTGCTGATTGATTATGCCTTAAGTACACGTGAGGCTATAATTCAAGTAGAGAGGGAGCAGCAGATAGTAACTGTACACAGTCAGCAAGCAAACTAATTGCCTTGCTGATTCTGCCACGTTTCTGACTGCAGATATCCAGCTTTGCCAGCAGTCCAGCTGCAAGTTTGTGAGATGCTTTCTTTGCTAATGTCACTGTATCCTGTGTGATTAGGTAAATACTTTTTGCTTCAGTAATGAGTGAGGGTTAAATTCATCCCTCAATTTTGAAAATGGTATTACAGTCAAGACCAATTAAATGAACACTGTTTACTCTGACAGTAGAGCAGTGAACTCACGAGCACCGACTTCAGGTCTTGGCTTTGCTACTTATCTAAGGCCATATCGTTTTACTTCTCTTGTAGTTTTTGCCACTGATAAACAGGGATAATGATATTGATTTTTGTAATAAAACACTCTGAGATCTGCTGATAAAAAGTCATGGAGGAAATTACTAGTTTTACCTTACATATCTCTGGTTCAGACTACTCCATTAATGCAGGTAAGCCATTTCACTTTGCCATCTGTAATCTTTTGACTTTTACCTGTTATCATCTGAAAGACACAAATAAATACTCAACTGTTGAAAAATAGTATGTGGCTCACATCAAACAAGCAGAATAATCTGTTTTGAAAATCAAATACTTTCTGGTTTTAAGTTTAGGTTCTTGACACTGGAGTGCACCCCAGATGCTTGATTGATTGCCAGAGAGGGGAAACACAATCTCTTCATTATGCTAATAATGAAGTAATAGCATTTCACTGACATTTTTTGACAAATGTCAGTGATTAATTAATTCTCTAGTCAGTATAATCATGTTAATAATCCTTTTGAAACCAATGTCACCATCACTTTCATACTGTTGTTCATAGAAACAGTCTTGGATGAAAAAAAAAAGTTACACTGAGTCTTCAGTCACCTGGTTTTATCCCAAAGCTCCTCTCTCTTGGCGATCTGTTTTGCTAGGGGGTGAATAGATGCAGAATATCTGTGCCTAGGCCTGAAAGAGCAAGAAGGTTTGATATGTCCCATTTCAGAAGTCACAGGTATCCTTTGTCTCACTGGGAATGTGATACTGGACAGCTTTCTGTTCTACATCAGTGATGCGATGAGCATGGCCTCCCCGGACCTTGTCTCAGTGAAATGCACTGTCCTGCTTCACCACCCTCTCCCTGTCAAAGTGATTGAGGGACAGTTCTCCAAAAGTAACCTGGAAAGACTGAGGAGAGGGACCAGCACCTATCCTGGGGAGCACAGGGTGGCTGTCAATCCTATCCATTCTCAAGTGTATACACACCCTATTCAGAACATCCTGTACATCTGATCTTGTTCCTTCCAACACACCAAAAAAAACTAATTAAAAATCCCCAAAGTTCAAACCAACTATACATACAGGAGAGAGATAATCCTTTTGTTCTCACCGTGGGGAAAACAATAAGAGTCCTCCTTATCTCCCACTTGCATAGGCAATGTGAGGCTGGAGTTTTCTCAGCTGCTCTTGAAGTCTGATTGAGCCCCATCTCCCATAAAAATGTCATAAGGACTAGTCTATGGCTTCTCCAAGCCGGGTCAACTATCAATCACTCCCCTTGACCTTAGGTCATGTGAAACTTCATAGGACTGCAACAGCTGAATATTTTGTCCAGTGATGGTCTAATGTATGCCATATATTTGAAGCAATATTTGGAAGGAAGAATTTTTTACTCATCAAATCCTGAAATAAATGCACTATCAAGCTCTTATACTGACCAGCTCTCCTTGGCAGTTAGAGTCGCTTTGAAGCTGAGAAAGTGGTTGAATGTCAGTCTTCTTATGGCTGTCCCATCAGTCTGTGAAGTATTGCAGCGAAAGAAAGATGCTTCTGCTATGTATCACACTCGTCCCATCACACGTTGCACAAGTGTTGTCCTCAGCCTGCATCCCCTGGAAATATGGATAAAGAATGTGTCTGTTCATGGTGGAACTAAGTGGTTGAAAAAGTGTCAAGATGTAAACACTTCTGGCACAAGAGGATACAGATCTTAGGGTGTCTGGGAACTTTATCATTGGCACTATGATGATGCCAGAGTGGAGATATCAGCTGTGTGAGAGTTTTGAGTATTGCAAATTCAAATCTAGTGTCAAGATTCTGTCTAAATTCAATTTACATGTACAAATAGTCCTTTAGACCTGTGACACTTTCTGCAGAGGTGGGAGCTGTTCTCCTGACGCACAATACAGTATTCTCTTTCAGATCTATTTTTGATACCTACTTGAGAGGCACAGGACATTATTTTCTGAAATAACCATTCAAATGCCAACAGTAATGCCTTTCATTCTGAAAGTTATATCCTTTGTAAGGAATAATACTAAGAAATTTCATACTCACTGACTCACTGAACCAGAGAAGAAGATCGTTTAAGCTTCTTTCAGATAATATTTTTCAGTGTTTAATAAGATGGGTGAAAAAACTCATTAATCTTCCCTATTTGAAAAATCCATTACATTGAACAAACGTATCCCACACCTTTTTTAAGATTGTAGCTCTCTATACATCATGTGAAGTACTAGAAGAACGATAAGGAGACGTCAAGTGATATTAGGGTCGAGTAAGAGAGCATGAGTTGCTGTAATGTTGCTATGGAAAAAAGTGAAGGCATAGCAATGGTGGTTGTGCAAAGTTGTAAGAGTACTAGTCTTTCTTTTCTTTCCTCCATTTCCTTCAGAAAACCAAACAGTAAGAATATTTAAACAAGGATTGCAGCTTCAGTAGCAATCATGTTTCCTGCTCACTAACAAGAGTGAGAATGAAGAGAATTGGTTCTCTCCCTTCCCTGTCACACTCAGAGTATCAACATATCTTTGGACTGGCTCCCTTTTGGGCTTTCATGGTCTATTATTATGATTAATTGTGTAGCCTGGGCAAGAACAATATTATATTTCAGATGCACAATTATTTGCTGCAAAGTTACTCCAAAACATGGAATTATCTGCATTTTAATTAAGACATGCATAAAAAGTTACAAGCTCTGTATGCCAAATTTGGAACTGAATCAGCTAGCTACAGTTCTATTTCTGTTCTTTACAGAAAGATTTTTTGTATTACCAGGCAATGGGTACAGCCTTCACAGCTGTATTGGAAGCTTTAGATACATGCAAAGGTTTTAGAGAATATCTTTTTCTTGGGAGTTTGAAATCTTCCAATGTGTATGCCGAAATATATCACCTACCAAAGACCCCATTTGCTTAGGGTCTAACATTAAGAGACATCCTTACATCCAGAAAAAAAAGAGTCCAAAACAAGATTGTGCAGCTGAGGCTGAAGAAAGGCCAGCTTCAGGAATCTCATTGCATGGTTTCAATCTTATTTGGATAGTTTCTGTTTTGCTGTTGCTTGTTTATGTGAAAGAAGAAAAAATATTTTTCTCTAGTAGGTTTGTTTCTAAAACAACTTACTGTTTTGTTTGATTTGTTTATTTGTTTAGTTAAACAAAACAAAAAATGTTTTGGATATTTCATGGATGACTGCACTGAACTAAAATGGAAATTAATAAGTAGTGACACAACAGTTATTAGTTAATGGAGATAAATCAGGCTTTTGTTAAAAACAGGCTCAAATTTCTATCAAAGAGATAATGAATCTAAACACTGAATGTAGGAGAAAAAGAAGTTTTTGCTTTGGCCCAAATACTCAGCTTTGTACTTTCCCTTGCATGCAAATCATTGACACTGTTTTAAAGGAGAAATGTCTAGAGCTAGTCAACTTGGCTGTGACACACAAGTATGAACAGATGTATGAAATGCCATCAGAGACATCCTTGGACACTCAAGATGTCAGTATATTGCTGCCAGATACAACCACAGGAAAATTAGGCTTTTATGGAACAATATCTCAGGGCAGACATGGCCGGAGTTTCTAAATCCCAGAGTTTCTAAAAGACAGTAGAAGTCAGTATCTAGAAAATTAAGCTGCATCCTTTGTGTTCATATGTAGACATTGATCTTGCAAACATTGCACCCATGGATATGTATATATGTTAGGAGTAAAGTTGGTTATCAGAAGAAGTCTCATTGATGCTAAGAAAAAAAAATACTGAAAACTTGATGCCTGGTTTTTAGAATTGCTGAGCTTCCCAGCAAGAGGAAGAGTCAAAGCAAAAAAACTCTCAACAACTGGTGTTAATAAATTGGAAAAAAAAAAGTCTAAAAGAGAAATGATATTTAAATGAAAATACTATAAATTTATCAGGCTGGACACAGGCTCTTGGTGTATTTGTTAATCTGTTGGCTGTGGATGTTGCCAGATCAATGCATTAAGATGCATACATCAAGACTAGGATAGATGTAAAAAGTTAATCTGGGGACTTCCTGCTAGTGTCACAGTTTGTTATCCATTTCCTTGTCTCTGTCTCCATGAATACTCTCATTCAGTGCCATATGTTCCTTAAGGAGGCACCATTGCTCTTGTGCATCACTTTGCCTCTCCTTATCCTCTCTTCCTTCATTTTTTATGGAATTGAAATTGGTATAAATAATTTGTTCTCCCCAATGCTCATTTTTTGAGGACTGGTGCATAAACTCTGACATGCTTAAGAAAACTGAGCAACATTCTTGTATTGCCAATGCAGTAGAAAGTCCTTCTTAAATGTATCCCAAAGGACCTAGAAATGCTCTTGTAGAGGCCCTGAATTTCAAACCTCTACACTAGAGGGTTTTTTATGGTCACATCCTTATGCTAGTACAGTGCTAAGGTGTCTTTCTTTCTACTCTTGCACTGAGACTGTAGATCCTATTGAACATAAAGCCCAGTGGATTTCTGTACATTTTTCACCTTCAGTTTCAATATCAATAATTACCTTTCTCCTTGCATTTCCATGCAACTACAGCAGACCATTCAGAGACCACAGAATGAGCAAGAAAATACCCAAAGAGATTTGGATGTCATGATGTATAAACAGGAACAATCATACATATGAAGCCTGTGATAAAGAATATCCAGGTAACTGAGCACTGAAAAGATTTTGTTGTGAAGTTATGTATATGGTAAAAGCCATTTGAATTAGATTGTACAGAGTTTCTACGAACTGTGTTAATTTGGCAAGATTGTAAAAAGTTCAGGAAAATTTGAAAGATCTGCTCCTCTAAGTAAAAAACAAACAAACACACAAACAAAAAACAAACAGAAGAATTGAAAGCAAGGTAGTGGTCATAAACATTTAGCATTAACAATTGATACAAACGCCAGTGAGGAATGTAGCAATTTTTGCAAGGGGTCTCTATGCAATGTTTAAGTCTGAGAAACAACCAATTAAGATCAATATTACAAGAAACGATAAAAGCATATAATAAAGGACTGGATATTTTTCAAAACAATGGGTGTTAATAGATAAATAAACTGCATTTAACTTTGCTATTAGGATTTAGTATTTTTAAAAACTTTCTTAGTTATCAAGCATCAAGAATACAGTCTCCAGGTAGTATGCAATGTTTAGATCACAATGGCTGCATTCAGAAAACATTCTGTATAATGATATACAGAAGTATACACAATGTTAACTGATAAAATTGTGTGGTGGTTACTGAGTTAGATCTCACATTCATGAGGCAGTTCAGAAGTCAGTGTTAAGCTACTGCTGACTTCCACTAGGCAAGATACAGACTATGGAATTTGCAAATGTCTGGAGTTAAATCCCTGAAAAAGTTGGTATTTATTTACAGTGACATGACAATACATTGAACACCCAAGCTTTTTATCTCCCATATTGACCGTTTAAGACCAGGAGATTATTGATACTCAAGAGAAAAGATTAAGGTACATACCTATGGCTTTGTATGATTCTCCTTGACTACTAATCTTGAATTAGAATGGGAGAACAAGGCTGATTTCAATTTACTTTTTAATTCCTTCTGTTTTGTAGAGGTGAGGCCACTAAGCCTTGGGAGCGTGCATGAGTAAAAGCATTGCAATGAGTATTACAATGTTTTCTCTTGTATTTTCCATGAAGTAAGCAATTACTACAGTGTACTGCATATCTATCATACCACTGAAATGAGCCTTATGCTCTGGGCTTGGCTGATGGCTTTCATTTTTTTATTTTCTGTGGGCAAGACACAGAAATATATCCAGAGAAATATTTCTGATCATTTGTCTAGCAATGCTGTGCACCTTGCTGCAACAGAAGACCAAACCCACTATACTTTTAGGAGTTTCATGGAAGGAAAGTGCAACTAAATTTATATATTTTTTTTAATTTCCTTCTCAACTCAGTCTCTTTCTCTGCCTTTTTGTTCTTCAAAAACAGAATATCTGAACATCTTCATTTTGAATTGATGATATTCTAGAGTTGAGAGGTCTGACTTGTTTTGCTTATGTTGGGGTATATGGTACATTTGGAGGAACAATACGTTAAATCACCAACTGGCAAATACTTGATTACTGTCAGTATTACCTCAGTGATGCAGCCAGAAATTATTAATGAGAGTTTCAGATTTTGCAACTGTAGGTTTCCAAATCTCCTAAAATAGTATTTCATGCTCCTACTTTCCAAATATCTCCTATGCATCTGATTCTATTTTATGTTAATGTATAGAAAAGCAAGTCTCAGTTCCCTGGGACCATACCAAGGAAACACGAAACTCACAGTTCTGACTTAGCATCTGCTTCTGCAAATTCTTTATAGAGAGAGCCTAGTATGTCCTCTGATAACAAATCATCTATAAATGCTCAGATAATTTCCTTATTTTCTTTCTTTCACTAAACATAAGGGTATGACAAAGCAGCTCAATCTCATTAATGAAAATATATACTGAACATAATTACTTCTCCCACAATGCTGAACTCTGCACAACCTCTGCAAAGTAGATATTCTAGAGTGTGCCACAGCCGAGAACTAGAAAGAGGCAAAATGATACCTGACAAATGAAGACAACCAATGCAAACATAAGAGTTTATGATAAAATGTAGCCCTAGAGATTCAAACAGCTAAAGATTAGGTTAAGTGTTATTTCTCCTGTGATGGCATGTAAAGTACACCCCAGTGGCTAGGGAATGACAGATATCAATGGATTGATGATGTTCCATGCCCTCAATTCCAAACTGACTGTAAACTAGCTGCTTTATAAGAGACATAAAGCCATTAATTTAATGATTTAATACATTAAAAAAAGGAAACTATTTCCATAGATCTGATGAAAAATAATCTTTCCATCCTGTTCTTTCCTCCTACAAAGATTTTTCTCAAGATGGGTGTTTTTGAATCAATTTTCAATGGTTGTCTTTTGTATGTCTATATCATCCAATTATAATCCATCTAGACAAAAAAACCCAGCCAAACAAACAAATGAAAAACCTTCCTGAAAACTCTAAGTGTATGGACTGGCCTCGACAAATGTACTGATTGATGTTTAAATGTCTTTTTATAGCCAATGTCATCTTAGACTTTCCACACAGCAGAACACATCAGTCTGACTAACTTGCTGTCAGATCCTTGTTCAGCAGAACTGTTACTCTGATGCAGCATTATGGCTTTAGACACACTAATGAAACAATCATTTAAAAGACAATCTGCTTCCCTCCATCATATCTTTATCAGGAGATTCCCATTCCTGTAGCAGAAAGTAGTACTGCTATTTGCTCCAATTAATGAGTTTAAAGGAGGAGATATGATAAAGCAATATTAAGAGGCCATTTAAAAAAAAATGATCACTTGAACCTCTTGTATGATCAGCTGAAATGAGAAGAAATGGTTTGTAATATTGATTCAGTATGCCTTAGGATAATGTCTAGATGACTGGAGATAGATGCACTGTAGTTAAGATGCAGATTTCTGATCCTGCTAATAAGTCAATAGGTCAGCTTGCAATTGTTTAGGATTAATCCTTTTAGGGTCTGAATTTCCTAGATCTTACTTTGTGTTCTCAAAGGACTGTTTCCATTTACTTGTTTCAACAGGCAGAAAGTCCACATATTTTTCATGAACTGAAGGTTTTTGCTTTCAATACACAACCTCCAAATGAGAACATTTTGATTTATTTCTATAGTACTACAAACTTTGTGAGGAATTTACAAAATTACTGAGAGGTAGAAGGAGCTTCACTATGCAAAAAGCCTATATTTACACATGTAAAATTAAATTTACATGTAAAAGAAATTTAAAAATTTACTTTTCCTGAAGCAAATAAGATTAGAAGGAGAAAAGGACTCCTATAGCCTATAAAGGGATAAACACGGATCCCAATTCTTTGCTCACCTCTGAACGTGAATTTAAATTCTAGTCTCTTAAATCTTAGGAGTGCAATCTGACCATCATTGAAGGTGGTCTTGCCTTTCCCTGAGTTTTCTTCTTGTAGCAGAATCACTTTACAAAAAAAATGTTATTTGAGGTGAAGAGTGAGGACAGTTTAATCCAGGAAGGAGGAAACTATGAAAAATAGTTAGAAAAATAGGAAAAATGAACTATCTTAAATGACCTAACTTTGTAAATGCTGTCTGTAACTTAATAAAACCAAAAAGGTGCTAATGTACTATGCTGATGCAAATGTGGAAGACAGCATTGATACATTACAAAAATTTTACACTCAGGAAGAACTGGATAGCTATCAGTATTGGAGTAAAAGAAATGTGTTCAGTAGTACAGTCTACAAGCTTTATACTTTGAGACAAGGGTGAATGTCTGTTGCAAAATGAAAGTTAAGCAGCTACAAACAAGAATGAGAACTGTGATATGTTAGTCAAAAGCAAGTCAAATGTGAGCCATCAGGAGGGCTCTGAAAGAGACAAAGCACAATGCATGCCAAAGGATATTTGGTGTTGTAATAAATGGATTTAATATGTTATGCAAGGAAAGGATGAAAACGTATACTGTCCTGTTAAGATACATTAAAAAATTAACTGATACTGCAGCAGAAGAAGCAGAGATCTACAACAGTGAAGAAGAGTACAAAATAGCTATTAATAAGAATTTATCTTGTTTTTCCCAGTAAAGCAAAGCTGAGATTCAGATATGATTACTGTTTTAGGGCCTAGATCAGAAAGGTCAATTGGAAGTGAAGAGGAAAGGAAGGTAAACACAACAGCAGGAAAAACATGTTTAATCCAAAGGAGAATGCTGAAATAACAGTCTCATAAACTAGTTACAAAATAGCTCATGCTAGGACTTAGAAAAATGTTCTGTCAAAGTAATCGAAATATCTGAAGGAATATAATCTGAAACCAAAAATATTCCTGTTGAAAGCTAGTATACCTTGAAATGTAACAGGGGTCAACTTTTTTCAAAGAAGCTATTCAAACATGAGTATGTAAGGTAGGTTGCCAATATCTGCAATACCTTCCTCAAACTTCCTGAGTGGTTCAACTTTACTGAGCTAGCTTAGCATTTCCTGCTTTAGGTTTCTGCAGTTCACAGTCAGGCTCCGTTTGTAGCAAAGTGCATGAGCTAAGGCATTTGTTGAGACAGATGTTCACTGTCACAGGGTCTGCAGCCTGAAAAATTATTATTTGCTTCTTTTCATATTCATTTGCTTTATTTTACAAGGTCACAGATGCAGAAGTTCGGCAGATTTTGTAGTTAACATCAGTTGGATTAAAGAAACTATATATCAGGAACACATAGTTGCAATTGTAGACAATCATTCTAAAACGGAGATTGTCCAGGGAAACATATTCTGTCTAAGGGATAGCCTGAGAGCGAGAGGTTTGATAGAACTATTCTAAACCTTTTAAGCCACAGAGTGATACATGTCTCAGCTGCTGAAAACTGGTGAACACTGAGTGCTATATGGAAACCTGGAGGAGGGTTGTATATACTGATGCAATTTTTGTCCTAATGTCTTCACAAGTGATAGCTAAATGGTCACTTTCTTCTATGGTCCACTGCTGTTAGTAAAGGAGCTACAATTGCTCTCTGAAGAACATCCTGATTTCTCAGTTGATCAATTGATTTACTTTTTTCCTAGAGCATTTTTTTTCCTAATATATTGTGTGTATTTCATTATTACATTGAGTTACTTTTGATGATGATTGTGAGATCCATTTGTCAAACCAAACAGTGTAACTCAGCTTTCTACAGGTCATAGCTCTGGTAGTTTTTAATAAAGTTTTTTATTTAAGTTTCATTTAAGTTATGTAAGTTTTATTTAAGAGAGCTGAAAAGGTCAAGGACAACAAGGAAGTCCTGCATTTCACTGACATTTAGGCTTCCTAATTTTACACAGATGTTAATTTCAAAGGGCTATATGATTCTTCCTGAGGAGAGGAAATCACATAGGTCTTTTTTCCTGTGAGTTATCACACGTACAATACTTGGCACATTGTTGTAGCAGTGAAAGAAAACTATGACTGGATACTTTGCAGCCAAAATGAGACTCGCTTCAGTTCCTATATTATGTGGAGTAAGCAGGGAAGAAAGGAGAATCTCTGTCCATGTTTGATTATACAGAATCCAGGACTACTTCTACAGTTTCATGGCCAAGATCCCATGGCATCATGGGCACCACAGGCACCACACCAGCAGGATATCCAGGTATGGCTGAGCTCCCTTCCTCCACCTTCTCTTTGAAAAAAAAAGATGATGGGTGCAGAGCCCTGTGAGGAGTCAGGAGGCCTCCTACTAAGTCGAGTCTGGATGCAATTTCTGGGGTCCACTACATGCCAGTAGCCTGGTAACTGAGTTTAAACCAGAATGTCTCAAAGGCCTAGTCTTTCTTATCTTGAGGGGCCCTTGGCAAGTGAAAGTTATGTTAAAGAATTTTTGTTCTTCCTAAGAGCAGTGAGTAGGTAAGTCACTGAACAAGCTGCACCAGATGTGGGCAGTAAAGTTTGACCTGCTTGTCACACCTGACTCTTGAGTCCAGTGTGAGCACAGAAACAGGGAAACTGAAATGCAGATCAACTTTTTGTCATGTGTTGACTTCATATATTTTTTAGATATCCTTTAGCAATAGCTCTGGCAAAGAAATAAGATATTTTTCTTCCTAGATGAAGGTGACAAAAAAGATTAATCAAGCATTTTAAGAAATATGCTATTACTTCAGCAATTCAGTTTAAGGGAAAGAAAGGGAGAAGAAGAGAATAGTTTGTGCAGTTCCCTTTGATTACAGTGATAGTTTCTGTGTGAGAGTGGCTGTTCCCCAGGTTCATTTAATCTCCTTTTCAAAATGATAAATGTATATATCCTCAGTCTGACTACTCTAGGCATGACACGTCTTCTGAGCCAGCTCTGACTTCACTTGATTTTAATTGCAGTGAAGGATTTATCAATCTTTTAAAATCAGAGTGCATTTCACTCTGGAACTTTCAAATTCAAAATAGAACCTTGCATATGCATTGACATTACTAAAGGCAATATTATGGTCATTAAATGAAGCTTTTAGAATGCAGTGTGATACAGCAGGTGATAAGCACAAGGTCAACTGTTTGCTTTCCTTATAATCATTTACTTTGGCAAATGATTTTGATGGTTTAGGACATGGATGATGGGTAGCTTGGATATCAGCCCTGTATGTACTGAAGGAGCTCTAGGAAGATGCCTGTAAAATTTTCATAATGCTAACATTGTTATTCTCAACAGGCCAGTAACTTCTCAGATTTTTCAGGTTTGTTGATGTATCTCAAAAAAAAAAAAAAAACCCAACAAACAAACCAAAACAGAAAACTTGTGCATTTAACACAGAGTAACAACTCTATGTAGGGCTTTTAATCAAATAAGGAGAACAGAATACACAATGTATTTATTTATTCTGCTGATTTCACTAAACCAGCACTATATCAATTTGAATCACTTTCTTCACAAAGTTTTTTCACCCCTTCAGTGAAATGTGTCATGTAAAGATACTGTACAACTAGCAAAGGTGAAAAATAACAAAGCTTTAATCAGGGGAAGTGAGTGGAGAATTTAGATAACTGGAATGTATTTACCTAGCTTTCTGCTAGCCAGGGTATCAGAGCCAGTAGATCTACTATTGAAGGAATATGCTTTTGGATAATTCTAATTTCCTATGATTGGAAGTGGTTCTGTTGGTGGTGTGACAGCTTTGTTCTGAGCTCTAGTCTGAGGCTAGTGAGAAGGATCATAGAGGTGAATGATTTCTTCCCTATCACTTATCAGGATGTAGCAGAACACCTAAAGGTGCTTCTCCAGTGCTCCAACCCAGGCATTTCCTGGCTCTGTGCCAGCGTGAAAGCAGCTGTACCCCCTGCATCCCTTTGCCTTTGCCTCTCTGGCAGGACACAGCACCGTAACAGGCTAGCAGCCATGAGGTTCCCCAGCATGGTGCAGTGGCCAAAAGACCATCACTCTTCCTGTGAGAAACCTGCCTTCTATATTTAAAGTGTGTGGTAGCTCACCTGGTCTCATCAGGCATTGGCTCCACATGAGGATATATTTTTCACCCACCAGCAACAAGATTTTCCTGCTGACACATGGTATGGCTAAGGCAAGGTGGACTGATCAGACCAAGAGCAGCTGGGCTGCCCAGCCATAGGCTCAGCATGAATGTGAGAATCTTTGTTCTTAACAGAGGGGATTTAGTTTCACAGATTAGCTGTTCCTTAAAAAATACCAAGTGATTCTGTGCTCTGTGCCAAAGTGAAGTCTGTGTTACCATTTGAAAAGTTTCTGAGAAGGATTTGGCTGTGCTAGTGTCTGGTAAACACTACAGTTAATTAGATGACTGCATCTGCACATTTAGTCAAATATGCAGTCAGATATTGATTCCAGCCCCAAGACTCTTATAAACAAAGTCATTGAAGACATGTGAAGTGTTTGGGTGAAGATCCTTAAACAACAAGATTATCCAGCTGAGACCTCCAAGATTATAAATTAGCAAGAAAATCAAAACAAGAAGTAAATTTGATCCAGACAGCCATGACAAGGCAAAATTGTTATAAAAAAATAAGAGTTTTGCCCACTTGCCACCACCATGCATACAACTTCCTTATTATTAAATATGATCTGTGTTTCATGATCATTGTCTGAGTTGATGAAGATGTCATGCCACTAAAGCTACTTTCTGAAACACTTCAAAGTTAATTTTTACTGTTAATTTGTAATTATGGGCAAGGGCAAACCAGCTTTCTTACAGTGTCTTTCTTGTTATTAAACAGTAAGAACAGCCTGGCTCCATCCTCCTGACACCCGCCTTTTACATATTTGTAAACATTAATGTGGTCACCCCTCAATCTCCTCTTCGCCAAGTCCAAGAGCCCCAGCTCCCTCAGCCTTTCATCCTAAGGGAGATGCTCCACTCCCTTCATCATCGTTGTGGCCCTGAGCTGAACTCTTTCCAGCAGCTCCCTGTCCTTCTTGAGCTGAGCAGCCCAGAGCTGGACACAATATTCCAGATGTGGCAGCACAAGGGGAGAGTAGAGGGAGAAGAGAACCTTTCTCGACCTACTAACCACAGCCCTTCTAATACACACCAGGATGCCACTGGCCTTCTTGGCTATAAGGGCAAAATACACTACCATTCTTTAATCAAATATTGTTGTACTGAGTCATTAGAAAAGTAAAACTTTGCTAAAGAAAAGATTTTTCCCTGAGTTAAAATATTTATTGTTTGAGTTTGGTTTTGATTCTTTCTAAAATCTCATCCATGAAAATGATGCAGAATTGAATGTTACTATGACCTATTTTTTTTGTGGTTTTTTTTTTTCCTCGCTTAGGTATATGCTTATGTACTGGGTCCTAGATTTGAAAACTGTGGAAAGAATTTCCTATCTTTGTAGCAATGGCCATTAAAGAACAAGAACAGAACAGAATATCAGAATAGAAAAAGATAGTAGGAAAGCAAATGAGTAAGATAGGTGTCTCTAAGTTTTCTAGATGTTCTGCTCTGTTAGCAAAACAAAAAGAAAATAATTTTTATGTTGTTGAAAGAAACATGTTCCCTCCTTTATCTTAGCCATAAAGTATTTTTGTTTACAAATGTGAAATTAAATGAGTTTGAAGCTAGATGAGAAGCAGTCTTAGACCTTCTAACTTCTCTTCTGAAATCTACAGACATCAATTTGAAATTTTGTTATTGATATTCTGATGCATCAAGCTCACTCTGTTCAGGATCAGGGCTTGAGAGATTAGCTGTAGCTGGTCAAAAAATGCCTAAATAAGTCAAAATAGAGGACTGAGGGAGATGAATAGATGTGTAACTTGTTCATTGAAGGTGAGGATGGAGATGCAGGCAGGTTGAAGGGGAGAAAGGAAGGAGAGTTTCACAAGTATATTTTGTTCTTTGTGTTCACTTGATGTTTTTTCACATCAGCCTCATGGTGGGAAATCTTTAACACTTTCAGATTACATGACCATCGTACATGCAGAGTACTTGTGTCTCTTTTATAGTCCTTTCTCCTAGCTGAGGTCTCTTTGCTTGCAAACTGAAAAAACAAAAATGTGCAATGAAATACAGACATCTCATACTTCTGAAATTAAAAAGGAAAATTCTTCTGCTGCTATGTAGCTTACAACAGATATTGAAAGGATATTTCAGTGTTACCCTGCTAGATATAGGCAGTTGTATCAAAGTATCGGTAGATGATGGTCTGTCCTTTTAACCTTTCTAACCTGACTGTGTGGCCATGACAAAGGAGTACACTGTTCCAACTGTTACTACTACTGACACTTCCCTCACTCTCAAATTTTTCTCATTGATTCAATAAATGAGAATCAAAAAGAATTACTCTGAAATTCCTCACATTGGAGTTAATATGCTCTTTCCCTTCTTCAAGGAAAAAAAAGGAACATAAAAATGATTTTATTTTATTTAATGGTTTTGATTATAAGTGTAAGTAGGTTTTTTACTGTCGTACTTATGTTAGATATTTATTCAGTAACACCAAACAGATACATCATAAACAGACTGTGGCATTTTGGCTCACTGTAAGCCTAGAAATTCGAGGCTGCATTCTTTCCTCTTCATCAGAGTATTTCCCTAGGCGTTAGTTAAAATATTTTGAAATGTATTAATGCTCAACAGTTGTAGTAAACAGAAACAACTATCTTTTTGCTGGAAAAAAGTTTAAAATCACTGTTCAAAAATCAGAGACAAAATTATTTTTTAAAACAAACAAAAATAATTAAAAAGTAACACGTACCTGATACTAGGGTAACACTCTAAAGACATGCAACTACGTTCCTGCATACTGTGGGGGTTTTTTTATTTTCCAATGTCTTTGGTGGGTTAAGGAATCTCTAAATTCTGTCATGATGAAAGATATCAAACAGTAGTGTCATGGAACGAAAGTGGCTTTTCAATGAACTGCAGGGAAACTTACCCATCTTGAGTCAATTTCTGTCTCATCATGGTTTGAATTTCTTTATCTGCCACAATAGCTTCTCAGAAATGTCTTGCTTAGGCCCAGTCAATTACCAAGACACACTTAATATATGATTTCTGGCATTCAAGTCAGAATCTGCTAAGACAGACCATTGGTGAGGCTACTGCCATGTTTATCCCATACATCAGCCAAATCTGAAATACTGGAACAAGGTAAAGGTGAAAACAGGTCAGATTATATTTTTATGGCCTAAGATCAGATAGATAAGAGAATCCAAAGAATAAGTGGTTTACAGAGAGTCAAAGCCTGCATACAACTAATATTAACTGTTACATTTGTTTATATGACATGTTTATGGGCTTACTGTAATACAATTATTTGTATGCAGCAGGAGGAAGAATTTTTGTTCTCCCTGTTGACTTGCATGTTTATATGCTTTTTTGAATTATTTGACCTTACCCATTTTAACAAGCCTCAGCAAGTTCTGCAAGTGCATTAGCACAACACAAACCAGCTATACTCATCCCCTTGACCTGCAGTGATTTGCAAATGTTTCATCTCACTTACCCACTTGCTGAGAGTGGGTAAGAAGATGTGAAGAAGTTCTTTGTGCGGTATCTACATGCTTTAAACTAGATTCAGCTTGATATCAAACAACAGCATTCACCTACCCACAAAGAAACTTTTGGCTGTAACTAGAAAAATTCTTACTGGGAGAGAAAGAACAGTGATAGTATAAAGAATCAAGCTTAGCTCTTCATCTAAGCATACTCTGTATTAGTGGACACTGAGATAGTTACAGCTCTATCAGTTTATTAATCCATCATTCAAAATTTATTTTCAAATAGTTGTTTGTTGTGAAATAGTTTCTTCAAATAGTTGGTCCATGTATTTAAGTCATCTCTAATTTTAATCTACATTTTGATTTGTTTGCATCATGAAGCAGGTGAAAAAGGCAGAACCTTATTCAAGTGTTTCAGAAGCATAACTAAAACTTAAATTGACTGTTCATGAGACCACAGATGGAATATTGTGTCCAGTTCTGGGCTGCTCAGTTCAAGAAGGACAGGGAGCTGCTGGAGAGAGTTCATTGTAGGGCCACAAAGATGATGGAGTGGAGCATCTCCCTTAGGATGAAAGCCTGAAGGAGCTGCGGCTCTTGGGCTTGGAGGAGACTGAGGGGTGTCCACATTAATATTTACAAATATGTAAAGGACAGATGTCAGGAGGATGGAGCCAGGCTCTTCTCACTGGTGGCCTTCGACAGGACAAGGGGCAACGGGTACAAAGCTGAAACATAATTGGTTCCAAAGAAGTACAAGGAAGAATTTCTTCACTGTGAGGCTGATGGAACGCTGGCACGGGCTGCCCAGATGGGTTGTGGAGTCTCCTTCTTTGGGGACATTGAAAGCCCACCTGGAAGACTTCCTGTGTGACCTACTCTAAGTGGTCCTGTTCTGCCAGGGGGATTGGATTAGATGATCTCTCGAGGTCCTTTGCAGCCCTTGAGATTCTGTGATTCTATATGACTGTCCTGTACTCTGCCAGTGAGGAGATGCACAAGAAGCTGGGAGGGAATGTGGTCAGGACAACTGACTTGAACTAGGCAAAGGGCTATTCCACACCATAGAATGTCATGCTGAGTACATAAACTGGGGGCAGGTGATGAGGACAGGCAGACCACTGCTCAGACATCAGTCAGCAAGTGGGGAGCAATTGCACTGGGCATCACTTGAGGGTTTTTTTGTTTGTCTGATTGGTTTTCCCTTGGATTTTATTTTTCTCTTGGTTATATTAATGTACATTATTATTATGATCATCATACATTTTTTACCTATTGTTATTACTATATTTTATGCTATTTTAGTTATTAAATTGTTTGTATCTCAACCCACAAGTTTTGCTTTTTTTTCAATCCTCCTACCCATCCCACTGTGAGGTAGAGTAAGTGGAACGAATAAGTGGGTGCATGGTATTTTATTGATGTCTGGGAGTAAATCATGACAGATCTTTAATGGCAGAGCTTTCACTATTTCAGGATAGTAGAATAGCATGTACTTTTGAGACTGGGAACACACAGCTGTGAAATAAAAGACTTTCATTTGCTTTCAAACCATCTCACAGCCCAGGTGGGGTTCAGTGTGTTCTGTTTTAGGAGTCAATCCTCTGTATTTTACAGAAAATGGTAATTTTGAGAGTTAATAGGTTCCTGTAACTCTGAAAATATTTCGTACCTTCATTTTAAAAGATTCATTTGGAGAAGGGAGATATCTATTCAGATCTCTATGGCCAACAGAAACGACATAGAATAAAAGCCAACAGTTCAGGCTGAAAATCTGATGGACTGTCAGAAGCAGGAACTAATGGCATTTTGGAAGTGAGAGAATGAGTACCATTTTACATGAGAATGTCTGACATTCATACCAGAATGATTTTGAAAGCCATAGTGTTTCTACTTGTCTTTATATACATACTCCAGGTGAAGCCAACAAACATATAAAAGAGAATAGATACTAGCTGAGATACTTTCTCATATCAGCCCACATTATATACTCTTCAATATGAGATAAGTGGTTAGTAATGATCAACCAACACCTTCCTGTGCTGCCTGTATAGGCTTATTTTTAACCCCTTCTAACCGGTGGCAAGTAACACTGGTTACCCTTTGCTTAAAGCTCATCTCTCCCAATACAACTAAAGTTAAATGTCTTTCAGTTTCTGCCATGGTTCCCGACCAGCCACTAACAAAAAGAAGATACAAGTGTGCTGAACAATAACTCTGATCTTTTATTCTTCATCCCATTTTTGAACACTTACCATCAAACGTGTTGTTCAGAGCATCACAACCCACTTGAAATTTTCCAAGAAGAAGAGATACCCACATATCAGAAAGAAAAGTAGTTGGAATAGAGAGATGTTTGTACTCATAACAAAATGGAGAGTAGAAACCCAGAGGTTGTTTCAGAGGGTCTTCAGGGCTGTTGGACCAGAGATTATGAACCAGCTAATGTAAATGTCTCTTTCTACCAGTGCAAAGTAAGCGTGTAATGCATCTATACTGTGTTTAGAGGTGTATTTTTTTTCATCTCTTTCTGTGTCGTGCTGCTTTGTGTAACAACCTTCAATTTCACACAGTATTTTTCAGCTTGAATAATTTATACTTTTTTTTTAGCAGTGAATCTAGTGCTAATAGCACATGGACATTGTCAAGGGACATTTTATCCTAATGCTTCCTTTTGTTTTATTCAGTAGGAAATTATTGTCCTGATATTTGCAATTACAGTAATTGAGAGAAAAATGACTGCAGCAAATACTATTCTGTGGTATACAAAGAACATCAAGGCAGATATATGAATATGAGAAGTCTAGCTGGCTGGTCCTGTGACTTCATTGTTCCCAGTATTCTTTCCCTTTCCTGCAGAAATAAAATGTTTGTGCCATAGTTTGATTTGCTGTTTATTTTCTTCCCTTACCATTCTGTGCTTGCCCTGATAGTCCTAGTTCAGAAAGAGTCTTTTTTTCTCTTATTCATAAGAAGAGACAAAATACTTTATTCACTTGACACTTTCCCACCCTGGCAAGTTCATTTTTCCATTTGTTCTTTTTCTTTGCATGTGTGTCTCTGTGCCTCTATTTTCCGTCGGTAGGTACTTCTGACTCCTGCTCCCAAGGCAGTCTAATCTATTGAGCGCACATCCAATTATTCTGCAGCTCTAGTCACATAAATATAGATTTTTTCTTCTTTCCTTATTTTCAGGGAAAGTGAGGGAAGGATGAAGAAATGGAGAAACAGTAGATAGGAAGGAAATTCAGCCTGTCTTTATCCATGGATTATCATGGAGGTCAGACCTAGAGACTCTTGCATATTGAGAAATGCTGCCCAACAGCCCTTGTCATGGCTGTTTTGCTTTGCCCATCCTGCAGCAGCCCCTTCCTCCCCTCTGCCTTTAGATCCCTCTGTGGCTGAAAGCACAGTAGACAGCCGATAATTGTGTTTTCGTGGGTACAAATAGCTTCTCTAAAAATCCGTATCTTCACATGACCTGTACAAAAGTAGAGGCGTAAAGAAGAAAGGGAGGCAGTAAGCGTTTCAGAGAATATGAACAGAGGAAGAGATAATGTACTGGAGTAAGGGAGCAGGCTGAGAAAAATCATGAGCTGACAAAAAATAAGACCCACAGGTTAGAGATTCACACATAATTTCTAGTGCTGCATGATTGTGACTTGCTTTTACTGGGAGCTCAGGTTGGTTGTGGACATCAAAATACAGTAGTGCTTTCTGAATGTCTAACCTTTCTGTCAGAGGATGTATCTTTCCATAACATATTTCTTCCAGATATTTCCTGTTTCATTCCCAGTTCCTGGATCCTGTGCCCAGATGATGACTTGTTTGTCTTATACAAGCCCTTCCTTTTCTTTATACTGGCAAAAGTCACCAGCTCTGGGAAATATATCCCTGATCCTCTGGATATGCCCTTTTTCCCCAAGTGCCTCTGCAGTTCTCGCCCAGTGACAGATCAGTCTGTTCTTCACCAGCATGGGCACCATGCCTGTGCCTTCTGCTGTACACTTGTCTGCTTTTACAGGCTACAGACAATCTCTTATATCAAAATATTTCCAGATTGTGTTTAAATGTTTTCAATTAACTGTTAATATAAAAGTGCTTATGTCTAAATTAGCTTTATGTACTGTAAAGGCAAATAATTAATCACCTTGTTCTTCTAGTTCTGAAATCCAATTCAAACTCCCACTAATCTATATGGGAATTGAGTAATACCCTTGAGGAGGACAGAGAAGAACATAATACTAGGTCAAATGCAGACTACAAAAGTTTCTGAGATCTATTTGAAGCTGTGGGAAATAGATCACATAGATGACCTGCTTCTGCAGGCAGGTTGGACTAGATGATCTCTAAAGGTCCCTTCCAACCCCTACCATTCTACGATTCTATGATAATGAACTGCAACAAAAAAATGTCCTGTGAGAGAAAAAAAAATGAGACTTTTCTATTTTGCCTTGGGCAAACCCTACCAAAAATGGCTTTTTCTTTTTGGTTCAAAGGGAACGAAGTCACCAAAAAGATCAGATCATGATGGAAAAGTACAAAAGCAGGCCCTACATCAGATATGATTACATGAGTATAAAATTTTACCAACAAATACAAAATTAATTATGTTGGAGATGTAGTGCTATTATGTATGAAAGTATATGCTACTTCTTTTTGAGTGCCAATATTTTGCATATATGCAGACAACTCTCTCTCCCTTGAAAGTATTTTACAATCATCTGAAAAGTTAATGTGCCACCTCCCAACTGAAGAGTCTCAAGTGCTTCCAAAAGTTACTATTATTTTCCTTTGTGGAGGAAAAGAATGTGATTTAGTATCACATCTCAAGAAATTAGGAGCAGAAAAGAACTTCAGACTCTTCTTTCTAAACAGCAGGCACCATTGCCTGTATCTGTGTACAATATCAGTGCCACTGAAAGGCACCTGCTCTGTTTTGAACTGTAGTAGCTAAGAGGAAGACAAGAGCCAAAAACTCACAATTGCTGGTTTGGTGTGGGTTTTTTTTCCCTCTCTGGCTGAGAACTCGTTTTTCTTTCCCTGTACCTGGGATCTGGGCTAATAGTTCAGTCACAGGAGAGAAACTCTAAGTTCCACAGGAAGACAAAATATAACTTGGTGAAAAAGACTACTAATCTTACTTACTTAAACAGTTATCTTCAAGATGAAGTTAAAACAGGTGGTTTAGTGCTGGTTCTAAATCAGCAGAGTTTGTAGTTTCACTATGTTTTCATTGGGCTGATTTGTGGAGCCCTAATTATTAAGAAAGTAGAGGATTAAAAAGACAAAACATTGTAGTTTTAAGAAACAAAGCAGATAATCTGCTTTGTAGATGAGCTATTCTGCATCAATACAAGTCCACTCACTGGAATAACATTAATTCTCAACTGACACATACAATAAATTAATAGTAACTGTATTAAAGATGATTTTATCCAATCCTTGTTCTTCTGCTACAGAAAATTCATGCAATCTGCTTCTCCTTTAAAAAGTGATTTACACCTTGCATATTCATTGAAAACTGGGAACAGTGAGAGCTGGATGCTTTAGTAGTGCTCAGCTCCACAATACAACCAGCCTCTCTACAGCGTACTCATTTCTGTGGAAAAAGAAACTCTTTGACATGTGGGCTGCACAGGAGTCACAGTGGACTCTTGGAAGCTTTCATGAAGCAAAACCATCCTTCAGAATAGTGACAGACTTAGACTCAGTCTTTTCCAGTTAGAAGAGTAATTCATAGTCTCATAGATGTCATAGGGAGAAATACTTTTTTTTTTTTATTATTGGAATGATCTTATTAAATGCATTATGTTCCATTTAGAAGCACCTGCCATTATCTGTATTATTAGTTGTCTTTCCCACATGTAGAATAAAACACAGTCTTCCTGACTGAATGTCATTTTTTGGCTGGTGAACAATGCCAACGGAGGAGTAAGTGTGGCCTCCCTGAAGCAGATGGCACTATGTTATTTGTGAGCCATCAGCACTGCCCATCCCAGCGGGCAGGCAGTGTGACTCATTCCTTTCAAAGGTACAAAACATTGCAGTCTCTCCCCTGACCCTCATAACATTTAAGTAACTGCAGATATGCTTTCCTAGGCTTCATAAGCAGCCACTGACAGGGCCTTGAGGGCATTGCCTCTACTCTACAAGGCTTGGCTGCCTGGGCTCAGGTCCAGCTTTAATAACAAAACTGTAAGACCCTGAGAAGCTCAGCAGATGCCTGCCCTGCCTTTTCACAGAAGCTGCTTTTAAACTGAGGCTCCTACTGTTGGTATCTGCCTGAGATATGTCACAGGTATGCCTGTGCCCACTACTGTTCTTTCTTGACCTTCACTCACTGACCTGACTTTTCAACTTGAGCTGGGATCTGTTTCATCCCTGTGGACTTGCCCAGTATTCTGGGCTCTCAGCAGAACCAGGTCACCTGCATTAACCCAGCTCTACTCTCTTTGCTTGGCTACTGTGGACTGTACCTTGATGGGTTGGTGCTGTCTGCTGTTCCTGCTGCTTTCTGCTGTTTTGTCAGAGCCAGAAATGATGGTGGCTTTTCACAGAATCGTTTTCCTGAGATGAATACTGGGCCATTGGAAGCTCAGGACACATACTGTTAACCAAGTGGTCTGAACTTTTGGTCCTCACGTACAATGTAGTTTAAATCCACTCCATATTTTCTGCAAAATACTAACATTCTCTCTTCTTGGATGCCTAGAGGTTGCTATGGAGATATTGTAATTTTAAAGCACAAGTAAATATTTTAGGAAAGCCACAGGTGCATTAGCTTTATTTCTCTATCACATAGGCAGAGTTATGAGGGCATTACTGGGAAAGAAAGAAAGAGCGAGTGAGCGAGCTTGAGAATTGAGAAACTAAGAGAGAGCTAGAGCTATCCCTTTTTACTCACTGCTGAGGCAGTTTAAGAGTATCCTTATAAACCTTGTTAGTTTGAGCACAGAGTCAAATTCCTTGGTACCTGTTCTAGGAGGAAACCATAGAAAGTTGTACTTTGTGAAAAAAAAAAAAAGATATTATAAGATGCTTTATATCCTCACAAGAAAATCCTTCCAAAATTTTTGGTTAATAAACACAAAGTATTTGTGACAAGTGGAAAGATAGAAGAGAATAGCATGAGTCCAAATCTGACTTTTGTGTATTGCTGGGATGTGACTGAATCATGTACTTGAATCCAGCAGGGACTGAAAAACGCTTCCAGGTCCAGAGCATATCCAGATTTTTCCAGAAAGATCTAAAATTTGCCACTGAAGAAAGAAAAAATTGATCCCAGGCTTAGCAAGAGCATTGTAGCTCTGTAAAAGACCATAATAATTTGGTTTATTTCTGGGTTTTATTATAAACAAGCTTCAATAATCCTCTTGTCTAGTAGCTAAATGGTTACAAAGAGGTTTTTACTTCATAGTCAAGCTCAGGTCTCCATCACTCAGAACAAACCTGTGGGCTGCAAAGTGCCATTAGATGTACAGTATTCCTTTTTTAATTCAAATGACTGAAACAATTACATTTATCAGGATGGAAAACAATTATACACAGCAGTTTCTAAGGCTGAGTACTGGGGACGATGAGCCAATGAAACATATAAAAACTCAGAAGTTGCTGCAGTGATTCCTAGTTTTCCAGGTCTTAGCAGGGAGGTAAAGGAAAGAGAACTGAAAATAGAATTGGTAAAACAGAATTGATTACTTTAGACTTCATGTCTCTAAATGAAAGACAAGTTTGGGCTAGCGCCAAACTGATCAGCAGTACTTGTTTTTGTGATTATCAAGTAATTACGGAGGTGAATTGTTGAAGACAAATGCCACTGGATAGTGGGTGTGTTTTGGATAACTACATCTGGAAGACTTAGAGAGTGAATCAGTAATTGTAAACAAATTGTCTAGAGATGCTTTCACAGCACATACTTCTTAGCTTAGGAGGAAATGTGATAATACACTTCTCTGCTACCTAGATGAGAGGAGTTTATATGGGAAAATGGGGTAATAACTAGCCATTTACTCTATTTCTAGACTTGGGGTGCAAATGCCAGGGTGTGACATCCATCTTGAAACTGAATGGATTTTTAAATATCAAGGGATTTGCTTCACTCCTTTTGAGGTCCTGTGCTGTGTGTCCCTTCCACTCAGAGAGACTTCTCATCTAGGAACAATGAAGGAGGACCAAGGCTCTTCTGAAAAATACTGCAGAACGGTGGCTTCCATGGCACTGAGTCAGAGCTAACACATGTGGCCACTCAAGAGGGCTCATCACCTCTGTCTTGGCACCATAATAACTTCAGTCATGAGCCACCAGTTTTCATGGAGCCAAGCTGTAGTGAACATACTGCTGTTCATGAGACAGACTCACAGGATGTAGTGGTTTTGTCTGGGCCAGGTTTTGGTAGCAAGGGGCTACAGGAGTGGCTTCTTTAATCAAAGATCTGCCAGAAGCTTCCCCTGTAGCTGATAGGGTCAGTGCCAATCAACTCAAGACCGATCTGCAGCTGACCAAGGCCTGGCCAATTAGTGACTGAGGTAACACCTCTGTGAATAACATATTTGAGAAGGAGAAGAAGTTACTGAGCAGTTTCAAAACTGCAGCAGCCACAGAAGGGAGTGAGAACATGAGAAGAGATCCACTCACAGCTCGTGGAAGACCCCACACCAGAGCAGATTGGTGCCTGAAGGAGGCTGTGACTCCATGAGAAGCCCAACTTGGAACTTGAAAAGTAAAACCTCACACTTGGTGAAGTGCAGGGTTAGGGAAAATGGTGTGGGTAAAGGAGAAGTAAGCTCTGTCTCTCCCCCACCCTTTGACAAGAGTCATGGCAGGAAGGGATGTTGGGTGATCACATTAGGTGAGGTATGCATGCACTATTGCTGCTTCTATTGTGTGTCCACTTTCTCTTGATGGCTCCATCAGCCAAACCCAACATGTTAACTGAAGGAGCTAGAAAGCTGTTGCATCTACTGCTGAGAGAAACCACAGATAATGAGAGGATGGAGACCATTGTCATTCCCTTTGTTACCACATCTGAATCTGTGGCTGACTTAGACTATGTCCTGTAACTTGCAGTTCTGTGTGGGGTCATGTGATCCCTAATAATACATTTAATATACACAGCTTGAGAGTTGCTCTGTTAAAATGTATTATTTGCAGGGCAAACACTGTCAGCTCTACTGTGCACTTTGCTTACCCATTTATAAATGTCATGTGTGCTTTATCACACTTCAGTTCTTTATCTCAAGAGTTGTGAGTAGTTCTGGAGATGGGAAACAAATTTTATATAATTAAGCCAACAATATTGGCTGCTAACCATGAAGGGTCATTATGTAATTGTAAAAGCTCTTATTAATATAAAGTAGATCAACTCCAAAACAAAATAATTGCCTTGGGGTTTGCTACTGGCCTTGAGTTTTCTTTTCTTTTTTTTAATCTTGCATATAATTGGATAGTATTACTCCAGAACATTGCTTATGTTAAGTCTGTTTGCTTCTCCAAGCAGTGTAAAACTTTTCTGCCAAATAAAATTACCTTATTCTGCCATAGCTGGAAGTATCTTGACAGAGCTGAAATTATCTTGCCAGTGAATTGTTACCATTTGTACTCCTGAGCTTTGTGATTTGACATATGTGACCAGAAAGACACATCCTAGGCCAACATAAACAGAGCTGTTCTTTCTGCGAAGGTGATACAAAGAGGCTACAAAATCTTTTCATAATCAAGATAATCTTTTTGTCTTGATCTGTCTCACAAAAGTTTGTCAATTGGTCTTCCTGCTCCAGTCAAATGGGGAACCAAGAGGAAATATATATATCATTTCTTTTAAAGGCTATTTTTACTTACTCTGACCACTGCCAGATGGATTCCAAAACTTTGAAAAGTTTGCCTCCTTCTGATCTAGAGTACCTCACAGAAGTTTTGACTATTACAGAGGACTACTTCCTATCCAAAAGCTGAATTAATGAAAAAAAAAAAAAATCAGCCAGCAACCTGGAGTTTACATCGTGAAACTGTTTCATTCTCATCTCACTGACACTAACAATCAGACAAGAAATATCCTTGCTGAGCACTTCAATGTTTCAGTGCTTAACACTTTTCTTGGAATTTGAACTTACAAAACACAGTGGCACAAGGGTGTCACTAAGCCAAACAGACTTCTTAACTGGATCCTTGAGTTTGTTAGAATTATCTGAATTGTACAGGTTTTGTTTGCAGACATATATGAGATCTAAAGACTGAAATACAAAAGCCTTCCAGGAAAACCATTACAGCATGCAACTTCCTGTCTCTTGACTAAGTTTTTTTTCAAGTTACAGTATGAGTATGGCTGCTGCCTCAACCTTCACGCAACAGCTCCCTGTGCTAACAATTCACAATTTGATGTATTCCTGTAACCATGCATTTTTTACTTTTTTTTTTCTTTTAAATATAACATAAAAGCCATGGCATGTCAGAATGATCACTTAACACAGGTATATGAAACCCCTAAGCCTTGATTTGACCAGCTGGAAACCAGGCGTATCCTGCTCAGTTTCAGACAAAACAAGAACAATATTTCTTGGTTTATGCTGTCATTTCTGGCATCTTGATGTATTTAGAAGAACAATAGGTATGTCAAGGAGGAGGAAGGTGTCTTTTGTGGAAGGTGGGCAAAGCTCAGCCCTGAGATAACCCTGCCAATTGAAAGGCCATGGACTCTCCTTGTAAAACTTTCTTCTAGGAGCAGAACAAGGATCTTCAGAAATAATATCATGGCTATCCTGCAAATATCTGCATGTCTGCAAGATTCAAGGCTTTGATGAGGCTTGTGCATACTCTGAACATTTTAACAGAGACAAATTTTTCCTTTGATTGTTTCTCTGAACACCATCTCTTGGCTGAGTGCACTGCAGAAACATATATACCTCAGCCTCACATTTTTACTACATAAGCTTCTGCCTTCTGTCCAACAACTTAAACTGCTTTATTCACTTCAACAAGTCTGCAACAGAAAACAAACAAACACTTCCCACAAAAACTCATTAGAACTATCATCCTCCCACAGTCTTTTAGGGAGAGTTCCATGAGCTAATACCTCTTGTGCTAGAAGAAGTGAGTACTGATTTGGTAACTAGCTAACGGTGAATGAAGAAAAGTGAATGGTGTTTCTTTGATTTGTCAAATATGACGCAGTTCTGCAAAAAAGCTTTATTCAGTTTTCTTTTTCACACTAAAAACATTCCTTTTTTAACTCATACTAAAGAATAAACACATGAACAAAGAAGACTTTTCTTAGATATTGTTAATGATATATCCTTATTTTACCTTGACCTTCTGCCTTCTCATACATCTTGGTCTTAAAATATAGGGTGTTTTATTCAGTGAGACTATTATGATAAAGTAAATGCCTGAAGGAGTAAACAAGATAAAGTTATCTAAATTCTATCTAATAGTCTGGTTTCATCTCACTCTGAAACTTAGATTCTTGGAGTGAGCCTTTAGGTACCTGAGTAGCAGGTGAGAGGCTCTGAGGAAGTAAATACTTAATTATACTTCTTGGTTGTGGTGCTTTTGCAAAATTTCCAAACACTAAACCTGGTTCCTGTTGCAGCCAGTCAGAGTCCCTGTTGGTTTCTTCAGAGTTTGCAGAAAGGCTAAGTTCTCCTTAGTTTCCTAACATGTTTTATTATCTTATTACCAGAATTTTAATAAGGGTTTTGCAGCATATGAGTTACTTTCTCTCTTTGTTCTCAGTCACTGAAGTTCAGAATCTTCTAAGAGAAGGAATGATTACAGAGAATGTAACAGACTATTGTGGCCAAAAAATACTGACCTTAATGAAACAGAGATCAGAGTCATATAAAGAAAGGCAGATAACAAAGATAAATATGAAGACTTGGACTGTATCTAATCTACAATTTCAGGCTGCAACACAAATTTAAAAAATAAAGGAATAAACGTAGCCTCTTTTGGTACATTTTGGTGTTTTCTTTGCACATTTTAGCATTGATATGTAAAGGCACTCTATACATTCTTTTCCATTAATAGAAAAAATATTAAGTCAAAATTTCTATGTATTATACATATAAGTGGATAAGACAATGTGATTTTATTTTGAAGATATTAGACTATTAGTATAACATGATTCACAACAGAAATGAAATTGTCCTTTTTGTTTTTTCCTCTTTGTAACCAGCTTGAAAGAACTTTTATCTCCTATGTGGACACACATGAGAACACTTATAGCTTTGAAATGTACAGTTTAAGATATTGCATGAAAAACATGTGAGACATTTTAACGGATAGTTTGTTTGTTTGTGCAAGGCCCTAGGAGGTTGTGGTCTATGTTGCATCGGTTTCCCAGGTATGTAAAGAAGAATTAACAAAAGAAAAAGGCACAGATTCCTGTTACCTTTCCATGTCAGGATCTGGATATGTTGGATCTTGGATGACTGGAGAGCTTATAGAGTACAACATTAGATTTGCAATCAAGGATTCGGTATCCAAATGGAGATCAGCAACAAGTGATGTCTCTCAGAGGTCCATACTCAACTTGTTCAATACCTTTAGGAATGGCATAGGCAGTGGGTACATCCTCAGCAAGTTTGCAAGATGACACCAGTCAAATGGTGCCGTTGATACACTTGAAGAAAGGAAAGCCATCCAGAGGGACTGTACCAGGCATGAGAAGTGGGCCATTGTGAATGTCTTCAAGTTCAACAAAGCCAACTGAAAGATTCTGCACATGGGCTGGTAAAATCACCAGCTTCAGTACAGATTGAAAGCAGCTCTGTGGAGAACTTGGATATATTGCTGAGAGAATTGAACTGACAATATTCTCTTGCAGCCCAGAAAGTCAATTGTATTGTGAGCGCATCAAAAGTGTGGCTAGCAGGACAAGGGAGAGGATTGTCCCACTACTGAACTCCTATGAGACCCCACTTGGAATATTGCATCCAGTTGTGGAGTCTCCAGCACAAGACAGACATGAATCTGTTCAAGTAAGTCCAGGTTAAAGCCAGGAAAATTATCAGAGGGCTGAAACACCTCTCTTGTGAAGAAAGGCCGAAAGAGTTGGGTTTATTTAGGTTGGAGAAGAAAAGGCTTTGGGAAGACTTTAATTAAGGCTTTAATAAAGATAGAGATTTATCAGAATCTATAGTCATAGGACAAGGGATAGATCTTTTAAACTAAAAGAGGGTAGATTCAGACTAGATATAAGGGAGAAATTTTTAAAATGAGGATGATGAGATACTGGAACAAGTTGCCCAGAAGTTGTGGAAGTCCCATTTCTGGAAGTGTTCAAGGTGGGACTTTGAGCAACCTGGTCTAGTGAAACATGTCACTGCCCATGACATAGAGGTTAGAACCAGATGATCTTCAAAAGTCCCTTCTAACTCAAACCATTCTATGAATCTATGACAACTGTTTCACGGGGTTTTGTTAATACTCCTTAAAATACTGCAACAGAAACACACTGCAACATTTGCTGTCAACAACAATATTTGTTCAATCGAGGGATGACAGACAGACTTTGATCATTCTTCAAAGTCCTGCTTACGAAGCCAGGGTGATAGCATGCTTAATATTTTAAAAGAGGAGAAATTTTAGGTGTTTCAAAACAATAGATCATCAAGCAGAAACAGAATAATGAATACCTTCAAAAATTACAGTGATTAATTTAGATAGACTTTCTATTTTTTCTACACTATTCTTGGTAAAATTAGCTGTTGGTGATTACTCTTTGCTTGTTCTCTTAGCTTCAAGAAAATGACAGCTCTGTCAGACCTGATTTATTAACAACTGCAGTCCATGAATTCCCAGTGAGTTCTTAGCAGTTATTGTAAGATAAGGAGCATTTCAGAACTATAAAACCCTACAAATTATTACCTTGACAGGGCGATAGATTCATATTGTTTTTTTAATTTCTCTTTTCGTATACTTCATATTAAGAAATTTTGAAACAATTTTAATTTTTTAATTTATTTTTCAGCAAAGTAAGATTGGAGTTCAGATCCATCTGTTTTGTACTTTCAGATAACTGAAACACTTTAGGTAATCTAGCATTCATGTGGTGTTCAGAATTCAAAAGAAGCGTTACACTTCTGCAAAATGCAGCAGGTTTTGACTATAAATCAATGACTTGTCTGCCTGTTCTTGCTTGCATTAATATTTCATAAAGTTATGAAATCACTTTTATGTATTTTCACATTGAGCGTATGCAAGAACTAAATGTGCTAAATCAATCAGTGGCTCACAGCTAGAATAGTGGAAATGGAGGAAATTCCTGAAATATTAGTAGATTGTTAGTCATAGACTACACAGTTCTCACAGAACTCAGAAAGTTTCAGAGAATATTCCTTGCACAGTTTTTCTGCCTGGATATTTGAGAGTATTGGTATTTACACACTAGAAATCTGCAAAATACTGCTGACACAGCAGTTACTCTGAAGTTCAATGCGTTTAATTTCTTTTTTTTCACCAATTCTTAGTAGCCTTTCAAAGCCGCTTAGTAGAGGTGTTGTATGCTAAAGTCTTGCACCAGAAAGAAAATGAGTACAAATCTTTGAGACTGTAGTTAAAAGAATAAAACCACTAATAATAACCTTTGACAAAAGCTAGTAGAACACACGGAGAAGTTATATTTTCATAACAGCAAAAAAAATTGTGCTTTGGAGACCATGATTTGGAGGGAATGACTTTTTTTTTTTTTTTTAAATCTTCATTACATTTAAATTACTTTGCTTTGGAAACTTGTTTCCCTTAAAGGCTTGTTCTCAAGAGCAATATTGCAGTGATCTAAGTTGTCATAACAGTTTTTCAGTTCCTATTTAAAGAAGCTATGAAAACCACTACAGAAACTAGCATTTTATAAACTGGAAAGGGAAGAGGTGTATATATATATATATAGGTATGTATATATATATAATAAATCTGAAAAGACTTCTCATTTTAATGCTTGTAAATGTTAACAGTAGTCATGAATAGTACATGAAGATATCCTAGACTGTAGATTATGACAAGCAACACGTAAGGAAAATATCCAATTTTATGCAGTCTTCTCACAATTAAAAATGTTATTTAACATAAGAGTTATTGGAGCTAAATATTCAGATGGTGTAGCAGTGAGTATTAAGATTGAATTTTCATGATTATCTAATCGAGTTGAGCATCACTATTTTCAAGATTTCTGAGACAATATAAGTGCTTCAGGTTATGTAATTTTACAATGAAATTAACTTTCAAAACTGAAAAAATCCTCTCCTTTTTTGAAAGCAGACATAAATTATGTAAGCTAAATTTTTGTAGAATATTGTCATTATTAGTATTGCTATTTATATAGAAACAAGACTGCTATGTAATATGAGCACAATTGATTGTTTTTCAGGCCTTTCCAGGCATTCATCAGTATCATACTAATAACTTTTTTTGTACTAAACCAAAGGAAATAGGATAAGCCTTGTACATTTTCAGATAGGAGAAGGACCAAGCAGTTGTCTTGCAGAGGATCTCAGGAGCCTTTGACAGAAGTCAGCCACATATATATCTCTGATACTGCAGAGCAAAACCGCAGCAATAAGCTGATATTTTCCCTCATTTTCCTACCCAGGGTTATTTTTTTTTAATTAACCTTTGAAAACTATTTCAAATGTAAAGCATTTCATGAGAAGCATTGACCAGCTTTTTAGATCCACTGTTGTCCATCTGTGAAGAAGGAGACTTTAAAGGAATTTGACAGTAACAGATTATAGGTAGTTCCTTTCTTAGCACATAGCAAATATATTGCTGTTGCTCTCTTGGGTTTTCATTGGATTTTAAACCTTGAATAACAGTCTGAAAATCAGATTGGGTAGGGGAAAAAAATCCCTCGGCTGGAGGTACAAACCTGATGAGAACTTAATTGAAATCAATAGAGAATTAAGCTAAGGAAAAAAGATTATGGTAAAATGAAAATCTTTCAGTCTAACCAAAAGCAAGACAGAAATTCAGTCTTTTTTAATAACATTCATTGTTGTACATATCCTAGCCCTGAACCCTGAACCTCAGATTTTTCATCTGAGGATTGTATGCTTTTCAGCTGTAGCAGAACATTCCAAGTCTTTGTGCTTGTGTAAGTGGATGGGATTGACCTCCATATGAACTTGATATTCCACTTTCAAGATTTCTTTCTATTTATCAAGCACCTTAATCTCATGTCTTAACCTTCACGGGTTAGGCTCATTTCCATAGAAGCTGTTTTCCTTGCTAGTAATGATTTCTTATCTACTTGGTGTATGCAGAACTGCAGTGAAATCAGGAAAAAGAATAAAAATCCTCCATGATTACAATGTTCTAATCCATCCTTAACAGTCCTTAACCATTTGGGGGTTGAACTAGACGATCTCTAGAGGTCTCTTCCAGTCAGTATCATTCTGTGATTCTCTTATTCTGTGATTCCATGATCACTCACAATTACTTCTAAGTGGGTTTATTTTTATAAATAAAAATTATATTTTATACAAATAGAGAATATACAAATTTTATACTTGTATACAATGTGTCCATCACTCATATTCCTTGTTATAACTAAGATACAGTATATTTTATGTTGGCTTCTCAGAGATGTCAGGTGCTATAATGGTAATGTGAAAGAAAATTTGATCTACTTCCCTAATGGTATTCAGGGAGGTTACGAGGACAGCAGGCTCCATGTTGCTCTGACCACTCTGTGTTGTATATGCTGAGTTAATAACAATGAATGAGAAACTCCTGTTCATGGATGTGCTTGTGGAGAAGTTTGGAAATGAAGGAACTTTCCTTTTCTAATTTTACTTTTTAACAGGTAGATGAGTAGAAAATATCTTGAAAGAGATTTAATGATATAAATATGTAGACTTTTCAGAATAGAAAATCTTGGAAAATCTGATGATGTAAAACTAGTGATTTGGATTTTTTTTAGAGTTGGGCAGTGCAGCCTGTAATTTCTTGTATGTATTTCTGATAATTCTATAATCCCTATTCTTCCTTTTTGCAATCCTATATATAGCAACACACCTGGTTTCATGAAAACAATGAATCACAAAGTCTACAATAGTCTGTTGCTCTAAAGCAAGGGATACATGCATGTGAGAGGAAGGAGGGGTATGCTGACTTACAGGCAGTCACTCTGCTTGGTACCACAAACAGAAAGCAGTACGATAAGCAGACACAGTGGCCTTACCTGGCTGATGTTACATGTGAGTACAGCCTGACTGTAAAGAATATGCCATTTACTCTGACCACACCACAGCTGTACAGTCAGAACTGTCTTCAGCAATGGCCTAGTATCCCTGGGTTCACACTGTGGACTTGAGCTGTGCATGAGCTGCCAACAGTTACAAGTGAGAGCAAAGTGCACGAAAACATTTTGTGAAGCTTTTAAGCTACCTACTTGTCCTAGACCAGGAGTGTCAGTAGTTTCTAGAGTTGAATATGTGTTTTAGCAGTCATTCATGGTAGTCGGGTTATAGAGGTTACTCTCCTTAACCTGAACTCTTGTTACTTGCTTTTGCATAATGACACAGGCAAAAAAGACAATTGCTCTTACAGACATGCACTGTAGGCTACAGCACATCCCACATTTTTGCTGGTGGTACTCATGTCAATGCAACAGGGAAAGAATCCATCAGGAGAATCAGCAAAATGAAATTCATATTAGTTGTAAAACTTCTCTTTAAAGAGGAGAGGATCAGTTGGCAGTGAGGGAGCTGAGGTCTAAATTTAAGTGACTTCAGCTTGAATGCCAGGGTTTGTTTTTAAAAGGTTACTGTAGAAAGACAAGGGATTGTTGTGTTCATGGATGAGTCTAAAGGGGATTCTAGCAAAGGGATTCTAACAAAACATCTTTACTCATTCATAATGAATAATGAATGGCAAATTGTATTGCTTATCAAAAAGTTTTTAGGTATGACTGAGAGAAAAGACAAAAAATCACAACACTCAAGCTGAACAGTAATGTGCGTGCAGGCACAGAGGACAGATTCATAAACTGCTCATAAACTCCTATTTCCTTTTGAACTGTTTCTCCCTTGCAGTTGTGCTTATGTTCTCAAGCTAGTCAATCAGTGAAGACTTCCATTAACATCAGTCCTGCATCTGCTCAGTACAGATGCAAAAAAACATTTTAAAGCAGTGTTTGCTTACTTAGAAATCACATGTGTTCTTCTGAGACCTGAAGTTATAAGTTTACTTATATAAGTTTACTACATGCTTTAGGCTAATAGGTGAATAGATATAGTTTTAGATGATGTTAAATTCTGAAAAAAAAAAACCAGGTTGTTTGGCTTGGTTGTTTTTGTTGGTTTTTTTTTTTTTCTTTTTTAAATTTCTCTGTCACAGATTTAACACCAATCAGTGTTTTAGAGTAAAGTTTTGGAATTCTAACTTGGAGATTCACGGAGGTGCTAGTGAATACAGAGATGCTTTCTGTGAAGACATTGCTATAATATTTAGCATCAGAAATCAATTTTCAATATACAAAGACTGTTATAACTTCAGTGAAACAGACATAAGGAGCACCATGTCCCTTAAAGAAGGTTGACTAATAATCCTTATAGTAAAAATCAATAGATTTATGATCCACTTCCTAAATTAGACCTCCTCAGTATGTATGTTACTTTTGTGAATGATCATGAATAAATATTTATGAAGGTACATAAGGGAAACCTACTCTCTTTAATGAAAATTAATCATTCTGACAGACTACTACTATCTGATCCAAGCTTTTAAAGCATGAGAATCTAAGTCATAGTAAAATAGAGTACATTCAACCAGATAAAGATGTCATATTTATAAATAAGTAGAGCATTGGATATGAAGATAAATACTTACACAACAAGTCAAATTAAGACATAGGTACTATGCAGACATAGCTATCCATAGGTCACATACTGAGGTCAGAATAGCAGTTTTGTTTAAAAATATAGGGGTCTGTGTATATACATACTGACATAAATTGCCCTTTATTTGAGTAGAGACAGAATTTTCCATGGACATTCATCCCTTACAGATGCAAATAAAAGTTTAAAAATATTAGTTGAATGGAACTGATATCAGGAAGATTCTGCTGACATCTGAAAACAATAGAGACGAGAAGGGAGAACTTTGCATTCCTTCCAACACTTATGTTTTCTCTAAACATGTCAGAATTCTGGAAGTCTTCATGTTATGTTATTTTATCATGAGTTGTACACTTTCAGTGCTCATATAGGCAAGATAAATAAAGCTGGCTTAATTTTAGGGTTTTTTTTTAAATGTTACTGAAACAAAACAGGAGATTGAAAAACTTTTGTTTCCTGACAATATGTTTTACTTACCTAAATATTGCTTTCTGAGAAGACATGGAATTTTATTCTAACCTTACTTTTTGAGTCTTTAACCAAGATGTCCTCTAAATATTACCCTAGAAGTTTATTTCATTTCATTCATCTAACTCCAACTGGGAAATAAAAAGATATTAACTTTTGGTAATTTTATGAAAGAAATACTGGGTAGATATATTTCATATTTCATTGATTTTTAAGCTTGGAAATATTTTTTCTATGTTTGAAAAACACTACATCAAACATATTTTAAAATGTGTGCTTGGTTACTTGGCTGAACTCACAAACAAATAGGAAGAAATCCACAGAAATCATAAGAAATATTAAAAGTGATGTTGAGAGTTCGTTCAGCTCATTCAGCCTGTGCAAAGGCAAAATCAGGCATATTTGTGTGCCCAGAAAAGTCATTTTTCCAGCCTGTTCTGAAGTGAGAACTTCAAATTTTCTCCTTATTAAACTAGTCTAGATTTGGGATATCTGTACTATCTGAAAACATCCTGATGTTGTTTAAATCTGTTTTTCTGTAATTTAAATCTATGCTTACTTGTGTGTTTTGAAAAGTTAATTTTCTTCTTCTTCATAGCTTCTACATATGTAGAAAAGCTTTCTTTCTTCCTTCCTCAAGACTCAATACAACCATTTCTTCCTTCTTTTTCTCTAGATGCATAGTCACTATCATGCCCTCTTTCCATCTGACTGGCTTTCCTTAGCCATTGCATCACAAACTATATGCACGTTAGAAGGATCTACTCACAGAAGAGTTTCTTACTAACAGTGTCTTGCATCTTATATACAGAGCTGTTTACACAGCTGTTTTTTTAAAGCTACTGTTATTTTAAAGTAGCATAGTACTCTTTCTCCAGTTATAGTCCATTAAAATGTCGATATCTATTTTGTATTTGTAGCCTTATCTTTCTTTATATCTTACATTCCTTCTCATTTAATTGAATCCTGGTTTTTTTTTGCACTACCCAGAGATAATTTTGACACATGTATGTCCTCCAATGTGCTTGTAACCATGTAGGCTGGTGCCACCTGTAAATTTGGTAAGCACAGTCTTGCTTCTGTCATTTGTGATATTAACGGTTCACAGAAAATTGTGGAAAAGATTAAAAGATAGCACCTTGAAAAGCTCCATTCAATCTGTTCAGCCTTCTCCCCTCTTCCAGTCTGGCAGCAAACCCATAGCATACTGGCAGTCTATATCCATACTAGTAAATGATCTCTTTAGAAAAAAAGGAAAACCAACCCCACCAGAAATTGGTCAACCTGGACTCTGGTAAAGACTGCACTCTGCAGACCTTGGGCCTGCATGCTTATTAACTTGAACATTTCAAAGCTCTTACTTCTTGTGCCTCATTAGCCTCCTATCGGCCTCACTGCAGTGTATGAGGCAGTACCCCAAGCTTGGACTGGTCAATCCTGTTTCTAGAGCATGGCTATCCAGCATCCAAAAAACAGTTTCCAGAAGCTCATCGTTATGTGTGTGAGCACTGCCAGTGTCACCCCAAAATCTTCCTTTCTTACTGATCAGTGGTCATGCACTTTAGAGTCAATGAGTCAGTGGCATATAGAGTCCTGAAGAATGTTACAGACACAATCACTATGGTGACGGGGAGGTTTACTTCCTTCTTTTGCTATTCCAGAGCTGGCTGGCACCATGTCAGGGTACAAAAAATATGGTCCAGAACTGGGCCACAGCACCCCTAGTCTCAGGTCACAGACTGCATTACATTTTTGCCTGTAGTCTCTTGTTTTGATACATGGCATGCATAAATCTTATGACGTTTACTCTTAATATATGTCATTTTTAATGTATTTGTTTTGCTACACTACTGGGTCTTGTTATTTCTTCTGTTCACCTGCATTTTAGCGTACAATGCAAGGGAGTATAAATTTTCTTTGCATCTATATCTCCTCCACAATACATGGAAGACAGCCATCCTTTAGGGGAAACCAGGTTGCCATACCTGCTTCTGTTAATGTTGTGATTGCAACCTCTTATAAGGAAAAACCTTGTTCTGTAGCTGAGGTTATTATGGGAATGTGTGAGAAGTAGCATGAGACTGTGAGACTTTCAGCAGAACCGTACTAAAATAGGTGTATCAGAGTGTCAGAGTAGAAGAAATTTTATTTGAGTATTTCCTTACACAACAGCCACATAACTCATAAGGAAGTCAGGAAGTACAGTTGCTTTTTAGGGTCAGATGGTGTTTCTGACGTGCTTGAGTTAACTCAAGCAGAAAAAACAAGGATATTGCTGTATGCAAATATTGGATTGGTTTTTTATTGCTGAGGTGAAGAGGTGGCAGTGAATCTTCAATACCATTAATCTTACCAGTGAGGACTACTGCAAAAGAGTGTCTTTCCTGGATACTCGTATTTCTTAGTGGCTTTAGAGTGTAACTTCAGCTGCTTTGTGAGAGATTGTTTTAGTGACTTGAAATCATCTATAAAGGAACTTTTCAGAAGCAATTCAGCAATTAACTTCTACTGAAATAGGTGATATTGATATTTGTCTTAACTGTTAGTATGTCCATTAGTAATAATGCCAGTGTTTTAAAATTATCATATAAACAGCAAATATTGTAGAAAAATTAATAACAACTGTAATCATATAATAAAATCCCTATGGTTAGTGGATGAAAAGCTCATTGTTGAAGCAAAAGAAAGAATTATATAGCTTTATGCAAAGATTTGAAGAGGATTTAAAGATATAGAAACTTTTGAGATAAATCATTGCCACTGAACTTGCAACACATTAACCTCTTCAATGGAAAAGACTAGTGAACTGCGCTAGTGGCTGTAATCTTCTTGCACTTTAGCTTGAGGATTTTGGAATTGAGATTTCACAGTCCCTAAAGAGGCAATAATACCTCCCCAGGAAAAAATAATACAAATCAGATTAAAAAGATACTGCTTTTTTTTTTTTTTTTAAGAAAAAGTTGTTGGAGGGATGAGTTGAATGTACTGACAGAGTATCTGAAGAAGATAGTCCTGTGTAGTGTACATTAGGCAATGAGAAGGCAGCTAGTAAGATACAGCAGCTTTTACACTGTTATTTGCATTGTTTCCCTGTGTAACTAAAACAATACTTTGATTTGAAATAGGTTTCTAATCACTCTTTGTGGTAGTTATTGCAGTTCTTGTTGAAACCACGTGCTTAAACCTCTCCAATAGTCTGGAAAAAGATCAACAACTTCACAGGGTGCTGTAGCTCAAAATCCCATTTAACAAAAGACATACAGACTTACACTGCATAAAAGATAAAAACAGGAGTCCTAAAATCTGAGATGGAGATGCTGTGAAACACCCTGTGAGTCCCCAGGCTATTATTCACCCAGTGATCAGTATAGAAACCTCAAAGCATATTAAGCCACAGGTGCTTTCCAAAAAAGATGCTCTCTTGGGTGTCTGAGTTTTAATCGATCTGGAAATGTTTCTTTCCTGTTTTTCTCCTTGGAAATTGAAATGCAGCTTTCAACTGGTGGCCATTTTCATGAAAAGTGCTGCAGCAATGCCATGTTTCTTCTTAAATGTGGAAGAGGTATATTGTTAGTTTCCAGTAATACTTCATTAAGTCCACAAAAGCACTATGTGAGTTACACTTCTGCAGCATCACAGTAGTGCAAGATCAGCCAGTCTTTCTGTCCTTTAATCATCTATACTCCATAATGTCTTTGTCTTATTTACAAGCTATGCAAGGTAATTCTTGAAAAGTAAAGTAAAAATTAAAGAATTCTCTAGTAAGATGACTTGACTGAATAGAGACATTAAAGAAATTTTCCTGCAATACTTTATGTTAAAATGCTAAAACTAGAAGGAAAACTGACCAATAGATAACTTAGTGAAGCAAATCAATGACTTCTTAAATGAAAAAAATAATCGTTACTATATGGTTGTTTATTAAAATATATGGAAATAGAGGTCTCTTTGTAATTGAACCCCAACACAGATGTAAAAAGAAACATATTTTTAGGTATTCATAAAAGAAATTTTAAGAAAATCTGATTTTGTTTAATATACCACAATAAAAACACCCATTGCCTAGTGTTAAAACATAATTGGAAACGGCAGTGATGTGTTTCATTTTTATTGAAGGGCTACAGAATTTTGCATGAAGCTCTTAGTAACTATTAAATCTGAAATAGAACCAGCCAACCTCTCTTCTATCCCTGGGATGAGTCTCAACATATTTATCAAAAGTTAGAGCTGTATAAATGATTGAATAAATGAATTAAATTTGCATTCATATAGACACTTTAATCTGCGCAGGACAGCAAGAAACTTAGAAAGTGAAAAAAGGTCTCTTTTCAAATGAAAAATACTGTCTTTGCTATGCAGTGAGTGGTGACTGATACTTATTATTTATTGTTCAAGGTGGAGGAAGATAAGAACTCAGCTGAAAAAATCTTACTCAGAGAACATCTGATCAAAGACTAGGGTCTATTATTTCTCTTTCTGGAATGGAAAAAAGACTGTTAGCTGTGAAGTAGTTGTCTGTACTCCTAGCTAGCTTATATAGCAAATGCAACATTTCCTCAGGTGACCTTTTGACCTGCTGTGGTTATTAGTCATCTTGCTTTGAAATCCATTTATTTTTCCTAAGTTATGAAAAGATTAAGTCTCAGAAGACTTAAGAGGCAAAATAATGTCTTCTTTCCATAGAGAAATTCACAGATTTGAAGTTCAAATGGTCTGTTTCATGAGTGTACTGGAATGGTTTTCACAAACTACTTGAGGCTGGTTTGAATCTAGCTACAGGAGCCCACATCTGGGAGCTCCCATGGGGCTTCTCTGGTCTGGGCTCTGTCTAACCTGGGCACATTGCAGAGCTCCTGGAACAAAGAAGAAAGGAAGCTCCAGAAAGGCTGTCAAATGTGCCAGTCATGGCCTCTTTCTTTTTTAAAATGTTCAAAACCATCCCTGTCCATACTATCTGCAAGGACATGAGGATTTCTCTCTCAGCATCAGAAAAGAATGGGTATAGAACCCTCTCAACAGATACTCTGTCTCAGCAGGGCTTAGATATCCAAAAGCCTAATCCATCCACATCTTCAATAATAATAAGAAACTATTTAACAGAACAATTACATTACAGGTTACTTGGACTAATTTCATTCACTAACATAGATTAAATCTGCTGCTCACTACTCAATAGCTGTTTATAAGAACTCTTATGCCCTTTCGTTGAATAAAAGCCTCCTGATTCATATAAAAATAGAAGAAAATATTAGGAATGAGTACAACAAAACAACAGACAATAACTAAGAGGTATTGGTCATCCTGGGATGCATCAAGAAAAGTGTGGCCAGCAGGTCAAGGGAGGTTCTGCTCCCCCTGGTGAGGCCTCATCTGGAGTCTTGTGTCCAGTTCTGTGCTCCTCAGCTCAAGAGGGACAGAGAACTTCTAGACAGAGTCTAGTGCAGGGCCACCAAGATGATCAGGGGAATGGAGCATCTTCCTTATGAGGAAAGGCTGTGGGAACTGGGACTGTTTAGTCTGGAGAAGAGAGTTAGGGGGGATCTTATTAACATTTCTAAATAACTAAATGGTGAATGTCAGGAGGTTGGGGCATCCCTTTTTTCAATGGTATCTAGTGACATGACAAGGGGTAATGGGATGAAGCTGGAACACAAAAAGTTCCATTTAAACATAAGAGATAACTTTTACTGTGAGGGTGACAGAACAGTGACACAGGCTGTCCAGAGAGGTTGTGGAGTCTCCTTACTTGGAGGTCTTCAAGACCTACCTGGATTAGATGATCTCAAAAGATCCTTTTCAAGCCCTAACATTCTATGATTCTATCAAGTCCCTAGTTCAAGAGTAAGATATCACTGAACATAGAGTGAAAACTTTAATGTTTCAGGATGAGGTGCCTTTGCACACACGCTCAGTTTAGTATTGCAAAGTTGCTGAAGGACAGGGTTATGGTCCAGTGATACTATCATGTTCTGGAGTTAACTCCCAGCTAACAGTCATTCTGGTTCTTCTTCCCTCTCTTTATTAGGCTTTATGTCTTAATCCTGGTCTATTATATTTGTTTTGTAAAAAAATAATCACTTTTCTGTCATGCCTGAATAATTTTTTACTTTGCTCATGTTTTCAGTTATAGTTCAGTGTACTGTTACTGTTATTTCAGACCTTGATAATGGCTTCTTAGCAGTTTCTTGTGTCCTTGTAGGAGTACTTATTGGCTTGTTTGTTTTTTAATTACCTTATATGGCTTGTTACCAAAAATGAAAATTGTGGGGGAATAAGAATGAAGATAGAAGATCTGATATGATAAGACATAACACTTAAAAGCTACAGCACTTAAAAGCAAGTCAAAGGACTAATAAAAAAGCATTTTAGCTAGTTAGAAGGGCAAGATGTATCTTTGTGTAACGTCTGAAAACTCAAGGTAAAGGAGCTACCAGTGATATCTAAAAAATAATATACAAAAGTAATATACAAAAAGGAACTTCTAACTGCATGTTTATTGAAATTTTTCTTGGTAAAATCACTGCTCATTTAGTATTTTTAATTTGATGGGTATGTTTATCAATATGCCTGAGGAAAATCACAGAAATATTCTACTTTGAAACATTATCATCAGAAATTATTTGGAATCACTTGAAAATAGTTATTCCTACTTTTAAAATAATGTTACTGCGATCAACACACTAAATCTTCAGTTTCCATGGATATAAACCCAGGGTGCTTTACTGGATTTCCTGTGGCACAGGGAGCTTTTTAATAGTTAGCTAAACATCAGAATAACTGTTAAGCCTAAACAGAATTTTATCAAAATATCCTGCTCTTCTTGGCAACTACTATTCTTTGAAGAGTGTTGATTCATTTAAAAGATATAGCAAATACACTTTCATAATTGTATAAATACATCGTACAAATAAAGGTGTAAATAACAGTAATGAATAATGAAGCATTTTACTGAAATCTGTTAAATCTGAAAGGGTTTTGTGTAACCCTTGAAGAAATCCTTTACTCTCTTTACATCTCATTTAATTTAACTTGAAACACAAATCCAAATATTATCCAACTCATATCATCGGATAACGAAAACTTTATGACAACAAAGATTTTTTAATATCACTATAATCTGTATAGACCTAGACCCTGATAAAACAAATATAGTTCATCTCTGTACTTGAGAGAGCATAAGCTTTTAAATCTGAGTTAACAAACCACAAATCATTTAAGTTTCCGTAGAAACAATCTTGCCAAAAGTATTAAAGAACTATTGGATAAGGCAGAAGAAGAGTAAAATGGACATTTGCATTAGGAGTTTGTTCCAGTAGCTGTTGCAATAGTTGTGACATTGACTGAACTAGTTTTAAAGAGTATTCACTGCAGTCTAGGTTTAGAAAATTAAAATTGAAAAATCTGTAACTGAAGACATCAAACTCAGTGTTGCTGATATAATTGGATGGTGCAATGACAGGTTTGAAGAATTTGGGCTTATGTCTGCACAGATAGTCCACCTTCTGCTAAAGAAGAATCTGTAATGCACCTTGGATTCACATATGAAACTGTCCCTGTAACTCAGGATTTGTGGCCCAGAGTTTGTGGTTCTGTCTTTTTGCAGAATCAGTCCAGTACTCAAAACCTGAGTCTTGATGCTCAAGACATGCAGCACAAAAAGACCGAAACTTCTGCTGTATCACTTTTATTCACATGAAAGTGTGTGCTGGAAGCTCCTCATATTGGAAATTAATGTTTCGATCATATTCTCCTTCACATATCTTCACTAGGCATACAAAAATATTTCTGTCCTTCAGCTGTGGAGAATTTTTGAAGCTCTACTGATTAAATTGAAATGACTTATCTCTAGGTTAGCAACAACAGACATTTTTTTTCTCCTATTGTACCCATTCAAGGTGCCTGAAAAAATGTTATCAACTTCCCTGTTTGTGGACCCTTACAGTCTTATTTTACCATTACATACAGCTGCTGAAGGCCTATAGAGAAATTTTAGCTTTCTGCTGTCATAAACTTTACTGGAAATTAGTAAACATTTCTTCCATGGCTTGGACTTCACTGAATTTGTCAAATCTAGTTCTGATCCCATTTGTACTTTTTATATACAAAACAACCTGGGAAAATTCTAGCTTGTGATTATCCATATCATAAAACCCACTTTTTCCTGGTTGTTCTAAATCTCCCACCTTATTTTGCTGTCTGATTCCCTCTGCTTTCAGTTTCCTTCTTTGTATGAATTGTAATTTTATATGCTGTTATCTTTTTCCTCCTCAACTACTTCATTTCTTAGATGAAAAACCTGTACAATCTTATGTTGGAGAGAAGACATTCTACTCCTTTGATTATCCTTATTGAGCTTTTCTGTACTTTTCTCTTTCCACTGCAACTTTTTGAAATCATGATGGCCAGAACTTTTGGCAATATTCAGCCACAGTTTAAATCCTATTTCATATGATTCACAACAGCTGTTGCCTCATTTAACTTGTGTGAAAATTTTAAATTGAAAAGTTTTCATCTGCTGACTAACTGTTCCATTAACAGCTCATTTAAGTAAGCTGTTAGAATACAGAAGCATCAATATTAAACAGACAATGCCACTGATAGCTGTATTACATGTAGAAATCAAACGAACTGAGATGGTGTATAGGCTTTACTTCCATATAGAGCAAATAGGATACATTCACAGCACTCAGGAGAGCAGGTATGCACAGCTAGCAAACTGTGGCTTTTGGGTGGAACTGATCAGATGCGAAAATCAAGATTTTTACTGCTAATAGATTTTCAATTGTTTTTCTTATCTAACTGCTAAGATTTATGTGAAGCTATGCTATTGTGACTAGGAAGGTAATAATAATATGGAACAAGGGACAAATAATGAAAGACAGAACTTAAATCAATATTATGACAAAATAGTATACAGAGTAAATCAAAGCCTAATCTATTTTCAAATATGTTTGTAGTGTTTTGATGCATCAAGTATTATTTTTTTTAAATGCAAATAGCATATACCACTGGATCTTTGTGAGAGATAAAAGGAAACATTTTCCTAATGGCTAGGGAGAAGCACAAGGGCCATAGGAAGTGATGTTATATATGCCATACTATAACATTTCTGTCATAAATATGTAGAAGGACTTAGAATTTTAGAGAAATAAAAAGGCTGTAAGAATGTGAGGGGTCTGACATTTTGGCCTGTTTTTCCACAGAAGCATGATATCAAATTTTGGAGTTCCCATCTAGTAGGATTTAGGGTGTTTGCTATGTGAAGGGACAAAGTATGGAGCTAAATGGGAAGTTAATCTCCCTCTGGATCTGCTTACAGTGGAATTTTGCTTAAGTGTCTCTGTCAATGAACTAAGTACTACTAAATGATGTGAGGGAACTCTCATCTTGTTTTGGGTAAACAGTTGCTTGCTTATAGAGCTGACTGAACTACTGAACCTGGAAAGTAACTTGAAAAGCAAATGTACAAATTTTGATGAGATGGAGGTATTAATGGAGAAGATGAAACAAAAGGTGAGAGGTTGTAGAAATGGAAGGAGATGTCATCAGGTAAAAAATCCATGCCTGTTCTATATACTATTACTTCATAATAGAGGTTTCCATGATATCCATACTCAACAGAAATATAGTACTTCCTTTTTAATGCTCTTGCCAAATTCAATTGTACAAAGTGTGTTGAAAGAGAAATGCTCACTACATTTATCTGCATCGTTTTTTACTTCATTTTGTAATTTGAATTGTGTGTTTAGCATTCTTTAAATATAAATCATTTTGACTTAGTTAATGTGGCATTGCAGCATGCAACAGACAACTGCTACTGTGCAAAGGAAAATCTTTAAAAAGAATGTTGTAAATATAACTAATTTGTGATAAATATCTATATCTTTAATTGGAATAGGACAGTTCATGTTTCATGTTAAAAAATAAAGCTAATAAGAGGAATAAGACAACTACCCTAACTCCCACATATAAAATTTGAATAGATTGTTGAACAACACGAAATTAATTCACAAAGCAATGTTATAGTTTACTCCCAATGAGCAATGCAGTATGTTTTTTGAGGAAAAAACCAAGCACGCTACTGCATGGCACTTAATTTGCAATGTAGACAAATGAGCATTTTACTATCAGAAACACTGTTGCTCATAAACTTCTCAACAGTTTCTAAAGCATACTAGATTTCAGGGTGTGGATTACATGTAAGTTGGTGGAAGTAGTTTTGTTTCTTTCATGTCTGTAGAACCTACTAATCATGTAAATATTTAGTTTCAGCTTGAAATACCTATTTTGGTTGCTTATTTTTGCCTGAAAGAGTGGTCTATTAGACTAAGAGAGAGTTTACAGCCTTACTGAGATTTTGTGCTTAGGCAGCTGAAGCCAAGCTCCTTAGTAGAAGCAGAGGAAGCAGAGGCGAGTCCAACTTTGAAGCCAGTCATGCTTTTGGGCAAGGGATTGAACCAGGTTAGATTTAACCTGAGATATCCTATGATATCCCATGGTCATGTTAAGGAGACATAACTTTGGCCCTGTGAATAGTGTTACCTGAGAATGGGATCTAAAGAAATGCCTTGATGCAATGATAAAAGGTATATAAGTGAATATATAATACAGACTCTGAAACTGAAATATGGATAGAGTAAATAGCCAAGGGGTTGCTTTAATTCCACTTCTGTTATTCTGAGACAGACTGCATAGCAATCAGAGAACCCATGGCCTAATAAATGCTCAATGGATTCTTGATTGTGTTGATTACTGTGCCAGACAGTAAGACAAAGAATGATGGACTGTGCCCTTCTGTGAGCTGATGCTGTGACTTGAAGGGTACTTATACTTCTGGACACTATGGGCAGCCTAGGAGAAGATATCTAAAGGACAGATAGCCTATTATTGTCCATGTTAAGATAAATTTACAAGTGCTTTTAACTAGAGCTGTACAGGAAGTAAATAATTTTTTTTCTGACAACTGTTGGAAAAATTGTCATTGAAAATTATTCATCATGGATTAAATAAAAAGTTTGGCTTCAAATTCAACTTTTTAATGCTTTCAGAGAAGCAGCAGAACATTTCTTAATTTTCTTACACTGAAATACTCATTTTGGAGACTGAATAGATTTTAGAAGAACGTAGATTTGGGAAGCAGAACACAGAAAGTGAGACACCTCACTACCAAAAGGTCATCTGAAGGACTACAGAAAGCTTGGCTTTTCTAAACACTTCCCTCTTGGCTTTAAAGCACACTTGTATCTTTAATTGGGCACAGCACATAACCAGGTCCTCATCAGTCTTAGTTAAATTGAGAAAGAATCAACTTATATATTTTGATCTGACTAGATCTTGTGAATCCTAAACACAGTATTTTGATTCTTATTATTTCAAACATTAAAAATCATCAACATGAATCAAAGCCCCTGAAGAGCTTTGTATTGCTGAATATTGGTTTTCTGGTTGGTTTGTTTTTGTGAGGTTTTTTTTCCTGTCAAGATTGACAAAGAAAAATATCTAACTATACATATAATTTTCTCTCCTTACAGACATTTAATTTTTTAAAAAATTTTTTATGCCTGTTGTAAACTGATGTTTTGGAGAAGATAGAAGTAAAACACTGCTTTTTAGAATAAAGGTTGGGGGGGCAAAAGAGAAGGAATACATAGTTTTTATTTATTTTAGGTTCTTGAAGCCATTTTACTGTGCCACCCTGAGGGCTAAAGCTTGCTATCAACTCATTAAATATGGTTGTTTTTTACTAAGCTTTACTTAGTTTACTTACTACTGGGGATGAATAGTCCCTGAAATGATTTCTCCAAAGTGTGAGAAGCACTATGAAGGTGAACATAGATATTGAACTGGGATATTTACACATTAACACATTCTCCTTTCTACTATCCAGTTTTGGTCTCTGCCAGTCAGAGCACAAAGCTCACAAGCGGGAGAGGGGCAAGTCAGAGAGACCAGGAAATATCTATCATGCGTTCCATCATTGCAAATGATCTCTGGTTTAGTGTCTCAACATCTCTTTTAAATAACATTTATTGTTGGTAAATTTTATTATCAGTAAATAGATTAAAAACAATAGAGAAGAGTTTACCTTCTGGAAGTGTTGTTTCATAGTAATGGCAGTCTTCTATTTGCTAGCACTTTCTCTGTTAACTGAGGGTTGATCATAAAGCTTTTGATAAATTCTGTGATAGACAAAGTAATTTTGATGCTGGAATTTCTGCCTACCAAAGTTTAATGCTTTTTTATCTGCTATTTATTTCCTACATTTTTAGCAATAACACATGCAAAGTCAAACTTTCAAGAGTTAGAAGAAGCTAGAATGCCATATCCCAAGGATGCATATACCCCTGGGATGCTTAGAGAAGAATCCAGTACTTTAGAGGCAAAGAGAATGTTGTCTAGTGAACCTCTGCCACGACTGATGCAGAAAACGAAGTGGCGGTTAGTTGTCAGTGAGATAGAGAATTATCACGTGTCTTAATTTTGAGTTAAATAGTGTGCTGAAAATTGATTTCCACATTTGTTTCTACCATAGAAATTTTATGAAGATATTGAACAAATAATATAAATGACACTACTGAATGGTAGTCTTGACAGATCATTAGTATGTTCATAATTTGCAGAATGTCTAGAAGCCTACAAGTAGAGTCAATGAGATCTGTAATTGAGGCATATAAAATAAAATGTTAAGTTGCCTGAAAAAACAGTCCTGCAGCATCTCAAATTAGTTATTCTAGGTTAATGGGCACTTTTGATACTAGTGTTATTTTGCTTTAGGTCTGCTCTCTGGAAAATGGGAATATGTAATACAACGATACCCGAGAAAGGTTAAACTAATTTTTGAGACACACAAACGCTTCATGGATGATCCTCGAAGAGCAGACAACAAAGAAATTATCATTTCTGTATTCACAGCAGTATCTAAGTAGAATGCAGTAAATAAGCAGCAGGGCTGATTGATGAACAAAGGAAAACAATGAAAAGATATAAAAGCTATGCTGAATGATCCAGGGTGCCTGTAAAAAGCAAATATGACTTCAAAATATTGATGTCCTGTGTAAAGCAGGCAAGTTATGACTGCATAGATAAATGTAGGAAATGCAAGCATGAAGTTGGAGTATATGAAGTTTTAGTGTCTTAGTATTCTTTAAATTCAACATTATTGCATGCAATTAAATACTTATTTTAACTGAAAGATCAAGAAGTTGATGGCTGATGAGGTGGCACACTCTGCATTTCCATTGATAGTGAACAACAGTAGAACAAGTTATTTACCACAAAGGTCATATCTGAAACAGCTTGGGGATGATTTAATAAATAGCATGTTTATTTTTAGTTATATCTTCAGTGACTCATGCACAGAGATTGGGTATACTCTAGCAAGATACATTACTTTAAAACTGTCTGCTGTCAGTAATACCTTGATAAGGAATATCAAACATGGGATATAACTTTAAAATGGCCTTAGTTGTTGATGACTGAAAGCATTAGACCAAAGAAGAAAATTCAAGCATAAATTTCAGCTTTTAACACAAGTTTCCCCTTCAGTCTTATCAAAATTTTTCTGTTTTCTAAAATTTAGCAAGTGATACTCAAGGACTCTGGTTATCTTCAGTATCTCTAGATGAAACAGTTTTTCTTCAAAAAAACCTCCCGTACATCTTTTTAGAACAGTCCCTGGTTTGTATATTCAGGTTTCACCACCTTTCTAACAGCTTTAAGACAATTAGAAACAAGCTAACACTTTAAAATGGTGCAAAAATGTAGTTTGTACAAATATTGTTCATTGCAATTGTAATTACCACTCATTTCAATTCTTCAGCAATTCCTTTATCTTGCACTTGTTTCTTCCATGGAGACTTTGCTGTGCTTGTAAGCAAATCTTTGTAATACAATTTGTCAAATTTCTATTGCAAATTTCATGGCTCTTCATGAGACGCTGAGATTGTTTTGCAGAACATACTCCCATTCAGGCTACTAGAGCACTGACTTTATGTTTCTCTTGTGGCCAGTAAGAAAGAATTGGTGATGAGCAATTCTTATTTTAATTAGCTGACAGAATCAGGTAGGAAGTGTGACTATCTTTTCTCATAGGCACAAACTGTTCTTATTTTCCTTTTTTAAATTTGGAAATGAGAAATTATAGAATATTTTAAAGTGGTATGAAATACAAAGCAAAATAAACAAAGCAAACAAAGTAAACAAAGTAAAAAAAATGTTTAGAATAGTATTAATGTTTTAAAATATACAGAATAGTTTGATCTTCATTGACCTATTTTGTATGCCTTTGGATATCTTCGCTAACCTCCAACTACTGCTCCAGATTACTGTAAATGTTCTGGAGTTCCTATGGTCACATCTGCCACTGTGGTATTCTCGGCAGAAGAATAGCTTCTTTTTAGCAGGGAATTGAAACATTTTTGCTGAAAATAATTGAAGACTGGCACTTGTGATGCTCACAGTGAGACAGACACAGAAAAGACAATTTCTTTTGGCCTTATGCTACTAAGGATATTTGTTCTCTCTGTCTGGATTTCACAGCAAATAAGAAAATGTGCTTGCATCTCTGAGCCATGTGTCTTGGGTCTGTGTGGAGCCGTTTCTGGTAATGGGGAAAGGGCTGTAAAGATGGCTACTGTAAAAAGTTGCTCAAAACTTTCCCCAGCTCTGAGTCAGATCCATCTCTGGGGCTGAGCTAAATGGGCACCTCCACAATCACTTTTTAAGAAGAAGAAGCTAGAAGAGGAGAATTCTTGCTGTTCTTGTCTCTTTTTTCCATCTTATGGTGGTGGAAGGAGTTGGAGGAGAGACAAGAGACCACGCAGACCCCAAGGTCAGCAAGGGAAGAGACAGGAGGTGTGCTGGAACAGAGATACCCCTGCATCCTTTGGGAAAACAGCAGGTTGTTCCAATGGCAGGTAGAGATTTTTTGGCAGTTTGTGGAGGACCCCATGCCAAGGGTAGTGACTAGGTTTGGAGGAGGCTGTGAGTTTGTGGGAGGGTGGTTTTGCAGCAGAAGATGCCCAGAATGCTGCTGGCCACAGAGGAGTCCCATACTGAAGGATTTTTTGAACAGAAGCCGCAGCTATTGGGAAGGACTGATGCCAGAGAGGTTTGTTAAGGACTATGTCCTGTGGGAGGGACCATGTACTGGAGCAGGGGAATAATGTGAGGATTCCTCCTCCTCTGAGAAAGTGCTGGTTGTATTTTTCTCATCATCCTTCTCTGTTTTTGATTTTTATCTGTTCTGTTTCTTGTAGGTAGTAGAATAAACTGTTCTTACTTTTCTCGGTAAGTGGGGTAGTCAAGTCTGTTTTGCCTGGAACAGGGCATTGGTCATTGGTCATTGGTCTAATTTAAAATAAAAATAAAGTATTGCAGCTGAAAAGATTTTCCAGAAATGTAAAATAAAGAACATGTAAGTCATTCTTTATAGAAACTGTTTTGAGGCAATTCAACAAAGATTACAGGCAAAAGTGCTTCACATTTGAATCTTTCTGTAAGATCTGTTTTGACAAATTATATATTACTGTAAATTGGCAAGTTATGCCACTTCATAGAGAGTAGATCAATATTTATCTGTACAGTTCAGACATATTAAAGATTTAGAACTTGTCTAGTGTTAAAGAACTATAATACATAACTTATCTTGGTTCAAAAGGCATATAGAGATTGAGCTTTATGTTCAATAACCTGCAGCATAATGTCATTTTGGTGATATAGTCAAAGGTCTTAGATGAGCTTAATGCATGGGCTCTCAGTCAATAACTTTTCATAGTCCATCTGAATTTAAATCCTGTGCTTGAGCATCACAATTCTAATCAAATAGTGAGGCTTTAGGAACATTTACTTTAAAAAAATATACTGAAGAAAGATACATTTTTTACATGAAGTTCCTCACTGCTGCAACTACTGGGGAGATGGTGAAATAACCAAGGGATGATATGGGAAAAAAAAAAAGTTTTTTTAAGTTTGCCTTATTAGCAAGAAGAAACAAATTCAATAGTTGGAATAGGAGTAAGAATAGCAAATCTGTTCTATGACAACTAAGGAGGGAAAATTTATTTTCTTCATTTGTATCTTATAGACACTTATAAAAATGCTTATTTTAAAACTAATTAAGCTTCTTCTAGCTAATGATAATAATCTCATTATATATGAAAAAAATATCCAAAGAAGTATCTAATCTGCAAATGTTTGGCTTTCTTTAGAGTGTGTTGTTTCCAGCAGGCTGTAGGACTGGTGACTCAGAATTGGAGGTCATGCCGCAAAAGCTTCTGCCTGCCAATAAAGGCAGCTCTTCTCATTACTGATAGACTCTGTCAGTGCTTTGTTGTGTTAACTTGGGATGTGAGATCTTCTGCTGCTGAACCCTGTTTTTTTCTGATTGGATAAATTGAGAGCAAGATGTAATTTGCATTAAAGGAAGCAGATATTAACAATATTGGCCCTAGTCTTACCATGATCTATATGTACAGAAAAATGATCATTGAACATTTGCAGATTTGCTGCTGATAAATCTTGCCCACAAGTGATTTCTGAAATCATAGGAGGTTTTGGTGTATGTCCAAGTATACTGAATGCATAGTATTGTAACAGTATTGATTATAGAGCATATTTCAATATAAAGGACATCCAAAAGCACTGACGATACAAAGGAGTACTTTTTACTAATTTTCCTCATTGTGCTAGAATTAATGGAGCTATTCAGTGGTTTCAGTTAGAATGACTAATTTCAAAACAGGACCCTAAAAATCAGGAAATAGCTGTATATTATTTTCATTTGGTATATTTGGTGCTAAGACACCTTCCTTCAGAAAGTTTCAGAGACCTATTTTTAATGAAAAATCACAGCATATTTTAGTGGGTTGCATGATTTAATATGGATGATTACTTACCTTGGCCTGACTTTAGTTATTTGCTCTTCTATTTGTAAAGGAACTTTGAAGGACATTTTTTTTTTTTTACCGCCTGAATATGTGGGAAGGACAATTTATTCCTGCTACAAACGATTGCTATTATATTCATTTCTTTCTTTAAACTGGCTGATTGTGAAGCACAGTCAGAATTTCTCCAGGGACAATTACTACAGAATCCCTTGGTTGAGACATTTCTATTCCCTTACTTGTCTGCCTCTAGCAATCTGGAGCACAATTAAGAATAAAAGAAAAATGTAATCCCATAGCAAAGGAATTATCTTCAGGAACATATTGAAGTGGTTTCTTTTTTGTTTTGTTTTTTTTTTTTCTGAAGTGGCAGAAATCATAGCTCCTTTTGAATGTAGAATGCACTTCTTTTGAATTCACTTCTAGTCACCTAGGGAGAGGGAAACTTTATGAAGATAGGACAGTAAGACAAAGGAAGACAGAAGCCTTAGCAGTAAAGTTTCATCTGAAAAGTATCAAAACCATGAGCAGAGGCTAGCAAATTTTGGATGGATGAAAGATAAAACAGGAGCTGAGTAGAGATGACTGAAAATAGACTTCAGAGTAGCATTTACAATGCTGTACTAATAAACTGGTGCAGACTTGCTTCCATGTAGATTTCAAACTACAATTTCACAGGCGAGAAACTTTTGTACCAAACCTAGTGTCAGGACAAAGCAGCCTGACTATGTAGTGTTTGTTGATGCAGTAATTTGTGCTTCTGTTTTCTGTGCTTTCTGTTGCAAAATCCAGTTACCTGCTCAGTTTCAACTGAAGTAGATCTATGTGGCTTTATTTGCTTTGGACAAGCACTTTGGGAGGGTATGTACACATGATGACAGGCCCTTGCTTACCCTAGCATCCGCTAAAACAACTCCCCAGGAAGCAGCATTTTGAGAAGGCATGGTGGACACCCAGGGCACTGCAGAATGGAAACAGAGCTCGTCCTAAGTGATGACATTAGATCAGAAATGTCATGAAATAAGTGATTTATCTATTGTTATAACTTGTAGACATTGTGTAGAGATAAGAAGCAGTTAGTGTAGAGTTGTCAGTAAATCCCATCAACATTACTAACTTCTTCCTTCGGTGGGACAGCTGTCTCTGTGCATAGAAGGGAAAACTTCAGACTATAAAAGTTAATTTTAGTGTTTGATTCAAAGACCTAGGCAAATACAATAAATCATCATAAAGTTGATGCTGATTGAAACTAATTTGTTTAGCAGTGCTTCGAAATCTTTTAGGACATTTCAAATATGATCCTGTGCAACTAATTAATATTTTAAACAGCTAACTAGTGCGATAGTTTATGTAATTAGAGAGGAGAGGTGGAGGTGGAAATATCACACTAATTCCGCATGTTGGGCAGGCCATTGGAAGGCAGGACAAAATGCAGTTAACTTAAAGAGATTTAGATTACGTATTGGGGAAAATGTTTTATCTACAATGAAAGTTAAACAATGACACAAATAATCCAGAAAAGTCTGTGATTCTGGTCACTATCAGTCTTTAAGGTTAAGCTTCCCCACTGTCTATGAGGGACGTTCTAAAAGTGCTTCATCTCACTCAGAGTGAAGGAGTTATTTATTAAGATGTCTGCCAGATCTCTTTTTCTTAACTATCCTGATATTTCTTTGTGTGTTTATATAACTAATGTATAAATAATTTATCTAGTTCTTTCTAAATTTATGTTTATAGGACATATTTAGAGGATAGTATATTCCTTCAGACTATATTCATTATTCTAAATGATGTTTTAGTGTTTAATTTTCTAGAGAAGAAGCAACTTCCAGGTCTGTACAGGTAAGAGACATATATCTATATTTTGGTTGTTCTTTGTGTGTGTTCAGGTTATTTCCAGTACAGAGTTCCTCTAACAATATGTAAATGTGACAGAGGGATTTCAGGAGTGAAGACAATTCTCTCTTCTCTGACATGGCTTGCCAGGGAAATACAAACGGCACATTTTAAGTGCAGAAAATTCTGTTTTGTGTTAGATTAACAGATACATTCAACCAAGTCTTTCTGTCCAGTAGAGGAGTTTGCTGTTCTCAGAAGAAATGGAATGACTTCTGTAAATCATGTTCTAGAAGTCATGCTTCTAGAAGTCAGAAAAGTTACAAGATGAATACAAGTTAAAAGACTGTATCAAGGTGCAGCCTAAATACAGATTGTAAAGCTATTATTTAGCAAAACTACCAAGTGGAAAACAAATAGACAATGATTCTACAGGTAAAGCCTTGCTACTGGCTGTTCTCCTGTCTGCTGTCTCTTGGTTGTTTCAGAACTGAGAATCTATATCCTGTCTGACTCCCAGAAATCCTATCTTCCCAGGAGCCAAGTCTTTCATGTTTCATACTACACTGGAGACAAGGGATTGCAGACTCTTGACATGACAAGTCAATTCTTGAGAGCAAATAAACAGATCTGCTAGTGCTGTAAATTTTCTGCATTACTCTTTTCCTCTGCTGTGGTCAGATTTGACTTCCTTACCCATTCTCCCTTCCAGTTCTTATAGGGAATGACGGGGATACGGCTCACTTTGGTTAGTTACTTTCTTAAGCTCTTTATCTGCAATATTTTACACATGCAGTGACAAAAGACTAAAGGCATGTACAGAGCTAAAATTCCTTCAGTTTGATTTTATCCCTAGAATATGGAGTGTAATGCATGTAGTACAGTAGAAAAAAAGATTACTCAACAGGACTTAAGGACCTCAGTGTCAGCTCCTGATGACATTTCTCTCAGTCAAGTGTTTTAAGGGCTGAGTACTTATTGTTCAGTTACAAAATGGATAGTACTACAGGCAGAATTTTTACTGTGCCTATCTGTTCTTGGTTTAAGTTGTTAGACATTAAGATAATGCACCAAGTCTTTGTTGCTGACTTCTTACAACCTTTGTTAGGTAACGAGATGTGCACCAAAACTACTTAAATATGTTCAGATTGGTTTTGGTGTTATGTACAAAAAAACCTGAACTAAATAATTATCATTGGAGAGTTAACTATTTGTAGACTCTGCTCAAAACTATATTTTTAAAATACATTTTACATTTGAAGAACTGCATATCTTTGACACTGGGTGTAATTCATAGTTTAAAGCAAGTCTTTCACCTTTTTAATAATCAAAAAAAAGTACTTCTATCCCATTATCTTTTCTATCATTTGTAGACTATCATGCATCATACACATATGTAATAGCAGTCTAATTATTAAAGTCAAAACAGAAACATGCATATTCTTAAAACCAAGCATAGACCCTCACCTTTGCGTTCTGTAACATCTTTGTTAATCAGTTCCCGTGCCTCATTGTATACCATGCTAACCACCATTAACTCCAAAATTAATACATACAGCATTCTGATTTTTTATCAAAGTTTATAGTAGTATAGCTAGCCTTGTACAGAAACTGAGCTGGTAGTCTCTTTCACCTCCTTAACCCAGTTTCTTCCAAGTTTTAATAGCTTGACATTTCAAGTTTAATCAAACATCATTTTTCTGAAGCCTCTGATCTGAGCCCACTGCTGGGCTAAAAGCCTAGCTCTAAAGACTACCATTGTTTTTAATGAGATGGAAATGCACTTCTTACACATAAATATAGACAAGTCCATCTCACTGTCAGACTCCTCATTACTCTAGCTGCCACTTCTTACAAACCAAAGCTTATCTCACAGGACGCTATTTTATCTGAGAAGTTGAGATCAATCTGGAATTAATATAGTGAAAAAATCTTAGATATATTAAAAAATAACTACATACCACTCATAATTAATTTTATGACAGTTGTTTTGAGGCTTAGTTTAAAGGTATTCATGAAAAATTTAAGCTGACAGTCATGTAGAGAGTAAAAAAGTTGAAGTTTTGAATATCTGAATTTCTGTCAGAGGTTTGTTCAGTTCATAGACTCAGGGAAACTTCTTCAGCAGGGATATGTATCAACAGAGGGATGCAAAGCTATTGGAGTTTTAAATCCAACCTGGACATAGTCCTGACCATCCTACTTTAGCTGATCCAGCTCTGAGCAGGGAAGTTGGACTAAGTGGTCTGCAGAGATGCCTTCCTGCCCCAGACATCCTATGAAAGCTTTCACTCACTGTCATGGCCATGTCTGGTTGTTAAATAGCTATAGGGAAAATCAGTAGAAGTAGTTTTCCAGTCAGGGTAGGTCCAACTTCTATTTTGGGTAGAGAATGCAGCTTCTGCATATCTCTATTAGCCTGGCAAAATTTAGTTTATATTCTTAGCCCTACTTAGCTCAGAAAGATACCTCTAAATTATTTTTTTTTTTTTAACCAAAATATGGATGAAGAACTCTACTAGAGGCCTACAAAGTGTTTCTGTTGTTACTTTTATTTCTAGTAGATGACTAAAATCAGAATCAGTAAGGAGTTTACCATTGTCTTGCAGTAATGCAGAGAACTCCTTCTCCGGAAGCTAAACTCTGTGCTGTTGACAATGCAAATTCATTACTGTATCAAAGATATATATTACTGTCTAGTGAATGGGTCACGTTCAGTGGCTTAATACTCAAGTGTAGACCTACAGCAAAGAGTTTACATTCTGGTTGAGAAGACTATTTTTCTCCACAGGAACTAAGCAGGATTTTTTTTTTCCCCTTCTCTTTCTTTAGTTCTTTTCCACTCCTTATTCTGATTTATAAATTTGTTTTTACTCTAGTTTTTTGCTTTCCGGTGCTGCAATGGAAATTGGACTGACATACAGATGTTTTGTGACAGTAGATGAAGCACCTCGGATATACCTTCAGTTTGCATGTATGTAGGTGGGTTGCAAATATGTAATGAAGCACGTGGCCTGGGAAATGTAGACCATAATACTTAGAGATGAGATACAGTGATTATGGTAAATTGGTTTTCCCTCTTTGAATTGAATCACTGTTTTCTCCTTTTTACTTATTAAAAACAAAACCAGTGCAGAATGTCTGCAAGAATATAGCATAAAGGGGGAGAGGATAAAGAAACCACCCAAGCAAAAATATAAACTCCCAAAACCCAATCCCACTTTGGCAATATGTAACTCTCACTCTTCCTTTTGCTGCCTGAATATTTATTGGTGAATACTGCCTAGATACTACAAGGGGTGCTGTTAGCATCTATGCATCTATCCCTTTCATCTATATGGGATTGTGGGGATTATTCTACATGTAGGCACAAAGATTTCAGAAACACTCTGTGATTGCTTGCACTCAGACTCACAGAACATAATTGCACGTAACACTAACACTAGCTACAGGATTACAACAGTGCCATCTGTAAACCATCCATTTTACATGTGCAATGATAATATAAAGAGAAAAGCTGCTGTGAAAATTCTGATCGTGTTACCTTATTTGTGTTTCAGATGTCAGGATTTAGAAAGTTATAAGTATGACAATTTTTCATCTTTAAAGCATAGTCTCTTTCACTAATTGAAACAAAGGCTTTCTTGAGAGTTCCAATAGGAAGGAGAATCTAGAAAAAAATGTGTCTATTTTTCTACAGGTAGTGTCAGGCTCAACAGAGGAAAATGTTTAGTTTCTGGGATGTGAGTTTTTTCTTCAGATTCATGTGATATATAACTCCTTTTGGTGAGAACTTCAGTGAGAATGTCACTCGACTATGTTTTACAAAACTTCACAAATACGGGATTTGGTACCCTAAACAGGAAAACAAGTTATATTATGATACATGAGGAAAATGACAAGCAAACTTGGAAATTTGTTCTAAAGGATCTACAAAACCACATTGCATTCAAAATTTAAACCTGCCAATCAGTCTAAAGTCAAACTAGCCAAATAACTGGAATTTATTCTATATCTATTTTATGTATTATATATAGACTATACAAGCTTAAACTTTCTAGCTCATTAACTCTAGTAAAAGAAACTCATCAACACAGGACAGATTAGATCCCGAGAGACTGACCCAAGAAGCTGTATAGCATTCAGCTCTATTTACTTGCTGAGATCTGTGCAACTCCACCTGCACAGTAAGCAAGACCTCAAGTAGATATTTTGTCAAATTTTTTGACAGCTGTCAAATGCAATAACTAGAGACATTGTGTGCTTTTGAAAAGGTTACCAGAAAACTGTAGAGTTTAGCAAGCAAGAGAAGATCTGAAGAAATGAGACTTACTGTTTCTGAGCTTATGGTGAGCAACTGGAACTAAATTGTCTGTCTCTAAAGGGACTCTGAGCTTATGAGATTGTGCACATTGCTGTGCAATACATATCTATGCTGTGTGGCATAAATACTTTCAAACCCTAGTAAAAAACTAGCACAGGTGCTGCTTTTCTGCACCAAAAGTTCTACTTCAGTGACCTGAGGCAGGAAACATACATTTTGAAAAGTTCCACAATGAGATTAAAAACAAAGGTGTTGTCTTGAAATAAATAGTATTATTGATTACACCTCAAAGCTTTGCTCCTGTTATTCAGCTTCCCTATGTGACACTGGTTTGTGTGAAACCCACTCAGAATTTCTGATCTATGCTTCATATTATGTCTAACTGTAACAAATGGATTTTCAATTCAGTTATTTGCAGTGTGTTGATTAGCTAAGATAGGATTAATTTAGCCTCCTGACTACCATTTCTCTTTGGATAATTAAATTTCCAGTGCAATTTGAAGAAGGAAGCCACTACATATACTTGTGTATACTAGTGTGGCTGTGTAGAATTAGAAACGTGACACACTATCCCAGCAAGTGCATGGTTGTAATTCACCAAGTGGCAAATGGATTAATTTTAAGACAGAGTAGCAAGATAAATATACAGGTCAAGTGCTTGAGATTGCCATGGACAAACCATCATCATCATCATCATCATGAAACTATAATAATATTATAGTCCTATGTCCTAGCTTATTAATAACTTGGCTTGCTGAAGAAATTACCTTCCCCTCCTGTACCGATGGATGCTCTTTCTCAGACCCACTACTAGATCTGTACATGGGAAACACTCCCGTAGATACATCAAAATGAGATGGATCAGAAATGAAGTATTAGACATGGAAACAATTTATTATGAGCAGACCAGTACCATCCAGTTTACTGCTATCTAGATGGCCAGTTGGTGAGAAGGGCTGTCTGTAACAAGGAGTTGAGTAGTTGGGAGCTGTAAGTTAAGCAGGCACACCTGCAGTGGGAAACTGCATTTGCAAATTGGTAATTTTCTTGAACTCTGAGTCAAAATTCCTTTATCATAGCACAAATCAGAAACAAGTTCTTTTGAATCCAAAGATTTTAACACAGTGTACATGAGACCAGAATTAAGTCAGATGCATTCATCAAGGAATTAAGGATTATCTTGAAAATAATGTTTGTACTATATACTGTGGGAATACCTCAATCCAGTGTCATCTTTTAGAACTGAACTTGAAAATTAAAGATAATTTCACCTCTCTCTCTCTGTAAAAACAGCTTTGCCAGATTGCTGTCAGTGATTTGCATTTTGTCCTTCATTCCATAAAAATCTAGTCAGCTCTGCAGAAGCTTAGTGCTGTGAAATTCTTGCATAATATGCATATATCATGCTGCACATGTCCACTCATTTGCTGGAATGTGACAAGCTTAATAGCAGCATGAACATAAACCTTGCCACATTGGATCTAAGTGCTCATCTAATACAACTTCTCATTGCCAGCCATACCCAGTAACAGATGTTTCAGAAGTTATAAAAGTCCCAGAAGAGGCAATTACACAAAAACATGACAGAGATATTTTTACTGGCTTTCTAATAGCTGAACCAAGCTCTCTCCCAGAGCTTGCTCTGTGGACACATTGGGTGATCCAGATTGTCTGCTCAGCCCACATGTGAAAAGGGAGATGAGAGGACTGGTCTCTGGCCCAAGTGTACTCAGGTCGTGGAGAGCCTATGTCTGTACACTCAGCACACATCTATAAACTGACTCTGGACAGAACATTAAAGGACAACATGACACTCAATCTGCTATGCAGCTCACTTGGGCTAGTTCTCATATCTCCCAGCTATGGTCACACAGTTGCCTAAATTACACAGTAGTAAACGTGCTGCATCTGCATGGCTAGTCTGCTGGAGACTTGGGAAATAGCCTCCATTTCCTTACCTATATGCCAAGTAAGGAGTGGATATATTACTTTGCAAAGAGTATTTTTAGGTGAAAGCAGATTGAAAAGAAGATGGGGGGGGGGGAACAGGGGGTGGCTAAGGCTTTGATTAGAATGTAGCCAGGCAGCTCTGCTGTGGAAGCTGAGGATCATGTTCAATCATGGCCGCAGTGTACAAGATGTAGAAGTGTGCTGTCTGAGATTGTAGATCCAATCTGTGGTAAACCAATGCCTACTGGAACAGACAGCTGTTGTGGTTCAGTGCTTAGTGACACAACGAGTTCAGATAAAACAAGTAAAATTCTGCTTTCATTTATTGGCTATACAATTCTGCCCAGAGATTGCCACTTAAAAAAAAATGTCTTTCAGGAAGCCGACCTGAGGCAGTGCACACATTTTCCCATTTTTCTGCTGGATTATTCCTGTTTGTCTCCACTGTCAAGTCTGTTGATTATAAAAAAAGCAAATTTTTCAACATTGATTATCATTTGTAGAAACTGTTTTTTCATCAAAAACAGTTGCCTTTGCACTGTAGATAAGCATCAATATATGAGTTGTAGAAGACCTGAACTATAGCAGTCTAAAGCCTGGAATTTCTATCAGCAGTAAATGTTAGTATTTCACAATATACTTCTGTATTAAGTTTAACATACTCCATCAAACAAGTTTTATGTGAACTCACAAAAAAGGAAAGTAGAGACAATGTAGAGACATAGACAATTTTTCAGGCCTGTAAGCCATAGTAAAACTTGATGTGGGAAAGATGCAGGATAGCAGCAACCATAAAAGTCTCACAGTCTCCAGCATTTAGCAAGGAAAACAGATATCTCCATTAGGCTCCTGCTCATGTTTCAATGATTTGAGCTGGACTGAACACAATCTCTTTTCTGATGAAACTCAGGAGCAAGCAAAGAACATACTCATGCATAATCTTGAGGCACCCAGAGCAGTGCTACCAGTTGCTTCTTGGACAAGAAGATCTGGCTGCCAAAAGACTAGTGAAAGTCAGGATAATTGATCAGTTTCAACACTTGAAAAGAAATTGCAATGTTTACTTGAAAAAAATATTCTATCCAGAAAAATTTCTGCTTTGGACAATAGCATTCAAATGAAGATCAAAGAGCTACTGTAAGAAAGGAGATGCATAGCCATAGCAGGAGGCACCAAACTGAAGGATAGTTTTAAAAAAAGAGGAAACTGAATTTTATACTCCAGTTGAACAGGAGGACAAGTTGATGACATGCAAGACTGGTAAAGAAAGTAAAAATATTTAATTTATAAAAGGATGAAGCATGACCCTCACTGATATCTGAGGAAAAGCAATGATAAAGCCAAGTGAATAAGCAAACTGTAATGGACGAATTTGACAAAAAAGAACTGAGACAGCAAGTGTCTGAAACTGTGAGTGTAGTCAGCTGCCATCAATGTACTTGGGAAGCAATTAAAAAAGACAGAATGACCAGCTGATGAATTTACAAAGGGAACAATTATAAGGTATTGAAACACCACAAAACTGTTACCAAGGGAATGTCTAGGGAAAAGAAAAGTTAAGGGTAAATAAAGCTATTGCTGATGAAATTACACAGGCTCCTTGATACAACAGTAAAAGGCTTCCTACTCAGATGTTTCAGAAATATGAAGTTCTTTATCAAACAAACATGTTAAAAATAGTAAAACAACTGTCACAGGTCCAAAAAGCTCAGGAATATGCTTGATGGCAAAATGCCTCCAAGATATAGCTTTGTATGCTACACTTCTGAAATGCTTCTTGCTATTTGATAATTCTGTCAAAACCAAAGCAGTAGTCCTGCTTTGGGCCCAGCACTTTTGTTTTGTATTTCAAGGTTTTCAGCAAACTTCTGGTATGATATGGCTGAGACATTTACTCTGTCTTAGAGTTGTTTAAGTAGAGGTGATTCCAAATTCTTTCTCTCAGTATCTATCTCTGTATTCAGGTTGTAATGTTCTTTTAGGAAAGGGAAACTATGAAGTAAATACTACTATTCTCATGCTTCTCCTGACTGAAGCTGTTATTCTGACCCACTTAATTTCATGTTTGAAAAAATATATTGGGAATCTGACTGCCATCAGCTACTTCTAGTCACTTGTCTTGAAGGAAAATTTCAATTATTGTGTATTTCTGTATGTGATAAACTGATGTCTGCTAAGGTACCTACATCCTTTTTAATCTAAACTAGTTGTGTTTTCAAGCAAAATGCTGATGTTTTAGTTTTTGTAAAAGTGTTCAGGAGAATGAGAATAGAGCTTGTGATGTAATATATTTACTTAAGATTCATCAAATAATCTTGCAAAATTTTACTACATACAAAAATCAATTAATGCAAAATGAATAAATATGAAAAAAAAAACAGAGAACAATCATCATCATGTATCAAAGTTTTCTATTTTATGACATCCCCAGTCAACAAACTCTGCCAGATAAACTCAATTCTGCTGTAAAATAGCAAATTCAAGACAAAGCAGTGAGTGTGATGATTTTTTTCTGCTCTCTCAGCAGTAGAAAAAAAAGGATACTTGTCTACTTCATCAAACAGTGTTTATTCAGTTGAGGTGTTCTAAAGAAATGAAGAACATTCTAAAAAAATCTCTATTTGAAAAGTCATTTTGTAGAAAAAGAACTAGAAAAAAAGCAGACGACATATTTTCTCCTTACCAAAATTTCAAAACTCCAAAAATGTGTGCATTGATAACACTAGAATAAAGTGGTAGAGCCAAAGCTATGGCATTTTCCCATTTGTTTCTTGCAAAATCACTTTTTAAAAAACAGTAGAATAGCATAGGCATAAGATGCATTTTAAAAAAAGTGCTTTACTGTGCTTCAGTTAAATATAAGTTGTCAATACTGAACACTGGAATGGATCATTTTCACAGTACACCATTTTCTTTCACTTTGAAGCATATGTGTTTGTATGTGGTTACATATTCATATAGACATTCAGATTATAGTACTTTAACTGACTACTTCACAAATCCATTCACATAAAGTGATATCCTTCAAGACTAAAAAAACATAATGCTTTTGTTTCAGAATTGTAACAAAATAAGTAATGCTTAGTAATTTTAATTTATGAAGCAGAAGTTATTGGCTGAAAACAATTTCAAATAGCAGTGGAAGAAATAGCTGAGATAATTACAGTTTGCTTAATTACTTCAGTAAAAGAAGCTTTATTCTACTCATTAGGAAGCATCATTTGTGAGAAGCTGAAACCTTATAAGCAATTAAGTGATAAAGTCATAGCAAAGATTGCTAACCAATTTTTGGAAGAAAAGCAAAACCACTTCTTCAAAACAATGGCAAAGACTTTTTAGGTACAAAGTGAGGTGAACACATGGACACAAACACAATACAAACAAAAAGGGAAATGTTCTTCAATGAGACCCAAAACTTTCACACTAGAGCTATAAGAGCACTGGATTTTGATCGTTCCTTTAGAATGTGTTTTTTCCTCACATTTTGTTGAAAAATGTGTTTCAGAAATACTGAAATAACTAGTAAACAAGTCTGTGACTAAAACCTATTATGATTAAAATGTATTTTGGGGACTGACTGAGACCAGGGGGGTGGTGAGAACTTTTTTCCTAATCATATTCTCTAATCATTAAGCTCTCAGAGTTCCTTGTCCCAGAATTACTTTTTTTCTTTTCTTTTCTCTTTTCCATTTCAATGGTAGGTATGATAATATTCAGAAAGACATTTTAAGCTTGATTATACTAAGTTAAGGCACATTTGAAGTTAATGAACAATAATGTAGTCAGTACACATCAATGTAGCTAAAGTACCTAAAGATGACTTATCTAAAGAAGAGAGTTCTTTTTTTTTCTTTCTTTCTTTTTCTTTTTTTTTCTTTCTTTGTTTTTTTTTTTTTGTTTTTTTTTTTTTCAAATGACAGTAAGTTACACTAAAGTGCTGCAAGGACTCAATGGAGAAGATGCAGAAGGCACATATTTGAAACATAATTGACTGGGGTGGTGACTGAGACTCCGTTACAAAGAAATATTCCATTTAGTGTAGAATTTTTCCATTAGTAGCATGAGTAAAAAATGCAAGAGCTCCAAGTATGCCTTCCATCAGACAGGCAGCTGTGACAGCTGAGTGAAAGATGCATGAAGCACAGTATTCACAAGCTTTTCTAGTTTCTTGAACAGCTGCTGAAATTACCAAGTCTATAGAACTGAGTATCTTTAGCACTTAGCACATGACACTTCTCTAAATTGTACCTCTTGAGCCCAGGACACTACGCATCAATTCACATTTCATCTACTTCTGCCTCAGTCTGAGAGACTTGCAATGTAGATGACTGACTGCTGTGTTACCTAACTTCCATCCTTGTATTTTATAGTGTAGCAATAATTTAGCAATAATTTTTCCACTATGTCTACAAACATAGATATTTTTTCCATATACAGTGACATTGTATTTTTTACAGTTTAACAGGTTTAACCTAAGAACTACTGAACACAGACTATTCACAGGCTTTGAATTGTAGAAACCAACATTATTATAAAGTCTAAATTACTTATCTAAGTTAGGTAGAGAATAAAATTTGATAAGCAGTATTCACATCAGTGCTAGGCAGAAGTAGAGAGTTCGTTAATGCCTTGTATGTCCCTTTGTTGTTTTACACAGTTCACAAAATGTTTCAGCTTACATCTTTTATGCTTATGTGTCTGACAGCCACAAATTACAAATTTACCACAGTGCATCTGAAACAGTTGGGATCTTTCACAGCTCATCAGTTTCTGAGACACATGTGATACAGATATGTTTTTTCCCAGTTCTTCAGCATGTGTTGTTTAATTTTATGAACATAACTATTTGTACTAGGTTGATTTTCACAGAGCATAGTGCTTGACCCATTGAGGCAAGTGGCAAGTCAGCAGCTTCTTTTACTTCTTTGCATTCATATAGTTTTATTTACTTTTGTTAACAAACAGCTTTGTGTCTGCTTTTCCTCAGCAACATAGTTTAGTACTGTGACTCTGTATTTTCCTAATTGAGTGCCTCTTCCTCGACAGAGCTTCATATTCTTCTTTTCATGATGTATAAAATAGGGTTTATTCAGACAGTTCTGGCCTCTGCCTCCATTTGGAGATATCCAGAAAAAGGTAGCACTTTTCAGCCAACATCTCAAAAAACTTCGTTGTCATTTACCAACTCAAAAACTAGAGACTCAGGTTTATTCATTCTACTTAAGAATTTTACAGTAACCAAACTCAAACAACATCTTTGACATTCAAAAGATTCTTTAGTTCTGTCCTTCTTTAAACCAATCCTAGAGGGATGCTATAGATTAATATAAGAAAGCATTTATTCAGCTTCAAACATACCACTGACTGAGGACAAGATAAATTTTGTCCTACTGAAAATGTTTCACAAGAACAACAGCTGACCAATGGTAAATTCAGCTTCCTGGTACAAGGGTCATGAGATTATGGGATAAAGAAGTGTCTCTCTTGGTCAAAGCAATAGTAACAAAGATTTTTAAAGGATAAGAAGTGGAAGATGACTGTTTTAATACATATGAGAGTGTGAACTATATCTTTGGGGCAATGTTTCAGGGTTGTGATGGTGGAGTCTCGGATCTGCCAGGGGATACTTGTCCTGTTGTAGAGCAGGACCTGGTGAAGAATAAATATGTTACTGGAGCAGGACGAGAGTACATTTCTTTTACAGTGATTTTTAAGAAATAATATACAGTTAAACGATTCATTTAGATTATAGTTTGATTTGAAATCTTTCAGAAAGGGCCAACTGCGGTTTGATTGTTGTTGTTGTTGTGATTGCTTTTTTAATTTCTGTTGTCTACGGTTATGAAGCTTTATCTCAAGTAAGGCAACATCTGCATTGCTTCTATTGGCTGGTTGTTTTTGGGAAGACTAGTTTCAAAACACAATGATGAAAAGAAGTATCTTTTGTTAGTTGCATTGACATTGACAAAAGAAACCTCATCATGTTGAAACAGTTACACGGGTGAAAATTAGAATATCAGTGTCATGGCAGGCTGAAAAGGATTTGCCTCTTCTCTAAATCCTGCAGGACAGATACTTGATTAGCATTCATTTACTTTGAAATGTCATATTTTTAACTCAGAAAATACAATACGTGCTATGCCCCAAGTACTAGCCTTACCTCATGTACTACACAATGAAACCTAATTACCCTCTTCCCCTCTGCATGTTGAGATATTGATTTCAAATATTATAGAGGGATCTGCATTATGAGGAGGTAACTATTTCACAGCAATAAAAGAAAGGCACTGTGGAAACCTAAAAGAAGCAATTGAAAGTTAAAAATCTGATACACCATGCAGCTCCCAACCCTTCAGGATTTCCAGACTGCACTTTTAATAGTTCTGGGTAGAGTAATGTCAAAAGCCAGAAAAGCCTTAACTGACAATTGATTAGTTAGAAATAACTTATTTTACATACAGCGCTAAAGAGGCAGCACACAATGCTACAGCATTTTCTTTGTTCTTCATTCTATGAAGAAAGTCAAATGCTGTATTCTCATACAATAAGAAGCAGATGGATTTCCACTGACAGCATCAAAGGAAAATCAATAGATTGTTTTTATTGAAATTTCAAAATGTGTTAAATTGCATCCAAAATTATTTGTCCTATGGCAATCAGTAATACAAAGAATAATAATATTAATAAAACCTGTCAAAATACACAGTCTATAAGAAAGGTACATTAATGATATTGTGCTGTCATTTGCAGCAGCAGCAGACTATGAGAATTTACTGGATATAATTCTTGATATGCTTCAGGTTTCTTTATATGCTGGTGGAAATATGAATTCTAGCATATATTACCAAAGAGTTACTTAAAATCTGAACCAACAACCACTCTAAGATCTGATTGCTGTTTATTTATTTTATCACAGTGTGTATAACAGTGTTCCAGGGCTATCTGATACATGCACCAAGTAAAGCAAGAACCATAGATTTCTCAAATTATTCTTACACAGTAGTGCTTTGTGAGTACTCAAACGCTAATAAAGAGTATTCATTAGTGACAGTCACTTCAGAATCTTAAGAAATATTATGAGCACAGAAAAGAAATAATTAAGGTATTTCTTAACAGCATCTTTAGTTGAATTAAGATGTTTAATGCAGATACACAGATGTATATACGTGTACTTTGTGTAAAAAACATTTCAAACAATCATTTCCATAAATGGTTAACCAATAGTTTAAAAAGTGCTGTCGTTGTTATTCCTTGCACCTTGCACCAGCTGAAAAAATTTTGAAACAAGGAGAGGATATCACCTATAAAATAGGTTTTCTGAAATTTCTTCATGTGGATCTTTCATACTGTGGCACTTCATATGTAAATGTTAAATATTTATATGAGCATGTAAAACAAGAAAATTAAAAAGAAAATTATTTTATTTGTTCTCATAAAGTGTTCTGAAACAATGAGTGCTTATTTATAGCTTGATTCTACCATAAAACCCATCAATAAAGATTTGGCCACTTCAATCAGCTGTCTAAGCTTTAAATATTGTCATGCTAATAAAAAGAATCCCCGTCAGTTCAAATATTTAAATGGTTCTTTTTTTTGTATATGGGATTTATCATGGGAACAAGACACATAGTTTAAATAGTAATGATTTCCATAGGTTTATTTTTCCAGCTATTTATTACCTTCATAATCCTTTGTTTTGTATATGAAGCCTTCCGGTGCTCTGCAGCTGAAGCTGGAATGCACTTTATATATGAATAATCTTAGTTGCTTTATGAGGTAGTGTTTTGGCACAGGGATGAGTGTAATCGGCTTAGTATAAATGTTTTATTAATCTGTCACAAAGAATCACTTCTAACTCTAGACAAGAATATACAATACTCTAGAGTGTGAACTATGTTTGAAGGGTCACTTTATACTGTGTTTCATAGGTCACGGAACTCAAACTAAACTCAGCACAGGTCAAGCCATATGTCTTTTGGAAGGCAGGAAGGGGCATGGCTGGAAAGATCCTTGTATTTCCAAGTAGAGGCAGGAAGGCACCCTGTGTGAAATTGCTCCCAAGTAGTATCTGGGAGTGAATAAATATAGCTTCCAGGTTAGTCCTTGGAGAAGATCAAGTTGTCGCTACCATCTTTCTGGTACTGGAAGCTACAGTAGCTCCTGTTCACTTATCAGTGGATCTCTGGGGATGTTTGAGCAATCGGAGCAGCTGCTTCAGCTAGAAGGAGGGAGCCAAGGGAGAGTCAAACTGTTTCTTAGGAACTTCAGCTCTGATTGCCAGAGGTGTTTGCAGATGACTAACTCACTAATAATTACTATGGACATTACGGCTTGTCTTAGTTTTAGCTGCAGATGAAAGAGAGCCATTATTTTAGCAGAATGTTTACCCTGGAGGGCACAAATACATTTAGTTGTTGATTTTTTTTTTTTAATATTACTTAGAGAAACTGAGTTGGTAAAAAAAGTTATTTCCATATTTTTAATTACCTTTTCATTGCTGCATAAACCCACTCTACGTTCGACATCGATTTTTTTTTTTTCTGATCTCAAATCAAGTAACCAAGAAACAAAGGATACTATTTACCTTTTAAATCAGGAGGTTAATGGACTTCTTAGAGTCTACTTCCCAGTTAACTCCCACAGACCTCTTGAGAGATAAAGAGAGACTGCAATTCTGTTATTCTGCAGAGACAGGACAAGGAGACAATACTAGACCTAAGCACAGCAGCACAACACTTTCAGACACAGAATTTTCTCCTATGTAATGAATCTTGGCTGTAGATGATGTTCCCAACAGACTTATGAAACTATTCATCCTTGACTGTCCCCTTGCTCTTGGGAAAGAGAGCCCCTCTGACAGCTGGAGAAAGAAATTAAAATATCTGTCTGGAACTCTTAAAAGTGAAAAAACAGGATTTAAAAATGGGAATGTGACAGGGAAGTAAGAAGACTGCTTACTATTGGTGTATAAGATATATGGGGGATACAAATCATATTGGAGTAAGTATAATAAGGTCTCTACTTGACTGATATACCCAAGGCAACCAACTGCATGTAGGGACTGTGGTGGTGTTAAATATAAATGCAAGCAGGGGCAGAGATATAATGCCTTTGCACAACAATGTGGTTTCCCAGTTGCTTTGAAATGTATTTCAACAAGACATCCCAGAATCAGATTTCGTTTTCATAGCTGTTTATGTCATCCGGATCTTCCTCTTAACTTCAACATACAAGACCAGACCTTATAATATTATTACTCCTTAGAGCCATGATTTTATACATTGTGATAATACATTTTGTGTCATTTTTTGCCTCTAGCTGTCAAAGTCAACCACTTCTTCCAAAATCAGATTGCAGTTCTGCATGTTGAGTAAGACTCATATTGCCTTTTCTAGATCAAGTGATAACTATAGGTTGTAGCTTCAGTCTCATCTTTTTTTCAGTCGTTTATCAAGATGCTCCAGATTTAAGTGACCTTCTTGTGTCTTTGTTCATAGGTTTTAAGAGGCTTTTTGCTTCTGTGACAATGTCCATAGACTTTGCCTTAGTTCTTTAATTACGTGTTTATGCATTTAATTTCCTCCTTCCTTAATACTTTCATTTTTCTTATTGTTACTATTTGCCCACTAGACATCATAGTAGTAAATATATTAATCTGCCTAGAGTAGAGGAGATAGTTATAGATACAACCAAATGTATAATTTTTAAAATGTATGACTGAAGAAGAAAAGTCAAAAGACATACTTGGTCCAAGAAAGGCAACATAATGTTTTCCTAATATTCAAAAGCCTGTGATAAGGAAAACAGAGGACAGATATTTATGTACAGCAATAGGAAGACTTGAGGGTAGGAAAGCCATTCAGAGGGACCTGGACAGGCTGGATTGATGGACTGAGGCCAATTGTACAAGGTTCAACAAGGCCAAGCATTGAGTCCTGCACTTGGGCCACAAAACGCCATGCAATGCTACAGGCTTGGGGATGTATGGCTGGAGAGCTGTCTGATTGTGTAACAACTACATTGCCTGCTAATGAGTAAATTATTCAGTCCTGCCCTCGGTCTACAGCTTTTTGTCCCTAATTGCTAATTTGTGGCTTGAAAACACAGTGGAATTGTAAGTAGATTTTGCTTTTTAACTTTTCTACCTTTTACAAATTTTAATTTCTACAAAACTGAAATAAAGTGTTTTAAAGCAAATAAAAGTACTTAATCTTGTTAGCTGGTGGACTCTGCAGTTCCTTTTCTGTTCAAATAAATGTGTGTCTTACTTGAGAAAAAAATATATATGTAAAATGTGCATGTATGACAGAGTGAGTGGAGGTAATTTGTTGGAAAATCTTCTATTGAGTTGACATATAGACAGTTACAGTGGCAAACAAGGTTTTCATAATCATATTAGTTTCAAACCTGTTTTTCCAATAGTTTTTCATATAGCTGTCTTGCTTTTCATCAGGATCACCTTTTAGACTATAATTAGTGATAGACTTCTATTGTTTCTTTATTTCAAACAAGTAGAAAAAACTGCGTCCAACTAGAGATGATAGAGACTAAAGACAGGTGTTAATATTGATGGCCGTGACTGAGAGAAAGGTAAGCAGCTTGATATTAACTTTGAGAGTATTTTATTAATTCCTTCTGTTATTGATAATCACAGAATCATAGAATGGTAGGGATGGGAAGAGACCTCTAAAGATCATCTAGTCAAACCCCTTTGTCAAAGCAATTAGCCCTATTAACTAAGAAATAAGATTAAAAATCCTAGAAAGCAGAGAGTGTAGGGTATAAGTAAAACCAGAGTTTATTTTAGATTATAAGAAGAATTATTTTATTTGGATGATAAAAGGATCTATTTTTTAACATATGAGAATTTATGAAGTTGTAGTTCAGATAGAACATCAAACTACATGAAACATCAAACTTATTTTCAACTGCATGAAGAGGAGTCTTTCATGATGTGGGCATATTAACATTAAGGTTAAGTAAACACGATTAGTTTTGCTATGTTAATGAAGTGAGAGTAACCAATAGACTACAGTACTTCGAGGTTACTATGCATCATGTATTCTATACATATTCTATATATTGTATACATGTAGCTAGAAATGAATAGGTAAATTAATGAGATGACTTTTCAGAGCTGTTCTCAAAAGTTTCTTATCAACTTTTCCGCTGTTCTTTTTTTTTCCTAACTTACTGAAGCCTGATTTTGTAAGTGCTAACTTTGATTATTTAATAAAGTTAGTTAATATAGAAATTATTTGGTTTATTCAAATATACTTTCTTGTAATAACTATAACTACATTTGTGTCTATTCTAGGGATACAGATAACTAAATAAATCACTTCATTAAATTGTTGAACACTGAATATTTATTAGATGAAGAATAAATATTAGCCAACTATCTTCCAAATTTATCAGTAATCACTCATGCAATCTAAGACTAAAAGGATATCGTACAATGCAGTTTTCTAAGAAAGCGAATGCTGACAATATGACAAATTTACCACAAATCTGTGGATTCTTATCTCCTGCTTAAAATAAAACAAGTAAGTATTATATTCACCTGAACCAAACCCTCAATAGCCATAAAAATTAACAAACAAATGTTTCTAAATGATTTCTTCCTGCAGGTTCTTATCGTTAGGAAGAACGTGAGGAAACATTATGTCTACCTGAAGGTCTCTGGGAAGTTTCTTGCAGTAAGTTAAAAATAGACACAGATGTGTCTATAAGAAGGAAACTCTAATAAACCAGAAGGAACACCTAATGTAAGTCTGTTGAAATGAAACCTGATTTATGTACTCAAATATGCAACTTCAGCAAATGAAAAGTTAGGCAAAGCTGAATTACACAATACAGTAAAAAACCTTTACAGTTATAAATGCTTAATTGTCTTTCAACATGATTGGATTATTTTAGAAATACTATATATTAACATATTTATAAATATCATAAAAAGTTGTTTTAGCTAATTATTAAATATAATGTCATACATTATATATTAATACTCTGTAGTATAAGTATCATATTTTATATATTTATAAATATGTTTTATAAATAATATTTATGTAAATGACAATTGCAAGTATTTTGAAAAAAGATCCCTTCTAGGGCTGTTCTACAAAGATGGTCATAGTATTTATGTGGCACCTTTCATCCATAGAAGCAAAATACTCTTCACAGACAACGTAAGTGATCACTTCCTATGGTAATTATATATTCAAGTCCTTAAGACTCCTAAACAAAAATTTGACTGGGCAAGGAACTTGGCAAGGTCATGAAAAAGGTCAGAGGCAAGAAAGGATTATAAGAGAATCAAATTCTTGGTTGTTGGGTCTACAGACTAGACTTTTAAAACATTAAGGAAAGGAAAACAGACATTTGAAAGTACATAAAAAGGTGTCATAGAATCATAGAATGGTAGGGGTTGGAAGGGACCTTTAGAGGCCATCTAGTCCAACTCCCCTGCAGAAGCAGGTTCACTTAGATCAGGTTGCACAGGAACATCAATAATATATATTTTTTAGTACATACCAAATTCTGTAATTAGCTCATTTTAATATCTCAGCATGGTGAGTGACCAAGAAAGAACCCTTTTCAAAGCTCTGAGAGCATATTTGGTTAGATCAGAGAAGGAATAACAATATAAGACAAACTTAGATGCTGTCACCAGAGCATTACTTAATTCTGATATTGTAATTTCATTTAATTTGTCATACCATAAGACATGTAAAACTAACATTGAAAACAGGAAGCACAACAGCATAATGATGTTGAATAAGACATCATATATTGTGAAGTATTTATTATATTTTTCTACTCTTCTGGAAGTATGTGTTGAAAATAATTTAATCTAAATGGAGTGGGCCAAAGTGGGATGAGAGAAGCTTGACTCAAGACTGAAGGGCTCATTTCCTGACACTACTCAATGGGCTGAAATATTTTTCATTCTGCACCAGAATGAAATAAAACCCTTTGCAATGTATTCTTAAAAGCAGACTGTGTCAAAATGTCTCTCTCCAGATCAAAACATGCATTTTTAGGAAAGTGCTCTGTGCTGCTGGAAAGCCAGCTTTCAGTCCTTGCTCTCTCTGCCCCAAAGTGCAGATTGTCATCAGGCTATTCTGAGCCAGAGTGAACAGGACCTATACCCATTTCTCACATACTCATGCAAAAGTAGGAGAATCATATTAACTGTCTGCCTGAGAAATTGTTTCACCAAACCAAACGTGCTAAAGCTTTAATATGGTGTACTTCAGAAGAATGGCTCCCAAGACCCCCAGCCCCACATTCATGCTAACATTCTTAGTGTAAACTATCCGAGACTCCTGCTGTAGAAAGTAAGGTTGTTATAACATTTGATTAATGTTTTGTAAATCAACAGTCTAGGAGAAGCAATGTGTGGAAAAGCAGCAAATGTTTTTCATGCTGAAGAAGTTTTACAGTCACAAACAACACAAGACTGATTTTTACCCTGGCTGTTACAATATAACTGACTGATACCATTAAATCCTGGTATCATTAAATCCTTCTCACAGTAAGTTGGAATTGAACAATGGAACTATCTAGACAACCCTTAAGTTTTTAACATTTAAACTGTCGCTGTAATCAAATCAATAAAACATTTTAAGAAATAATTGAATACTTAGTATGATGTAAAAAAAATAGCCATTAATCAATTTCTTTACAGTATTGATACCTCATGAATTACCTAGATTTTTTTTTCTGCTCGTATGAGATATTGATTCTTAGACATGATTAATTACCCTTGTTCCATTGAAATCATAAGTAGCTCATTAAAGCTCTAAGTTTTGTAGATTGAGAAGTAACAATTTTGCAGTTGAAATTACTTTCTGCTGATCATGACAAATACTAGACACTCTTTATACTTAAAGGGAAAATTCCAGTAAAAATTATACTGGAAATGATGGTGGAATTTATTTGATAAAAAACTCATCAGTTTATCTGTAGCTCAGCACACATTTGAAACCAAGTACATACTTGAATTAAATTAATTGGGATTTTAAATATATTTTTGTCTCACTTTTGATGAGGAAAGTTATGATGAACCTAAATACTTACCAGTGCTAGCAACTGTCCTAATAAAAAAAATCTCGGTAATATCTAATTATATAAAAAACTATCCCTACACCGTATTCCTTCCTCTCATTTTCTTTCTAGAGAACCACCATGAAATCCAAGATACTCTACAGATCATAATGAACTACCTCTTAGGAATTTTTAGTACTTCATTAACCCTCAGTGTTACTTAGATTTCAATTTTTCTTTTTGAAGAACCTTCTTCTAAGGAAAGGAATATTTAAATCTAATAATTAAATTCTAATCAAAGGATTTTTTTTTCCCTTAGATTAGATTAAACAATGTCAGATTCAAACAGGATGTCTGTTATGTCTTGAATAACTGATACCATGAAGAGCAAATCTCTGAAGGCTGGAACAGAGCTCACAGCTCACATCGCTGCTCTGATATCATAGTTTCAAAGTTAGGAACTTTGTTAAGCTTACTTAGATTTTCCTTGAAGAAGATGAAATAAAGATACAAAAGTGAAACCAAGAATCTGAGTCTTCATTCTACTCTTGTTTAGGGCTGAATTGATGAAATTAAGAGACCCCCTTGGTTTCACAGTGAGCTTCTGATTTTGTTCAAAAACCAAAGAGGAGAGTACCAGAGAAGGAAAAGTGGGTTATTACCTGTTGAGAACTGCAGTAGCATTGCCAGGGTGTGTGGAGATGTAGCTAGAACAGCAAAGATCCATCTGAATTTGAAATCGGCAAGTGATGTCAGACACTACCAGAAAGTGTTCTTCAGGTATGTAATCAACAAGTAGAAACAGAAGGAAAATATTTGACATTGTTAAAGAGGAGTGATGAATTAGTCAACAATGTCAAAAAGGCAGATTCTCAACTTTTTCTTCATCTCTGTCTTTACCAGCACGATTGGGCAAAAAAAAACTTGCTGGGCAAAAAAAATTTTGCTGGGTAAAAGAATTTCACAATGAGAACAATCAGCCATTGGAATAACCTCCCTGGGGAAATGGTCCATTCCCTAACATTAGACTCTCTTAAGATTCAACAGGATAGGGTGCTGGGTCATTTTGTCTAGACCTAGCTTTGCCAAGGAAGATTGGAAGATTCCCTCGAGGTCTCTTCCAATCTGGTATTCTATGATTCTATCAAGTTAGCTTTCAGGAGCTCTGAATTTCCCATGATCAACAGAAGATAGCATGAAGTAAGAATGTAATAAGAAGCAATATACTACGGTTTTCAAACACCAATGAAGTGAAAATTTGATGTCTTCTATGTATTTTCATATTCCCAGAGCTATATAAAGACAGACAGCTACTTACCTGTTGTTGTCTCAAGGGGCCATTAACTCTTTCTTCAGCAATAGCTAGTGGGTCAAGTTCCTTGATAAAGCAAGCATTGTTTATAGACATATCCAAATTAGATTTATCTGAAGATTTATTGCTTCATTACTTAATTTTAAAATGAAATTTATTTTAAAATATTTTTGTTTTAAATTATTTTTAATTTTGAATTTTTAAATTTATTTTTTAAATTAAATTTAATTTTTTAGCACCTACATTTCTATTTTCACTTACCATTACTAGAAACAGGGTCTGTAACCTTCAATTTTGAGTCTTAAACCAGGAATAACTTAATACCTAAACAGATGCAATTTCTAGAAAGATGACATTTTTAAATCCAATTTATGCTACTGTGTATTCGTTGAAGCATTCCTGGGGGACAATTGAGGGATACCTTATTTTGATTAACTGTTGTACGAGGATTATTCAGTCATAAAGAAAAAGAAACAAAGAGTAACTTACATATAACTGGGTGAAACAGTAACTTAAATGTACTATCATAGAATCATAGAATCATAGAATGGTAGGAGTTGGAAGGGACCTGTAGAGATCATCTAGCCCAACCTTCCTGCAGAAGCAGGGTCACCTAGATCAGGTCACATAGGAACATGTCCAGGCAGGTCTTGAAGACCTCCAAGGAAGGAGACTCCACAACCTCCCTGGGCAGCCTGTGCCAGGGCTCCATCACTCTCACAGTGAAATAGTTTTTTCTTATATTTAAGTGGAACTTTTTGTGTTCCAGCTTCATCCCATTACCCCTTGTCCTGTTACTAGCTGCAATAGAAAAAAGGGATGTCCCAACGTCCTGACACCCACCCTTTAGATATTTATAAATGTTAATAAGAACACTCCTCAATCTCCTCTTCTCCAGACTAAACAACCCCAGTTCCCACAGTCTTTCCTCTTATGAAAGATGTTCTATACCCTTGAACATCTTGGTGGCCCTGCAACACTATCATAGACTTTAACAGAAATACAAATATTCCCGTAAAACACTTCTTATTTTACTTGTTCAAACTGTTGACCTGAAAGGTGTGTTTGCATATCTTGCATAATTTCTAGTCTATTAATTGGCACATACTGAAATTGTGCCAGGTAGCACTTAAGTTAAACCATAGCTCAAAGCAAAAGTTGGTGCTTTGTTTTACAGAATCAGAGAATGGTAGTGGTTAGAAGGGACCTCTAGAGTCTATGTAGTCCAACCACTCTCTGCTAAAACAGGTCCACCTAGATGAAATTGCACAGGAATGTGTCCAGGTGGGTTTTGAAAACCACCAGAGAAGGAGACTCCACACCCTCCCTGGGCAGACTGTGCCAGGGCTCCCTCATCTGAACAGTGAAATAGTTTTTTCTTACGTTAAAATGGAAATTTTTGTGTTCCAGCTTTTGTTCATTACCCCTTGTACTGTCACTGGACACTACAGAAAAAAGTGTTGCCCCATCCTCCTGACATCCATCTTTCAAATACCCCTAATTATTAATGAGGTCCCTCCTCAGTCTCATCTTCTCCAGACTAAACAGCCCCAGTTCCTCCAGCCCTTACTCATAGAGAAGATATTCTAGTCTACTGATCATCTTAGTGGTCCTGTGCTGGAGTCTCTCCAGAACTTCCCGATCCCTCTTGAGCTGGGGAGCCCAGAACTGGACATAGGACTCCAGATGAGGCCTCATCAGGGCAGAATAAAGGGGGAGAAGAAGGTCCCTTGACGTACTGGCCACACTCTTCTTGATGCATCGCAGGATGCCATTGGCCTTCTTGGCCACAAGGGCACGTTGCTGGGTCATGGTTAGTTTATTGTCAACCAGGACTCCCAGGTCTCTCTCTGCAGATTTGCTCTCCAGCAGGTCAAATCCCAGCATGTTCCTCCCCAGATGCAGGACTGCACTTGTCCTTGTTGAATGTTATGAGATTCTTCTCTGCTCAACTCTCAAGCTGGTAGAGATCCCGCTGAATGGCAGCACAGTCTTCTGTCATTTGTTTCATTCAATGATGTAGACACAGCCCTCTACCACTAGATGAAGGGATTTCAGACTTCAAAACCAACATTTCTGTTCATTTTGAGGAGCAATGCAAACAATATTTTGTTTCGGGAAAAAAAGAAAAACAGTAATTATGCAGTAAGAGAGAAAAATATGTGGCTTAGAAATTGGAAACAAAACTTTGCAACATTCCCAAACTTAAAAAAAAAAGAAAAAAAAAAAGGCAAAACAGCAGTGTTTTGTACATAAGGATTAATGCTTTTGGAAAGGGTTAGTTTTCTCTTGAAGTAACACATATAGTTTGTAATACCAAGGGAAAAAAAATCAAATGCTGTAAATACAGCAAAATTCAAGCATGAGTTTTATTGATCCAATAAGAAAATCTTGATTTCACACCTGACATTGAGACTGAATGAAGGTTTCTGCTTCAGTGGACATTAAGGTTTTTTCCAGAAAGTCCATTATATCTTAGATTTTTCCCCCAATAACCTCCACCTAGACAAGACAATGAAGCTGTATACCTTCAGTCACTTGAGATCTTTGAAGTAAGTGAGTTTCTGCCCTTCTCTCCTGAGTCATGAATCTCTCAGGCATGCTCTAGGCTGGAGGATGAAACTGTTCCTGGCAAAGGGGCTGAAAGTAGTGAATACTCTGAAGCCTGCCAATACACTTAGTGAGCAGACCAACTCCTCAAATGCATCAAAAATAGTGCTTACTTTTAATCTGCTTGTTGCAGTTTGCAGCAAATATTCTTTGTCAAGGGAGTGACAAGTTATAAACTACACATTTTGCAGTACACAGCACTAGAATTCCACATTGTTCTATCAACAGTCAAAAAAAAAAACAACCCAAAATTGTTAAAAATGGTTAGACTAAAAACATGATCTTGTCTGAGACTGAACCATAGAACCTCCTCAAAATAAATATGACAGAAGAGTGAGTTTAAAGCTATGTGAACATGACTTGTCTTACTAAACTACTTTCACTTTGTCAAATTTAGAAGGAAAAGAACAGATGGCAAAGTGAAGTTGTAGATCAAAGATTGATGGGCTACACCCAGGCAAGAAAAATAAAACATACCAAGAAAAGTCTCTTGATGCTGAAACTCAATTTCTTGTACAGTAAAATTTATGGAAAGATCAATGACATTGCTTTGGTTTATTCAACTGGCATTTTTCTATGGAAATTAGAACTTATAGAGGCCCATCCAAAAGGAAAACTGCATGCAGTCACACTGTTTTGAAAGGCTTCTGACATTAAATCATATGGATTTGGTACATTCTTTGACCTCAGTGACAGGCAGTGACTTTGCTGGGCCGACATAGTATAGACATAGCTGACAGAAAATTCCCTGGTTACTGCTGCCAAAAGTTCAATTCAACAGATCAGGGAGAGTATTTAGGGCTCCAATTTTAGATATTAGTGAAGTCTTTATTTCTAAAAACAAAAAACAGTAAAATTTTTCAGCCTCTGAAACACTGAGAGAACAAATGTTTGGAATCACAATTGAAAAATTTTTACTAGGTAGTATATAAATTATATTATATACGTAAATACAAAGTATGACAATGATCTTTCATTCCTAGTATGATGATGCTTCTGGTAGCTGCAGAAATCATTACTGCAAGCTAGTTTCTTAGGTGATTTTCCTTATTTTCACATTTAAATATTGTAGGCTTTTCTAATAGAATTAGATTACCATAGGTGTCTTTTCCTAAAGTTCAAAGTTCTTATCAGGAAAAGATTTGTATTGAAGTCTTTTGCCCAGAAACATGCTTTTAGGCAAGGAATATTCTTTACTTTCAAATCAGCCACTGATGTCATCTAGTATTAAACAGTGAGACCTCATTATATTTCTGTTCAATTTGGTGTGGTGTATAGCCCATAAAAGTAACAAAACCAAAAAAAGATTTCCATACTAATTCTACAGAGCTTCTGGAGTTCTTACTATCAAAAGAAAAAAAAGGGCAAATTCCTCAAAAGTATAAGAGCTATATGCTTTCCATTACAAAGAAGATCCTGTCCCTGAAAAAATCATAATTCATCTATTGTTGCATGGTGACAACTGTTTTTACTGATTAGTATATTTCTTAACTTTCAGATCAGGTGTTCTTAAATGCTAAATCATACTGTTGCTTGTAAGAGCTTATTAACTTGAATCTTGAAAATAAACTTTAAAGAGTTTATTAAGTCAGTAATCATTATACAATCAAGAAAAAAATGTCTGTAATTATTCAAATTTAAAAAAATAACATGAAAGATTTTACATCTTGGTAATTACTGTTCTTAGATACCTGAGGGATTTTTTTTTAAACTGAGTCTCCAGGTGGGTGCAGGAAATTTTGATCATTTAGGGATTTTGTCATAAACTCCTCTTCCTCCCTGGCCACTACCCTAACTGTCCTTTTTGAAACGATAATTGCTGTGATCTTTACTGCTGTATTTCAAGGTTTACATAACAGAATTGGTAGATAAGGGATTTTTGCTTCATATAAGGATAAAAGGATCCTGATAAAGAGATCAGCAAAAGCGTCTGTCACAAGTCAAGCATAGATGAACTATACACAGAAGCTGCCATGTACCTTAAGGCATATAGCAGGGAGACTTGCCTAACTACCCTACCCCCAGATCAGTGAGGAGAACATCTGCCAACAGTGTGCAAACATTTAAAGCTTTCTGCTAAGATTCCTGATGTCTAGCAAGATAAAAAGGCCAGGGTTTGGTGAGGCACTGAGCATTGTGTCTACTAACTTCAACAGAAACCCAAAACACAGCCCTGTACTAGCTATGGTGAAGAAAATGGTCTGTATGCCAGCCAAAACCAGCACAACAGGCTTTCAGAAATGAATCTATGCAAACTTTGTCTGGACTAAAAGAATATTGTGTTATTGACAGTTCCACCAGAATTGGATGTATTTTTCCTTAATTAACCATTCCCATTTCTCAACCTTTCTAAACCAAGAAGGATCTTGGAGTCTTCCAGGAATGTGCAGCAATTTCTATGAGGTAGCTTTTTTCTACTAAGAATTGTAGCTATGTATTTATTTATTGATAATATTAAAGAATACTAAGGATGAAACAATTTCTGCCTTTTTTTCTGGATTAGAAATTGCACTGACTTTCTTCAAGGAGAAATATCTTTACTGAGTTTAGCAAGCAATTTACTGAGGTTTTTTTACTGCACTTTGACAGTAAATATGCCAAACCCAAAGCATATAGGACTTCCAAATACTTGAAGGATTTGTTTCTAATTGATTATATTTGACATTCTGTAACATAAGTTACTCTAGTGTGTTCTTATAACAACTTTAACTACAAATTTAGGGAGAATGTGGGCCCACTGTTGAACACAGAGGGTTCCCTGGTGACAAAGGATGCAGAGAAGGCTGAACTACTGACTGTCTTCTTTGCTTCAGTCTTTATAACCAAGGCTAGTCCTCAGGAAGCCCAGTCCAGTAAGGGTAATGAGACAATCTAGACCACAGAGGATCTTCCCTTGATGTATGAGGAAGAAATTAAAGACTTGTTGTGCAAGTCTAACACTCATTAAGTCAGTGGGACCTGATGGGATACATCCAAGAGTGTTGAGGGAGCTGGCTGATGTGGTTGCTAAGCCACTCTCCATCATTTTTGAACAATTATGGAGGATGGATGAGATGCTTGAGGACTGGAGAAAAGCCAATGTCACTCCAATGTCTTCAAAAAGGGCAATAAGGAGGACCCAGGAAACTACAGGCTGCTCAATCTCACCTCCATCCCTGGAAAGGTGGAGCAATTCAGTGTTGCTAATAAAAAAATAAAGGAAAAGGTGGTTATCAGAGGGAATCAACATGGATTCACCAAGGGGAAATCCTGTTTGACCAACCTGATTGCCTTATATGAGTGCATAACCAGCTGGCTAGATGAGGGGAGAGCAGCGGATGTCACCTATCTTGATCTCAGTAAGGCTTTTGACACTATCTCCCATAACATCCTCATCAGAAAGCTCAGACAGTATGGATTAGATGAAGTGATTAGTGAAGTGGATCAAGAGCTGGCTGAATAACAGAACTCAGAGGGTGGTGATCAATGGCACAGAATTGAGTTGGAGGCCTGTAGCCAGTGGAGTTTCACAGGGATTGGTTGTGGGACCAGTCTTGTTCAACATCTTCATCAATGACCTGGATGAAGGGACAGAGTGTACCCTCAGCAAGTTTGCTGATGACACCAAACTGGGAGGACCGGCTGATTCCCCAGAAGGCTGTGCTGCCATTCAGTGGGATCTCAACCGGCTTGAGAGTTGGGCAGAGAGGAACATTATGAGGTTTAACAGGAACAAGTGCAGGGTTCTGCACCTCAGGAGAAACAGACTGGGATTTGACCTGCTGGAGAGCTGAGAGTCCACGAAGATGATCAGGGGACTGGAGCATCTTCCTTATGAGGAAAGGTTGGAGGAACTGGGCTTGTTTAGTCTAGAGAAGAAGAGACTGTGGGGGCATTTTATTAATATTTACAAATGTCTAAATGATGGATGTCAGGAGCTTGAGGCATTCCTTTTTTCTGTTGTATGTAGTGACAAAACAAGGGGTAATGGGATAAAACTGGAACACAAAAAGTTCCATTTAAACATAAAAAACCCTATTTTACTGTGAGGGTGATGGAGCCCTGGCACAGGCTACCCAGGAAGGTTATGGAGTCTCCTTCCTTGGAGGTCTTCAAGACCTGTCTGGACGTGTTCCTATGTGACTTGATCTAGGTGGACCTGGTTCTGCAGGGGGGTCGGACTAGATGATCTCTAAAGGTCTCTTCCAACTCCTACTATTCTATGGTTCTATGAAAATTGTATTCTGTGATAAAGCAATGAAATGAATTTATCACATTGGACATGGCAAATTCTATAGACATACTTATTTTAATAATTTTTACTCTTAATTTGAATAGCATTTGGTTTACAGTGTCAAAGTTTTTTTTTCAAAGGAAACATACAAGAAAATGTCTCTCACTGTTTACTTGTTTCTGTAAGTTTTATGCAGATACATTTTCCCGTAAAATAAATTCCCCTATGATCAAATTGTACATAGGATAGGTCTACACAGGATTTACTTCATCAAAAGTTTTGAATGCCAAAAAATAAACATAACAGAAGTCTACCCTGCATTTAATTATTATGCCTTGTAAGAGATACATTCCAGTAATATTTTTTTTTCTTTTCAGTGATAAGATAGAACTAGAGAAAACATACTTGGCATGTAAAAGCCAAATAAGCATACTTTTTGATGTTTCATAACAGGTTTAATCAAAATATTGCTACTTTGAAAACACAAACATCTTTGTCCTGTTGGCAGATGTCTATATAAATCACAGAGGATTTACTAGTTGTTAATATGGATGGCCTCAATATCATATTCTACAATTTTAACTGTACAATAAAGCTAATTAGCTGGAACTGCAGAGAGTTGCTAGTAAAAGAACCTTTCAGCTGCTCATTCTTCTGCTGACATGACCATTAAAATACATTCCTAGTAAAAGTTTTCTATTAAGAAAGCATTGTGTTCTAAATATTTTTATAACTGCTTTAAAAGTTTCTGTTCTAACACAAGCAAATATTTGAAATCTGTCTTCACTGTTAGGTATAAAGAAAATAAACTAGAAAATACTGGCAAGTACTGTGAATTACATCTGTTTCCCAGCCAGACCAACTGGTGTTTTGGCAGACAACCTTGACAGATCTGTTATACTGGAGGCTTTGAGCTTCTTTTCCTGAGAATTTTGTTTCTTTTATTTTGCTAAGTGGGAAATGGACACTCATATTCCTTCTGTGTGTATTTGAGAATCTAATTTTGCCTTCAATGGAAGGCTCTGTAAGTATGGCTAGTTACAAATCTACATCATGTTATATTTCTTGGAAAATTGATTTTGACCAGAGCATTGCATGTGGAAAATATCTGCCTTCTAAGGAATAGCTAAAATCTACTTAAAGAAAACAAAACAGAGCAAGCTATACATAGAATTTCTGGTTTAGAGAGTGTTTACTGATTAGCCTTATTTGTAACAGATGTTTTTTAGCTAAAGGCTACTGGTTGAGTACTTCGCAATCTGGTTGGGAGCAAATAATATATTTGACCTGTATAATGTTCAGATTGTTCTAATCTGTTTATTTGCTGATAAAACATAACTGCACTGGTACTGTCACTTGTGTTAGTCATGTCTTACCCCTAAGACTGGCCTCAAGAGGACTAACCATGAAACAAATTTTTATTAAAAATGCAGATAGTCTCACTGAAAACTTTTTGGTCATAAATTTCTCAGTGAAATACATTTTCAAATTATTTTCCTACACAATTTAAGAAAGACCTTGAGTATTTGATGTTCAGTATGTATTATTTAGTCTTGTAGTGTGTAGTCAGTTAATTTGGTGTGTGACTTGGTGAAATTATATGCAGTTCCTGCAGAATACTGTTCATCTCAGTTGAAGGAGCGTAAAAGCTTTTAGTACAGCACAAAACAACATAACAAGCTGAGGAAAATTTATTTCTTTTTCCTTGTTTTGTAACAAAGATAATCAGCATAACTCTTCAGAAGCTACTGAGTTGGAGCTGAGTTGAATTCCCAGACTCAGACCTAACTCTCAGAATTAGGTTCAGCTTCTGGAAATTGGATCCTTTTATAGATACCGTAAGATAAGAATCAAAAAGCACAGGAACACAAAAATCAATAGAACACTTGGAAGTTCTGTCTATTCCTGTATTTAACACGTATCTAGTACATCAGACCTAAGTATCACTACTTTTCCTTATCTAAAGGTAACAGAAGGATCAGTGTTGAATCATTTTACTGTTTTTATTTTAATATCTATTATATGACTGTAGTATATCAATTCCACTTCCAAGTATTTTGTGTCGCTTTCTGAATGTTTTCAGTATTTTTATAGAGTTTTGAATGCAACTTTCTGAATTTCATAGAATCATAGAATGGTAGGGGTTGGAAGGGACCTTTAGAGATCATCTAGTCCAACTCCTCTGCAGAAGCAGGTCCACCTTGATCAGGTCGCATAGGAATGTGTCCAGGTGTTAAAGACCTCCAAGGAAGGAGACTCCGTAACCTCCCTAGGCAGCCTGTGCCAGGGCTCCATCACCCTCACAGTAAAATAGTTTTTTCTTATGTTTAAATGGAAATTGTTGTGTTCCAGTTTCATCCCATTACCCCTTGTCCTTTTGTCAGCTACGATAGAAAAAAAGGGATGTCCCAACCTCCTAACACCCACCTTTTAGATATTTGTAATTGTTAATAAGATCCCCCCTCAGTCTCCTCTTTTCTAGACTAAAAAGCCCCACTTTCCGCAGCCTTTCCTCATATGAAAGATGTTCCAGTCCCTGAACTTGGTGGCCCTGCACTGGACTCTCTCCAGAAGTTCTCTGTCCCTCTTGAGCTGAGGAACCCAGAACTGGACACAGGACTCCAGATGAGGCCTCACCAGGGCAGAGTAGAGGGGAAATGGAATCTCCCTTGACCTACTGGCCACACTCTTCTTGATGCATCCTGTTTGTTTTTAGTATCTAGACATTATCTTTGCCACTTCAAGTATTTTAGTCTTATGCTGCTTATAACTAATTAATTCCTTTTTCTAATCAATGTTTTCCTTTTTTGAAATGCAATACTCCTTATGGGAATTATTTTACCTGCTACATATTTCATATAGTATAGCTGTCATAGTTATGCTCATTTTAATCCAAAGAAGTAATATCTAAGGAACACACTCATATTTTATCACTGCCATTGTGAACCAACTGAGCCTCTTTCACATGGGCATTTATCATTATGATTTTAGTCATCTCAGATAAGCAAGGACACACATAGACTTTATGTACTATTCGAGCAGGATTTTCAGGGACTGTGAATTCCTCAATGGTAATTCTCAGCCTCTGTCAAAAACGTACTTTCATTGAAGTGTAAGACAAGACTATCTGCTGATTTTCAATATTGTTTTCTTCTGTGAGAAAATTTCTGATTGGAAATTAATGAAAACTTGGGCTCACCAAATGGCTACTTATCTGAGGAAGGTCTGCATTCTCTATTTTGGCACAGATGAGGATCATCTCTTCCAGTGTGAACATCTGCATCTGTGCATCAGTGCATCTGTGATCTGGGCAGCAAAGTTCATTGGGCTGCGGGTAACTGTGTGTGTATGAGTTTGTTGTTACTCACATGGACAGTAATATAATCCTGTAATGAGGACAAGCAGCAGAAAGAAAATCACCTAACTCAGCTACTTCTTTCCTCCTTTATCAAAGCCAGACTTGTTTAGTTGGGGTTACTGTGGGAGAACAAAAAGCACTCTTTGCAAGAGAAGATGTAGTGGTGGTTAGGCGGTTTCACTAAGGGGATAATGTGCATAAACGTCCCAGGGCTGTGGAGAATCTTCTACCAGAAAAGCACCAGAGAAGGAATGGACCCAAAGAGGAGGTGAGGGCTCAAACTATTTCCATCCCAAATCTCTTTCAAATCTTCCAGCTTCATTCCACAGCCAAAACCTTAGTCCAAAACACCTCTAATTCTTTGGAGTCTTTTCTCACTCCCTGGATGACTAGCAGCCATCTTCTCCTTTTTCCACAGACCTGCAGTTCCCTCTGCTGTAGTTTCAGTTTTGTTGTCCCAGTCATCCTGGATGCAGCAACATTCACCTTTACTTGTGCAAACACAAACTACAACATTGCTGTTTGAGGTCATGCAGGTTAGCAACACACCTGTTTCCAAGCAGTTCAGCAAATGGTGAACTACAACCACTAACAAGGAAAGGAAAGGAAAGGAAAGGAAAGGAAAGGAAAGGAAAGGAAAGGAAAGGAAAGGAAAGGAAAGGAAAGGAAAGGAAAGGAAAGGAAAGGAAAGGAAAGGAAAGGAAAGGAAAGGAAAGGAAAGGAAAGGAAAGGAAAGGAAAGGGAAAGGAAAGGGAAAGGAAAGGAAAGGAAAGGAAAGGAAAGGAAAGGAAAGGAAAGGAAAGGAAAGGAAAGGAAAGATTTAATCTAGAATAGGCCTGTATGAACAATACATTTCTCATGCACTTGCTAGCATAAGCAATGACTGTAACTGGATAAGGATGTCAACTGCAGTGTAGCATACATGTGCTTCATAGCAGTCAGTTCAGATACCAACGGTACAGTGGTGCAACAGGGCTTAAAGCACGCTGTAGAATGGTCTGAGCAGCAGAATGGCTGGTGGATAGTTTGGCCAGTCTGGTCTGTGTTACAGGTGACTGGCCTCTATATAGGAAAGTAGTTTCAAATTCATGGGAATGATACTGCAGTTACAGCAATATTCATCTGGAAGAACAAAAATTGTTGATCTTATCAAGGGGCATGCTGCAACATAAAAAAAAGGTAGTCCAGAGACTTTTTTGTGTTCACTGTTAGAGGAGTTGTAAGATAACAATGTCTTTACTTCCTCTAAAGGAAGCAAAAGGCTCATACATTAGAAAAGGATTTGCTGTGTTCATCACGATGCGATTTATGCTGCAGGGATTACCTTCTCTGCTCAATAAACATGATTTAATTAACTTGTATTTATACAGTTAACAAAAAACAGTACAGAATATAAATTAAGGTCTGCAATACAAAGAAAACTCGTCATCTAAGACAATTGTGAGAGAAAAATCCTGACCTCTCCCCACCCCAAAACCTACTCTACTGATTTTACAGTGGAATGCATGAAGTTATAAATTGTTGTCCAAATTTGCCAAATAAGACTGACTTGTATAAAATGAATTGAAATAAACTGAAGATATGCAATAGAGAATTGTCTTGCTATATGGAAATCAGTCTAAGTCTTTGAGACCTCAGATACCAACCATCAATTTATCAATGCTGGACCCTGCTAGAGTTTCCTCTTAGAGAAGAATTCATTCCACTAGGTCTCTGCTGTACCTGAGCTGTGAATTAACAATGGTAGCATTCAGGGTAAACTCTCCCTGACCTAATTTTGATAACATCAGATAATCAGAGTCAGATTAAATTGCTTTAATTTCCTAGCTTGTCACAGGTATTTATCAACTGAAAATTGAGTTAGTTAACCCCCACTTACCTTTAAGAGACTTGTTTTAACATTTTGGGTAAGTAAAGATTACATATTCTTTTCAAAACTTTTAATAGTGCTCACAGATTCTGACATCTCTTTCTGTCTAATCCACTTGCTTGTTATAGCCACTGAATATTCTTATTCTTATTCTGCTTTATTTCTATTCAACAAGGAAAATGAATGAAAGAAAAAAAGAGAGAGAGAGGAGGAAACCCCCGTGGAACATGTCTTTATTCAAAGTTATGACTCCTTACACATAGCTGTTGATAAGAGATCTAGCCATCTCAGCCCAGCCATAGCATCGTAGAAGACAATTCTAAGAAAATTAAAATACTTTGCTTGATCATAAATCACAGGTTCCTTTGATTGCCGAGTATTTTCAATGGAACAAACTACAATGGAATTTGTAAAAAAGTAATTTCAAAGTGAAAAGTCATAATGCTTTTATTAAAAAAATAATCAAATCACAATTTTTTCTTATTTTTTTATTGCCCTCTTTGTCTGACACTCAGTGTTTCACATTTTCATGAAAATAAAATTAATTACAGAAACTTTTTGGTTTTACTCATTCTATACATGTATCACCTGGATTTTGTAGATCAAGTATATTATGTATATAATGTAAATAGTCTATATCATCTATATAATCTAAATTGCATTCTAGAGAGTGAACACACTGATATCAGCTGCTAGAGAGCAGAACTTTGTTTCTGCTTTTACTTCTGTTAATCACTCAAATTACCAAATGTGCTGCTTTTAGTTTTTTTTTCTTCTACCATAAAGAGAGGTTTTAAGGATCCTTAGCTCCAAACATCTTAGCCACAAGGACTAATAGAAAAATCAGTTCTGCTCATCCCAGTCAAGACATATCCTTAAATGAAAGATACTGGAATTTACTACAAATCTTTATAGGATTTTTATTTGTCCTCTATGATGCAGAAGAAAACGTTAGTCTTGTCAGTCTTTCTGTCTGATCATATATTAGATGAGATTAATTTTTTAATGTAGAACAAATACTTATTCTCTTATAAATCAATCTGTGAAGTTTCAGCCTAGATTAAAAGCAATGCTTGTTTTCTTTTAGTCTGCTTTTCACTGGGAAACATCAGCAGAGTTCGGTGCATTTCTGCAAAAATGCAGAAAAGTATTTCTGAGGTCAAGAAAGTACTGATACATTTCTTTTTTGCTGCTTTTCTCTCTGCAGAGGTTACTAAGTACAGATTTCTACATTCTAAGTCTTGTCTCCAACGCCAAGCTTAAAGAACAGCAGTATTTCAAATGGTTCCATTGCCTTGAGCACCACAGTCACAGGATTATGTTTTCAGTATTTTTGATGTTACTGCACTTCAGAAATTTATGACATTCATAAATGAGTCTTTATGATCATTTGATGACTCCACGGTTGCTGTTTAATGGGACAAAAAGACTTACACAGCAGATCTGATGCTTAATTAAGTGTAAATACCCTCAACACAGAGCTCTTCCAGTTGATTTCAGATGGTGACTTTCTGATAAACCAGCAGCCATGCTTCAGGTTAATGAGAGACCATGCTCTGTGTAGATACTGGTAATGAGATGTCTAAAACCATTACATTCACTCAGAAACATGTGCATGAAACCAAATCCTACTTAAAACAGTAGCTATTGCTTTTCCAAATAGCATTTTTCTCTTAGTATGGTTGTGCTGATCACTGCATTACAAAATAGGGATAACCAAACCATGTTGGAATTTATCTGGATATACATAGCAATTTAATAATAGAACTCAAGCTGTGGAAGGAAGAGTGCACAGCTCCAAAATGAGGCTAAATTGGTCTGGTACTGCTATTGTAACCAAATTGCTTCTGTTGCACAGAAGCAACAGAAGCAATTTTTGGCTTCTCACTAGTTAAGACATGCCCATGTTGAGGTGCTGAAAGCAGAAAAGACAAACATAATCATGTGTCAGTAGTAAAATACATTTCTTGATTAAACAGGAAGGCTAATAGATTTCTTATATCTATGTAGAAAACTGAAATAACATCTTTTTCTTTTCATCTATATCTTAGGAACCAAGGACTATGACTCTAATATTACAAGTTCACTGTACTCTGATGCAATAAGGCTTAATCAGCACTTATCCCCTGAAACAATCAGGACTGTTAAAATTCTTTTCACTGTATTGAATCCTTACCACCTCACATGAACTGAAATTAGACTGAAACTGTACAGAAAGAAATAATTTTACTCTGAATGTACTGAAAAAACTCAAATTAAAATTCAGTCCTAAACAAATTATTCTCTTGTTCTTGCTTTTCTTCTCTATTACAAACTTCTGCCCCAAAATATCATCCTAGAGGCTAAAAAAAGTTGGGGCTTAGATATTTTGAAATCTTGATGTGATGATTCATGAACATGTGGAACTGAGGTAGACTAGAACCTCATTGGTAACAAAAATCCTTAAACTTTCTTTCTGTAAAAAAAACATGAGTACCTCCATCAACCTGAAGTCAATCTTGCACTGTTTGGAAAATCAAGATGTAATTATTTCATACATATCATGAGATGAATGTTACAAAGAAATTGCTGCATTAAGAAAGAAGTACATTTTTGTATGTTCCAGTTTTCACAGAATTCTTCTAAATTACGAGGCAAATGTAATGAAATGAGTGGGTTCTGCTTCAATCAAACAAAAAATTATGTACCTGTAAGGGAAACACAGGATGTCAAGAAAAGTGGAGAAGGAGCCAAATGAGATCTCAGAATCATGTTCATTGTTAATTTTCTTACACATATTAGATATCAAAGCCTAATATTACTATCTGGAATGAAAAAAAAATCTTCATAAAATCAAAAATTCTTTTGGACCTGAGCTCAGTTGGACATTTATTGCTTTACGTTGCATTTTGCCTAATTTATTGCTGCTTTTTGACAGATAAATTAAGTGTAGGCAATTGTAGCTTTTATATTCCTACTATAAATATTATGCTTACCATTTCATAAGTGTTTAAAGTTCAAAGTAAAAAATATACGCAAAATGTAGGTTCAAATGAAAGCTCACAATATGCCATATGAGAAGGATCACAGATATCTTCCTTTTCTTAATGTGGACAAATAGAAGCAGTGATGATTAGGACTTCCAACAAAGTTAATGTTATTGGACACTGTAGTTCTCAGACTTAGACATTTAATATTTATTGTGAGTGAAAGCACCATCTAACTGTTTGGCTATACCAGTTAGATTGTAATTGGTTTAGCTCATTGATTTTTAAGGACACACTAAACCATTGTTATCATTACACAATTGAACTTTCATACTGCTCATAAACCTTATTCATATTCATAGAATGGTAGGGATTGGAAAGAATCTTTAGAGACCATCTAGTCCAACCCCGCTGCAGAAGCAGGTCCACCTAGATCAGGTTGCATAGATAACATGTCCAGAAGGGTCTTGAAGACCTCCAAGGAAGGAGACTCCACAACCTCCCTGGGCAGCCTGTTCCAAACCTCACCTGAAGACTTCTACAGAAATCTTTTTTGAAAATAAATGATTTTTGATTATCCTTTAGTTTTGGGATGTTTTTGAGGAACTATATATTTTTTTTAAACTATATGTGCTTTAATATTCAGACTAATGGTCAGGAAGGGTGTAATTCATTGGTAGACATTTTGATGAACACACACAAGCTCTCATACATTTCACCATATTTACAAAATCTTGACTTTTTAGATTTGTTAGCGGTTTTCTACTATATCCAAGCATCCATCCACCTCCTGAACCTTTTCTTATGCAGATGTATATAGATTATAGACAGCTACCCTTTTAACTTTTTCTCTGCTTTGTTGAACAGATTGACTTCAAAATTTCTCCTGTCAAGCAATCTTCTAAGCCTTTCCTGGACCCATGGATATGAATCACCACATTTCTTCAGGTACTAACACTGGAAAGAATATGGACTTTTAATAATGTAGTAATAAATGATAAATATATTTTTTCTGAATATCCAAGTATTATATTTTTACTCTTATTTATGGAACCTCAGTATATTCAGGTTTTCATCTCTCATGACTTCTAAATAATTTTTGAGTTGTTCTATTTGAGGACACAGTTTCCTTTCTTATACGTACAAACGACATATGTTATCTTTATTAGACATATTGCCTTGTGTTTTGCTGTTTCATATTGAATGTGTCTGTTTATTAATACTTACTATTTATTTATGGACATTTTACCTATCTGATGTTCAAACCACATATACTGTAATCTTATTTATGCCTTCTTTCATTTTATTTTCCAGATATTTTACAGAATTTAGGTTATAAATCCATGTGAAATGCTTTTAGATATTCTGTAGCAAATGATTGCTTCTCTGTGTCCGATAAATGCATTTAATATTTATTGTATTCATTTTGCATTGCACTGTTTCTATTAGAATATGATGTAGTTCTAAGTCAGATGTCTAACAAATGCCTATTAGGTTAATTTTTGCCAGTTCTTTTTATACAATTAAACTTTTCAAAAACTATGGATCTATAATTATCTTGATATTTTAAGGCTAGAAGGGGCTACTATGGTAATTTTTAATACTGAGGAAATTGAATAAAAATCAGCAGTGGAAACTAGCTAGTTGAAACTGGTGATTTAGATTTGCAATAGAGCATATATATACATTATATACACAGTGAATCTCTTTTTAATGATAAAGAGTGATATAGACTCATTCATATCCCTTGGTAAAGTGCTCCTGTGTTTAATTCTCTTTATTTAAGAATTTGTGTCCTGGCTTCCATAGCAGCTGATATACAAACCCAGGATGCATATGCATTCACATGTCTGTTGTCATCTACACTCCTCTTATGCTCTTATCTTTCCTACCAGGAGTAGAATGAGTTGGGCAACTGAATGTTTTGGTGAGTCAGCCTCATATCATTTACACATGTGGATGCTGAAGATGAAAAGTCATGGGTCTGCACCTTATTAGGAGGGAGTTTGTATGTGTTGAGGAGCAAGATTATGTTAAATTCCAGACAGATCTCTACCTAACCAATTCTCTCCAGTACAATCTTCTATACTTCTGAAAAGTGTGTGGTATTTTTCTCCATGTTTGTTTCTTAGGATTGAAGTAATTTTTTTCTTGCCACTAATTTTTAGAATGTGTACATGGGGACAAGGTACATATACCTCATTATTTATGACATGAGTATCTAGAATAATTTTAGAAGAATTATGCAGAAGAGTAGAGACTGAAGTAAATGCAGATAGCTGTATTATGTAATGTATGAGTGCACAAAAACATCAAAAGACAGAATGATGACAGCTTCTCTTTGTGTTCATAAATTGTAGCTAACCTGTCATTACATAATTGACTAATATTCCTTGAAGTCTTGTCTTATTTAATAAATACTTTGATTCTGACAGTATGTTGTATATTTGTTTCAAAGCACTTAATTGTTATGGAGAGCATCTATTTGAGGATTTGTACAATAATATACCATTCTGTTTAAAGTTTGAGTACGATTTAGAGTAACAGAATCATAGAATCATTGCAGCTGGAAAAGATCTTTAAGATCAAGTCCAACCACAAACCTCACAGTGCCAAGTCTGTCACTAAACTAAACCACAGAAGCTAAAAATATGGTAGAACAGTCTGTTCGCTTCCTATAGCTTTATATGACACACATTGCTCATTATCTGGAATTTAGATTAAGATTTAAGGAGAGATGGGAAATAATTTTAAAGATACTTGCCTTAGAGCAAAAGTTTATCACATCTTTTGAATTGTATCCTTCTAATAGTTTTATATGGATCTCCTGATAAACAGAGAAAATTTTTAAAATCTTTCTATCAGATTAAGTTCTCTCCACATTCTCTTTAAAATAATTAGCAATATTCTTTTAAAAAAACTTGAGAGTTTAAACTGTAAGTATCCATAAATTAAGCAATGTTGATTTTTCGCTTTACTTTATCAGATATTCCTTAAAATAAATTACAAATTATTTGGGGAAAAAAACAGTTGTGGTTTTGTTTGAGGGTTTCTTTTTTAAGATTACAAAAAAATTAAACTTATTATTTTATAAAAATAATCTTCATTTAAGGTCCTTCAGATGAATCTCCACTGTATATAATGAAGGACTGTATTTCATAGTGGGTTAGGAAACATATCCTTCATTGTAAATATAGAACTAAACCTTATCACAAAATAAAATTATGTAAAAAATAGGTGAATTATATTTTTGAATCATATTTTTGTAGGTTCTTTCCTAACTTATGAAATATATGATCTCTCCTAAAGTACCACCTAAACATGGGGACTCATACAAAACTTCCCATGTATTAATGAAGTAAAAAGCAATCTGAAAAATACAGAAGACTAGAAATACTGGGAGTATAATAATAATAATGGGAGTATTTTAGTTTGTATTCTGTCAGATTTGCTCTTTTTAACCCAAATGCTTAGGTCAATCTTGACACATAACACGTATGAATCACTGCTTTTATTCTTCAAATTATTCCTGCTAGCCTACATTGTTTCCCTTTAATTAGCATTTAAATAGCTTAGTTTCCATGTATTTCTTTGCACACATTTATGGGACTCACAGAATTTAGAACATTTCATCATTTTTGCATCCTTTTAAAGATTTCTGATATATTCTGTGGATTCCAGAACTGTTATCCTTTGTTTGGATAAGAAGTAACAAATTTTCAATCAGCTCCTATTGAGAAACAGTAGAATGGCCACCTAATTTAACACTTGATTTCTCAAGCCCTTAAGCATAGATTTCACTGACTTGATATAAAACAGTCAGAGTTAGCTATAGGAATTTTCAGTGAAGGTAACTGCTGCTCAACATGTGCTATAACAGAAATATCAGCTGTTTCATACAGTTCCTTGAAGCATCGCCTTGAATATGAAACAAATGACTCTTAGGGGGAAAATTTGTAACAGAATTATTATCATGACAATAGTTAAAATGTAAGAAATGCATAATTTGCATAACAAAATCTATTATGTATAATGTAATCTTATTGTGGAAAAAAAAATCAGTTAAAAAGAAATGTCATATTGCTTTCATTGTGCCGTTTCATTTTTGCTATGCCATTTTGTTTTTCAGTTTTATCTTCCAAATAAAGAAATCAAACTCTCACTATTGTGAGATATACCTGTTACAAAGAGGGAAAAGGATCCTGAGAGAAGAGTCAGTAAGGGTCATTGGGAGATAGATGACATATTCTACAGGGAGATGGGAAAAGTTTAAAGATCGCTGGCGCTCATTCTCATGGGGGATTCAACATACCAGATATCTGCTGGAAATACAACTCAGCAGAGAGGAAACAATCCAGGAGGTTCCTGGAGTGTGTGGAAGATAACTTCTTCACACAGCTAGTGAGGTAGCCAATGATGGAAGGCACCTTGCCGGACCTGGTGCTTGCAAACAGAGGTCTTGTGGGGATTGTGATGTTTGGAGGTCGCCTTGGGCAGTGATCATGAAATGACTGAGTTCCTGATCCTCAGAGAAGCAAGGAGGAAGACAGTAGAACTGTTATTTTTTATTTCCAAAAGGCAGTCTTTGACATGTTTAGGAAGCTGGTTTCCAGATTCCCTTGGGAATCCCTCTCCTTGGGAAGCAATCCTGCAAGGAAAACCAGTCCAGAAAGGCTGGACATTCTGTAAGAAAATCTTAAGGTGCAGAGTCAAGGTGTCCCTATGTGCACGAAGATAAGCCACATGGCATAAGATGATCCCAGATGAATCATAGAATCATAAAATCATAGAATGGTAGGGGTTGGAAATGAAGAGGGAACTTATGCTGGAGCTCAGGATAAAAATGAAAATTTATGATCTTTGGAAGAAGAGTCAAGAGACTGAGAGAAAATTAATGATCTGAACAACTTAGAACTGCACTTAGTTGCAGTTAGCTCTTCAGGGTTGCAGGAACTCACTGAGAATCAGGCAGTCTTTCCAAAGCACAGACTGTTCACAGGCAAACAACAGTGCTGCAATGATGGCCTGAGTTACTGAAAGTGACTTCTGGAGATTTTTCATCTCATTACTGGCCAATTAATAGCTAGACATAATCTAGACATTAATGAGGTATGCAACTGGAACCACAAAGAAATAACATAATTAGGCCCTGAATTTAATCTTTCACAAAATTACATGGAGATGCTGCACTCTTTTATTTTAGATAAGTCTAATTATAGTTTTGTTTTCTAATCGGATTTTTTAATAGATTCTAAGATTTACTGTGTGGAAATACATCTTGGAAAATTACCTCTTTGCCTCTCAGGTCCTTCCAGGTGTATATCAGAATAAACAACCACACTGTGCTATAACAGCATTTTTAAAAAAACATTCCTTTCCTCCATGACAGATTTCTCTGTTCAAAGTTCCATGCAATGAAATTGCTAAACATGAAGGACAGCCTTTAAAAAACATGGCACTTTGGACTGTGTACAAAAATTTCTTCTATTAACACTTTACATCAGTAATTGGCAATTGAATTTCTTATTCAGATAGCAGCTCCTTGGAGAAGGAGCTGGTAGTTCTGGTGGACAGCAAACAAAAAACCAGCCAGCAATGTGCCCTCGTGGCAATGAAGGCCAACGGCCTGGCCAGCAGGTTCTTTTCCCCCTTTGCTTTTCCCTGGTAAGACCACGTCTCAAATAGTGTGTCCAGTTCTGGGTTCTTCCATTCAAGTGACAGAGAATTTCTGGAGAGAGTCTAGCACAGGGCCACAAAAATTATTAGGGGACTAGAATATCTCCCTTAGAAGGAAAGGCTGAGATAGCTGGGACTGTTTAGCTTATTGAAGAGAAGACTGAGAGGGGACTTTATCAACATTAATCTTATTGGTGGATGTCAAGAGGATGGGGTGAGTGTTTTTTCTGTAGTGCCCAGTGACAGGACAAAGCGCAATAGGCACAAGCCGGAACACAGGAAATTTCACTTTAACAAGAGGAAAAAAGACTGTGATGGTGAGGGTGAGCCCTGGCACAGGCTGCCCAGGGAAGGTGTAGAGTCCCCTTCTCTGGAGGTATCCAAATCTACCTGGATGTGTCCCTGTGCAACCTGATTGAGGTGAAACTTTTCTAGTAGGATGTTGGAGTAGATAATCTCTAGAAATCTCTTCTAACCCAAACCATTCTGTGATTCTATGATTTTTGGTTTGGTAGTGGCTACACTTACTAGTGTCAATGTCTAGTTATAGTCGTGTGCTCAAAATATTTGTCTGAAAATATGTATCAGTAATTATTTTTATGTCTGCAAACAATTAGTATTAAGTATAATTCACCTGCTTCTGTGTCTCAAAACTTCCACTTATGAAATACATTTTAGAAAACTGTCATAATAATTGAATGCCTTTGTGCTGGAAACATCAGCTTATGACAGCTCCCTATGGTGTTACAATGGTGTTACATGGGATGTACAGGCCTCTTTTAGCGAGGCTCATCCAGAAGAGCAGAAAATCTTTACACTGGAGAATATTAATGGGTGGTAACCAAGCTTCTTTTCTAACCAACAAAAAATTTTTCAGAAAATTTACAGTAAAAATAAGTAAATAACTAGAAAATTCTACAAGAGAAGTGTTTTAACAATTAGACATATCATTATCTTAAAAAAAACCTTTATGCTCAAATATTTCTCCTATTTTATTGCTAACTATTCAGTTATTCTTCCTGAAAAAAAAGCAAAAGAAAAAAAACCCAAAAAACCCTCAAAAGTTTTTACAGTGTTTTAATTTTGCTACAAAGATTTAACAGGCTGTCTGCTATAAAAGAAAAAGTAGTGAAGCAAAGCTGAAGTCTACTAATCTGCAAACGTTTGTTTCTTGAAAAGTGATATTTTTCCTCTATGAGCTTCTCACATATTACAACAGTTAATTAAAAGAGAATTTCTAAAATATCTTGACAGTTCTTTTAATAGCAGACTGTCTTATGTCATTGACACAATACATATAGTCGATATGTCATAACTTTGAGGACAGAGCTGATGCCAGAATACTATTTTTAAGCTTGTGCCAGAGTGTTTAGCCCTACCTGGAAGACAAAAGCTTATTTTATCATGCTAAATAGGTTGGGAAGTACTGAATATAAAAGCCAATGAGGAACTTTTTAAATTATTTTCTTGAAGTAGTATTATTTTTTAACTCTCATTTTGAAAAACATCTATATACTTTTTAATTTAAAAATAAATCTATCATTAAGGTCAACAAAGTAATTAAAATGGATATTTTAACAAAAGTATTCAGAAATCAACTGTTTTTTTTTCCTGAATGAAATATTTTGATTGACCTGATTGTTTCTGACTAAGATATTGGTGGGGGGGGGGGCATGGGAATGTTAATAAATTTAAACAGAAAATTAAAATTTTTTCCACATTTCAAAACAAGTTCCAGACTCTATTCTATTGGAATTATATATTAATTTGAAATTATGTGGAATTTTATTGTTATTTTTAAAAGACTATTAAAATTTGAACTAGTCAGTTGTACCTTTAGAGCTACCTTGTAAGTCCTGATCTCAGGGGTGTCTATGGGAACTAAAGCCTGTATTATTTGCTTAATTTCAAAAGCAACAGGACTGAGATCTGCTATCACAATTCTTCCAAATCATTTGAGTTCAGAGAGCACAAGGGGAAACAAATCTAAACACACATTACATCTCTTGCATGTTAGGCACGTGCTCCCAGCAGTTGATTAAGCTCAGTATGTGCAGGTTGCAGATAGATATTGGGATGTACAATGGGACAGGAAGACACTGTTCTGCCAGGTCAGTTCTAGTTAATTCCTCTCAGCAGTGTGTTTGCTCAGAGACAATAAAATTCAAATCAGTTTGAATTTACTTACCACACTGGCAACTTTGCTGACAGCTCTCAGTATATTGAGAAGGCAGATGGTCTGAAATGAGCCTAATAATGCATATTGTTAATGGTGAAATGGGTTTCTGGTGATTTGTGACTTAGCAGTGATAATAAGCACAGCGTGAGTTGATAGACGCTTGGCTTGAGGACAGGATAGATGAGGAAAAAATATGGCATTAGCAGGGACAGCCATGTACCTCTCCAGTCCCAAGGCTGCTGAAACCAAGTCCAGCAGCAGTAAATGAAGGCAGATTGGCAGAGCTCCCTCTCACATCACCTCAGATACAGCTGGCTCTATCATGGGCTTGGCAAAAGAGTGTAGAGTAGTAGCCACAGGTGCTGCAATATTTCCTGCGACTCTGGCATGCTGCCTTCCCTTCAGGAGAGTCTGGCACTCTGTCTGAGACCAGAACAGTCACTGGATAGAGTTGAGAAAGTGTTCAAGTGGTTTAAAAAGAAAAGAAATAAGAGGATTGTAAAGGTCTCCCTCCCAAACTGTTTGTTTGTCACATTTTGAAAGATTCATAAGAGCTTGGGCAAGAGCTTGCCTGTGTTGAGATTGAATTTGATCTCACTAGTGTAGAAGTCATAAAAATCAGCAGGTAACATAGTGCATATTCTATGCTTCTGAACTGTGTAAAAGGGCTGTGATTTATCTGTGAATTCACTATGTATTAGTTCCTTTTTTTTTTTTTTTCCTTAAGAATAGTTCATCCAAAAGTCCAGAGAATAGTGGGCAGCCTTTCATCTGTGAAAATTCCTGCTTTAACCCCTACATATAGTAAACAGAAGGATCTCATTTGCCATGAGGCAATTTCTCAGAGTGCAGTCTTAGAAACTGATGAAAACCAGTTTGACCAGGGTACATATTTTCATTATTGATTTAAAAAATTACTTGTAGATATGAAAAAAAAAAAAACCAGCATGATTTTTGGTGACCAGTATAATAAGAAAATTTTGTGAGCAATGCTCGAGAAAAATACTGTATATGTCTCTATGTCTCTTGGAGGGAAAATGAAAAAAAATCCTACACCAATTTTGATATTGTATTTAAAAAAATATGAGACTTTTATCACTGTGTGTTACTCCCCTTCCTTTTACAATCATAGCACTACACAGAACTGAATTGCTCTAACCTGCAACACAGATTGGATAGTCTTTCATGATATTTCAGTTTCTTCCTGTTTATAAGTTGCTTTCTTCTGGCTGTACAGATAAACACTCTGGTTATATCTATACAGATACATCATTGAATGGCTAAGGTCAATACGCTGGAGGTATCGAGCATTGTGAATTTGTGTTCAAAGTCCACGTTTAATAAGTCTTAAGTCCATTCAGACAGTACAAAATATTCCTCTTAATATAGTTCACTTGTCATCTCTTTTCTGTCTCTAAAGTAAATCTCTGTCAGGTGGCAAGAATTCAAGTGGAGAATTTTCTGGATGCAACTTCATCAGTGGTTTATTCTTTGCCTGTGATGATACTGTGGTTTGGAAAGGGGCAAGCTGGGTGGAAATAGAACATATTTTCCAGCTGCTTAATTTACTCAACATGAGAAAAGAGTGACAGTATCTATTGGCCAGTCAGATTTTCATATGACTGAAGACAACCATGAGATGTTTTTACTTGTATTTAGGCACTATCTGTATTTTATATTCATATGCCAATATCGGGATGCCAGAGCTCAAGTGTTAACTTCAGGTTCACCATTTCCTGTGCAGAACTGAGAACTTAGGTTATGAGGCTTTTACCTGTGAACAAAAGGTGATTTAAGGCATCCATTTAGTATATAGAAAGCTGTACCTCTATCAACCATTTCTGAAATTCTATTATTTATTTCTATATATCGTTCTTCTTTTTCAATTCAGCTCTGACTGTGTGCTATACAATTTATACAGCCATATTCTGTTACAATTTTCCAAGAAACCGTTTGGCAATTCCTTTTAAAGGAGTTTTTCCTTTGTTGCAATTTCCAGAAACAAATCAATACTTGCTTATTCTAGGAACTATTCATCCTTTCATGTGCCAACTTCCTAAAATATAGAGATTTCTCTTTCTAACCATATGCTTTGGGTAACTTTTTTTTTTTTGTATTTTGAAATAAGTTCAATGTCATTAATCAGGACTTATTTGATCTCAAAACAAAGATACAACTCTTCATTCCTCTGTGAAGAAAGAGAAGAATATTGTATGTTTTTCTTTATTGTAGTAGCAGGAATAAGATCTAGAATACATAATATTTCCTTATAACAGAAGAGAATCATGGATTAAATGTGGTACAAATGTAGGTAGAATAGAATAGTTTAGAAGTTGGGGGGCATTCGAGCCAAAGGAGGACTAATTACAAGGTTAGGGCAATCTAGATGTGAAAAAAAATCTACTGAATTTCCACTGTTGTGGTTTGAGTTCCATTGCCTCTCATACTTTCACTTCAAAAAGCCTGTCATTGACTTATCTGCAACTTAATATGTAGTAGAAAGCAGTAACGAGATCCCTTCTTAGACTTTTAAGAAAAGTGAAGAACCACAGTTGTCTCTGCATCTTCTTGTACCCCATGTGCTCCCTATCTTTATGGCCCTTCATTGGACTTGCTCTAGTACTAGCAAATCCAAAATCAGAGACATTGACAGTTGTACAAATGCTTAGTAGAGCAGACTAATCACTTCCTTTGACTTCTTGTCTACTGTCATAGTTTTGCAGGAAGCCACTTTTGCTTGGTAACAGGGGGAGAAGGCTGCAGTGCAGGTCCCGTAAAGAGTTCTCAGACTTTCCCCCAGCTCTGAGTCCGGCTGGGCCAATCTGATGCCTCAGTCATCACTATTTAAGGGCAGGAATTTGGAGTGTGTGGAGGGAGATGGAAGGGAAGAGCAAGATGGAGGCAGCCATGTGGACCCAGCAGCCACATGGACCAGGAAAAAGCAGGACTGGTGCTAGACCAGAGACATTCTTGCAGTCCTTGATGAGAAGAAGAAAGGGTGAGAGTTGGAGACTCCAGGTCAGAGAGAGTGAGCAGTTTAGACCTCAAACTGGAGAAGATGAACTGGGGTTGCAGCGGCCCGTGAGAGTGGCCCGTGCAGGGCTGCCTGGTGTGTGGTATACCCTCAGCTGGAGCAAGGGAGGGCTAATGAGGAGCACTTCTCCTCAGGAGCACCATAAGCAGCAAGAGACATCAAGAAAGAACTGACTGCAGCTCCCATTCACTACCCCCTGCACTGTTTACGAAGAGAGAAGGTAATGACACTGGGCTTAAGGCTCTGAGCCTGGGAAAAGAGAAAGGATTGTGGGAAAGGTGATCTTAAAGAGCTGGTTGAACTTCCATCATTCACCCTACTCTATATAATTTTTCCATTGGATATTTCTGTTTATATTTTGGTTTGAGGCAGATTAATTTTAAGTTTCATTTTTCTCCCCAGTCTGAATAGCCTGGTCTGTTTTGTCTGGGACCATAAGGCAATTAAGCCCTCTCTGTCCTTCATAAGTTCTGAAGTCTGGGGTACTTAAGTCTTTTGTCCCTGGATGGACCTAAACCATGACATCTACACTCATGTTAATACAGCCCAACATGAAGTTAACTTCTTTCAAGACTACACTTTTCACTCATCCTTAACTTGCAGTTCATCAGCATCTCCAGGTTAAATGTCTTCCATTTCCCAGTACCCAGTCTGTTCCCAGTACCCAGTCTGTTCTGCTGCAGGGAATTAACCCAAGTGCCTAATTCTACATTTGTCTTTGTTGAACTTCATAAAGTTTCTGTCAGACCAATTCTACAACCTATTCAGATCTTTCTGAATGACAGACCTCACTTCCAACATATTAGACTATACCTTTAAGTCCATCTTGTCTGTATGTATTTTTGCTCTTTTTGTGTGTGTATGCATAATTACTGGCATCCACAAAACATTATTTAGCTCCTCTGATTCAGACACTCATTTAATAACTAATAATTAATAGCCACCACCTCAATTTTTTTCAGAAGAATCACTTGGAATGATTAACTCCCCTTCATATTCTGTCCTTCACTTTAAAAGTCCTCTGATTTGTTGAGGAAGTTATCTTGTTTGCTTGCTGCAAGAGCTCTGATTGACCTCTGTAGAAAAACAAAAATAGAAGATAGCACCTCAGAAGAGGCATCAAAGACAAGGAACACAGCTCTGGAAAAATGAAAGACTGATGGCAGATAAACCCAGGCAACCTCAATACTTAAATTAACAAAATCTTCTTATATTTATGAATTGAGTAATTAGCCTTAGAGTTTTCTGCTAAATATCAGATCTCATGTTCAAAGTTTAGACTTCTTTTTTTTTTCTCCTGCTTTTTACGTACTTTAGTATTGGATGTTATTTTATTAAGTGATCTTATTGCTGGAGTATAGAACTTGCTGCAAAGATTACATTTTAGGAACATGCTTATTACTTTGCTTTTGTCTGAGCTGACATCTGCTTGAAAACTACTGTCTTGCTGTCAGTGATGTAGGAGATAGAAGGACTTGTTACTACTCCCTAATTATTTTTTGCTTCCTGTAACCAGATAGAGTAGAATAGAGAAAGTATCCCCTGTAGTGCTTTGGTTATTTGAACTCAAGAAAACAAGCAGATCAAATGCTTCCATCAGTACAGCCACTGTGTCTGAATTGCTGTTATCAGCAGAGTAAAACAGTCAAAAATTAGAGTTTAACAGATCCAACAGTGTGAAAACATAGCCTCTGTTAATATATTATATTCTTTCCCCTGTAGAGTTATTACAAGTCAGAAGAGCAAAAACTGAATATGGTTCCATGGGAATAAATACTGTTCTCATTCAGAATTCTTCACTCCATTCTCACAGTATGCTGAATATGTACTGCTAAGCTTTACTCTGAAAGATATCTCAGGATGCTTTTAGATTTTTGATACCATCATTCAAGATTCCAGATTTCATGGCTTATTGGAAAAAACATGCCTTAGCTTTGGACAAACTTGCAGTTCCTGAGGTTGATTGAACTTTGTTAAGGATGCCCAGTAACTGAGTAATTGTCAGCCCCCAAAGCATGAACTCCTCTGTACTTGTCAAGTAATTCCAACTATGCATTGGAAGCCAATACAATAAACTTCAAAAAGTACAGTTCTTTTGTGATACAATTTGACACTCTACAGTTGAGTATCTCCCTGTAAGAGTGTGGAACTGAGGAAAGCCATGTTTTCATCTTTGAGATTCCATAAAATGCAAAAAGAAAAAAAAAGGAAGTGTAGGAGGTTTCAACCCTCTTCCTCTTTCATTATATGTTTATTTTATTACATATTTAAACGAGAAAAAGAGACTGCTTCACAGTGAGCTGAAAGGTTGAAAAAAAAGGAAATGAAGAAGAAAAGGGAGAATTTGCAAAAGAAATTGCCCCCACAATTGCTTCAGTAATTTTTTACCTTTTGTTCCATTGCATATGGTTTATTTTGTGTGATGAGAGATGGCTAGAAATAGAGTGCAGCAGTTGCACTATAAGTGTAATCACAATTTAACATGCTAACAACTAGCCATACTAATTGTTTCTCCAATAAGATCTAATACCTTTGTATTAACACGGCTGACTACATTGATGTCAAGAGCAAATGTGTCATTGAGCTCATTTATGAAGCAGAAGAATGAATTCTCTCACTAAATCCCTGGACCATCAAATAGCATTTTCTAGTCTCTGATCTCCAGCTCTTTTTTGTTTAGCAACTTCAACGAAACTCTCTTTCTTTTAGCTTTCATTTTCGTAATATCTGCTGTTATAAAAAGGTCAACTAGAACAAAAATGCTTGGTTTTTAATCCCAAAATTGACTCTGTTTTCCAGGATGAAAACTGTCTTAACTTTGTTGTTCTTTCTTGGATCTTTCAGCTCTTGATTTTTCTGTTGTTCCCAATTTTCTCCTGTAAAGAAGTTCCTACAGTAAAGGAGTTTCGAGTAGAAATAAGGACATGAGAAAAAATTGAAGATGTACCTGTAAGGTATAAAGAGCGAAATGGAAGGCTTACGTTCTTGAGTTATAAAGAATGGTTATCACACCAAGACAGTATGTGATACTCCCCAGGCTTGGACACAGATTCCATGACCAAATTATCCTCAGGCCTTTTGTACCAAGAAAATGTATAAGTTCATAAATTATACCATAGTGATACTGCATTTGGTAACTGAGGTATCTGTGTCATACTGCAATGGTATAAAGTTTAGAGGAAGAGGTAATATTTTCTGTTTGGTTAAATAAAATGAATTGGAAAAAAAAAATAATATAAGCTTTTGGGAACCCAAGACTGCATCTCTTTAGGATTTGTCTGCTTTTGGGTTTATTTTGCTTTTTGTAAAAAAGTAAGAGCTGGAGAATAAGACTGCAGAAAAAAAAAAAAAGGCAAGAATGTCAGAATCTTTCTGCTTCTGTAAAAAAACATAGGATATAAATACTCTTTAAAAAGAGACAGGAGGGAATCATGACACTAAAAATATAATATTCTGACAAACACATGTACAATAGTCTAACTTCTAAGCAGTAAGTATTTTCTTCCTGCGTTACCTTTTGTAAAATACATTTGAATGTATTAATACAAAATTTCTTAATTACATATGACAGCAACTATATTTACTATATATACATTATATCTCATTTCCAATTAAGATATAGCTTAAAAGAACAAAAGCCCGAGATTTTTGTGGCTTCTATTTCAGATTCATTTTTACTCCTCTTGTCTGCATGTCTCCTTATCACTCTACCTGGAAGGATACTGGGGGGCTGCAAAGACACTTATGTGCATTCATTATTTCACCTGTAGCTATATTTCTTTTCTCTGTTGATTTTTTTTTGAGAATTCTGAATTATAAACTCTATCTGCTTTGCATGAAAATGGAATGTTCCCACCAAAGGACAGTTTGAAATTGCAAATGTTTTTTTATTTCATGGAAATATATTTTATGCTCTTTCAAAATAGAGGAAAAAAAAAACCCCATATCACCTGATCATTGACTTTTATTAAAATTAAACTCTGTTTAAGCTTCTAACACTTACAGTAAACTCTTGGTATATGTTTATAGAAAAAGGATTTTGTTCTAATCTTAGAAGCTAATAATAAATGAATAGATCTGAATATATCAACATTATCTGAGGACTCAGGTGAATTGTGTGTCTGTGCATTGGGTATATACTTCCTTTTTCTTGAATGGTTCATTGGAAAAATAATTATCATCACTCATCGATCTTCCAACATTTTTCCAGCACTGCCCTAGTTTTTAAGAAGCATTTTATATTCCTGCACATTTTTCTTATTCCTCTGACAGCACTGAAACTAATACATTTTATTTCAACTTATTCTTTAAAAGGAATTGAATATTCTTGTCTAGGGACCTGTAAGACTTAATGTGATGAAAAATTTTTAGAGATGTCCCTACACAAAATGTTTTGTTAGTCAGAGTTAGAATAACTTTTCTGCTTGAACCATGTAACATATGTGAGTTACTATCAGTACAATTCTTGGCAGTTTCTCTTTGGAGGATTTTAATCTATTGTTACACAGACAGCTTTCCTGAGCTATAAATTCTGCACTTTGACTTTGAAGAGCAGCACTGGTTCCTTTTAAATCAGTCTGTTGGTCTTGCATCATAGTCTTAACAGAAACATCCTAGTACCTTTCTATGTCACATTAAATGAAGTAATCAGCATCTTTCAAATCATGTGTACTTTACTGTAGTGGAAAACATTTTTCTCCTCCACTTTCACATAAGACATTCCTGACTACCCATTTCCCAGCAATCTCAGTCTGAATGTGTTTCACCTATGACAAGTAGTGGTCTAAGTTATATTTATGGATATTATACTAGTTTTCTACTGGAATATTGTCATTTCCAAGAGCCTGCACACTGGTAGGCAAAATTGTGTTACATTAATCAAAACCTTCAGCTTCTTTTGCAATTTAATGCTATCTCTAACATGTTGCGTACATCAGTCTGACCACTTGTTTGTTTTCTTGCTACATTCCCATTCCATACACCTCCCTAAATTTTCATTGTTCTTTCCTTTCTTATACATTTCTTGCCTCTTTTTTTCTTTAACAGTTTCTCTTGCCATCCTTTGAGCTTGCACGACTTCATTCTCTCTAACACTGATCATCCTAACATATCCATACTAAATAGTTCCCTCCTCACTGTCAAATCAGACATTTTTTTTGAGGGACGATCTTCTTTTTCTTAATTAAAATAAAGGAGAGTGTGCACTTTTAGAGAACTATAATGATTATGCACAGAGTCTTGAAGTTATGCACTATTTAGCAACACAATCTTTCTGCTGAGTGACAAAGACGGATGCAAAGTAAGGTAGAGCTACACTGAAATGCAAGCATACTGGGTTTTGCAAGGATACTTAGTTGTTTGCTATCTACAGTCATCTATCCACATAACCAAGATGAAAAAACCAAAAATGTCTCTGTAAAAGTCCGACCTGTAACCCTGACCTATCTCTATAGTAACTAGAAAATCTAAGACTTTGGAAGAGATATCTCAGGCTACTTCAACAGCAGTAGTTGATTTTAAAGGAATTTGAAAATTATTATGTCTCACATATCCAAATGTGTCTATCAAAAGGGTTGAAATACTTTAAATTGATTGCTTAGGCTGGATTCCATATAGTAGGACTCAAAATAATTTTTGAATGCTTACTCCATATCTAGGACAGTCATTGTCACATGCCCAAGATAATAAAGCCACCTATATTGCTTTCCTTGGGCCCCTACAAAGACAAATAACTGCTATAGAATGTTTTTCTTTTCAAGCATGAAATAAGGCAGCAGCATCTGCTTGTTGTATGCAAGCAGTGCAAGGTTTTCCTATACTGGTAGCACTTTGCTAATTTTTGTTCCATAGAATCATAGGATGGTAGGGGTTGGAAGGGATCTTTAGAGATAATCTAGTCCAACCTCACTGCCAAAGCAGGTCCACCTAGATCAGGTCACAGGTTTACCTATGTCATAGGGATGACGCTAAACAGTTAAGAGGAGCAGAATAAAGCATGTGACCACAGAAGATCAAGGTAAACTGCTAATATGAGAGTGAATTCCTGCTCACATTGTCCTCTAATCTTAGCATGTGAAAATTTGTGGGCTTTCTCTAAATCTGCTTCTTTGACATTTCCTGATTTTTTGCTTCCTAGCTCATTTTTCTTATTATTCTGCATTAGCTGTAAGCCATGGAGAGGTGAACCTCCATCTCCTCAAAAAATCTGCAAACCATTTTGTGTTATAGTATACTGAGCTTGAATAGCACAAGCCTACTGTTCCTGAAAGTAGAACATCCTGCTATATAGAGACATCCTTCAACTTTGAATAACCTCATGATCAATTGTCTCCTATCTCTGTCTTTCTACTATGACTTAGTCAGATTTCAGAGTACATTTTGTACTATGCAAAATCTGAAAGTGAAATAAGGAGACAAAACAAGTACTTAAGAGACAGAGATTGTTTTCTTTCATTCAAGCTATGTAACTTATTTTGTCACTTGTTTTGTGTACAGCCTGTGGATTTCTTCTACTGAGCCTACTTAAATGACAAAAAGCATTGTCTCCTAGGAAAATGAGAAAGTAAGAACTAATAGAAAAAGCACAGTGTGCTTTTGTGTCTTTTCACACACAAAAAAAGTCAGCAGTATGAAATAATAAAGTAGATTAGAGTTTATCTAAATCTTATTTATTAGGTTTCTTTGCATCCTTTTAGTCTAACTTTTCTCTCTTTTTGGATAGGTGGTTTATTCTTGAGCAAAGGTATCTGCTTCAAAGCAATGATTCCTTCCAACTCAGTCAATACCAAGACTGGCTGAAGAAGTACCCTTGAGGCAATATAACGTTTTCTTGTCCTCTTGTGGCAGGAATTGGAGCATTTGCATAGCCTCTGCAGTTCACAGAATCATGAAGTAGCTGAGGTGAGAAGACCCTCCTGAAGACCATTTAATCCTTCACAAAACACAGTTACTTAAAGGTGGATGGACCTCCAAGGAGTGAGGCTCCAAAGCCGTATGTGTAAACTGAGCTAGTCTTTCACCACAAGCACAGTAAAAAAGTGATTTCCTATGTTTAAATGGAAGTTCACTAGAATAATAATCTAAAAATTGTATCAGATAGTGAATTCTTACATCAAGTAAGTTAGTTAACACAGAATAACCTCCATCAAATTAGTTACCTTTACTCTTTTTTTTACATTGACGTTAATTATGGCTCAGAAAACTCAACAGGCATAACTTCTTACAGCTCAGGAAATCATGACTCATTTTTTCTCTTGACTTTTCTCAGTAAAGCAGACTATCAGCATATTAGATTGTTGATCTGAGCTAGTTTATAGATGAAAAATTGAAGAGGTATTTTTTTCTTTCTTTTAAGGATTTTCAATGAACCAAAGTTCTTCCTGAAAGGGATGATGGAAATTAATAAAGAGACTCTGAAATGAACTTGATAGAAACAACACAGAAAATCAATAACATCTATGATCTCATATGGAAGACAAGAAGACACGGTCTTTCCAGAGAAAAACCACAGATTAAATTAGTTTGTCTGCAAAGGATAAAAATGTAATGAGGTACAAAAGAAAAAAGGTATCTGCAGAATTGTTAGACTTGGTGGTCATGGAAACCACAAAGAGGAAGTATGGTGTTTACTATGGTATTTTGGTGCTAGTTCAGTACATATAAGTTTTTGGTAGCCCAGTTAGTATATTGGACAACTATGGCACACTGTGTAAGTGGATTTGTGAAGATCCGCTATTTCAGCTCTCAGATATGAATATTTCTGTCATTATTAAAGGTGCATAATAAGGTCTTTTGACTGATAGGTTTACGAGAATTACTCAAGCAGCTGAGATTAGGTGAGCTGAAAAATGTTGCAGCCACATTAATCTGTCCATCTTTGGACTCAAAAGGTTAATAGCATGTTCCTGGACTTTCTAAGTTTCAAGGTATCTGTTAACCATTTCTACAGTTAATGAGTCTCTGCTTTGAAATATACTTTTCTCTCTCTTCACCAGTTCAAATATATGGATGATGTATGTGGATAGACTGTAATGGTTCAATTTATGCTGTAGGTCTAAGGACAGCTGGTGAGAACACACAAATGGGCATTTACAGAGACTCAGATTGCCATTTACAGTTATAACACTAACAAGGGGTGCAAATTCTTCTACTCCATTCTACCGACACAATATTTTTCTGTAACACTAACTTTCTTCTACTGGACTGTTGTGGAGTTTTTTTTCCATCTATTCTATATAATCATATCCACATGGTCCACAATGGTAAAATGGAACCTGAGAAGTTACAATGTTGCTGAGGAGCCAATGGAATATAAACAATTGTGGGCATGTAACTGCATTTGTGCATATCAAAGCATGTGAATCCAAGTTTATGATAGTTTTATATGGCAGTAGAAAAACATATGAAATGCAGTCTAATGAAGGTTTGTTGTTGTGGACAGATGTTACTTGGCATTGCAAAAAACATTATTGTATGAACTGATCTGCTGACCTTTGAGTAATTTTGAACCAGCTCCAGCTGTTGTGACTGCAACATATTTGATCTGGTAGAAGGAGTTCCAAAGTCTACTTTATTACACTGCCAAACTGTGTGGTTTGCGCTGAATGTCAAATGAGCTTCCGTTGTACATTTTTACCTCTTAGAACTATTTCAGATCACATATTAAATTGTTTCAACCCAATATATATTTCATTTTTGCACATTAGTTTGAATCACTCTTTGAACATTTTAGTTTACTCATAATTTTGTCTAATTAATCACTCCTCTACCTTCAAAATATTTAATGTGAATCCAATTATATTACTAGTGCTACATTCAAGACAGAGAAGGGAGAAAAAATGAAAAAAAAAAATGGAACATCAATCTGGTCAATTTGATGTTCTAATACTGAAAGACTACAAGCTTTCCTGTATTTAAATTTAACTCTTTTTCAATATATGAGTATTAAACCAATGTGAAAGAGATTTCTTTTAAAGAAAATATGATATCTTATGGCATATAATCTGAGGTTATTCTTTATTAAAAATAAAAGTAGAGAAGAAAATATTGTCAGCACTATATTTTAAACACAAAGGGAAAGGCATTAATATCATCTAATCTGCCTTTTCTCTTGACATCTCCATTTAAGTCTATCTTAGAAAATCTAAAATAGAAGAAATCTTAAATTACAACAAGAGAATGGTAGATGATATTTATGTACTTAGTAATATAAACACTTCTTTAAAGCCCTAAATGCATATTTTCCATTATTTGAGTTTATTGGTGGTATATAATGTACATAATAAGAAATCCATTGTTTTCCTAAAACACTTCTGAATTATTTTACCAGTCTTTAATTTTCACTTAAAAATCATGTTGATTATACACATGGACAGCTGCCATTTTAGCTTCCACTTTTCAAGTAAGGCTAATTATAATTCTGGCACTGACTGTTCACAGTAAATAGTTTGAAATGTAACACAGGAGGGAAAATGTATTTCCAGACATCACAGTTTAGTCTTTCCCAGGCAATATGACACAGGACTAGAAAGGTATGGACTCTGAAAACGATTCCATATCCAATCTGCTTGGGAATCTTCCTTGCCTAATTTTTATACTTATTAGTTCACTTGGATACAAGAATATTGTGACTTTTTTTTGGTTTGAAGGCAAGTCCATTTAATGTCTGTGTTGAAAACCTGAGACAACTGTTTGTTCTCAAGGAGTGTAAATAAAATTCTCTAGGGCTTGTATTCCCCAGCCTGATTTACCTGACTTAGCTGCATTTTCTAATCACTTGCTTTTATTCTTCTGTTTCTTCAGGTGACATACAATAGAAATTATGAAATTCCAGTATACAGTTTTCTGTCTGACCGCTTCTGCATGGGTAGGAAAATACTCTTACAGCAAGGTGAATGTAATCCCAGTCGTTTCTACCTTTCTTTGGCATGTTTTCTATAGGAAGGAATACAGTCTGGTTATCATCAGTTCTGTAGTGCTCTAAGCAGAAAACATCCTTCAACCTGCTCTAAATCTTTTAGCAAAGACTTAATTCTAGGATGGAGAACCTAAGGCCCAAGAAAATTACATCTTCTGTTTCATTGCTCATTTACTTCAGTCTACAGTATCAAAGCAACAAGTAGCAAACCATTTGTCTCTTAATCATAAGACACACTCAAAGACGGCACTAATTTAGCATCCGATTTTACCTGCATCATGATGACAGAACAATAAGTACATATCCTTGGTATGCTACAAAGTCCAGATACTATGTACCTATGTGCAATGACTACAGAAAAGAGGATGGGGCTAGTATTTTTTTCTGCAGTTCCCACTGGTATTTTTTTCTACAGTTCTCAGTGACAGGACAAGGGATAACGCACACAAGCTGGAATATAGGAAGCTCTGCTTGAATACAAGGAAAAACTGATTTGCTGTGTGTATGAGGGAGCACTGGCACAGGTTGCACAGGTTTTGGAGTCTCCTCTGGAGATTTTTAAAATCCATTGGAATATGTTACTGTGTGACCTGATCAAGCTGAACCTGCTTTAGCAGGGGGTTGTGCTAGATGATCTCTAGAAGTCCTGTCTAAACCCAACCATTCTGTAATCCTGTGAAAAAGCTCCAGTTCAGCTGATGTCCTCTGTATGACTAGGTAGGAGAAAGGATTTCTCTCCAGTCAAAATCTTATGATTATGAAGATGATGTGGTCATATGTATTCTGTGGGACTAACACAATAGTAAAATGTTTCAAGGCACTTCCAGGTTTTAAGAGAGTTTTATTTAGCTGAACTTACATTCCTTTACCACTAAAATGAGACTAATAAAATTCCAAGTATATAAAAGATAAGGACAAGAGCAGAAAAGATGGACATTGCATAATTAATTACTCATAAGGCAGTAGCAATTGTGGAGACATTCAGAACATGACAATATGATATGTACAGCAAACATTCTTTGGGCTGATAAAGGCTCTTCACTTACTCTTTTCCAGAATTTATCTGTATATTGCAGTTAATAGTGTAGTTACAGAAAGTGTTAGCCCATTTCTCTTAGATGTATTTTACTAAATAGTGAGTAAAAAGCAAACAACTAAACTGCATGGCCAAAAGCAAATAATCCCATTTGCAATGTTTCATACTATTTGAAGGTGTTTAATGACTCTGTAGTGGGATTCTGTTATTGGCATTATGTCAGCAGAAAACTTAATATCCAAGTAGAGAGGTGATGAGTGGTGTTCCTCATGAGTCAGTGTTGAGACTGGCTCTGTTCAACATCTTTGTCAGTGGCATGGATATTAGGATTAAGTACACCCTCAAGTAAGCCTGCCAACAGCACTGAGATATGTGGTGCAGTTGACAAGCTGGAGGAAAGGGATGCCGTACAGAAGGACTTTGACAACTTGAGAAGTGGGCCCCTGTGAACCTCATGAAGTTCAACACAAACAAGTGCTAGGGTCAGGGCAATCTCAAACACAAATACAGGCTGAGTGATGAGTAGATTGAGAGGAACATGCAAAGAAGGACTTGGGGTGTTGTTGGTGGATAAAAACCGACTTTGAGTCAGCAATGTGCGCTGGCAGCCAAGTAAGCAAAACATATCCTGAGTTGTGTCGGAAGTGTGACCAGTAGGTTGAGGAACATGATTCTCCTCCTCTACTCCACTCTCATGAGACCTCATCTGCGTTCAGCTCTGGGGCTCCCAGCATGAGACAGACATGCACCTGTTGGAGTGAGTCTAGAGAAGGGCCACAAAGATGATCAGAAGGCTGGAGCATCTCTCCTATGAAAATATACTGAGAGAGTTGGGATTCAGCCTGGAGAAGAGAAAGCTTCATTGAGACCTTATAGCAGCCTTCAAATGCCTAAGGAGGTTAAAAGAAAGATGGAGAGTGACTTTTTACAAGGACATGTAATGATGGACAAGGGGCAATGGCTTTAAACTGAAAGAGGAAAGATTTGGATTAAATATTAGGAAGCAGTTCTTCACCATGAGGACACTGCTCTTTCATCTCTAGCCTATGATTTTTCTCTTCTTCCAAACTCTTCCACAACATTTCTGGATGCTGAGGAACAGCACAGTATGTCAGCTACATGCACCTCAATAATCACACTGTAAGGCAAGGCACAAGAGGACACCTGGGGAGCCTGTATCACCCTGCACAGCCCTGCAGGGCACAATGAGACTGTAGTGGTGCCACTAGAAGCAACAGCAGTTGCTGCCTCTGACTTGCTGCTGTGAAAAATGCTGCTGCAGTTCAATGGTTCGATTTTGACCATAAAGATCACTTCATGTGTTGGATGCTTCTTTAGAGGAATGTATTAACCTGTGGCTCTGGGCATTTGTGAAGTGTTGTACAAGTGGAGAACTTGTATAATGTTTTACAAAGATCAACATTGGCATACTCAAAACAGTCTTGATCTTTTGAGACAACTTACAGGAAATGAGCATGCTTTTCCATTAAGCCAGTTCTCTTACATACTTGAAATGACAACCACTTCTCACTGTGGCAAAAAAAAAAAAAAAAGAAAAGAAAAATAAATACTACCCAGCATCTGTTTCAGTACTTGTTAAATTGTATGCTGTATTCCCACATTTCCAATATTTCTGCCAAAGCATGACTGTAGTTTCATGGAGCTATGAGGTTGTTAGTTTGATACTTTCAGTAATATATCAGTTCATACTTGAGGACTACAGTGAAAGAATGAAAATCTTTGCATAAGAATGAGAAGTAAGAAGTCAGAAAGAAAATTTCCTTCAGAACTGAAGTCTGTGAAGTATCTAAGCCTGCAGTAAAAGAAAAAAAGGCTGTTTGACTACATACTGACAAGAAGATGAAAATGATCCCTTCTCTTATAATTTCAATAGCTACTCAAAATTTGGATATAGTAATAGTTTGATATAAAATTCTGATGATTTTGTATTTGTTTTATATTTTCTTGATGAGCAAAACATATTCACTATTATCTTAGCTACTAACTTCTTGTTAACTATGTAGGATATTTAGCATTTATAAGTACAGACCAGAAACCAAGCACTGGAGAACTAAAGTTCCAGCTCTGTCCTTATCTTACCCTATGGCCTTAGGAAGCCTCTTCAACTTTTCAGCCTCTCCATCTGAAAAAGAGAGATTACATTTATCTAGATAGCAAGAGCCCTTTGAGTTAATTGATGTCTTATCTATGCTATGCAAAAGCAAAGCACTTAATAAAAACAATCCATTTCTGCAAAAATGATTTAGCAAAATCAGGTTTAGTCTATGGAGAGAGTAGTTTAAGACCATTAGGAATTGGTATTTTCAAGTCATGGTAAGTTTTACAGACTGTTGGGGAGTTTTCACCAGTAATAGATGAATAAAACTAACAATTTATTTACTGAGATCAAGAGTATGTCAGAGAGATGAAAACTTTATAGATAAAATATAATACAAACAAATGAAACAACTCTAGGAAACGTAGATTAACACATTTAACTGTAATGTTACCCTAAACTCTCTTTCAATCAAGTAGATGTAAATTCAGAGAAATTGCAGACTCCTCTGTAGAAACAAGACTTTTAGTGAATGTTTGTGAAAGAAACTGGCCAGATTTATTCAGTCAGTTAAGGCTTTGAAGGAAGAGAGGTGATAAAAATTCACATGAATTTGTTTGAGAAAACTTATTTATTTTCCTTTTTCTTCATTTTTTTTTTAATGACTAAGAAAAAAAGGAAACAGATTTGTGTTGATTAACTGTTGAGATCCCTTTTTATCAGCCTTCCCAACATTTTTTTTCAGTAAAAAACTGTGCTACATTGGAAATCTATTCATCACAGTTCCTTGTAAAATTGAATCCATAACAACTGACAGCTCATGATGATCTGAGGCTTGCTACTACAGGAGTTTATGAGAAGAGACAGTATTTTCAGTTCAGAAAGGAGCTAGAAAAATTTATGGACAACAAAGAATCTAGTCATTAGATCATTTACTCTCCTGAACCCACACTTCCCCGTTTTTTTGTTTTAATGGAGACATACTCTGGTATTTATGGAGACCTGTGAGACTTTTCATTAAAGAAAAACAAAAGGAAAATATTTCAGAAGGTTTTGTGTTAAAAACCTTAAAAACTCTTGCCATGGGAAATTCTTGTTTTCTAACTCATTACAGAACCTTTTTCATGCTTCACATTTTACTGGGAAATCCATTAGTAAAAATGTTAAAAAAATATATATTGTAGGCTTTTGATACATTTTTTAGTCTATCCACTTACACACAAGTCTCTGGAGCCAAATAGAATCCCTGAAAAGCTACTGATGTAAGTACCCATCGAGGCACTTTCAATCATTTATCAATCCTGACTAATCAGTTAATGGAAAGTTAGTAAATGTGGTGTCCATCTACAAGAATGCACCAAAGGAGGATTAAGAGAACGATGAACCCGTCTGATCTCGGTTGCAGTGATGGTTAAAGAAACAGGTCATCTTGAGTGCCATCGCATGGCACATACAGGACTACTATAAGAAGGACATTGAGGTGCTGGAGCATGTCCAGAGGTGGGTAATGAAGCTGGTGAAGGGTCTGGAGCACAAGTCTTAAGGGCAGTCTGGGGAAGAGGAGGCTGAGGGGAGACATGATCACTCTCTACAACTATCTGAAAGGTGGGAGTCAGTATTTTCTCTCAAGTAACAAGTGATGCAACAGGATAAAAAGGCTCAACTTGCACCAGCGGAGGTTTAGATTGGAGATTAGTAAGAATTTTTTCACTTAGAGGGTTCTTAGACACTGACACAGGCTGTCCAGGGAGGTGATGGAGTGCCTATCACTGAGGTATTCAAAGGACAAGTATTCAAAAGCACTTAGGGACATGGTTTTGTGGTAGACATGGCAGCTCTAGATTAGTAGCTGAACTTGATGATCTTAAAAGCCTTTTCCAACTAAATGATTCTGTGGTTCTATTCTGTGATTCTCTATATTCTCACAATACACTCAATAAAATAGCTGTATCAGCCTGAATCTATTTACTTCTAACTTATTCTCTGTGTTAACAGTATTTTGTTATTAAAAGTTTTAAATTTCCAGCAACTGACAGTCCTTAGAATTAATATTTCTGCCTCCTGAGCCCACAAGAGAAAGATATTTTCCCTGGTTCTGAAAGAAAACTTTAATAAATCAGAAAAGACTAGGAATATTACAAAGATAAGATTTCCATTTTTTAATCAGGTGTACTTGATCTAAACTGTGGAAAATGAAGTGTTAAAACATCTTTCTATCTACAATCACACTAAGTTGTTGGGCTTACATGTATAGAAAGAAACCTTATGTAGTGAAAACCCAATCTTATGTAGTGAAAACCCATTAAATTATCATTAGACAGGTATCTGTAATTTGTGGACAACTAAGGCATTACATTATGACTGAAGATTTGTGAAGTGTTTATTTATTATTTGAGGAATGTCACTTTTTCTAACAAAATGAAAAACACGTATATTCGCAGCAGCTAAATTACTTTTAAAGCACTTGAGGATACCTGTTAGGGTTTTTTCCCTTTTCTATGCAAAGATTTTTCAAAATAAAATGAAAGACAATTTACGCTTTCTCATCTATGTCACTGCCTGCTTTCAAAGCGGAATCTCATCTGTTAACATATTTAGTTATCATTTTTTTTTCTCTAAGGCTGTTTGTCAGGTTTGTGCTCCTCCTAGTTCTCAGACCATGGAAGTCTTTATGACCTTTTAATGATATTTAATTTTTTTCTTGAGCTAATCATGAAGGAGTTTCAATGCTGTTAAGAAAAATCATTTGCTCTCAATCTTTTCATTTTTCAGAGAAGATAAATGTCAAGCTTTGTTCTTTGAATACAGCTACTCACTTATTATAGATTAAAGTTGTGAAAGTACATAACTGCCCGTCTCTCAACATCTTTACAAAAAGCACTGTTGATCACAGAATATTCTACCATGCACTGATTTTCTTATCTTATGGTGAATATCATAGTGACCTTTTCACAATACGAGTAGGATTATTCAGTGTTTTCATTAGCTAGCAACAGAACAATGTCTCCTCAGGAAAATTCTTCAACATGTGTTTACTGATAGACTAGTACAAGTGTCAGCAGTATATTGAAAATATTGATCCTTTTCTATCTCACCTTCTCTGCTTTCTGTTTCTACCATATAATACCGAATCTGTCCCTGTCATCCTTTTCTCCATCTGCAGCTTTGGCTTTTTTGTGGGTTTTGTGGGTTGTTTTTTCTTTTCTTTTTTTTGTTATAATCTCAATTTGCCAAACCTGACAAGGTATGGATTTATTTTTTGGTTCTGGCGTAGACCAGCTTCCTAATCCTTACCCCAGATCATATAGACCATTTGCAAACTAGATAAGAATGATAAACCTAGACAGTAGAAATGTCCAGATTAGAAAATGGAGTTCTGTTCAGGTTATTTCAAAATCATTGTTTCAGAATGTATGTGGGTTTTTTGTTAGCCCATATGTGGAAAGAATTTCAGAATGCATGTTTTGGAAATTACATTCAATGAATCAGAATAAGATTACATGTAATTGTTAATTCTGCCTCAAATTTCCACCTCTAATTCACCTTTTTTTTTTGCAATGTAAAATTCTTTCTGTAAAGGTATAATATATTATGATTTCCCTTCAAGTAACACAGCTTACTTTGTGTGGGTTGATATTTTCATAGGCAAAGGCATCTTAGAGAATGCATATGGTTTATATTAAAAGCACAACAACTGAAACAAGTATTGATCAGCTGTTACCAGCAACAAAAATTTGACATGCAGGCAGGCTATCAAAATATAAAGCCACATTGGGAATATTTAGGCTTATGGTACCCATTTGTACAATACTCACATGGTACATGTATGTTCACAGTGTCTATTTCAAGTTTCTGATGATTTTTTCTGGACCTACCAGAGAAATGCTGTGAGGAAGGCTATAACTGTTTTCACACACCTTCTGTTTGCTGTTGACATAAACACACACTATCCTTAGCGTTTATATTAATTTTAAAGCATTTAAATGAAATAAGTGCATTTAGAGTTGTCCTAGATGCTCTTCATCAAAATAAAGAAAGTGGAAGTATACATAGCTCTCTGGGTACTCCTCTAAGTTACAGAAGCAGTGATACTATTTTTACTTTTTATGCTGTCTAAAATTTTTTAAAAAAATGGAATCCTGAAGATTATGATGTTCAGAGTAGTAATTATATATACTTTACGTTTGGAAAAAAAAGAAAGTTCATGAAGAGAGGTGAAGATTTAAGTTTCAAGTAGTTAATATGGAAGGGAAAAATCCCTAGGATACCACACTGAAAAAGTGTTCAAGGAAGGTGAGTTGCTTCAGTCATGTATTGTTTACCTCTACACTTTTGCCTAATGGAATATGAGCTCTTGCATTTACCAATATCATGTTTTGTTGGTAATGCAAAAATGGGTCAGAAGAAAAGAGATGAGGTACAGAGCAATGGCATACAGTTTTTCTACTTTGAAAAGGACATTATAAACAAAAGTTTCTAATAAGTCCTGTATGACCATAAGCAACTAACATCAATACTAAGTGAATGAAGAACTGAGATTTGAGGATTGCTTAACCTCCAGAAGAATTTCACAGTGCATCTTCATATGACAATTTTTAAAAGAGCTGGGAAAGTAGACGATAAATTTAGGTGCCCTGAAGAAAAAGGCTAGATACAAAGTCATTAATAATTAACTTACAACACTGGCAGCCTTTTCTATATCTTACTCTGATAGGGAGGAAGAAACCAGTGCTTGAAAACCCCCTAAGCTCTGAGAGCATCTATCTACCGTCATCAGAGATTAGGATGTGTACAAGGATTGGTAGTAAGCTTTAGCATTCCTTTGTGCATATTTGTGTTTTGTCATTTTGTCTTCAGAAAACTATGCACAGACAGCAGATAAATCATATTCCTGTTCTGCATGGATGATATTTTCCATTTGATATTTGATGTATTCTTTTGGACTGTAAAAAAATATGAAATATTTAAAACTTGGATTAATTGCTCAAGGGAATTTCAGTGCTCTATATCTCCTCAATGTTATGGTCTGTCTATTAATGACTGAAGTAATATGGTAAGACTGTTGTCTTTTTTAATGTATGTCTTAACTTTATAAAATAGTTTTAAAATAGCTTTCCTGTTCTGAATTGACAAATCTAACTTTGATGAATTTAAAGAAGGAATGACTAATATGTCTGTTACTTAAGATATTCTACATAATGTTCTTGATATTCTACATAATGTTCTTGTCCTCTGCCTACAGAAGAAAATGGAATCAGCTGACAGGCAGAGATGATGATGATCATAGAATCATAGAGTGGTAGGGTTGGAAGGGATCTTAAGACATCATCTAGTCCAATCCCCCTGCAGAAGCAAGTCAACCTACATCAGGTCACATAGGAACATATCCAAGTGAGTCTTGAAGACCTCCAAGGAAGGAGACTCCACAGCCTCCCTGTGCAGCCTGTGCCACTGCTCTGTCATTCTCACAGTAAAATAGTGGTTTTTATGTTTAAGTGGAACTTTTTGTGTTCCAGCTTCATCCCATTACTCCTTGTGCTTTTGCTAGATACAATAGAAAAAAGGGATGTCCCAACCTCCTGATACTCACTATTTGGATATTTGTAAATGTTAATAAGATCTCACCTCAGTCTCCTCTTCTCCAGACTAAACAGCCCCAGTTCCTGCAGCCTTTCCTCGTATGAAAGATGTTCCAGTCCCCTGATCATCTTGGTGGCCTTGTATTAGACTCTCTCCAGAAGTTCTCTGAACCCCTTGAGCTGAGGAACCCAGAACTGGACATAGTATCACATATGAGGCCTCACCAGGGCAGAGGAGATGGGGAGAAGAACCTCCCTTGACCTACTGGCTACACTCTTCTTGATGCATCCCAGGTTGCTATTGACCTTTTTGGCCATGAGGGCAAGTTGATGGCTCATGTTTAGCTTTGCTCACTCAGTTCTCTTGTGATTTCTTTACTAAGCAGAGATTTTTTTCTCAGGTGATCATACTACTCCATAGAAAACTTATATCATAAAGTTACACAAGGATATGGATATCTATAAAATCATATCCATGTTTTGAAATTATGGCCTGAAAATGGTTGGAAAAGAGAATACCTGCAATCCTTGTTTAGTGGTTTACATTGAGACATATACAACAAACAAATAGATGCATATGTATTTCCAGCAGAGTTATGACATACAGCATACCTTCATAAAAGAGAAGAAAAAAAGAAGTCACAGAGTGATCCCAAACTTCTTGAAATCAGATTATATATTTATATTTAATTCATTTAATCCTGAAATAGACTTTGAACTACTACATGTTTTTTTTTTTTTTAATGATTTACAGGTATATGCTCTCTTTAGGAATGTAAGGAAATCACAAAATTATAGACTTCTAAAAATTATTATATGTTATTGTTGACCAGCTATAAAAATTTTGCAAGTCTTTTGCCCATTTAACTATAGAGAATTGTTTAATTACTTGAATAGAGAATAATGATTTCAGACTTTTCAATTTACCACTGTTTTTTTTCCAGACTAAGCCATATAGCTGTTTATAAACTTGGAAAATCTTTCAACATGATTTACACTCAGCTTATTACTTTTATAAAGTACTAAAAACCAATTAAAATCTTTGAAGCATAATTTGATTGATAAGGTCTCTTTTCAAACATAGATTGTCTCAATAACTGCCTATAGCTTATGTGACTTTTAATAGAGATGCTAGAAGTGGTAGGAAATTTTTTTGTAAGTTCTATGGAAGTGAATTTAATTTGATGCTAAAATTTTCCCATTACACCAGGCCTTTGCACAACACATCAGACCTTTGCCCGATTATCAAATAAAATGTCTTCTAAACTGAGAGAAATTATGTTTCTATTTGACTATTGGGGCTAACAAACAAAACTGAACTTCTTGCACTGAATTCTTAGCAGTTCAGAATATTAGAAGTAGGTCTCAATGTTTGCAATTTAGTTACCGTGCATTTAGTTCAGCTTTTCAGTAAAGTGTTCCTTTCTTTAATATGAGTGAATTTATTAATGTGCTAAATTAACATATTACTTTCCGATAACTCAGCTAAAAATGAATGGCTGAAGGATCGAGGGTTGTTTAGCCTAGAGAAAAGAAGGCTCAGGGGAGACCTTATTGCTCACTACAACTACATGAAACGAAGCTGTAGCAAGACGGGGGTGGGTCTGTTCTCTCTAATAATAAGCCATAGAACAAGAGGAAACGGTTTCAAGTTGTGCCAAGGGAGGTTCAGGCCAGATACGAGGGGGAATTTCTTTACTGAAAGGGTTGTAAAGCATTGGAACGGGCAGCCCAGGGAGGTGGTGGAGTCACCGTTCCTGGAGCTGTTTAAGAGACAGGTAGATGTTGCACTTAGGGAGATGGTCTAGTGGTTGACAGGGCTGGGACAAAGGCTGGACTTGATGATCTTAAAGGTTTCTTCCAGCTGAAATGATTCTATGATTCTATTATGTAAAACCTGCAGAGCACACACAGAAGTAACTGAGTAGCTCCATTAGTTTCCAAGCATCACAATAAATATTACTATCCTTGGGTAATAAAGAATATGCTTCTGGTATGTGAATTTCATAGCCTGAATAGCAGCAGTGATACATCTGATAACTCTGTGTGTTTGACACAAGAGGCTACATTGTGCTTTATTGTCAGCTTTGAGTTTTGCAAATATCTTTGAAGATGAACTGTCCATGAGATAATCGTGATGACTATAATTTTACTGGCAACAGTTTATTGCTGACAACTGAAAAGGTGCTATGATTGTGTGGTTAGACTAAAGTTAATTCCATATTAACATATGAATAAAAGACAAAGTGTTTTTAATTATACCTCTATGAAGGGCAACAAGAGAGATATTTACTGCAGATGTGCAGGATCTTTGTTACTTTTTGTTTTAGTGGTATCAGAAAATAGCAAAGCATAAATGGAAGGTTCTGCTTGACACTCTGATGTGATACTAGAGAGAGCACTCCAGCTGGTCTTGTACTATATAAAGTGGGATGTAGAAGTGAAGTCCCTTTGATCTTTCAGCATATACACACTGATCTGTGACAACATCTGCTTTCAGTTGCACAAGTTGAAATATTCTTGGACAAATAAGTGCAATGATTGTGAATTTCCTTTACCACTAATAGTAAGGACTGAATCTTGCCCTGAAATGTTAGCAATGCTAAGACCAAGCAATGCAATTCCTGTTTTGTGGGTTAACCCCAATAGGCAGCTCAGCCCCACAAACCCTCACTTCTCCCTAGTAAGACAGAGGAAAGAATGAGAAAAGTGAAAGAGAGAAACTGTGGGTTGACATAAAGACAGCTTAATAGGCAAAGCAAAACCTGTGAGCACAGGCAAAACAAAACAAAGAGTTCATTCATCACTTCCCATCAGCAGACAGATGTTCAGCCACCTCCAGGAAAGAAGGTTTCTATCATGTGCAAGTTACTTGGGAAGTCAAGTACTTTGAACATTCCCCCTTTCTTCTTCCTCCAGCTTTTTTTGCTGAGCACAACATCATATGTTATGGAATATCCCTTTGGTCAATTGGAGTCATCTGTCCTGACTGTGTCGCCTCTTAACATCAGTTGCACCCTCAGCCTACGTGCTGGTGGGACAGGGCAAGAAACTGAAAAGATCTTATCATTGTACAAGCATTGTTCATCAATAACTGAAACATCCCTATGTTATCACCATTGTTGTGGTCACAAATCCAAAACATAGCATTATACCAGCAACTGTGAAGTAACTTGATTCTATCCCAGCCGAATCAGGATATCTAGTCAAGGGGAAGAATACATTAGTGGCTAATCATCAGTATAACGAAAGCTAAAAGCTAATTCTTGAACCTCTCCTTTACCAGGGATGACACCTAGATACTTACCTTGGAGACTGATACCCCTTAAAGTCTTCTGCACAGTCATACAGTTTTTGAACACTGCAATAACCCCTGATAGTGGAATGTTTTTGTTCTCCAGCATGTGAATCTGAAGTTCTTAGTTTGTAAAACTTGTAATTGTTTGTAATGAAGAAGAACAAGTGGCAACACCTGCTTTGTACAACAGCCTGTATTTGACTTGAGAATTCTGTCTACCTAGCTTTCATTACTCTGTTTTCCCACTTTCACCACCAAATTGGTGAAAAGGAAACTTAATGATGCACAGTGCTCAGACTACCATACTTAAGAGCAATATAAATATAATATTAGAGTAGAAAAATGAAACCCTTTTTCTCTGGTTTCCATTGATGCTTTTTACAGTAGCTGATGTATTCCCATGAAGTATTTAAAGAAAAACATTTTCTGACTGTAATGTAAATCTCTAGCAATATTTTAATGATCTGATAAAATAAAGAGCAATTCACATAAGACTAGAAATATTTTTGGACTGATATACAGTTCCCACAAGTAAGCTTGTATACTCCTATGTTACAGATTTCTTCCTCCTATTTTTTTCTAGGAACCAAAGCTTTCATCCCAGCATCTGATATCACAATAAAACTTTCTTTCTTTCACTAGGTTGCAAGGCTGTGAGAAAATTAATGAAGATCCATAAGGAGGATAGTAAATGTGCTCAAGTGACTTGCAGCTGGAGTGTAGAAAAACACTAATCATTATTTAGTCTTTGTGTTTGACAAGTAGAACATCTGTGTTTAAATAATGCAGGCTTGTGACAGATTTTGAGACATCCTCTCAAATATCATATAATCATAGAATGGTAGGGGTTGGAAGGGACTTTTAGAGATCATCTAGTCCAACCCCCCTGCAGAAGCAGGGTCACCTAGATCAGGTCACACAGGAACGTGTCCAGGCGGGTCTTGAAGACCTCCAAGGAAGGAGACTCCACAACCCCTCTGGGCAGCCTGGGCCAGGGCTCCCTTACCTGAACAGTGACATAGTTTTTTCTTATATTTAAGTGGAACATTTTGTGTTCCAGCTTCATCCCATTACCCCTTGTCCTGTTAATTTCAAACTCTACTTTTATTTGTATTCTTTCTTTGTATTTTTGTTTTCTTCTAAATAAAATTGACCATGAAAACTGAAGAAGCTAAGATCTCTTCACAAATCAGCTGAAGGAGGAGGAGTCTTGCTATAACCTTTATTTTCCAGGAAGATAATCAGTTACACCATCAATGAAAAACTTGAAGGTTACAAATGAATGATGACTTCTCAGCTAAGACATTTAATATTTCATAACACTATAAACTGAATATTGATTTATTCAAGTTTTTAAAGAAATACTTTTTTTTGTGACACACAAAACCATTTAACCGGCAACATCTAAGTATAAAATAGTACATTTTTAGAACATTAAAGGCACAAACTCACAAATAGCTGCTAAATCCACTCTAGTCCCAAAGCTGTACAATAGCCAAAAGAGCCATATAATCTAAGGCTGCCTTGAATTATTTCATTCTGAGATCATATTTCATCCTCCCACAAACTTTGTTTAATATTCTAAATGTTTCTCTGCTAACAGTAGTATTGTAGGTGAGGATTTCACAAGCAAGTTTTCCTAAAAATATGCAGCTCATCTGCAGGTGTACTCTGCCATATGTCTGTGGGAGGTCAGTCATCCTGCTGTTACTGAATTACTTATCTCAGATGTTCAGTAAGGGTTGAACTAATGTTCAAAATATGTCAAAAAAAACATAGCTTTTTTGTCGTCTTCTTTCACCACTCCAGTATAGCAGTGAAATTACTTGAATCTATTTTACTACTGGATATTTGAGTTCTATTTTGCTCTTCTTCCCACTTAAGTAGAAACAACTTCTAGTAAATCAGTGTTACATCACAGCAAATCTCTTAATTCAGACAGTTGAAAAGTGAACCAGGAAGAAATAAGTCATAGCACCTGTACTGCACTGTTGTAAGAGCAAACCACTCCGAAGAACTGTACTGCACAGATTGTGGTCCTGTGACTCACACACTATTCAAATTAAGAGGATTTTTATGCTCCAGAAATCTTTCAGTATGAAAAACTCAAGACAATGGAAAGACTTTCTCAAGCTTGTTACAGTCCAGAATCTTACTTGGTAGTTACAGTTGCCCTGTAATTTCAAAGGCTTATATAGAAAGCATATTTTCAGCATCTGTTAAAAAGGATTTCTTGACTGAAGCATCACAAGAACATTGTTATCTCTAGTGAACTTTATAGTCCCGTGTTTTAAATCTGTATTTCTAAAAGCTGTGCATTAGATCAATGGTACTTCCTCATCCAGCAAAACAAGGATGGGCAAAGACTATGACATAGTGGGTGCATATAAGGATTTAGCACCTTAAGGTAACAAAAACCTACATTTCCTAACAGCAAAGGGACTGAAAAATTAATTTCAAAAATCTTCAGAGTTTGAGGAGCAGACGATGATAAATAGGGCAGCAAAACTTACTCTGCACCTTTCCTACCCAGCAGCATAGACAGGTCAACACTACAGCCAAAACTTTATCTGCAACACCTGGATGAAACTCGCAAAAAGTAAAACCTGAATAAAAATCCATTGGTTTAGAGGACATGATTGCACAACTTTTTATATGCAGCCCTTTATTAGGTTGCCTTGGCGTTAGGAGTGGGAACATAACTGAGAAACATCTTCAGCAGTTCTTATGATAACTCCACCTATTATTGATATTTGCTAGGGCTTTTATAGAAGGCTAGATACCTCATCTGAAATCCCTGAGTACAGCTGTGCAAAAGGGGCTTCATGAAAGTCCAAATTGAGTTATTGATTGTTCCTGCCTGAGTGTCGAGTTTCTGTGGGAGTTGATGTTAAGCTTTGCTTCAGGACATCTAGAACTTTTGCATAGATATCTTATTAACTTCAAAACAATGGCCTCATTGTCTGAAGAAAAAGTCAGACTGTTAATACCTGTTAGTAATTTATGTAGCAAAATCTGGATGGATCATTCTTTCGATTTGTTTACAAAAATAAACATAGGAAATTTGACTGCTCTGGGAGGATTGAGAGTACCCAAATGACAAGTAAACACATTGATTTTTTTCAGAACACTGTTAAAAATGGGTGTTAGTATTTTGAAAGTACACTATAATTTATAGACAGACATCAGCATCAGAGTTACAGACAAGTAGCAACTCAAACATGCAATGTTAAAGCAACAATAAAAGCCAGAATTGAATGGATGTGCATTTTTTTTAAATATTAGGGATTTCAAACTTCAAATTCAAGTATATAACACATTTTCTGAATATACTTCTTCCCTTTTCTCACCTGATTACTCTGTCCTCATTCCCAATCAAAATTTTTTAAAAAAGCAAAAGAAATACTCATGTAATCTACATTAAATCCCTCCTTTTTTATCTCCAGACATATGTGTGTTTTAAAATCAGAACTTTAAAGCCAGACCACAGTTTATTCGCATAGAGTTTTTCTTTAACCTCACTTTAGGGAGGCATTCTTCTGTCTGCATTCAAAAACACATGGGGACTGAGTCATCCTATGTTCCTTTTTTATCTACTAAGCCCAAATAGAGCAGGATAGATTTCATTGCCCTCAGTATGCCCTCATAACACTTCCAGCTTTGCATTAGGACTGTGATTATAATCAGATCTCATTCTTCAGAGCTTCAGCTGATCAGCTGTAAGAGCCGGGGCCATAATTTGAATTGTAAATTCTTCTTTTCCTCTACACATGCATCTTTTTTTTTTGAAGCGCTGGCAATTGACTGCAGCTGGCTATTGAGTGAGGGGTACCCGTACTTCTTTGATGTGGCACAGTGCTTGAAGACGCTTGACTGATGTGTCTCATTAGGCAGTAGAAGTCATTCTCATAACACTTTAGAATCAGGAAGGAATTATCTCCTTTCCCAATCCCTAGTCCAAAAAAAAAAAACCCAAAACAAAACAAAGACAACCCAAGTTGTCCAGGAAGGTTATTCATTTAATATTGATCAAATAGAATTTTTTTTGCATGTTAAAGTTTGACAAGATGGACAATTTCATAACTGATATGATACCAAAGCAGTTGGAGAAAGGGATGGTTTGGGGATTTCTGTTTTAGCTTTGAAGTCTTTTCCTGAGATGTTCTATTTTTATGTTAAGTAACCTTGAAACAGGCAGCATCTGATGTTTTACTATTTGATTGGGAGCCCAGGTTTACCTAGCATTGTATGACCAAAGTACCTATCACAGATGACTACATTGTGTTTCACAAAGTATGCCCATACTTAGACTGAGTAAGTAATCTCCTACACTCCTCTGCTGGTCCTCTGACATGTTGAAACTATTTTAGTAATCTGTTATATGATGCTTAGTGAGAGGTAATGGACATTTCACATGCTTTTTCATGTGTTTCCAATACTGAGATCTCAGAAATTGTTATGCAACAATTGCTCAAATTTCCTGAGGTTAGAGCTGGTGATAACAGTTCCTCCACTTCAGTTGCAATGTTTAGTTATACTAGTATCTTTGCTGAAATCTTTTCCAACCCTTTGTCCAACCTGGAATTCCCAAACAGGATTTCCTACTTTGAAAGCCCTAAATATATTCATCCTTATGTGCTTCCATTAGAATCATAGCATAGAATCACTTTGTTTGGGAAAGACCTTCAAGATCATCAAGTCCAACTCTCAATGTAACACTGCCAAGACCACCACTAGACCATGTCCCTCACCACCTCATGTCTTTTAAATATCTTCTGGGATAGTGACTCCACCACTTCCATGGGCAGCCTGTACCAGTGTCTAACAACCTTCTCGGTTAAAAAGTTCTTAATCTCCAAATCTAAACCTTCCCTGGCATAACTTGAGCCCATTTGCTCTTGTCCTATTATTCATTACTGGAGATAAGAGACCAACCCCCACCTCACTGCAAACTCCTTTCAGATAGTTGCAGAGAGTGAAAACACTCTTTTAAAGTGTACTAGAACACTTACAGAACATGTTACTTTCCTTCAGTGGAGGAAGAAAAAAAACCAAACATTAATTTCCTATAGCTTTTAAGTTTCCATAAGTACAGTTCCTTAGAAAGGATATGCTAAAACAGGTATTCAGAAATTACAGACTTCTTATTTACTTAGATTACTAATCCAAATCTTTATCTGTGTAATTGAAAACTAGGAGGAAGAGAAGACAGTTGTAATTAAAGAAGCAAAGAAATTTGAAAAAGAAAGAAGCTTCTGGGCTTGCTAAAGCCAAATTGCAAGCATGCAGGAAGGGCAGTGGGGATTTTGGATCCTCTTGGTCATTAGAAACTGGAGAAGCATTTGGATCTAAAATGAAGCCAAATCAAAGGAAAGGACAAGCTCTATAGAAATGCTGGAAGACAATACAGATGAAAAGGTACAATGGCTTCACAGAAGAGGTCCATAAGTTGTTGAAAGCAGTAGAAATGGAGATAGATAAAACTGATATATGCACTGTTGTTGTGCCCAGGATAAAGTCTGATCCTGTAAATTTTGATGTCAGTATGGTATTTAGATCTCTTTGAAGATCTGGTTGTCTGCCAGCTCATAGATTGAGTGCAAAGGCAGAAGGGATTCTCAACTAGATTAGAGCACAACAAAACAAAAATCGTTCAGCAGCAGAAATGGTAGCATCCTCATGAAATACAACATTTGGCAGATTAGTCCTTTTCTTGAAACCAAATAAAAACCCCTGGTGGAATCTATGGAAGGCAAACACAAGCAGATGTTCCAGATAAAGAACCATAAAAAATTACTCCAAATAATTAGGTTGAAAGAGCATTGTTGATGATTCATGAGAACAACAATACAAATCAAACTAAATAGGTCTTTTCCATCAGAATAAAGTTCCTCTACTGTCTACAGCATTCAGACAAGTTTATGATAATGATAGTAGTTAATGGAATGCAAAGACACTGGGAAGTTTAAACAAGATAAAAAAAAATCCTATATGATTTCTAATAAAAGTGAGTTTATTAAGGCTCTTAACCTATTGATATTGTTTTTCTGTGGGATTTTTTAACGATGTGAACAATGTTTTCAGAGCAGTTTTATTGCTCTAGCAGCCCTGAGAACTATATCTGATGTAAATTTCAGAATTTTAAAATAGTTGCTCTGTTTTGAATTATTATATTACAATAGATCTAATCCATAGTTATGGGGGGTTTTTTGGTAGCAATAGTTGCATGTTTAGCTATCTAAAATATTTCAATATTTTTTCCTTTATTTCTTTTTTCTTACTGTTAATATTTGTCTCCTAAATTTTTTTGAACCACAAATCTCAATGAAAACTGAAGTCATCGCTCATACACAAGAGGCAAATCCCTCGAGACCTCTCTGAGCACTGTGCAGATCTTGCACCTCTCAGCTGAGACCTTTAAACGCAAAATGACCATACTGTATATGTCCTAGTTGTACTAATTTGTTACGACTGTAGAATCATTTCAAAGCTTTACAAGCTTGACCTTCATATTGATTATTTTGTAGGCTAGATGTTACATTGTTAATTCCTGTAGGATTTTGACTATGTCCTCTGCAACATGCAAACAGGGAGCAACACCTTAAAATTTTCTGCTGTAAAGGTAAATGGACAAAATATCTCAGAATCACACAGAATCACAGAATGATGGGGGCTGGTAGAGATTGCTAAAGATCTAGTACAACACCCTGCTAAAGCAGGTACATCTCAATCAGGTCACAGGTAGATTTTTAGCACCTCTGGAGAAGGAGACTCCACATCCTCCCTGGACAGTCTGTGCCAGGGCTCCCTCACCCTTACATTAAATTAGTATATGTTTAAGTGGAAATTTTTGTGTTCCAGCTCTTGTTCATTACCACTAATCCTATCAGTGGACACTACAGAAAAAAGTGCCGCCCCATCCTCTTGGCATGCACTTCTTAAATATTTGTAAGTATTAATGAGTTCCCACCTCAATCTCCTCTTCTCCAGACTGAGCATTCCCAAGTCCCATGCTGCACCTGCTCATGGAGGACTATCTCCATTGGGAGGGACCCCACACTGTAGCAGTGAAACGTGTGAGAAGAGGTAGTGACAAAGACCATCTGTGATGAATTGACCATAACCCCCATTCCCCTGGATGGCTGAGGGGGAAAGAAGGAGAGTTCTGGTAAGAAGGAGGAGTGGGGCGAGATATTTTAAGAGTTAGTTCTAATTTCTCATTTTCTTACTCTGTTTTGGCTGATCATTAATAAGTCAAACAAATTCTCCCCAGATTGAATCTCTTTTGCTCTTTAATAGTAATTGCTGGATGTTTTCTCTGTCCTTAACTTCACTCACAAGCCCTTTGTTAGACTTCTCTCTCCCCTATTCAGTGGAGGAGTGGTGAGATAGAAGGACTTGGTGGGCACCTGGCTCCCAGCCAGGGTTAAACCAGCACAAAGCTAAAATATTTTCAAACCATCAGATATTTGAGAAAAGTGAAGCAAGTCTCAAGTTGTCTCTTTCAGAACTCTTTCTCCAGAAAAAATCAAAACCAAAACCAATATTCTCACTTACCAAATACATGTGTGTTTAACAAAATTCAGTGCAATTTGTAGCAGATTTTTCCAGTGAAATTTTGGGATGTTTTTCAGATTGTATTATCTGTAAAGCCTTTTAGGTTTTTTCCTACATGCTGTTGCACTGCCTTTTCTAAGTATGAAACCTCCCATCTCAAAAAGAAACAAAAATACTTTTTATATTTTTCTTATATAAATCTAGTCTTAAGAGTCGCTAAATAATGCATTAGTTTTATTATGTATTTTGTTGCAGTGAACCATATTTGGATGAAGCTCTTATATCTAAATATTTATTTCTTTTAGACATAAAGTTTCACAGCTTTGCTGTGAACTTTTGTTCTGAAGCTGCACATCTTAGATGACTTGGTCAGTTTGTTCTCCAAGCCTATTAACTAAATTCTCACCTTGGCTTGGCTTCTTAATCTCTTTTTAATCTCTTTTTTCCTAATTCAGAAAGTCCTGTTGGAATCAATAACCAGAATAACGAGCAGTGTCTGTACCACAAACTACTATCAGAATTCACGTTACCTCAAAGAAAGTTTGGGATTTTTTTTTTCCAGAAGTTTTATATTTATTTCTCTGAAGAAGTGTAAATAACAAATGTTGCATTTAATACACCGATCGATGAAATGTCTTTTCCTTCAGGGCTAATCCCTGAGTAACAGATCCCAGTCACAAAAAATCTCAGTCTCATAAAGCACTCAGGAGCATACTGCCCTGAAAGCACTGGAAATCTCTACATTTTCTCTAAGTGAAGAAAAAGTAAGTGGAATCAGTGTCTTCATTGTGTTTACAAAATACTGTTAACAGGAACTAGAAAAAATGTATCTGATCATACACACAGAATTATGATGATTTGATAATAAAAGGTTGCTGCCCTCATTACCATTAAAATCCAGATAGGTTTTGTGATCTTTATAATTTGTTCTGTATAAAATGCTTAACAGTAATGTTAAACCAACTCTAAGCCAGTTGACTAAATATAACCCATATGGTATTGCTTGGGAAGTCAATAGCAGTTGAATATTTTCATTTTTTCAGCAGATGTCTTACTGCATCGCCTAATGGTCATGAGCATAAGTAAACAATAGGGAGAGCTGTAAAATTTGCCACTCATTTTACTGATCTTTAGCTGCGAAATGGCAAAATGGAAACTTTCATATAGTTTCCTGCTCTCTGAATGTCTAGTTCTCAATACTTCAGAGAGATCCTAGTGATTATTTACTATTATTTTCAAATATTTCCCATGAATACTGTAAAAATATCCTTAAAATGAATGAAGGCTTATTTAAATCACTCTGACTGCAGTGGTCTCCCAGGGAGTGTCTGGAGCACTTTATTACCTGAGGAAAGAGTTTGTGATCAGTTCAAGGCTCCCCCACTGCCTATGTGCTCTTCTTACCTTGGCTTATCTGAAATGCCCCAGTTGCCTTGGCCACCAAGGCTTACACACAGGATGTTGCCTCCATCAAATTTATATCCTTTTCTTAAAGGCAGCATGGGTGCAACAGCACTGAACTAGTTCAAGATGACTTGAATGTAATCCTCAAAAATGTCTCAGGAGCTGTGAGAGCCTCTGAGCCCTCTTCCCTGCTCTTTCCTGCATGCCCAGTTCCAATAGTCAGTAGCTTCTGTCACTGCTTATGCCAGCTTGGCCAGATGCAGACCAGGCTTCCTGCGTCAGTGGGATCAAAAGTGCCTTTTTAGAGGGGATTTCAGAAGACTTGAAAAGCTTGCTCTCGTTTTAGTGCTTTGGAAAGTCTTTAAGGTGCACAGCACCCACCACATTGGAGATTTGGGTTGAAGAAGACTTCTACATCCAGACTCAGGAAGGAAGAACTCTTCCTGGTCAAAAAAGAAAAAGTTTTTTACAGTCTCCTGAACCTTTACCCTCTCATCTATTGAGCTGCCCTGACTGCACAGATTTTTCCTATTGCTCAGGAGCAGATCTCTAAAGAGAATGACTGTTAAAATAGATCATCAGAGGGAAACAAGGCAACATGTTTCGGAACATGGCCTTTCCTTACAGTTCACAAGCATGTAACAAGCCCAGCTTGACCTCAGACTGTGAGGTTTATACATGTATTGTTCTTATAGCAATCTAACTCCAGGCAGACAAGAAATTTGCTGTACAGACAACACAGAAGGAAGTCTATGAAGCTCCATCCCTGATTTTGCATTCACTACTGAAAAGGGTTAGGGTATGTGCTTGTTCATAAATAAGAATATTTTGAGTCAAAAATCATGCACAGATGTTTCATAGATAGCAATATGACACTGGCATGAAAAACAGTAATTTTCCCGAATGATCTTCACATTAGTTCCTCATTAAATTTTACTGAAACCCACACATTATTCAATATTCCTGATAACTGCACCAAGATGGGATTAGGCAGGGTCATACCACCTGTCACCAACTCTTTGGCTCCTTTGTGTTCTGAAACAAGTTTTGATGTTTTAACCAGAATGAATGCTGATCTAATAAAGTCAGTGAAAGTTCTTCCATCCACTTCAGACACACTTATGCAGGACTTCCAATGAAGAAAAATAGATGAGGAATCCTGGACTTCTAGTTAGCTGCTTCTTCAAAAAAATAACCAAAAAAACCAAGACAGAAGCACTGGGATATGGTGGTGTGAAATGACAGAAGCAAAGAGATCATTATGAATATGTCCCATGGAAAGATATGGGGCATTACCTATTTGCATTTCCATATGAAACACTAAATATTTCAAATTAGCAAAAAACTTCCACTCTTCTGATCATGAGCTGTAGGAAAAAAAAATGTCTGCATTCAGCTATAGGGTACTCAGGAGTGCAAGTTCCAGGGTTATGGCTGTTAAATGTTGTTATTGTCACCACTGCTCTGAAGATAACAAAAGGCTCTTTTCCTAATTTAAAAAAATTAGCTAGCACAAATGACCTGGTAACAAAACAGACTGCAGGAATCAAGCATTCGTCAGTACTCCTCACACCATTTTTTCAACAGTTGAGAAGTTTCACTGTCTGAAATCACCAGAGTATCTGGAAATAAGTAGTAAAAAAAAAAAAGGCTGTCAAAGTCTTCATGTTTTGAGAATATTTTTTTTCACACCTTCTTAATCTTTACCTTTCAAATCTTACTCTTTATATTAAAATTAGCAAATCATGTATTTCTTTATAAAGTTCACAGTATAATTAGAACTACCTCTACAAAAAGTTTGATTGGAAGGAAGAAATTACCTGAGTCATGTTAAATGTCCAATAGGAGGCAGTAAACCTGAACAGAAATGGGATTACTTTAAATTAAAGCAGTAAAACCATGTTTATCCTTGATCTGTTCTTCCTAGCTACAATATGTTCCTCAAAAAGGTAGCTATTTTAAAGCTATTTCTACCCAAATGCTTTCTTGACCCTTTTTTTGTTGAAGAAAGCAATCACAACATGGTCTGAGAAACTTTACAAGGTACCATTGCAATATATCAACAACATTGCAAGTGAATCCACTTTTTTTAACCTCTTTTAGTCGCAATACTCTTAATCACATTATTGGCAGGACTGCTAGCACTGTCTATTCTCATTTCTCCCCAAGATTCCGTTTTCAATGAGATAGGTCTTTTCTAAAATTGAATCATTTGGGCTGAAATAGTCTATGTCAGAAGACTGCCTCAGCATGAATCAGTGATTATCATAAAGTAGTGCTGATGACTGTAATTTCAACCAATATCCTTTGGGCATTTCCAAGAAGGAAGTTTGGGGAAAAAAAAAAAAATCTGTCTTTATCTCTCCTTTTTCTTTTCTTTTTCTTCTCTTTTCTTTCCTTCTCTTTTCTTTCCTTCTCTTTTCTTATTTGAAAAACCCTCTTTGGGGCACAAGTTGAAATGAGGAAGAAAAATGTCCAGAATTATATTATTTGTGCAGACTTAATGGAAATTTGCTTGCAATTGGCCAAACCTAACAAAATGCTGGTTTGATTTGTAGCTGTGAACTACTCTATGCTGCTATACTGTGCGAAAAAGTAAAAGCATTTCCAGTGAGGACCATTTTTTTCTCTATTGTCCTTTTGCCTATGTCTAAGTGAAGAACTCAGGAGCACAGGAGTGTGTGCAACACTGAATATACTGAATATTAGTGTCTAATGCCACAGCTCCAGTGCAAGACCTCTGCTCACTCTAGTGCACCAGGCATCCCTTCCAGGTACACAGTGGAAAGAAACACACTGAAGATCATGAGATCCTCAGGAACAACCATCAAAGTCATATAAATACTCTTCAAAAGGCCACATGTTCACCAGAAAAAAAACAATGGATCCACGATTTCATGGTGTTATTTACATTCAGAATAATAAACCTATATTTAAAGTAATTAGAAGGGTTTTTATACTTCTAAGACAAACTTTTTGAATAAACAAAATTACTTTATCCAGAAAATATTGACTGTCAAGCGTGGGCCTTCTCTTGAAATGTAAACACACACACAAAACAAAAACTAACTGGCCAAGACTATAGGTGAATATTTCAAAGGTTGTTTCATTTGCCTCTTTTTTCAAAACATGAGCAGTGAAACACATGTACAAAAACTATGCTATAAAATAATCATCCTTCAAAAACAACACAGCTAGAGATATATAGGAAAAACTAGTCTCGTGACATTCACACATTAGAGTTTAAAAAAAAACCAAAAACCGTAGTGCACTTTAAAGGGAAAAAACATGTGGGAGAAGATGGAAATTGGGAAAAAAACACAAATCTATGTACACATTTCTTCTTAATTGAAAGCAACAGTCAAAAGCTTTCTTAGGACTTAGGAACCATTATCCAAAAAATTACTCACAAATTTATACTTAACTTCATTATACCATTCTTAGATTATATCTATGGACCTCAAAATAATTTCAAGATATTAATGAAGCATATCTTACATACAAAAATTTGTTTGCAAAAATTGTTACACCTAAATTCTAGATGATTAAATTGAGGAGGTTAGATATAGCTAACGTGACACATATATTGCATTGGGCACTTTTGACTCTTCTCTGCCAGCAAATGTCTTCATGTTCAAAGCCATAGCAACTAGACTGAAGAAGAGACATAATGGGGCAGTGGAAGGGAGCAGTTACCTTGTATGCTTTTTCGACAGTTAATAGCTACATTGACTTAACAAGTCAAATTCGGGGTCACTCGGTGGACAGGTTTAGCAGGGCCACGTGATCCCATATGCTGTAGGACTAAAATTGTGCCACTAGAGAGCAGTATTGCTTATCACTCAGGTTCACTAGCGAATCCGTGTCTTCTAAAGAAGCCCTTTCTCTGGCGAGGTAAATTCACTTGACTCCCTGACCACTGATACTGCTCTAGGACATCTGTTTAATTTATACAGAGGATGAATAAAGGAGGTAGATAGTAACTAAAATTATTTGGTCTGATTTTTCTGTAGGTCTTCTTTTGCATAGTGGTTCTTGAATATTAAATGAGAAGGCAACCAAACTGCATTTAAAATTACACAGATGCCAACATGAACATCAATATGTAGCATCTTTTTCAAATGTTTCTATAAATATTCTTACATAATTTGTCCTCTCTCTGTGTTTATGCAGGTCTGTATGCACACATGCAAAGTTAAAGATGATTCTCCAGCTTTAGGAAGCCTCAAGTCTCAATTTATTTCAGCTCCAATCCTCACAAAATATTTTGGATTTTTTTAATCACTATAGGTATCTATTATTTGATTTTCAACAGTGGAAATATCAGTAAGAGGTTTGCAAACAAGATTAATCTATGGCATCTGATGGGATGCACCCACAAACGTTGAGGGAGATGGCTGATGTCATTGCTAAGACACTCTCCAACATTTTTTAATGATCATGGAGCACAGGTGAGGTGCCTGAGGAATGGAGGAAGGCCAATGTCACTCCAGTCTTCAAAAAAGGCAAGAAGGAGGAGCTGGAAAACTGTAGGCTGGTCAGCCTCGCCTCCATCCCTAGAAAGGTGATGGAACAGCCCATCCTTGACATCAGTTGTAAATAAAAAAAGGAAAAGAGGGAGGGTTATCAGTAGGAGTCAACACAAATTCACCAAGATTTGCTGCTTGACCAACCTGATAGCCTGTGATGGCATGACTGGTTGACTACATGAGGGGAGAGCTGTTGATGTCATTTACCTTGACTTCAGCAAGGCTTTTGACACCATCTCCCACAACATCCTCATAGGAAAGCTTAGGCAGTAGGTGTTGGATGAATGGAAAGTGAGGTGGATCGAGAATTGACTGAATGACAGAGCCCAGAGGGTGGTGATCAATGGCACAGAATTAAGTTGGAGGCCTGTGCCCAGTGGGCTCCACAGGCGTCACTTCTTGCCCCAGTCTTATTCAGCATCTTCATCAACAACCTGGATGAGGGAACAGAGTGTACCGTCAGCAAGTTCACTGACAACAACAAACTGGGAGGACTGGCTGATTCCCCAGAGGCTGTGCTGCCATTCAGCGGGATCTCGACCGGCTGGAGAGTTGGGCAGAGAGGAACTTCATGAGGTTCAACAAGGGCAAGTGCAGAGTCCTGCACCTGGGAAGGAACAACCCCATGCACCAGTAAAGGCTGAGGATTGATCTGCTGGAGACCAGCTCGGTGGAGAGGGACATGGAGCTCTGCTTAACAACAAACTAGCCATGAGGCAGCAATATCTCCTCGTGGCCAAGAGGGCCAATGGCATCCTGGGATGCATCAAGAAGAGTGTGGCCAGCAGTTTGAGGGAGGCCTCATCTGGAGTACTGTGTCCAATTCTGGGCTCCTCAGTTCAAGAGAGACTGGGAACTTCTAGAGAGTCCAGCAGAGGGCTACCAAGGTGATCAGGGGACTGGAGTAACCTTATTATGAGGAAAGGCTTCAGGAACTGGGATTGTTTGGTCTAGAAAAGAGAAGACTGAGGGAGGACCTCATTAATACTTAAAAGTACTTAAAAGTTGGATGTCAGGAGGTTGGGGCATCACTTTTTTATTGTATCTAGTGACAGGACAAGGGGTAGTAGACAAAAGCTGGAACATAAAATTACTGCTTAAATATAAAGAAAAATACTTTACTGTAAGGGTGACAGCACTGGCACAGGCTGCCCAGGAAGGCTGTGAAGTCTCCTTCTCTGGAGGTTTTCAGAACCCACCTGGATGTGTTCCTTTGTGACCTGGTTGAGGTAGATCTGCTTTAGAAAAGATGTTGGAGTAGATCATCTCCAGAGGTCTCTTTAAATCCCTACCATTCTCTGATTCCGTAATAGTGAATATAAATATTTGCTAGTTGTTTGTAGTAACTGTCTACTGTAATATTAGTAAAGATATTTTACTACTCTAGCAGTTGGACTTCTGATAATCACATGGCTTCCTTTTTCTAGAAGATACTAATTGGATCTTTGTTAAGATGTTGCATTTTTTTTCTAAAATAGGAACCAAACCTAAACATAAGTTTTAATTTTGTGAGTTGCTAAAAGTAATATTTATTCCAGTTCCTTTCATAAAAAAAAATCTTGTCCTCTGATTTGGCTTTGTCTACCAAGCATAATATGCCAATGTTTGGAAACTGTAATAGTGATTAGGCAATATTTTATACGCTTCAATACCATATGGTACTTTTTAAAGATGATACAGTACAGTTCCTTTTTCTTTTATACTTTTCTGGACTTATGTTTTCCACTATAATTACAATGGTGAGTTTTTATTTGAGCACAACAGATAACTACTGGTGAACATCATCCCCAGACCACCATTAAGTCAGTCACTACTTGATATCTGATATAGAATGAAAGTGAGCAGAAATAAGTCAGACTCTCTCTTCTCAAAGGCAGACTATTATATAGGAATGTATTACATGTGCAGGTAGATATGAGTTTTTAAATATCCAACAAGAGTTTCCTATTTTCCTCAAGACTAGTTTTGCTCATTTGGAAAGTTTTACATCCTAAGGTTCACACATTCTTGTATTTTGAATGAACATGAATAATTTTGTATGTAGAGAGATCAGCTCCTGACATGACACAGTTTAAATTCACTAATAGAGTTTTGAATGGTGTTGAGAAACATAAAATAAATATTTCCTAGATAATTATTTCATTGTTTTTATATAGTTAGTAATTACCTTTGTACATTGAATGCTTGAAATCACAAAGGGCAGACAGAATTCATAAGACCAGGAAGATGTATGCAGAGGGAAAAGTCCAAAAGTCAAAAGATGTTTTATATCAAAGTTACATGTGAAATTTTCAACGGGTCTTCTGAGAGAAGCATAAAAGATGAGCATTCTGCCCTCACAAAAGTTATCATAAATAAATGTGATTTTTTTATTTTTTTTCTTTTGTGAAACCTCATGGTGGTTTTATCCATTATAAATCTGTTTAGTATAATGCTAAATACTACAATTTTAATATTTTCTTAATTGTATTTATTTTTTAATTTTTATTTATTTTTTTTAAAAAGTCTTTTCCACTGGATACCTGAGAGATTTTTCAATCAACAAGTCAATTATAAAAATAAAGGAAAAAAATTTAACATATTTCCCTCTCATTTTTTAAATATTTATTTTCATTGAAATTATTATTAAAATATTTTTCCAATTTTTTTGTTAGTGTGATATTTTACTTAATTTTAGTTAGTTAAGCTTCTTATCACAAACTATGAGTTTTCTGTGACACTGCAAATGTATTCTAATTTAGCTCCTGAAGGGGATGTGCTTTCTCATTATATGGCTTCTTGGTATTTTGCTGTTGGAAGCAGGAAGGCAATGATCATCTTCTGATGGCTTTGTAGCTAATTGTGACAGCTCTTATCACAATGCAGTGTCCCTAACCTGTGGATGAATATTCTGAACTGATTCATCATTACTGCCTTCTGTTACACACTGCTGTTGTAACCAGCCTGTAAACGGTTGTACCAGCCCTAGCTCTGGTTCACCATCACACTCTTTAGAGATAGTAGATATGAAAATTTTGCCATGATTGGCTGTAGATCTGTAGACCCAAAATGATAGTCCTCTGTGATTGATTTCTGCCCTTTCTTCAGCTATATGAGATGAAGTCAATTACCCTAGGTGAATACCAGAGGATTCAGAGCTCAGGTGCATCCCTGACTCAGGACGACACCAGGAGAACAAACCATCGGGTTTATCTGTTGCATTTGATTGCCCAGGAATCCACATCATTTCATAGACTGCTGCATTTTTAGGGCATAGCTTAATCTGTGTCCTTCATACAGCTCACATTTTTTTTTCTTGATGAGTTCTAATTTCTGTGAAAACAACTGTGTCCAAAACATAGTGCCAAAGATTCAATCAATTTGCACAAATTGAGGATACAAATTTAGACATTAATGGTAACATTGTAGGAAAGTGTCACATGGATCAGCTCCCCAGATCCTTTGGTCACATAATCCCACTAATTTAAGCAAATACTGTCTTAAGCAACAATGCCTTGATTGTGTTTTTGCACTCAGCCAGAGAGAGCAAACAACTCACAGCAGTCAGCTTGACAACCAAATTGTGTTTTCCAGTCATGAATAATTAGTGATCAAGCTTTGATGATACTTTAGTTTATCATCTGTGATTCAAGGTGTGGTTCCTGCCTGTAGAGCTTAGCCTGGAATTTGTTCACATGGTACCTCTCGCATATATCCCTTTGTAGATATGTCCTTAGCAGTTTCCTGTTTATGTTATGTAGTACTTAATTTATATTGTGTTATATTTGCTCTCTCTTTGGAATACTCTTTATCCTTGGAAAAGATTAAGATTAGACATATAAATACCAATGCAAAATATTTGTGGCACTTTCTCTTACAAGAAATACTCTCCTGATCAGAAATCATGATTTCTGTTGTATGAATAAGGTTAATCCTAAAGAGCATTAGAAAAAAGATTGTTTTTCTCAGATGTTCACAAGCAGTTTCTCTCTATTATTTTTTAACTCATTTTTGGCCACAAAAGTACACTTTGAAGATGAAAACATTTGATTTTTTACAGAACATATGATTTTTACTTTGAGAAAATTTCAAATGGTAACCGTAAATTTACTTAATTTTAATAATATTCTTTAGAGTTCAATCTCTCTTACTTCTTAGTCATCACTATTTTCAGGACATACAAATAAAATTTTGATATTTATGCATTGTCACTTAAAATTAGCATTTCTCAGTTATTACTTCACAGTCATAATGAGATGATAATGTGTCTTTGTATAATTCAAGAGCCAGCTGGATGCTTCGTGTCCTTGCTGCTGTAGTCTGATGTTAATTTAGCCATTTCTTTTGATATGAGGAAAGCTGTATTTGATATTTGCTAATTTATTCTACGTGACTTGTCTGTTGTGCCATAGAGAGTTTGGATGACTGCTACTTCAAAATTAATGTAGTGCACTCTCATGTCATTTACCCCATCTAAATTACCTCTCACTAAATCTTTTTTAAACGATCATAGTGATTTCTCTTCCATTAGACATATACATTAATATATATTAACTATGTTTTCTCCCTTTGTCTCCATTTTATAGAATTTCAGACTATTAAAGACAGAAACAAGGAAGGTATGCAAACAAGGTTTTTAAAAACTGTAATTGTGATTAATGGAAATAATGAAGTGTACCAGAGGTAGAAGATTTAAAATACAAAGGGGAAAGGAGAAAAATAATGCTTCCTGACATCAAATTAAGCATATCGTAGCCTGAAGAGATGAAGATTGCAGATAATAACATACTATGGCTGTTCCTTCAGCTTTATGCTTTTTTCTAGCAGCCTCATTTTACCTTCTTGACTCATAGCAAGGTCTTATTCTGCTGTTAATTCAATATATTACTGACAGCGTCTCTGATATGAAGAACTTTTCAATATGATGAAAGGTGGCATAATCAGGTATTCAGTGAGGACATAATAGAATAAATTCTTTACGTCTTGTCTGTCATATATACTTGACTTGGGTTTAGAGATTAAATTTCTGATGGCTTTGCTCTATTATTGATTAATTTTTTCAGCCTATATTTTGAATTGTTGCTGACATTGGTCAGAAGAAGAGAAATAAAAGAACAAGTCTAAACTGTGAGTTTTGTAAGAGCATGAAATTTTTACAGCATTTCTTGAATGTCAACATTTTAATATTAGGAGGTTTTTCCTGTCTTTTTTCAAAATCTTTTTACTCTAGGTTTTTCTTAAAATTTTTCCTTTTGCAAATGAAGGAGAAGGACAGAAACATTAGAGGGAAAGAATAATATGTCAAAAATATTTTTTTGTGATTTATAATAAAAAAGCAAATATTTCAAACTTGTTAATGCCTTTTTTTAGTGTTCAGCTGCAAAAAATACTTTTCCTTTCTTTGTATTCTACAATATGATCACTGTATTCATAGCTTTGTGGAGTCTTCAGTGATCCTTATCCACAGCTGCTCCCCAATATTCATTTTCCTGAAATCATCCTCACAAGTCACTTCAGCTTTCAGATGATGTGTGACAGGTGAAGTGGTGGAGCATGGCTGCAAAAGACCCTGTAATGGAAGTCTTAATATAAAACTCAGTGCGTACAAAAACACAAAGATTTTGGATGTAATATTTTACCAGAAATTTAATGTCTTATTTTAGTGCAACAAGATGATCAGGTTGACATCTTTGCCTTCCTTATTCAAGATGAGTAAAAAGGTGAGTTTGTAGTAGTGTTTCTGAACAGAAAAAAAAAAAAGTATTAGATGTGCAAATCTTTGAATAAGTAGGAAAATAAGTATATCTACATCTATTTTACTGGATGAAGTAGAGCCAGGGACTATTCTTTGGCCTTGAAGCCAAGTGGCACAAACTGAACAACACTGATTGAGTCTCCAGTGGGTTCTACATGTCATCTATCTAGGCCCAATGTACTATTATTTTTTGAGGGCATTTTCAACAATTCAGTGTTTCTCAGATGATGTGAATAGCTTGCCATGATTTCCAACATAAACTTTGGAGTACTGGTGTTTGGCATGTAGACAAATTTAGGTATTAATGGGTATAAAGTTTAATGCTGGAAGACTGTGGAAAGAACCCATTTGGATTGTGTCTTGGCAGTAGATACCTAGATAGGATATTGACTCAAGCCCAACAGCTACTCTGGCTCAAGCCCATGCATCAAGAGAGTGATAGTTTATATGGTCCAAAAGTGTGTCTGAAAGTATGGATTATCAGTAGACAGGACCTGAGTTTTCTCCCTATCTTTGTTTTATTCAGCAGTACCTGTGTAGCCTGGAAGACTGTCTAAAAATACCTTCCTCTCGAGATGTATGTGAAAGTGCTGGGGTAAAAGTTTGACATATCTGATAGCATAAAACACGGGGTGAAGTGTATTTAGAATCTACAAGGCAACCACAGGAGAATGCTTCTTACTTAGAAGTCCACTTCCCTATCTTGTGGGGCTGCTCAGCTTACATCAGCTTACATATGGATGTACCTATGACTGGGAAGGAATGCTGCTTACATTTCACACTGAGCTCTCAGGTACTGTGCTTCATTTGCAAGAAAACACACTGGGCATTGCCTGTAGATAGAATTGAAGCCTTGGCTTATTTGATACTGACTACTTTCTGAATTGTTTACATTGAAGAGCTGTGGACTCATGAAGGAAAAATAAGTCTTTATCTTGTAGTTTAAATGGCATTAATATTAGAATTTTAATAGATTTTTTAAAATTTGCATTAGGATTTAAAATAACGCAGAAAATCTTCGGTTTGCTTTGTTTTCTTTTGGGGATTATTACCCAAATTACCAAACAGTATGTACCTCTGATATGGATTTTTTTCATCAAAGAGGGTTTAATCCTCTTCACATGGCAATTAGGTTGATTATTTCTAAGTGTAGACAAGTCCAGTCATACTAATGGAGTTAATTACTTTTGTCACACTAAAAAGGTTGGGAGCGATTTGCCCAGGCACTAGATGTGCCATTTGCCACATCTATCTGAGCTTTGGAAAGCATTGGACAGCCTGATTAGTATGGTGATTAATGTCTAGAGGAACTCTGCCAGGCACACAGAAGCCTTCGTATCTTTTTCTGAAGTAGAAAATTAAAAATGCTGACATACTTGCTTTTTAGAAAATAGTAATTCAAGGGCTCTCCAAGGTATCTTGAAAACAGATGAGCACTCAGCAGGGCAGCTCCCAATCTATTTGCCAAAATATTACTCTGTGCCTTAGAATGGTCAAAAAAGATGCTGATGAAACTTCAGTTTGCTCTAGATTTAATAATGTTTGTCTGCAAAACTGAGTAAATAACAGATTTGGAGAAAAAATGAAGAAGTACTATAAAATCAATAGACATAAACAGAAACATTGTTCTGTGAACTGAAGATCCTGATGGCAGCAAGACTGATAGGATAGGATGAGACTTTTGAAAGATGCTGTTGGAAGATTTACTACCTCTGGCTTTTGTTGCTTGAGTTCTTGATAATAACTCGTCAGGATTTACAGATGTCCTTTTCTGAGGTAAATATTTGCAAAAGTAGGCATCACTAAATCCAGGTGTAACATTGGTAGAATCCAAGACGGGACTTGCTCCAAACCACCCTTGGGAAAAAAAGAGTACAGAAACTTAAAAGGAACACTCTCTAGCGATTACAGACACAAAAATTGTAAAACTGGTTTAAAACAGTTCTGAAAACAAACCTCTCTTTTGAATTAACATTACAATTATTTAAACAAGAGTTCAGGCAGAGAATATGAAAGATCTGAGACAAACAAATGATTTAATTACAATCCGTAGTCAGAGAAACCTCTACATGATATTGAGATGGTGCACTCCATAGGAAAAAGAATGATCTGTAAGGTAATGCATTATCTTTAAGAGGATTTGTAAACACGTCTCATTCTCTAAAGCTATCGGAGAAATAACAAGTCCTACTCTGCCAACTGGAGAATCTGTGCAAGACCAGTAGAAATGTGAGCAGACAGACGTCACTTCCTGTTCAAAAACTGTCAGGAAGTTCATCATGAGGCAGATATCTTATGACATTTATTACCTGCGGTGGCTACTCCTAGAATCAGCCCTGCTTCTTCTCACTTGACATTCAACTACTCCACCAGGTCTCTCACTTAAGTTTTCCATTCTTTCAAAATACCGACATGCAATTGTTAAAACTATTAGTACTGAAATTACTACAAAATGCAGTTTGCAAAAGCTCAGAATTCAACTGACTCAAACCCCTTTATTTTATCTCAAAAACTTTCTTTTCATTTTTTCATACTATCAATCTTTCTTGATTTCCTTCCATGTTGTTTAAAATGAAGATTTTTTTTTAAAATTTAAATTATACAATGTATTAAGAATAATCTCTTTCCTCTGCATGAAATTATAAGTAATGCTGTTCTCTCCTTCTCTCACTCACATATTTGAACTGAAATTTCTACTATATCTGGAGTGAATATTAGCATTATTAGCACTATGAATTTTATGCAGCACAATTTAATTTTGTATTTCTTGATGGAATGTTCAAAATGAACATTCCTCTTCTCTCTTAACTGTCAATTTTCTTTGCTTCTATGAGAGGCAGGTCCTGTAGTAACTAAATCCTTGTCAATGAAATTGTGAACACCCACAGATTGCTTAAATGTAATGGATGTTAGGAAGTCAGTATCTTATTTTTTAAAGATTAGAATATTAGTACCTTTTTTTTTTTTTTCCTTAAATGCAACTGTAAGGATGATGAGCTGCGTTAAAACTAAAATATCTGAAAATAATAGCTATCTTGTGACTAAATTCATTAAAATGACAGCATGAAATGTTTCACCATCAGGTTAATTCAGCTTCCTTTAATTTCACAAACCAGTTAAGATTTCTTTTGTTTTAGGAGAAAATTCTCAAATATAGAGCCGTGTCTAAAGAAATGAAAACAAAATTCTTCTTTCACTTGCCTTACATCTTTTACTATTCATATTCAGGGCATTAAAACAAAGCAAAACCAAAAATTGCATCACCATTTATAGAGATTTAAAAAAAGCTGTGAAAAGCAAGCTTCTTAAAAGTAGTAGCAATTTGTTGGCTTGAAATGTGGGTGGTTTTTTTTTTTGTCTGGAAATACAAGATAGAGCAAGGATCTAGACTTGCTGAATGAGAGAGGAGTAAAATGACCAAACATACTCAGTGTGTAATAGAGGTGGACGGAAACAGAAGAAAACAGGTTTATTTTCTAGAAAAAATAATATCCTGCCACTGTCCCATTTAACTTCATTCCATGCCAGGAAACACTTCAAAGATCTACTCCTTGCATCAGAGCAACTGCTATGATTACACTGCACTGGTTTGAGTATTTAGTGGGCTGTGAGCAAGATATGAGCCTAGAAATTCCTTTTCTAGCAAGAACCAGATGAACAATTATGTGTGGTTTGCTGGGGAAAAAGCTGCACCCACTAGCCTAGAAATACTGCCCATTGTGAGATGCTACAGTTTTCTTCTTCATGTGCTTTATTTGTTAGAGAAGAAACTTTAATTTTGCCAGTCAAGATAGTTAACTGCTAAAGGACACAGTTCAGCACCAGTGACATGCAGTCAGACTTAATAAAAGCTGCCACCAGCCCTCAGAAACTCTTATATGATCCAGTCAATGTCAGTATTACTTGAATCCCTATCATATAGGAATATAAGAGATAGAAATTATAAAGCTGAGAGAATAGATGAACAGGATGTTCAGGCTGAGGGAAGACATTTATAGTTACTCTAGATTCTCAAAAAAAAAAAAAAGAGGCAAAAATTAAAAAAAAAGGCTTTTATCACATCCTCATCAGGCTACATTTCCATGGAGACATGTCAGGGACCAGAATTTTAATGTGTTTGCCTTTTCCTTTTTTGTGTTACCCAAAGAGTTAGAAGGAAAAGATGGTTTGATATATCTGAAGACAAGCTGTCCAGTCCAAATAAATCTAAATTCCCTTTGTCTTTTTCCATTTGGAACAAACTAATCGCCATTACTTAACTGTTTTCCTTGTATAAGTACTTTAGGATTTCTCTGGCTATAAATGTAATTATAGCACCATAATGCAACACTGTCTTCTGACTTCTAGGTAAGATTTTTCCTGAATTATGTAATCCAATTATTTCCTTGGACTTTTTGAAAATTCCTTAAATTGATCCTGAGGAAAAAAAAATCTCACAACTGACCAAAGAATAAAATCATTCCAAGACCACTTTCATTGGAATAAGTTGCTTGTAGAAACATGACTAATAACCATGTCATTCAAATTAAACACAAGAGAAAAGCTTTTACAATAGTTTTCAAAAAGGTATCCTGTGTTTTATGGAAATTTTTCAAAATTAGAAATATTTTTATTATCCCTATTTCTAAATTCTCTCGAGTACCAATTTTATAGGTTGAAAATGAAACAACTGCTATTTCTCATTCTGTGCCTCTGTTAGCACCCAGCTGTTTCCAACAGCAGGGAATTTGACTTATGATGTCTGATTATTACCATGTGATATTTTTAAAACTGGAATCTTTTTTACCATAAAAGTAAATAGAAGTGGTAGCAGGACTCATAGGGTGCACATTGGTACATGCTGACATGCTTCATCACTTAGTAATTTTTCTGTCAATTTTTGAAGACTAACAGCTATAGTTAATTTCCTTTTTTAATTTCCAGTCCTCAAATTACAGAAACTACTTCAAACATAGTGATCATGAGGACACCATTGTGTTCATTCTATACCTCTGCAGAGAAATGACTATGCTCTGGAGAAAATTCTTTGCTTCAAGAGCAAGATCAAAATTTCCTGACTGAGAGTTAGTTAACACCAGAACAATTTTTCCATCACGTGGAATTTGTTAAGGCTTGCCCTGTCCTATTATGTTATTTGCTAGATACTTTGCTCAGAAATCATCTGTGAATTGCACAAAAAAGCACTCATACAAGCTGTTATGATAGGAAACATCTATAGCAGTGAAGTTTGTCTCTAGGATTTCTAAAGCCAGCATAATCAATCCTTATGACTTTAACTGTTGTTCTATGAACTCATGGCAGACAGGTGAAGTTCCATTGATAAGTGCCTTCCTTTAAACATTAGTCTGTCTTCACAGACTACATTTTCTAGATTACGATCACTTTACCTCTCTTGCCCCCTCTCCAGCTAGTCTACACACTTCTCAGAAAGGCTTTCCAGAACTGTTCCAGACTTTGCACTAACCCAGATAAACCTGTGCCAACAAAGTGGAGAGATTACTTCTCCTAACTAAAACAAGAGTCTTGTTAAAGTGTTAGAGAATTGTACTTGCATTTGAAAAGCAGCACCTTTTTGATTCATCTTGAGTTTGTAATTCACATCATCATCAGATCTTAATGTGAAGAAGAGCTGTCCAGTCATCTGTTCTCCAGTTCTTCTTGGTGCATACTTTCTAAGTCTAGAACTTCATATTTGTCCCTTTCAAATACACTATTTTTTCACATATCTTCTGAATTTGCTAAGGTGATTTTAATTCTGCCATTTTCCTGGCAGTTTCTCCCAGCTTGTCATCTTTTGCAAATGTGATGAACGTCCACTAGCTCATTGTAAAGTCAATAAGGAGAATACTGGATAGTAGTCTCTTGATGATAAATACATACAGAATTTCAATAAATGCAATTTAACAGAAAAATATTAATAATTATATCTATGGCACAGTTCTCCAGTAACATTTGTACTCCTTTTTCTCTACTGAGTTCCCATATATTAATGGTTCTTCAGTTTAGACTATATTATTTTCCTTATAAGAATATAAAATTCGAACAGGATTTTTTAATCAATTGCTGTAGTCCTAGAAAAACTATTTTTTTTTTTTTTTGGGTGCTGTTAGTAAAAGTGATTAAATTGCCTATAATCAGACCTCATAGATTTTTTTCAGCTCTCCAAGCATTCAATTTCAATTGATTTGACTGAAAGTACTGCACAATGAGTGTCTTTGAGATTGTTTGCCTAAACTCAAATATTTCCTTAAACTCAATAGACTTTTAAAATTAGTATGTGTTTTTCCTAACCATATTATTTTAATTTTTTAGCATATGCATAAGAACAAACATAATTTAAAAACCTACGTGAAAAATAGCAAAACAATCCAAATGAAAAGATAGTAAATCATTGAAAGTCAGATTAATCATGTAATTAGCCTCCATGAGTAATGACACTTCTCTACTGGGGTAAGTCTTTGTTCTTTATTTAATTACTAGGGGAAAAAAAACCCTGTAAAATCAACTTAGTTTAGATATCTGTTACTTTAATAAAACTAGGAGAGATTAATTCCACCTAGGCATTCTGTGCCTACATTTCCCTACCTAAGATAGGAGAAAATTTAGTTTTCTACTGCCTCAATAATTGTATAGATGAGAAGCAAACAGATCTCAACAGAGCATGGCACACTTGCTCTTTTGGAAGCAAAGAGACACTTCAGGGAGCTTCAGGGAGATATGTTTTCTCAATCTATTCCACCGAGGTAGCAATTTGTTCCTGCTGGAATTCTCCATCTTTTCTTACTTACCTCAGCTTCCATTTACAGAGAGAGTGTCAAATGACCCCGTACAAGGAGAAAAGACACAGATTCCCCTTTCTTATCTTTCTTTCTACAAACACTTGTTATTTCAAAACCCAGGTCTTCACATGGTCAGCCACTCCCCTCAGTTCAGTATTGTCAGCAAACTTTCTGAGGATGTTCCCTCAGCAAGGTCATTATGAATATATTGAACAATACCTCTCCCAGTACTGACCCCTGAAAGTCTCCACTAGATACAGGCCTCTGACTAGACCCTGCCCCATTGATCACAACTCTACCTTCCTCCTTTGAACCAATTAACAATCCACCTCACTACCTGATATCCAGCCCACACTTTCTCAGTTTTGCTTTGAGGATGCTATGGGAGATGGTTTCAAATGCTTTATTGAAATCAAGATAAACCACATCCACTGGACTTCCATCATCTATCCACCTGCTTACATCTTCATAAAGGCTATCAAGTTTGTCAAACATGACTTCTCTTTAGTAAAACCATGTTGACTGCTCCTAATGACCCTCTTGTCCTTTAAATGCCTGGAGACAACACCCAGGATAAGTTGTTCCATCACCTTTCCAGGGATGGAGGTGAGGCTGACCAGTCTGCAGTTACCTTGCCCTTTTTGAAGACTGGAGTGGCATTTGCTTTCCTCCAGTCCTCAGGTACTTCTCCTGTTCTCCATGACTTAATGAAGATGATGGAGAGTGATCTAGCAATTACTTCTGCCAGCTCCCTCAGCAGTGTGACAATGTCCCCTCACCATTACAGTAAAGTAAGCAGTTTGCATTCCACATAATATCACAGGGATGATAAGAGCAGATTTTTCATCATTTGAAGTTAGATGAAGAAAAATATTCACATTCCTTATGGATAATATTTGAAACAACAATAAGATTCAAAAGGAAAGAGATTAAGAAAATACTTCTGGGATCAAAGTATTCTTCAAAATTCTACAAATTTCATCTTACTGTGCTTATAATAAAAGGTTCAATTTGACAAATATTAATGAAAGTAAGATTGGTGGCAGATTCCACAGTGGCTGCCACTGGCTGACAGCCTTGGGGGAAAGTAATGCCTGGAATCTATCACCATTAGGAATAATCCAACAAGCACACATTTGCACATCATCCACAGTGAACTAACAAAAATATTTGGACAAGAACAACAGCAGATTCTTATTTTCCTTATAGTATTAACAGTGAAATACTTATCTGTAACTAGCAGAAGAAAACCCTTGACATCCCTAGATTCTCTCTTTTATTGCCAGTTATGAAACCTGATATTTTAATAATTCAAGTATTAACCTACCAGCATCCTAGGACTTCTAAACAGCTAACTACTCAATCATAGAATCATAGAATGGTAGGGTTGGAAGGGACTTTTAGAGATCATCTAGTCCAACTCCCCTGCAGAAGCAGGGTCACCTAGATCAGGTCACATAGGAACACGTCCAGGCGGGTCTTGAAGACCTCCAAGGAAGGAGATTCCACAACTCCCCTGGGCAGCCTGTGCCAGGGCTCCCTCACCCTCACAGTGAAATAGTTTTTTCTTATGTTTAAGTGGAACTTTTTATGTTCCAGTTTCATCCCATTACCCCTTGTCCTGTTACTCGCTACAATAGAAAAAAGGGATGACCCAGCCTGCTGACATCCACACTTTAGATATTTGTTAATGTTAATAAGATCACCCCTCAGTCTCCTCTTCTCCAGACTAAACAACCCCAGTTCCCGCAACCTTTTGTCATATGAAAGATGTTCCAGTCCCCTGATCATTTTGGTGGCCCTGAGTCAATGTCTCAGTTTTTCCCAACAATCATTATCTGCCTTTATTTTTTCTCTTTGATTTAACTTGTACATGTTTTGTATCAAAGATAAAATCTTGAGGGATTTTCTCTGGGCTTGGAGTGGGTTTTTTTTTGAGGGGGTGGTGTTACAATGTCTGGATAGAAAAAAAGTGCAGAATTATAAACACAGCCAGAGACTCAACAAAGACTAAATGAGAAAGAAAAAAAAAATTCTGTATAGTTTGTTAGCAAGTGATTAGGAAGAAAATCAATATCTAGACATGGTTCCATAACCATTTTCTTCTCTAAAAGCATTTAAAACATGCTTTCTGACTAGCATATTGACAGACACCTGGATTATTGCATTGGATTTGCACATTCATAAAGTCCTATGTAGATAACATCCATTGTCTTTCACATCCAAACTCCAATGAAAAGAAGTGAATGGATTTATATTTGTCCTTTTCTACTCTGACATTCAAATTAACTAAGATCAATCTAGGTTTATATTTTAGAAGACAGCAAACTGTACAATTTTTTGTAACGACAGATTAGTTTGAATCAGTTTACTGTTAGAGACCTATAGCTTAGTGAGAAGATGAAGATTGTCTCTAACATGGTTAGCAAAATTGGAAAAGAAAAAAATTAATTTAGAGATAATTATGTATATGGGATTTTTTTCCCAACAAAACTCAACTCTGCTACATTTCTTTGCTACTTAATGCATTATCAAGGGTGACATTGCCATGTTTTCCATTAGTAACAACTTGGGAACCATCTGAATGCAACTATGAACACCATTTTATTTTGTGTATACTGTATTTTGACGACCTTGTTTGTTGTGGTCTGCATTATAAAGTGGGTGGGTTTTTTTGTATTTAGAGCAGCCTTCTTAATTTGTGCCTGGTATCCACAAATGAACAGCCTTTTAAAACGTTTGATTTCTAACTTACTTTTCCATAATTAAATAAAATAGTCTGTAATTGTCGGTAAAGGTTGATGTTACCTTGTTTAAGGCCAAGGCTGGGGAAAATCTTAACTGGTCGAAAAAACATCAAGACAGAACCACATCACCATCTGTGAGAACAGAGATCCTCTCTTGCTGCATGCTGGTAGACAGATCTAGAAGATGGAAAGAACTTGCAAATTTTAACTCCTGAGCAATCCTGGGACTTACAATGATAGTGGTATAAAACAGTAGAAATTTCATGCCAAATTCTATTGATAGTTTACTAGTTTATTTGTTTCTTTCTCAGAGGTTTCTAATTCTCTGCTGTTCTCAAAACCAATTATATTTACACTTTAGAAATCACTCTGTGAAACCTGTCTGCTTCACTTGCTGAAGGGGATAGGTTTATGTTGTGAGCCTTGAGCTAGGGGTCCTTCTATCATCTTGGGAAGCTGGAGCCTCAGCTGGCCAAGACTCTAAGTAGTCTAACCACTCAAGATCTAGAAATTGCTTTTGATAGTGTATGTAGTTATATACAGCAGAAACTACACAGTATAACATTACTGCTGGATATGTGCCAAGAATTCCAGCATGAGTGAGATTTACCCTTACATTTGGACCTCTCAGAATTGTGCACCTTCTGTATAGCACAGAGGGTAGTCAGCCCTGTAACTACTGTACCTCCACTCTAACTTTTCATGTCCAGTACAGCTGTATTAGTTCTGCCTTAAATCCTCTCCTCAATGATTTAGGTGACACAGTGTGCACAGCAAAAATTAAGGACTAGAAAAATTAAGCAATATAAGAAGCATCAGAGGATGAAATCAGAGCCCAAAAGGGAAGCAAGGCAAAGGATTAGGGGACTGGAACATCTTATGAGAAAAGATTGTGAAACCTTGAGCTGTTTAGCTTGAAGAAGTCTGATGGGGAACCTTATCCACACATAAATATCTAAAAGACAAGTGTCGAGAGGATGGGGCTATAAGTCTTTTTTTTTGTGGTACCCAGTGTCAGGACAAGGGATAATGGACACAAGCTGGAAGACAGAAAGTTCCAGTTGAACACAAGAAGAAACTTCTTTCCTATGAGGATGAGAGAGTCCTGACACAGGCTGCCCAGGGTGGTTGTGAAGCCTCCTTCTCTGGAGGTTTCCAACCCCCCTGGACACATTCCTGTGCAACCTACTTTAGAGGGTAGTTGGATTAGATGACCTCTAGAGGTCCCTTCCAACCCCAACTTCAAAGATTATCTGATTCTGTGATATCCTGTTATTCTGTCCTAACCATCAGAACTCTTTACTTTACTTTGAATTAGTGTAACTGAAGTGTACTATTAGATAGAGTTAGACTGAAATGATACCATTTCAGAAAAATACAGACAATCCTGTTGACTATAAAAATTATTTTTTAACAATGAAAGGATAGCAAAATCTAAAGCTTTCATTTATTTTCTGTGTTGAAGACCAGTATAAATTATATACCTCAGTCTGGGTTACAGTAATTTAAACAAAATGTCATGAGTTGTACTGTCAAAGTTCTGTACATGATACCTTTAATAACAGTGTTCAGTGAGCAGAGTAAGCTCAAAATATGGACTTAATTCAGTATATTCCATAATTGACTAAGTCACCGATTTTGTGCAGGGTGCTTTGGTATTTGAAATTACGAGGAAAGGTAAACACAGTTCATAACTAACAGCTATATAGAGTAACTGTTTTAAAGAAATATATAATCAATAATAAAAGTAGCATTACTCTTTCGTGATTGATAGATTTCAGTTATCAAAATTAATTACATAATAATGATTCCCTGCACTAAACATAAAGTTGACAAGGAAATCAGAGCAATGAACATTCAATAACACTGACTCCAGTTTCAAAATAAATTTGCCCCAAAATTAAAATCTGCAATTTCACAGCTGGATGATGATTCTTATGGTTTCATTGTTGTCCTTTTTGCTTCTCAAAAGATACGATCAATGTTTCCTACTTCTATCCATGCAGGAAAAATGGTAGTAACAAATTTTTATATCCATTTATGTTTTTCTTTTTTAGGATTACTAAATATTAAGATTTCAATACTTTAATCATGTGTAGAGTACAGGTCACCGCTTTTATTTTACATGATCAATGAATGTGTGTATCAAGAGTCGTATATTCATTCCTCATTCCTGACTTCAAGTGTGTTGGGCATATATGCTATTTAAAGCAAAAATATGTGCAGAATTTCAGAAAAGTCCATAGTTCTGGTAATGGTAATTTAGAACAATTCAGACAGTGCATTCATTCACAACTTTGTCTACTTTTTAGTCTTATATTTTAGCCTACAGGAATAATAAATCAGGCAGTATGAGGAGATCTGATGACATGCTGTTGTTAAATTGTGTGTCACTGGATGAGTATTTTTAATCAATTGTCTACAGGAAGAATTCTGATTGATATTTCTATGTGTATAGTGGAATGGCAACTATATCTTGATCACAAAACTAAAGGAAATGTCAGATATTATGTTTGATCCTCCACTGCCATGTACATTTTTAAGTTTTCCATGTTATTCCAATTCAGTAGTATTTTTCATAGAGTTTAAATAGATAACTTCACAAGGCTGTTGGAAATCAGCATCTTTAATGCACAAAGGGATAAAAAAACCCCATCATTTGTGAGGGATTTCTGCAGTGAGCTTAAAGTCAGTTTCAAAATTTCAGGGAAATGACAGTGTATCTTGTTAAATCTGAGAAAATTGTCAGTAAGCATAGAAACACAGGCAGAAACATTCTCATTATGGAACATAGACATAAACATTTTAAGAAACCAATAGCAAACAAACAAAAAAGATAAAGAGACCAAAACAGAATAAAAGCAGACTTGAATATATGTCTATTGTACATTCTTTTCTGAGTGTGCTACTCACACCTTAAGAAAAATTATTTCAGTTTTCTTTTATGGACAGCATCAGTTTATGTCACTGTTGTTTGCTTCTAGGGGATATTCCCAGAAGCAGACAGAGTTTTTACTTCTAGCAGCAGTGCTTAAATTTCATTACAATGTTCAAGGTAAGGCACACAGTGCCAACTCTTCTGCATTCAATTCCTTTGATATATGGTCATATCCCCTGTTTAAAAACTGATTAACTTTTCCTCTGCATCTTGTTCCAGAAAGTTTGAAAGCAGGCTGTCTCACTATCCTCCAGAGGCTGAGCTTCCTGAGGACCAAATTTGGCTGTAAAGACTGAAGCAAAGAAGGCCTTCAGTAATTCTGCCTTCTCTGCATCCTCTGTCACCAGGGCACCCTCCTCATTCATTAGTGGGCTAATTTTCTCCCTAATCATCTTTTTACTACCAATGTATGTACTTGAAGAAGCCTGTCTTGCTTTCCTTTACTTCCCTTGTCAAGTTTAATTCCAAAAGGGCGTTAGGTTTCCTAGCTTCATCCCTACATGCTCTGACAATGTTCCTATAAACTTCCCAAGAAACCAGGTACCTTTTCCAACTTCCATAGACTTCTCCTTGATTTGCACCAGTAGATCCTTATCCATCCACAAAAGCCTCTTGCTTCTTTTTCCTGATTTTCTACTTGTGGGAATACACTGATACATTTCACTCCAAAACACAGGATCTTCTTTACAAAGGGTTTCAATTCTTTTTTTTTCCCTTTTAATGAATTTTAAGTGATTTTTTTCATAACTTCTGTAAAACATCTTCACATGCAATCCAATCCCTCACCCTGAAATCATGTGACTTCTCTGGCACTATTTGCAGTTTCAGTATGCCCATTGCCTGTTCTTTCATGTTCGTATTAAACTTTTTATCTTCTTTCCACGTAGCTCTTTTAATTCTTTTGCAGAAATAAAAATCTCTCCCACATATTCAGAAATTGTTTTGTTTACCTATGCTTTCTCTATGTTTTCTTTCCTTTTCTCCCTTTCTGACTTCAGTTCTCCCTTTTTCTCTTTTTAAGATCCCGCCTGCTTTTTGTTTTATATTCTTTTAAAGGTTCATTTTTACTGTAGGAAGACTATTTCCCACATACAAAGTCTAATTTGATTTATCTTTTTTTTTAATTGAAAACCTAGACTAAATACAAGAAAAATATTGTATTTCATTCAAGCATTAGAGAATAATTAACCTGAAACAAGTGTTTAAGTAAAAGAAAGAAGCAAGAGAATTTAAAAATAGGGTCAATATCAGTTTCCCTGAAGAATGGATACACTGACCTTTAAAAAGACTTGTTTCTAGATAGTACTGTCAGCATTTCATCTTGTTTTCCCTTTATACTTACCTACTTCCTTTTTCAAACTGGGACACACATGCATGCTCTGCTACAGTTACAGCACAAGTTCCCACTTTTACCTTTTTGTTAAAGGTCCCTTTCAATTTTTTTCTAAAAGCTCCTTTTAAATGAAAATTCTTGTATATTCGTTAAGCATCAGAGCAGATTTAGTAAAGCAGAAAAGGAAAAAGAAAAATTAATGCAAAATAGATATACCTATGCTCAGAAGTCATGCTAAGATTCTGTCCTATATGCTTAATTCATCACAGAATCACAGAATCTCAAGGGCTGGAAGGAACCTCAAAAGATCATGTAGTCCAGCCCCCCTTGCCAGAGCAGGTCACCTAGAGTAGGTCACACAGGAACTCATCCAGGTGGGTTTTGAATGTCATAGAATCGTAGAATCATAGAATGGTAGGGGTTGGAAGGGACCTTTAGAGATCATCTAATCCTAGAGATCATCATGTCCCCAGAGAAGGAGACTCCACAACCCATCTGGGCAGCCTGTGCCAATGCTCTGTTACCCTCATAGTGAAGAAATTTTTCCCCATGTTTCCTTGGAACCTCTTATGTTCCGTCTTATAGCCATTGCACCTTGTCCTATCATTGGACATCATTAAGAACAGTGGACAAAGATAATATACACAATCGTTGTTTTTATGTATATAAAATCAAGGTGAATAGTGAGTAGTGTGGGTACATTCTCTAACACACAGGATGCCTACAGCGCATCACTCAGTTGCACAGGCTCATGCTGACTACAGTCTGCATAAATAAGTAAATTTTCTCCAAGGTTTGGTAGACATTGTATGAAGAAACAGAGAAGGAAGAAGAATTGCTGTCAGACATTATTTCCCTGCTGGGATCATATCACCAAAACATGGTTTGATTTGTCTTTACCTCTACCTACAGTAATTTGAGATCTGAAACATCTGCCTTGACTAAATTTTCAACTATCACAAAATATTTGTGTGAAACTTACTAGCCTGTGGTATATAAAGGGTCAGAGTAGACAATATGATGTCCCATTTCTTTCTTAGTTTAGAAGACTAGAAAAATAGGACATTTTAAAAAATGTTTTGATTGAGGTATGTTTGAAACACACATGAAATCCCCTTGTGAGGTAGCTCTCCAAGGTAGTCTCTGGGCCACCTTGCTGTTATATCTTCTCATAAAACAAGCATCTGCTTCCAATGAATATTTAGTTAGGTGATAGCACATAACAAAAGAAAAGATCAACATATCTTACTTCTCAAATCAGCTACCCATTGTGAAAGCTAAATAATATCTCTTTTAATTTCTTTCTGGGTTTCTGAATAAGTAAGAAGAGATTAAAGCCTTTGATTAGTTTTATAGCCAGTTTTAACTTCTCAGGAAAGTAAGTATTAAATTGCTCTAAAACATTACTTTCTTATTGCATTTCAGGCAGATTTATATTTTATCTAAGTGGATAGGGATGGGAAAAATCTTCCAGAGACAGAATATAATTTTAAAGACCAGAGTTTAAGAGATATCTGAAACTCAGAAATCTGAACGTAAGTGTAACACGTAATGTCATCTCAGATTTACAGGCTGGTATATAGAGGTGCCTCAATAGTCCTGATCTCAGAGCACATGGTTGAGTTCCAGTAACAAGGAGCAAAAAGAACACATTGTATTTTCTCTCTTCAGTTTTTAAGGAAAGGCAGTGTTTTCCTTAGTTTACAAGAAGTGATGATATGGAAGCTTCTCTTAACAGGCTTTTGGCTTTATACCGTTGCTGACAGGACAGCTACTTCTCACTCTCTCTTTCTGAAATGATTATCAATATTCTTCCACAAAACAAAAATTCAGTCACTTTTCTACCAGAACCAGGCAGTGTGCACTCTAAACCTGAACTATGCTCTTGTGCCTAACAGTTCAGAGATTGCCTGTCTGTCGTGTTGAACCTTTCTGTGTCTTCAGACTCCCAGCCCTCACTCTTCTCTATCATCCTAGCCACTTGTTCCTATCTGCCATTGCAGAGATAACTTTAAGAGAACAAAAAATTACTCAGGCTATTCACTGAAAATAATGAAACTTTTTTCTTGCTAAGGCTCAGTATGCTTCCCTGACAGAACTAGAGCAGTCAGGGGGCCTGGCATTGTGTCTTGGGATTTGCTGCAATTAACAATTTCTAGGCAATGTCTGAAAGATGCAGTCACATACCCCAGCAGATCAGAAACCCCATTTTTTCTGCTCCCACATCAAAGGCAAGGTTTTAAACTCCAGGGCTTCATTCATGCATTTCTTCTGTCAGAAGCCAATGTAAAGAGAGTACATTCTTATATATAGGCATAATTCTCTTTGATGTATTTGTACTTCAGTAATATTAACCCCATACACTACATTTATCATTTATGTCAGTTTTAGTCATTGAGCAGGAAAGAGATTTGTGTTTCTACTAATTTACTAAACTTTCATCCACCAGGGAATAGAGTATCTGCTGGGAAACAATCCACATAATAACACAATCATCTCAATGACAATGAAGTAAAGAGAATTGAAGGTGGTTTTGAATTTCCTGCATGCCTGACAAGTAAGAATAGAAGAAGAACACCCAGTTTGACTATTTTTGTTTACAGAAATGCATTTTAATTATGATTTACACTTGCACAGGAATTCTGATCAAAGAGTAATAAGTCAAGATGAAAAGTAACTTCCTTGTAATGAATTCAAAACAAATCTTTGAAAAATCACTAGAATAGAAATGCTTTTGCATATTCCTTCCTTAGAAAGGAACAGAAAGAATCAGGGAGTAATGTAAAATATGTGTGCATGATGATTCTTTGGGATTTATACTTTTAGAACACCTCCTGAACTATGTTACTTCCTTAGTGTTAACTGAACAATAAAGATTTAAAGCAGATGGTCACATGGTCCTTTGTTCTTGCCTTATAGTTCTTTAATATTTGTTAATATAAAAATACAATTTTCCTAATTCCATGTTAGATTGTTAAGATCTTATAGCCTTATAAATCTTCTTTCAGTTAGATTTTTACTTTCAAGGTTTAAAAACATTTTTAGGTTTGTTCCACACATCAGTTAATACTGGAAATATTAGTATAGACAACACAAAAACTAATACTTCTTTCCTCTCTTATTTCCCCAGTGGGAGGAATATGTTTTTCCACTTCAACTAGTTTTCAATCTCCCTCCTGCAATATGATCAAAATGTTTCATGCTGGCCAAATTATTAGGGCAACTGAATGATATATGAAGAGTTGTATCTAAAATGTGATTTAATAAACTGATTGAGTCCTAAACACAGAGCAGACTGACTTTTAATGGACTAGTTCAAATTCATTCCCAATGTTAAGGGAATACTAATTCCACTATTTTTTAAACTCCTTCTGACAAGATATTTAAAGCTGGTTTTGTTTTGTTTTGTTTTTTTCTGGCTTCTTAACACCCTCCCTAGCTATTATCATACTTATATCATAATGACCTATTATCATACTTGTTCTTACAGTAACACTTCCCATTCTCATCAGCCAGACCTGAGTAGTTTCGCATTTAGTGAGCCCAAATCTCTAGGTGACATTGAGATATATACAGTCTTTATTGTATTTTCGTATAAACTCACTGGATAACCTGGTGGTTCCTACAAGAACTTGTCCAGAGTAAATATTAAAGAGAAATCTATGCTAATGACAGTGAAGGTCACAGAATGGAGCTATAATCTTAAATATTTCTTTAAGTGTTAACTTACATATTAATTGATGGAAACTGAGCTTTTTGTTTCTAGTTCTGAGGGGCTCTAGCTAGCAAAAAATAGCAGTATCTTAACATTCTATAAAATCACAGCTACGTTTTGTTGGCTAATAGAACATAAAATGAAATTAGAATGACAACTGTTCAGTGGAAATGTATTCATTCATTCAGTAATTCGGGACACATATTCCATGATGTGCACATAGCAAGAGTGTGCTACTGCTGCAGGCCTGCAACAAATTTGAGGTAGAGTGTAGAAGAGAAATACAGCCCTGAGACAGTTACCCATATAAAAAAAATAGCTGTTACTAAACTCATTGGGTCTGTTCTGCAATATTAACACCCTAAGAAGACACAGGCTGCTACATATAGCCTAAGAGCTTACAGAGGCTCTTTGAAACATTAGCACGGACTTTCTCTATAATTACCCCTTCTGAAGTTGTTGCATGCTTACCATGAGCTGCTCCCACAGTGTTCTTAAAGCATATATCATCAAGGCATGTTCATCCAAATGTGCTTACTTGGATATCCTTTGAGGCACATGGTGGTCCCATGCTAAAGAGTATCTGATTTTACAGAATGTTTTACTGTTAGAAAGATATTTTCTTATTAATAGCTATGAGACTGATGGTGTCTCACTCTTATTTCTCCTATCCATCGCTTCTGAGCTAACGTGTTAGCTGTTTACTACTGTCAAGGAAAAGAGCTCGCAGCAGGTTCTATGATTCCAATAATAATAATAGTGAAGTATTTTTATAAATTCAGAGATATCAGAAAACAGAAGAGTGAAAAAAAGATTCTAAAAGATTCAATCAATGTATATCTTTCCTATTAAAATGTTTTAAACATTATCTTGCTTGTGTTAGAGTAGGCTATTTCATAAGTTTTGTGGACAAATGTCAGTGGATGTTGTAATTTCCTTAAGCTTTTCCATGGTGATTTGAAGTATTTGCAGTAAAGATGAGAAAGCTTATCTGTAGCCCTCTATTTTGCATTGTGAAATACTATTTCATATTCTGGCAACAGAAAACTGGATGCCTGAGAAAGTTTAAGATTGAAGATCAGTACAGAGCAGCACTTTTTACTGCGTTAGATGTATCCAGACCACTGCATTCAAGTATCAATTAGACATATGCTCCATGATATCGCCCCAATACAAAAATTTTATCAAGAGATAGGTAGGCTATATATAATGGTATTTCCTGCCCTTCCCTGTAAACCTGCTTTGGTTCCCCTACTCACTGTATTTTAAGAAACAGTGCAGCAGCATTCCAATGACCTTCCCCGTGTCATCTCTAGCTTCAAAGACTCTGGTCATTTCTAACTTGAGTTTGGGGTATTTTTTGCCAAGTTAAAGAATTCTTAATAAAAAAAGTCTCCTTAGAAGTTCTGAAGTCATCTTGTTGCTGCCCCTCAGAATGACTTTCCTGCTTTCCCATAGCCTCATTCAGTTAGGGACTATGTTGAATGTTCAATTGAACTAGAGGCACTTAATAATGGCACAATGACATTTTGAGTTTGCTCTCTAGTCCATTTCTAATCACTCATATTACTTTGTTTGCTGATATTTTTTAGCAATAGTTAAGTGCTCTCTTGACATTCTCACGGAACTCTCTGCCCTGACCGGGAGTTTTTTTTCCATGGTAGAACAGTTACTTTAGTGTCATTATGTTTAGTTGGGACTGCTTTTTCCCATTTACAGTATTTCCTAGTGGACTACACAGTTTCTATCATTTCATTGTCTGATCACTAAGCATGGTCTTCACTCCTTCAAAGACACATTTAGTTGCAATATTTTTAAATACTAACAGTAAATTTTGTGCTCTCCTATCTACATCCCTTTAGATTAGTTACAAATATAGTGAAAAGCATAGAGTTCTGTGAAATTCTTCTAGCAACCTCTCTGTTGATAAAATTGACTTTTTGCTCTTCCTTTCCCATTCTTTCATGAATTATGAAGCTACAAAAATGATGTTCCTTTTCTCCAATAGAGCTATGATTTGTTCAACAGTCTTTGATGAGAGAAGTTGCCAAAAGCATTTTTAGAACTCTAAGTACTGTTTATTGCTGTAATGGCTTTATTCACAACAAAGGTGATAGTTACTGTCTTATGCTGTTTTCCTTCATCTGCTGAGGAATTCTCTTGACTACATATCAATACTGTCACAGAATCACAGAATCTTAAGGATTGAAAGGGACCTCGAGAGATCATCTAGTCAATATTATTAGTTTACTATCATTCAGCTAGAAATTAATTCAGAAAAGGCTGTCAACCTATATTGTAAAGGAGAAAAAAAAATGCAAAAAGCTCAGTGAGCTGTTGTGTGGTGACAGCTTTTGAATTAAAAGAAGTGATATTTGTGATGAAGATAGTGGTTACTCTATAATCTGAGGCAAATCACTAATGTATTCAGAATGAACCCAATGTGATCATGAAAATCAACTTTAATAATTTTATGGATGTAGTGATATTTCTAAAAGTTGAGTCAAGAATTGAGCCTCTCCTTCTTTTCCTTTTCTGAATATAAATGAGAAAGGAGAGAGTTTTTCCAGTAAAGTTCATTATTTTAAGTGATGCAGTTGTGTGATCCAGATAATTTTCTATCTCTTTTATTATTGAGTAATCAATGACATTTGAAAAATTAATTTACAGTGGTAACATGAAATTCCTCTTCAAAACAAAATATTCTCCGTGGGGCTCTTTTCCTTATTGTTCTTCTCATCTCCTTTCATTGCTGCTGCTTCTTCTTGTTTTTTCTTTTTTAATGTTTTTTTTCTTTTCCCCAGCCTCTGTGCCACAGATGTTCCATCGCATCTTCTGACCATCCCCAGGGCATTTAGAGTCCAGATTCTCCCTTGCCCGCCAAGCACCCCGGGGCAGTGCCGTGGGATTTTCAGGCAACGATGTGTAAGGCCATCTCCCAATTGTAGATTCCCACTGGCGTCTGTACTCAGCCACTGTGGCCGACCTCTTTAGCCAACAGCTGCTGGCACTTACCTTGCCTTGCCTGCTTTTCATTGCTTCACTTTTATGCTCCTTTGGCTTTTTTGAATTTCATTTCTCTCACTTCTCATAATCCTTTATCTTTTTCTTCTTGATTTTACGGGTTTATTTTTGGTTTGTTTTTTTTTTTTCCTCCAACCTATTACCCAAGAGACCATCCTGAGAGTCACGTGACCTGCAGCAAGGTTCTTCGCAGACTTCTGATCTAACTGGTATTTGGTCCCTGGATTATCTCAGGATGTGTGACCCCACTGGGTTTTTCCCTTGCCCACCCTTTCCACACCCAAACCATTCTATTATTATGTGACTTATATGTAGTTCTCTTGAAATCTTAGTAAACTACTAATTTAAAAATGTTATTTTTATTTTATACTCACAGAGACATTTTCATTTGTGAAAAAGTAATTGCTATCATACAAGTACACTTTTACTTATAAAACAAAGCATTTACTATTTCACTCCAATTCTCTATGTAGCCATCATTTTTAGTATAGAATTAAATTCAGTATTCTTTGGAAAATGTTTTTTGAATGTTAATGCTTATTCTTTGGATATAGCTTTTTTCTTTTATCTGTTTACCATAAAAACGAGTCTCAGTGAGAACTTTGTTAAATAGAAGACAATTTATGTCAAAAATAAATTTTTTAGGAAATTTCAAAGCAACATTTCAATTTTTGCTTTTCTATTGTAACTGAATATTAATAACATGCAATTATTTTACATTTAAATAAAATATCTTGCTTTGATGTAAAAGATAAGTTAGGATGATGAAGCATTAGTCTTGGTTTTCATAAAGTGACATTTTTTTATTAAATGAATGTTTTTGTCCAAAAAGTTCCTGCTAGGTCTAATTTCTTCTGAAATTATTTCTGCTATGTAAATCTGTGGTCGAACTTTAATTAAATTATCATTTTATTGTCTCCCACAAACCAGGGGACAGATAATATTATCATCCTCTCTGTGGAGACAAGTTTCAGACAATGCAATGATTTTATTAAAAAATAGTAATTAATTTCTTCATAAATTTTTCCAAGATCCAGTTATGTAACTACTAATCTGAGTTATATAATACAAAGATGTATATAAAATAACATTTTAATAGCAAAATATTTACTTTTGTCTGTTTTCTTCATAAGTTTTTAAAAATGATGGCATAATGCTATGTTGAAAAAGTTCATGAGATATAACACAGGGAAAATATGAGGTTAGAAATGTTTGAATCACTTTCTGAAATGTAAGTTGAGCAACCAAAGTACAGGTGATGTTTAGATTTTCACTGTTTTGAACACAGAACCTAATGAATATTTTGATTCCATATTTTCACAAGCACCAAGTAGTCAGAGCATGTTTAAAATGTTATAAAGATAACTGAATGTTACATATATAACTATTATGCTTTTATATAATGCTAATATATGCTAATATATAATATCTTTTATTCTGTTCCAGGATGAATGTACTTTTAGATTTTGATTTACCTATTGGCAGAAAACTTGCGTAGATTTTATTAGAGTTATGAAACCAGTACTCATTCTCCATGCTTTGCTTAGGAGCAGCTACCACAGGAAAGACCCCTTCATCTCTGAAGAGCAAGCTAAAACTAATCTCTCTCTTTTGGACACCAAATGTTAGGAGGCTGATTACTGGGGCTAATGTGGGCTACACTGATTGTTACATGTATGCTTCCTGCTAAAGAATAGTTCCAGATGTGCTTAAAAAGTAGCTAGAGATATCTTTCAGCTATGTACTTCTAAAGTATGTTAACAGCAGCTGTTATCCTTAGGTAGCATTCAAGCATCCTGCTTCTCTCTCAAAACCTCTTTTGAAGATTGATTTTGCTCATCTCTCTAGTCTTGATTTTAATAACTTTGTTGGAGTCCCACCTTCATTTCTTGTTTTACAGGAAGGGAAACAGAAATTTTGACAAGAGCAAGGAAGATTTATTGACATGTGGACGACAGAAGCTACAAGAAGGAAATGTAGAAGCTGAGTAAGGAGAAACATGTTTGATGGCTGATTTCAGGTAGGCTGACATATTCCGACCCAATAACCTGCAGGGGTGCTGGGAGGAGTCAGTGAGTGCATCTGTCAGCAGATATTTGGGCCTCATGAAAAGGAATCTTAGATTTCCTTTCTTGTAGCAAAATGGCTGTCTCTTTCCCTTGATTTCCATAGAAGACATGATGGTCCTTCACCAACTTCACATCAGAGTTTGATTCTTTTGCTTAATATACTGACAGTTTTCCCGATTTTATCAAAAATTCACATTACTTTGGGACTTCAGCCTGAGGAATCATGTGACAATTATTGAGAAATCATTTTCATTATATAATAAATGTATGGAAGATGGGAGTAACAGGACATGTTAAGGGGCCTCTATATTCTTTATGTCTCAGGATTACTACAATTTAGGGTATGATATTTAATGCTTGGCAACAGCATTATAGTAATTTCAGGATATTTTTCTTATAACAAGCTGGAACCTCTGTGATCATTATTTAAGGACTATTTGAAGTGCAGGAGAGGAGGTGGATTTCTACAAGATGGAGGCAACGATGTGTATCCCACAGTCAGAGAAGGATGAGGGAAGGAAGACCAGAGACTTCTCTGCAACCTCTGGCACACAGGCTGTACCCCTGCAACCCATGGAGGGCAGTGGCAGCCCTGAGCCCCCTGAGAGCCACCAGTGGCTACAGATGAGTGAGCCTGGATGGGCAGGAGACTGTGTGAGGAGGCAGTGATGGCGGAAGTTGTGCTGGAAAGCCTGTAAGACACAAAGACCAGCACAGAGGAACTGCAGACTTTCGGATGAACACGTCAGAGCGGCCCGTGCAGAGCTGCCTGGCCTGTGAGGGACCCCGCGCTGGAGAAGGGAGGACTGACGAGGAGCCCACCTGCCCTGAGGAGAGACAAACAGCAGGAGCCATTGGGAAGAGACTGACTGAAATCCCCATTCCCTGCCCCTCTGAGCTGTTCAGTGGGGTGGATAAGGACCCTGGGCTCAAGGCTCAGAGCCTGGGAAGAGCGGAGGGGTGGCAGGAACGTGGTCTTAAAGGGCTGGTTGTGCTTTTCATCGTTGTACCATTCTGTGTGGGGTTTTTTTTTTTGGTTATGTTTTGCAGATTTTTGGTTGTGTTTTAGTTGGTGGTGGATTAAATTATTTTTTGTTTTCTTCCCCAAGCTGAGTAGCCTAGTCTGTTTTGTCCAGGACCATAAGCGATAACTCAGCCCTCCTTGTCCTTCAGGAGTTCCGAAGTCTGTGGTACTTAAGTCTAATCGTGGTCTTTTGTCCCTGGATAGGCCTAAGCCACGATAAACTGTCAGCAACTTACACCTTGTTGTGGGGCTATTTCATCACACAAATATAAGATGATGGTCAGTGATTCCAGAAAACAATCAGCATGAATCTGTGTGAAGGGACTCGCTCTGCTGCCCACGTAGCCAGATGCTGAAGGCCATGATTGACTAGATGCAGGTTAATGTTACGCTCTGAAAGAAGCCCTCACATGTTACTACTGCCCCGGGACTTGATGAAGTTGAAACCACTGATGCTGCAACTTTGTAAGCAGCTACTATCTGGTCCAGAAATTATAGTTTAGTATGAATGAATGAGATTTCAACACTCCATGAGTTATCTCAGTGGTATATATCTCTGGGAGTCTCTTACCCTAAGCTGGTGATACATTTTTCTTTAGCCTAAATTATTTCTGTTGATATTCTGCAGACGTTGCTGCAGATTCACATGCATTAGCACAGATAATTGCCTGACTGGGCACTCAGTAAAACTATCATCTGAATATCTGGACAGAAGAGGCTCTATTTTGTTTGGATAATATAGATAGCCATGAGATTTCACTGTTCCATGTTGTTTTCAAGTGTTATAACACATTTTAACGCTTTGATCAGTGAACCTGAGCCTTAATACTGGAACATTTAATAGAATAAAGTTTAATTACATATGGAACAACTGTAAATTGGTGCTTAAACATACATTTAATTGGGTGAAAATAGCATTACTTGGAGCCCACTTGACTGTTTATGTGTCCCTTGTTCATAATATTAGGACATATAAAAGTAATGAAAAAGTTCTACTGAAGAGGAATATACTAGGGAGTGGCTGTCTCCAAATCCAAGTCAGAAAAATGAAAAGTGCTCTGCTGATCCCTAGAGCTTAATCTAGGGATCTTGGGAATTTTCTGAGCTTTTATCAAAATAAGTAGTGTACCAGGAACAGAATCTGAAAATTATCCCTACATTCTTAAATAGAGGGGACAAAGTGGTACCTATTAATGAAAGACAGATGCAATCAGAGTACATTGACTTAACACTTTCTATGGGAAAAACAAATATTGACTGGAAACTTACAGAGCACAGAGAATCTGCCTGCAGGCATTTGGGAGTTTTAATATAATTTTATTATAACAGTGGTGAGGGGTTTTTATGTTTAGGGGGTTTTTTTGTTGTTTTTTTCTCAGAAGCAGCCAACAGATAAAGATACAAGATTAAATTGGAAAATCGTATAGGACTGTGCAAGACTTATTGAGGATTTTTCAGGAAATAAGACAGCTAAAATTCAGCAAGATCCCACTGTTTTTCAACTCAATTGTTCTAAAATGATCCAAGACTTAAGTGAAGCTTTTATTTCACCTCCTTCCCATTCCTTACTGCACGGTGACATGTCATGGGCTGATCTGTAACGGGTTTGTAAGAACCTGAAGTCGGTGAATAAAGATTTCACAGGTTCAGTTCAACAATGAATTAATTCCTAGACAGCCAGATGAATCATTTGGTTTAGCTTTGGTTACAAGAAGCAGAGAAGAACGTTACTACAAGCATGGAGTTGTACCACCCTGAAAGGGTTTTTCTCTGTGAATATCCTTTTGCTCTCTCAATGTGGGAAGGCAACTGTGGCTCACTTCAAGCTGCAGCAAACATGTCTTTGTTCCACACTAAGCCAACACTTTTTTTTTTTTTTTTTCTGACAAGAATCTTTTGTATCATTTATTCTGGAGAACTCAGGAATTAAATATCTGGGGAGGAGAAAAATACATTTGTTATCCAGAAAGGACACATGGTTTCAAAGTTCAGTTTTTAAAAAATTGCTCCTCTATATTAGTCAAAGCAATTATAAAATACTAGAAAATGAGGCATCAGTCAGGTAACAGACACAGTGTTAAAGCAAAATCTATTCCTTCTGAAGATATTGTATTTACTCAGTAAATCGAGCACCTCAGAAACATGCCAGAGGGGCTTTAAAAAGAAGAAAAAGGAGCTGTTACTGTGCTTCATAATGAATGAGGAAATGTAAAACCTTTTGCAGAACGTCTGAGTCTTTTTTTGAAAGTAAAATTTCAATGTGAGAAGAAAAATCCCTCAGATCACATTGGGCTTCAAGTATTCATCGAGCAGAGAGAACACAGGTGTATTAGTGAGCTTCATTTGACATATCATATAAAATATCAGCAGGGAACTGTAAAGCATCACAGTACTAGAGTGCTGGTGCTATTCAAATCTAGTTCAGTTATCTGTCCTAATCATTGAATGACTCCTTTATGGTCTGTTTCCATACATTTTCGTCTCATGAAATAGGGGCTTAGAAAGAGAAAATGGGATAACATATACCTGGGTGTCATCCCAACATAGAGGTAAAGTCCATAATAAGCACGATGTGGAAGCTGAGTAGCCTCATAATCCTTGTCACAGAAGCTAAGTAACCGTGTAGCTATATGGAGTTGATAAGGAATTGTAAATATCGAAGCTAAATCAACAATAGACATGGAGCAACCTAATACACATGCAGCGTGACATGGGCACTGGTGAGTAACACAATACTCTGGCTATTTCTGACCATACACTGTAAGTGGCTTGTTAATCATGAGATTAAAGTGAAGTTTCATAAACAAGGTTCCAGGGAAAATTTTAGTTTTATGATGAAGTGTTAATCAACCAAAGGGATAATTTTTTCATTTGCTATAAAGTAATGGTATATTACACAAATGCTAATGTAATTCAAAGGTTCAGCCAATTAATGTGGGAGTTGATTAAAAAGATTCAATATTATTGTAATAGTACATTGCTAAGCATCTGTTTTGGGTTATCTTTAAGAGTATTATGCTTGTAACAGATACTGGTTGTCAGTTCTTCCAGTAAATGCACAAAAACTGTTGCACACATCAAATGGGTCTTTATACAGTGTACTCTCCAGCTTCTGGGAAACGTATCTGTGGAAATTTCTTAGTTGAGAATTTTCACTTGCTTCATCACTGAAAACTGATGTTTATATCCCATTTCAAGAAAAAAAAGTAACAAATCTAGTGCTTGAATGTGAGAGATACGGTAAACAAAAAGATTCTTGTTTTTTTTATTGCTGTAACAGTGATCTCTAAATCTAAGAAAATGCAGAGGAGGACAGAGGAAAGGATATGTGATTTAGAAATAGTACTTTACACTGAAAGTTTACAGTTCATATTATTATATTTATATATTATATCTTTATTACCATTATTACTATTGGGGACTGGAACTAGATGATGTTTAAGGTCTCTGCCAATCCAAACCATTCTATATTACTCTATATGATCCCTCAAGATGTAACTCTCCCAGAAGACCTGACAGTGATACAAGAACAAGTGTGAAATGATACGAGGCATCTACAACGTATTCTTCTCGAGATGTGTTATTTATACTGTCAGTCTTAAAAACAAAATAGATGACAAACCTTCTGCTCAAGCTGAACAAGATGGAAAAATTAAGGAATATAAAAAAAAAAAAAAAGTGGTGATTTGGTCATCTGAGGAGGTATTTTACTCCTTCCTCTCCGTTATATTTCTGGCAATCCAATAGCACAAAAAGGAGCAGGATTAAATACAGAGTCCTGAAGCACTAGCTATAAATCAAAACATTCTGGGTGAATGAAGGAAAGGGGATGTAAGATGACTGACAAAGCAGTGAAGTGCAACACAAGAGGAAGACAAGAGGAAGAAGGAGAAAAGAGCACAGAAAGGATGTGGCTTGAAATCATGGGCAACAATGAGATCTCTCAATGCAGGAGGAGCAGCTCCCCAGGCTGTCACCACAGCTCTGAGTTGGAGCTGTGTTGTTGCTGAACAGGACTCGGGCCAATGCAGTGACAAATGGACCTAATGGAGAGCTTGAAAAAGAGATTCGTTTCAGCCTGTGTTATCTGATTAAGGAACTTGATTTAAGATGGAGTTCTCACTTCTGTGGTTGAGTAATTGGCCTCTGTACTGCCAACTGCTGTTTCCATATGGAGCTGGTCTAAAGTTGTGGGAAAGAACTGGTAACTAGCAAAAAATGTAAACTTACCTTCAGATTATGAGACCGATTGTGGGCAAATGAAGTAATACTATGGAATGCCCTGTTGAGAGTGTGAAAAGCAGCAGCATGAAGGAGGAAAACAAGCAAAATCTGAAGGTCAGTAGGATGTCAAAACAAAATCTGTGATGATGTAATTCTTTACAATGAATTGGGGGCATGCATACAGCATGTTAGCACTTGCTCATGGCAATTCTCCCCCTTCAACAAACATGAGTGGGTTTGATATGTTTCAGTGCATCACCCTGTTCACGACCGGCCCAAGACCAGCATAAGTATTTATAGTAGACTCCAATGAAGCTGCAAGAAGCTTGGAGATCTTTAGAGGCAAAGTCAGGCAAAAAAAGTTGCCCTTCAAGACAGCAAAAGTTTTTTATTCTGTTACAGGGGGAAAAAAAAAAAAGAGAATGAAATCCTACTGTTTCACTTGACTGAGTTCATAAACAGAGGGAGAAGTGGGGAAAAAGCATAGGATTCACGTGTGCAGAGCCTTTTGAAAAAAAGAGGAAGAAAGAGGAAGTATATGTGCAATAACGTGGTCAGTTTCTCCCAATGATGAACTAGAGAAACTTTTCATTTGATACAAATGCACCGCCTGACAAAAACAGATTCAAAAACTTTCAGCCATGGAAGGCTGGACCTGCAATATCTAAGCCAGGAACAGGAGAGGAAATCCACCTGGATTGATTTCACTGCTGACGCTCCTGTTTAAGTACTTGTTAGAGCAAAAACCAGATCATTTGTTTAACAAGTCCTTTGACACTTCCATTGAACTGCCAAGCCCCTGGATTTCCAGGTTCTCTGGTGCTATTGATTTGCTCAAAAACACAGGCCCATGAAGCCCCTGGCTCTCAGCTGCTATGGCCAGATCCGCAAGGTTATCCTGAGTTTTGATGAACTCAGGACAAACTTTAGCATATTCATCAGGAGCTGAGACAAGTCAGACATAAGAACTCACTTTATTAGGCTGTATATCATTTGTGAAATGCATTAGTGCTGATCACCACTCCTCATCATCTCTTCAATTCTATATCTGACAGGAGAACAGTTGAGGAAGTTGTTTTAAAACAATTAGTTGATAAATGTTTTAGACTGATTAATCATAAAGAATAGGCCTGGAAAATGTGAACAGGGATAATGATTTTCTACAGCTATTTTTCTGTTTCAATCTGGTGGTTTTTGACCAACCAATACAGTGCAAAAAGAGAGAGGGTTGATAGCCTCTAATTAATGGCTATTGTACCTTTTTTGAGGTACATTTCTCAATTGCCTTAAAATTTTGACACAGTTGTGATCTGAACTTTAAAACTTTTGTTTCCAATTTTTCATTTGCTCTTTTCCATACTTTTTTGTTTTCCCAGTAAAGTTCCAGACTTTTTCAAGACTAAAGAAATATAGGGTTTTTTCCACATTAAAAAATAACACATGCTTTACCAGTACTTTAGCACTGTAACAGTATTTCAGAATTTGTCAGGAGCATTCTTTGTACCAGGAATAGTCTTTTTGTAATTCTTACTTTAAAATAATTTAAAAAACACCCACATCTGAACAAATTATGAATCTTTAGGGAAAAAAAATCCTTTTTCACAATGAGTCAGAGAAGTAAGCTTGATGTCGTGGTTTGAACCAGGATAGAGTTTGTATTAGACAAGAAGGATATCCCTCTAGCCCTTAGCTTCTATATGAGGTCCTGCAATGTGAACACATATATGTATAGATGCATAAAATAATGAGTGACATGACTATATTATATGACTTTCAATGAACTATAGGCCATCAAGTGAAGACAGTAGGAGCTATGTTTAAAATAAACAAAAGGATTTTAGTAAGCCACCATATTCTAAAATTATATTTGTAGGTAGAAAAGTACAAAAAGTAACAGGTTTTTTCTTTGTTTTGTTTCTTAGATCACTGAAAGAGCATCAAGTCTATAGTACTTTGTAGTGTGATGATTATTTCAGAGGGAAAATTGAAGAAAATTCTCCCTTCAGTTCTTTACAAACCACCTCTTCAGACCTGACATCATGAAATTATTTGCTCATTAAAACCACAAAACAGATATATATCTCACTTTCCTTTTCTGTTGTGAAATACAGACTCATCTCCAAGCAAATTATTTAGGTTGCTAAACAGGACCTTTGAAAAGTCTCCAAACTGCATTTTGCTATTCATTGTTCTTTATATACAATTGTATTTTCAAATGAACAAACTTATGCTTCAGTCACAATAAAAAGATCCTCTCAGGGATATTTCAATGCAATAATCTTACATGCATAGAGACCTGTAGGTTTTGACATACACATAAATTTAAGCTTAAAAGGTAACTGGAGTGCTGACTGAATATTTTAATGAAGATTTTTATTCAAATTAATATTAAACAAAACCCAGAAACTCAATATTTGATCTATGAAAGTTTATTAAATTTGGAATTTGGGGATCCAACACTGCAAAACTGTAGCATTTAAAACCATAAGAAGTGGCTTAAAGGTGAAAATGATAAATGGGTTCTATAATAAAATAGATAAAAACGAACTGTCTCAGCTATGAAAGGACGCTTTTCCCCTTTGGTACTGACAAAATAATCACTGCAAGACTTCTGATTTTATAATTGTAAGAAAGACAAGAAAAGTCTCATAAAATTATATAGAATGCTATAAACAATATGGATTACTACATTTCCTATCAGTTCAGCCACAGCAGTACTGAGTTAAGAATGACAGTTGTTCACCCTGAGTTACAAAATAAGTCAATTATATGGGCAGTCTTGGCTCATATAGGATAGGGAGGCAACTGTCCAGGGCAGCAGTCTAGGGACAACAACCTGCATACTTGCCAGTGCTTGAAGAGATAATATCAATTTTTCCAGACTGAACTATCACATTCAGTTCCTGATATCATTGCTCATTACTGTGGTGGTTGCAGCTGAAGGAAGGGTTGAACTATGCAGGAGTTATGATATAGAGTAGAAAAAAGTGGCCCCTCTCTGCAGAAGTCAATGGGCCTACTTGCATTACCATGTCTTTAATCACCTCATGAAGTGAGTTATGCAGTGCATGAACTGCATTTCTTTTTGGTGAGGAAAATAGTAAGATGTGTACCAAGAGCACAACTAATGTTATCCCGCTGGTATTGGACAAACAGTCCATGGGATCTCCCTAGAATCCAAACAGGGCATGAAAGTCCAAATATACACCAAAAAAAGATCCAACATGAATACACAGTTGTGACATGGTACTCAGCACCAGCTGTTTTGCTCTACAGTCTTCTTTGCACTGCAATACTTCCCAATACAGACACAGGTAGATACCAAAAAACATCAGACTTTAAGTTGCCTGAGGTCTCTGAAGTTGCTATGAAACCTGAAGGAACCAGCTTTACTTCTGCATATAATATTGAAGATAGGAAGTTTTGGCTTGGATGAAGACAAAAGTATCAATCCCTTGTTTTTGGTCCTTGGTTAGATATGGTAAAGATGTGATCTCCTAGCTACAGCATTTTCTCTTGTTCTTATTGTTGTCACTCATCAATGAAAAAATATGCTTCAGGTGACAAAAGGATTAGTTTAAAGAGTTTTGTTTGTTGATCAAATCTTATAAAGTGAAGAATGTATGATTCCTTTTACTAGGAATCCAAAGACTGTGGGAACACCAGTTTTATTTTACCTTGACAAGCAATCAGCTTGCTTTTTCTTTGTTGCTGTGTTGTGCACATTCAGGCTTCCTATAGGTACAATAAAGGCCTGATTTAAAGTATCACAACTGTGGAAGTCTGAAATCAAATCTCAAAATTGTCTCTTCTTTGAGGCACCTCAAAGTTGAAGTTTTGAGTTGACTGAACAACTCTGTAAACCATCACCTTTACCTACAGCTATATACATGATATACTTTCATGATCTTTAACTTTCGGAAGGAGATCTGGTCCCTGGAATTAGGAAATAAAGCACATAATCCAAGTGAGAGTAGACATTCATTTTTCTTAAGCAAAGTCAAATGCATAACTCTCATACGACTCAATGACACTTTTTCTTTTGCTGTGTTAAGGAACAATGATATGTTACCACTTGCCTGCCAGTAAAGCAACTCTCCAATGGTGAGCAGAGCCATTCACTTAAAGAGTTTGTTCATTAGCACAAAGAAGCAGAATCAGTACACCTGTTCATGAACTGCTCTCAGGGTGAAGGCATCCACTGTGAAGTGTTTAATTGAATTTAGTCAAGACAACGCTCTCATATCATTCCTATTTCAGTGCCAGCAGTCTGGATGCTGCAGAACAGATCTACTACTTCAGTTAAGATAGCATCTCACATTCAGGCACCTTTCAGCTCTTACAGACCTGGACAGCATAAGGAGCAAAACACTCACTAAAGCGTGATAGTATAATTAAGGCCTTCAATATTGCACCATTCAGTTGTTTTGCTTAGACTCAGGTAACATGAAAAGTCCAAAGAATACGTGAAGCAGAGATATTTCCACCACTACCTCCTGCACAAGATAGAAGGAAGTTGCGGACTCAAAAGTGATATGTCCTCCACAAATCTATAAGTTGGCATGAAATCAACTCTCAACTCCTCTGAGGACTTCTATCTGTAAACCACCAGTACCCGTTCCTGCTTAATACACACTAACAGCTCAACCCCTTAGAGCTTTTACTTTTCATCTGTTTTCATCACTTTTACAATCACCTTCATACCAAATAAAATCTTGTGCTTTCATCCTGCTTAGCACAGCTTGAACACTTTTATTTCTGTGGCAACCAGCATGTTCTCCTAGCCTCTGAAAGGTTCCTCTTTTAAACTAGTAATAAATACAGCTCAGGTTTTGTAGCATCCTTTCACAGAAGCAAAAAAAGTCCAACTGTGACAATTGACATACTGATTTACCTCACTTTTTGACTGCTAATTTGCACAGGATTTCCTTGCTTTGTCCTTTGTTTGGAAAAGAAACGGTTTTTATAAAAGTTATCTTCACTGATTTCCTAAGGTCCTTTTTTTATATGAGGAATATTGTATTTCTTTCACTCTTCCACCTGTTCTTTCTGTTGCCTGTTACTCTTTCCAGCTTTTAAGAGAAATCTTCAAAAAAGTCCATAAAAGAATCACCATGTCTATTGTAATTAATAACAACAAGCTAATAAATCTTAGTTGAGCTTTTTATTTTTCCTTTCATACATATTTCAAACATCTATGAAAGTTTACCTCAGAAGTACTTCAGGCTTCAGAATCACTGGGAAGCTTTAATATTACACAGAATATACAATATTTTTTTTCCTATTGGTGATTTTTACTTCTATATTTTTTCTGTAACTACTCAATAAGTTAGGACAAGACTTTGCATACTTGCTGTGTCAGAATAGCACCTTACTTTACAACAGCTACAATCAAATGAATGACTCAACTTGGAAAACTAAAAGTGTTTGAGTTAGCCTACAGTTAGCAGAATTTTCCATGTTATGGTAATCTAACCCTGAAATAAAGTACACTTTAGAGGATTTGATATTTTACTTCTTTTACATTCTTCTTTCCAAAAGAGTATATTTTCAAAATTTATAATATTAATGAAATTGTATGTTTATAAACTTGTTTTCTTAGAAAAGAATAACTAAAAGGAGTTGTCTGGGAAATTTATACATCATGCATCACAATCTAGTATTACTGTGCCAGGAAAATGAAATAGACATTTCACAGAATCATAGAATATTAGGGGTTGGATCATCTAGTCCAACACCCCTGCAGAAGCAGGTCAACCTCAATCAGGTCACATAGGAACATGTCCAGGTGGTTCTTGAAGACCTCCAAGGAAGGAGACTCCACAGCCTCCCTAGGCAGCCTGTGCCACTGCTCTGTCACCCTCACAATAAAATAGCTTTTTCTTATATTCAAATGGAACTTTTTTTGTTCCAGCTTCATCCCATTACTCCTTGTCCTATTGCTAGCTACTATAGAAAAAAGGGATGCCCTAAATTCCTGACACCCATCCTTTAGATATTTGTAAATGTTAATTTCTTCCCTCAGTCTCCTCTTTTCTAGAGTAAACAGCCCCAGTTCCTGCAGTCTTTCCTCATATGAAAGATGTTCCAGTCCCTTCCTGAGTAAAATCAAAATAAGAAGTTTTCTAAATGTTTTCTAAGCTATTTCTATTTAATATTTAAAAGCTACTACTTTGATGATGCTGACTGGGAGACCATTGTACATTGAGGAGTTTGTGATCACCATAAATGTTAATCTGAGTACACCCAGTCCTGCACTCTGCTGTACATCCAATGTGGCCCTGATGCTTATTTTGGACTGCACAAATCTTCGGACTGCAGGATCACCTCAAATGTTTTATTACAGTCAAGGAGCCTACAGGATGTTCCCATTGGATACCAGCAATTGCAATACCTTCCTCCCCTTGTCTTTCAGTAAACGTGCAGCAAGAAGTTCTTATGTGAGTAAACTTTCTGTTTGACAGCAGAAGTGATGAACAGAGTTGTTCTCATGTAAGAAAATCCTGTAGTGACTTGAATGACCGATATAGGGTCACTCTGTTAAAGGCTATTAAAAGCTGCACAACTCAAGGTTCCCAGCTTTTACAGGGATGAAAGATTTTCTGTAATCTTCTTTCTTTCTTTACAATGTTAACTCTAATAAATAGCATTTTAAAGCATATTTTACAGAGTCTGAGTGCCTTTCTTACTGGGATCATAACAGGCTCATATTTCCTAGTGTAAAAGTACTTAGTTAAAATTACTATTTGAAAACAGCAGGACTATCTAGACTGCAAATGGAAATCAGCTTTTCTCATAACAACCTAATTTCTTTTTCCCTCTTCTGTGTTTACCGAAATTGCAAGCACCACTATTTCAGTAAAGGGCTCATGCCCAGCATGTGTGCAGCTATTGCTGAATTTCTGATTGGCTCTGAAATATATTTTCCCTGTCCTCTCCCCAGGAGCACTTTCAAGAGGCATTGAGGAAATTGGCTTAGACAACCTGCTCACTCTAGTTTTAAGAATAATTTTAGATGCAGTCAAATACATGGAAATTACATATAAAAACATAGTCTCTGAATCTCAAACATTCCAGACATTTAGTCCTCTGTAATAATTATATATAGTTATTACAGGTTGTAATTCTGTCCTTAAGATCTCTCAGTGTTAGCCCTAGAACTCAAATTGGCAATTCTGACAGTAAAATTCTTCAAATATTTGATTAAACAACCATCAGACAAGCAAGGGTTTAAATGTTTTTTTTTCCTTTGGTTGTTGCCTATATGCACACTCATTATTAGAAATATGCAACTAATCATATATTTGCTACAGACAAAATGTATATTGCCTGTTACTTCAGAGTTTCTTATATGCTGCAACTTCAGACATCAACTTGCATTTCACTCACTTGATCATGTATCAATACCTCCAAAGCCAATAGCTTAATTTTCTAGTGAATATGGTATCAATATATGGCAATTGTGACTATCCAAACTGAAAGTGTGCAGCAGTGGTCTATACTGGGTTTGAATCAATAGAAACTTGACAGTAATCTTTTTTGCTTTTCCTGAGACTCACTTCCTGTAATCACAGACATCATAGAGTTGAGAGAGACCCCTGGAGATTACCCAGTTCAAGCCCCTGAACACCACAGTTGCCTACAGCAGCTTGCTTACAACTGTATCCATTTGGGCTTTGAATATCTCCAAGGAAGAAGACTCCACTGGGTAATTTGTTCTAGTGTTAGGCCATTCTTACAGTAAATAATATTTTCCTTATGCTTAAGTTTGTGCCAGATCTCAGTTCGTGCCCATTGTCTCTTCTTCTGTACCTAGTAACTGAGAAAACTCTGACTCCAACCTATGCGCATCTGTCACTCTCATTCAGATATTCATGTTCACTGATAGGGTCCTCAAGAACCTTTTTTTTTTTCCTAATTCAGCTCAGGAGACTGTTGACCTTCTTTGCCAATAAAGGCACATTGCTAGCTCATAGTGAACTTGCTGTTCATCAGGACTCCCAGGGCCTTCTCTGCCAAGCTGATTTCCAGTTACTCAGCCTCCAGTCTGTGCTGGTGCATGGGGTTATTCCTAATCAGGAACAGGACTTGATATTTCTCTTTGATGAACTATATAAGGTTCCTTTATAGTTCCACATTTCTCTAGCCTATTCAATTTCAAGGTGAAATTCACTGCCTTAAAGTTTCCCAGATCCTCCTTCTTGCCCTCTTTGAAGGCAGGAGCAATGTTTCCTTTCTTCCAGTCCTCAGAAAACAGCCCTTGTCACCATGATCTTTCAAAGATAATCAAGAATAGTCTCTCAACCACCAGCTAGCTCCCTCTGTACTCTTGTGTGTGTCCCATCAAGTCCTATGGACCCGTGTATGTCTAGTTTGTTTAAATGTCCCCTAAATTGGTTCTCCTCCACTGAGGATATGATAGGTTTGTGTAGACCCATTTTATTGCTAACAGGGGAAGGGGCTGCAGTGATGTCCCTTGTAAGAAGTTGCTTGATACTCTCCCTGGCTCTGAGCCAAACCCACCTCTGGGGCTGAGCCAACTGGGCACTTCTGTGATGGCTTTTTTTTGAGGAGAAACTGGAAGGGGGGGGGGGTTAGTAGAAGGAGCAAGAGAGAAGCAATCATGCAGACCCTAAGGTCAGTGAGAGAAGAGAGGAAGAGGTATACTGAAGCAGAGATGTACCTGCATCCTGTGGTGAGATGGCAGCTGTTGCACTGACACTCATGGATGGCAATTTTGGGACTGAGATACACCCTCAGTTTATGGAAGAGACCAAGACAGAGGTGGCTATGCCCAGAGGGACTGTGACTCTCTGGTAGGGAGGCATTGGAGCAGAATGTGCCTGAAGTTGCAAGGCCACCAAGATGATCAGGGGACTGGAGCATCTTTCATATGAGGAAAGGCTGCGGGGACTGGGGCTGTTTAGTCTAGAAAAGAGAAGACTTAAGGGGGATCTTATTAATATTTACAAATATCTAAGTGGTGGATTTCAGGAGATTGGGGCATCCCTTCCTCATTATTTTGTCTGTAGCAAACATTGTCGTATTGATCTGCCTGCTAATCCTGATCCATGAGCCCTCAACTGATCTTCCATCTGTTGCAAGACACTGTTCTATGCATTCACACTGCTGTCTCACAAACAGGGTTTGTGAGTCCTATTCTTACCATCCCACATAGGACTTTCTAAAGAGCCAGGATCCAACCACTTCAATGTTCCAGTTGTGCAAAATATTCTGCCCTGCCTCTATGATCCCACTGAGATTGTAGGACTGTAACTGCACATACATCTTTCATTTCTCTTGTTTTTCCCTATGCTGCATGCGTTAGTGTACAGACACTTCAGAGAGATACACAGTTGTGTTGATTTCCCAGAAAGTAATAATATGCAAATATCTTGTTTGTCTCATCTAGAGAAGGGAACACTTGCAATTGTATTTCCAGTATTAAGAATGACCTGATATACCTTTCTGACAATCACATCAGGTAACCACATTTAGGGTGACAGAATTTATTCAATATCACATGTTTAAAAATGGGCATGACTCAACACTCAGGGTTTGACAAGACTATGCAGCCTCATTACACTGGCTTTGTTATGTTAATTAGCAAAGAAAAAAGGAATTCTTGAATTGTACAGAATTGTGTATTTCTCTCATTAAATAGCATTTTGTCAGGCAATGAAAAGGGCAATTAAAAAAAAAAAACCAATCAGGATAAAACACATCAGAATCAATGACCTTGGTTTAGCATTCCAGAGAGAAAAATAATATATAGCAATAGAGCACTTGGAAATGCTGGCTAGAAGGGAATACTGAAGGTCATCTACGCCAGCCTCTCATTCAAAGTAGAAGTATTGCCAAGGCTGTCAAGTCACCCTGGGTTTTGTCTAGTTAAATCTCAAAATCTTTCAAGGATGGAAGATATGCAACCTTTCATGTTGCAATTTGTGGCTCATGTTCCTTATTTCATCATTTGGCTTCAAACCATTATTTTTTTCAATATAGTGTAATCTAGTAGGTGTGTGATATCAGAATTTCCATTCTTGTGTCAGGGGAAGTTCAGACTGGACATGAGAAAACGCTCTTTTCTCAGAAGCTAGTCAATCACCAGAATAGCCTCCCCAGGAAAGTGGTCATGGCACCAAGCTTGTCAGAGTTCACAAGTCTCCAGATGGTTTAGTTTTAGGTAGTCCTGCTACGAGCAGAGTATTCGATGTGATGATCCTTATAGGTCACTTCCAACTTGATATATTCTATGATTCTATGATCACTTAGCCTGCTCTCTGCAGGAATAAACAGGCCCATACCGTCAGTCCTCCTCAAAAAGTAATTTCTCACCATCTTTGTAGACCTCTGCAGAACATTCTTCAATCCCTCAATATCTTTCTTGAACTCAAGAGCCTACAACTGAACTCAGGATCCAGATGTGACCTCTCCAGCACTGAACAGAGAGAAAGAATAGATTCCATAAATCTACTGGTCATATATCTCCTATTGTAGACCAGTGGGCAGTTTGCTTTTTTTGCAGTGAGAGCTCACTGTTGGATCATAGTCAGATTAGTGTCAACTGTAAATAGTGGGCCCTTTTCAGTAAGGATGATACTCAATCATTCCCTTCCTGGACTGCATTGACACATGAGATTCCCCTGTACAGGGTGCAGAGATTTGTGCTTCTTGAACTTAATGTAATTTCTTCTGGCCAAATTGTCCAGTGCTTAAGGTCTTTCTGGTCTGACTGTAGAAAAATTTACTACTCTTTCTGTCTCTCACAGGTTACTTCTGCTAAAAGACTTTGGTTTTTCTGATTTCAGCCACAAGTGTTCAATCTCTGCTTTTATACTTCTTCATTTCCTCTTTGGTTTCTATGACTTGTAGGCCTTCTTTTTGAGCAGTGAACATCTTGTTTAGTAAAGTAAAGTTTTGGCCAATGTGTTGAATTATTCAAGACATGCAAGCTCAAGATGATACTGAATGACTAGACACAGTTTTAAGTTCAAATGATCTTTATAAATAAGCAAAGAGTCATGAACTTTCAGCATCTTGTTAGGGCCTCCAATAAAACACTGGAAGCTCCATTAGTTGAAAGTAGTCTTTTGAGCAACTGAAGAAGTAAGCCATGCTTTAAGCACCGGGAAAGAATAATAATGTAATATGGTCAAATACCAGCAGAACAGATTTTAAAGCCAAGATTTATCCTTAGTGAAGTCAACAGTGCTATACAGAATTAAAAGTTTTCAGAGTCTGAAAAAAAAGATGAGATTTTTGAAGAAGGAAAGCAAAAATGTATGGTCCATATGAACAATGAGCAAAACCTGAAAAGCACTTAAATATGAAAAAATGCTTATGAGGATTATAGTCTGCAAATATATAATTGCATTGGTGTTCATGAAGAAAAAAAGCTCTATATTGAAGGTCAAATATAAATGAGGACAGGAGCACTGAAAAACATCACTGGCTATCACTGTTGTGAAAAAGTAAAAGGCTAAAAGCAGTTTGAAGTGGTAAGTCTGAGTTTGCTTCAGAAAAGTCTATACTATAACTGTCTCTTCACTGACCCACTTAAGACAGGCCTGGAGCTCTCCTCAGATGAATACGTAAATTGCTGGAGATGCTTTCAAGCTATAGAATACACGTATATAGCTGTCTGGATGACAAAGTGGGGGTAAGTTATAGCACTCATCAGTGACCTACAGACATGATATATTTTACTTTCTAATACATCTTCTTACTGACTTAAATTGAAAGATAACATAGCTTAAGAACTCACTTTTCCTTGCTCTCATTTTGACATTTCATTAGTATGTGGGTATATTATTAATATTCTTGCATCTATAAGGCTGATTTAATGTGATATCTCTAATCTACAAACAAAGGGAGAAGAGGCTGCAGGTTTACTACTCTCAGAAGGATTCATAGACATAGAGCGTACTTCTCAAAACCAAGTCTCTTGAAGGAGGACTCTCTATCACTATCTGAATAATGTGTCTCCCAAGACATGATTTGTGACACTGTTGTGACAGAGAATATCTTAAAGAAGATTCGGGTGTCAAATAATTCATAGGTTCGTAAATCTAAAGAGATTTAAGGGCAAGAACATGTAACTTTTAGTTGTCTGATTCTTGTTACGGAATCCACAAATCTAAACCAAGTATTGACTTGGTCAAGTTACCAGTGCTAAAGTACTTAGCTGGTAGGGTGAGAAGAAGTCCTGGGTTCCAAAGCTTCTTTGACATATTTTATGGATTACAAATTTTATGCAGAATATTCTAGTTACATCTATCTATAGTAACTGTCACCGAGACTGTAGTTATCTCTATGACAATAGTCATCATCTTGAATTCTAAGGGAGCAATTCACTTGCATTTATTGTTATTTTAGATGACCTATCTGTCAAAGATAGCCACAGGGGCAATTATAAACAGAAACTATGTAAGATATTTCAGGAGAGACTGTTGAAGGCCAGGTGGGACATGACTAGATTCATAAAATACTATTTGATTCTTATGTTTAAGCAGATGATCCATCCTGCCCCCTCTCATCCATTTGTCAATGTTTTCATAAAGCTGATACCTCTAGAAAATGTATTCTGTATCTTACCTTACATTACATTGTCAGTCCAGCAATCAAAAGGAATTAGGCTCATGAAATCAAAATTTTGCATAGGTTTTTTACATGCAAACATACATCTCTGGCTATCCATATTTTCCATTTAACACCTTTTGAACAATTTCAGTCAATTTGACAGATGGACAATGGCTTCAGAGGCATAAACAACCTACAAAGGTCATGAAAACAGGCTGGATGAATGACCCTATTAGTGCCGTGACAAGAAAAAGAGCATGGTATGAATTTTATTATAGACACTGAAGAGCCATATAAGTGAGAACTAGTATGAGCGCTCCAGCAGCATGAAAAATGCCATGTGGCCTTAGCAGCTCCATAAACAGCAAGAAGCTTATTCATAGGAAGCCAGGCTTCATCAGTTCCACTGCTCACAATGCCATTACATTTGTTATTACACTTCCACAGCTGTTTCCATTAACATATGTCACCCAGGTGGCATGGAAGTTTGACATGGTATAAGAAACACAACAGTGAAAATTTAAAGATAAGTAAAGGCACTAAACCAAATACTAAAACAGAGCTCCGTAAAAGACTGATATTTTTATTATTATATATTTGAGGTAGAAATCTGAAGTATTAATAATGAAAAATTTTATGAAAATTAAAAATAGAATGAAAATATAACACATTTGCACCTAAAATGAGAGCAACTTTCACAAGTACTCATAAATATACTATGAAAATAGTATTAGATATGTTACAGTTGACACTTCCAAAATCTAGTGGGAACAATTCTACTGTGTTTAACTGGTTCCTGTACACTTGTTTTAATGGCTACTGCAAATTGTTTCCTTGCTTGTCAGAGGGAGCACTTGGAACTCTAACTTATTTTTATAAGTAAATTCCATGAATATTAAAATTAATTATTTATTTAATGTTTCCACTGTTTTCCCTTGGTTGATTGGTTTATTCTTACATAATGCAGCCAAGACCTTGGATACTTTATGAAGTACCTATGTGTTATCTTTTCTTTGCATATGAATCAGATGTTCCAATGGGACCACCACTTGCAGGTCTAGGGAAATAAACAAACAAACATTGTTTAGAGATTAATTTCTAAAGGAATCATGGAAGTTAGGAAATGCCAGAATTATACTGTCTGTGCAATTTTCTTTTTCTCTCTGTGCACTATGGTGCTAAGTTTAATGACATGCTTTGACACATCATTATATTCCAGGCGAAATCATGTTTACTACTAACTAGCTTTGACATAGTTTCAGATAGCCCTGTAACTACAGCTTCTTTTACCGGCAGCACAGGAATTTTATCACAGTTGTTTAGACAGGCTGATTAGCAATTTAATGGGATTTAGTTGACCCTAAATGAAAGGACAGACAGCCCTAGTGCCTAAAAGGCTGTTAGATTTATGTAAGCCTTCTCACTAAATGGGTTGCCTCAAGTCTCACAATAACCATTTCTAGAATTTTGAGCCAAAATGGAAATATATTTCTGCTTGTAGTGGAATTTAAGTAGGTGTTAGACAGAAGGCTTTAGTTGGATTATATCACCAATATGGTGTAAAATATGTATAATAATACGAAACAATATCTAATATAAAGATTTCCTTAAGCTCAAGGATTTAGAAGTATTCAACGTGTAACAATTCTGCTTCAGCTACAGTGGTGCAGGATCAGATACAGGTAAGGGATAAGGAAAGACACTGACTTAGTATGGGTAAAGGACTTACATATCCTAGTCAAGAGTAAGTTTTTACAAAGTGTTACAATAGAAGGAGGAAACCCAAAGACATCCTGTATAGATTTATTCATTCACGGAATGAACATGGTAATGAAATTTAACTCCTGATACTCAGCTTTTTAAATAGTAAAAAAACCTCGAAAATATAAAAATACAACTCCATTTCTATTAATTTATTATTTCAAGTAGAGATTTCAACCTAATATGCACTCCTGCATAAAAAAAATCTCTGCAGTAAAAAATATCTACTCTTTACCGTTAACCTACCTATGCATTATAACCAAAGGACATCAATCTTCATCATGCCACTGTCGCTTAATAGCATAGTGGATGGAAAAACAGGGGATAAACTACTCGTATCTTGAGGTGAGTGCTTATCGCAGCTTTTGCACAGATGGAATGATTATAAAGAATGCTAGGCAATAAAGAATGAAGTCTGATCTCACCAAACCCTTAGCAACTTGCCATTAAAAGGACCTATTGAATTTTTAATAAGCTAGCCAGGAGCCAAAGGTAATCTGGTTAATAAGTAACCTTGGGTGATTTGGAGAAAATCTATGCTAAAAAAAGATTCAGAAGTAGATGTTCATGATGAATTCTGTTCTGGAAGGGCTAAGCCTTCCTGCCATTTTTTTCAAGGTCTTTATATACCATGGCTGAACTCATCAGCCAGAATAGGAAAATTTTCGTCTCCAGTAGAAGTATCAGGCATTTTCTGTTGCCAAGTGCATGATGGGAGACTTAATTGTTCTACTCTGGCATGGCAAAATCTGCACTGAATTCTTGTAATTAGACTGACTGACACTGTAAGTATAGTTTGCCTGCTCCATTAGTCATCCCTTAAAAAGCAATTGCTGCATCTCTTGTGGTTACCTTGACAATCCACAATTTAAGCTATTTTTTAATGCAAGTTTACCACAGAAGTGCATGCTGTACATTACAATCAAATAGCTCCAATGGACTGCTAGCAGAAATCACATTGTCATTTAGGTAGAGTAGGTAATACATATGCAAAAGAATATGAAAATGTTCTTACAATTCAGCAAAGTGATTTGTAGAAGTTATATGGATGTGCATGCATTTCTTTCCTGTTTTCAGATTCCTGTCCCTGTGTCCTCATTTGAAACAATAACAGTTTACCATCAATCTACATCAAACCTCACATAATTAAACTGAACAGAATGGCAGTTTCTTTAACAAGTGTAATTGTTCATAAGTTGCCCCTGTGTAATGATTCATCACAAACAAAAAAATGTGTTAATAAGTTTGCACAGCTGGTATTTTGGGCTGGATCCTGGTAAAATCAGGACAACTTAGCAAAACATTCCAAGTATTATAATTTTTCAAGCTACAAACTAATCTCTACTAGGAAAGAGATTTTCCACTGCAACGTTTACCTTCTCTTGCACTTTCAGCTCCTGCAGATGAGAAATAAAACACTCAGAGGTCTCTCTACTGCTGAATGTGCAATAGGTTCACCTTCACAAACTTTCAGTGGAAAAAAAAATCTTGTTTAGTATTTTTCTTAATGGAATCAAGTACTCCCTCATTTTGATGTGGTGGCTCAACACTTCTAAAACCTAATGACTTCATGCACATATCTAATTGATAGATGGATTTAATGACCTGACTGAGAGATGAATCACTAATTTCTTCTAAATGCTGCAGTTGCTCAAACAATATTTTCAATTCTATATGATATGTCAACAAAAATAAAGCAGGCATGAAGAAATTCAGGGTTTTGCAAACATTGTGTTAGAATGTAGGGGTTGCAAACCTTGTGTAGAATAAAAGGGTTGCAAACCCTTGTTATTTGGAAGAGGGGAAAATAATCTCAGTAAAACAGTGGGAGGATATTTTTTGAAGTTTAGATTATACAATGATAACCTTCATTTCCTAATTAAAAAAAATACACCTGGAACTCTAACATGGGCACCAGATAGCTCAAAGTGATAGATAGGGTTGAAGAAGCTCTATTTTTTGCAGGCTTATAAGTACCAAGAAGCACTTTCCCAAATTATTGTCCTGGTGGACAGAATTCAGTTGGAAATGTACTGTTTGGATTACATAGACCATAATTGTTCAGAGTTCAAGATATCTGCAATCTTCTAGAAAATGCTCATCTTATTAAAGACTCCTTTAAAGAATTATTTTATAAAGTATTTCAGGCCTGTCTTTCTTTGACATAAACCAAATAACTCAGCAGCATCCATAATGTGAAACTCAGCAACTGAGATATTGTTTGATAAAAAAAATGCAACGATAACTTGAGTATGTAATCACTACAGAAAAAAGACTGTAGCAGTGTGTATAGGTGCAAATTCTGTGAGAAAAAAAAAAACCAAAAAAGTATGAAATATGATATATGGTAAGCCCTTTTGCCACAACAATGTTCCTGTGACCATGGATGCAAAAGACAACTCTCTCCAGTGATACTGCCACTCAACCATGATGTTGTTACTGAAAAAGTATTAGTTCAGAAGGAAGAATGAGACTAAAGAAAATAAAGAGAAAAAAAGGGAAATGGATAGTGAATATCCAAGTTCTAAAACAGAAGATACTGCAGGCAACAAACAGGTCATATATCCCTGCAGGATAAACCAGGCATCATATGCAAGCAGATAGGAAGGTAGAAAAGATAAGGCTGATAGAAAATGGGAAGTTTCCATATTCTATGTATTACTGATCTTTCATGTGTTGAAGAAAAACACATTCAGCCATGTAATGCTGCAAGCACAGATTTTGAAGTATTCTTGGTGAAATATTTTAGACAGCTAGTCATGTCTGTGATTAGCAACCAGAGGTGAGGGGAAAGATTTTCTTGATGTATCATAGGCTTTTTCCTGTAATACCTGCTAGCTTATCCATTTCTTTACTAAATATCAGTTTGTATTAAGTGTTCTGTAACACTAGTCTTTCATTTCACCAAAATACAGCATGAAGTTTTAATGCCCCAAATGGTAAGTGGCAAATTGAGATGCCTTGCTTCAGAAGTAACATAAGGTACCCAGTAGTCATGTACATTGCCTCCCACTGCACTGACCATACCTCATGGACACCTCCCTGACAAAAAGCAAAGCCTGAAAGTGCCAGTCACATCTGACTCACCTCAAAGTGAAATTGAAACAAAACAGGTCAGAAAGCACCAGGGAGTATTTGACAGCATGTTCTTTATGGATATTTAGGTAAAATGGGCTCAGACATCTAACTCATATATACCCTGCTTACCATGTGCCCATAGTGTGGCTCTTAAGCATCTATTTATTTACATTAACATTTACTGTACAATTACATATTTTAAAATAAAAAGGAGATGTAATATTATTTCTCCTTTTCCCAATGTTCACAGGTATCATATCTTCAAGAAAGTGAGTATAATTTGAAGCATGGTCTTCAGGACTTTTTATAATCAGCTCATCTGAGAAAGCATGTCCATAGCCATCTAGAAACTGGCTATTTTAAACCATAGTTGTCATTCAAATATGGTGATTGTGACCTTCTGACTAGACCTACATGCCTGTCTGATAGCCATTCATGAACATTACAATGTCTTCAGGAGGCATGCGATCTGCCCTCCACTTGCAGGATCGCATTATACTTACATAAACTGGAAAAGCTACATGCTTTTAATATGTAAGGCCTTGAGCAGTGCAGTATCCCCCATTGTGTAATCTTGGGACATGCATGTACAGCCATGATGCCTGTGAGAGTGACTTCAAGGCAGGACACAATGTGATCATCAAAGGGAATCAAGAGTAGCAACACATATCTGGTGCTCACTGAATGTTGTAACTATTCCAAAACCAGCAAGAACTGCATGGCTGATTCAGTCAGACCTTGTGTCTTAGTTCTTGAAATCATATTAGTGGTGTCTACCTAGCTATCTCAATATCATATATGTATCAAGGCCTTCTGTGGTCTTTATAGTCTGTGAAAAATCAGATTGTCATTCAGCTCTGGGTATATTCATGTAGGAGGTCAGCTTTGAAACCTGTTCTACTAGTCAAACCTAATTGCAGGAAATGTGGCCTGGAGTATTCAGAAGAAAATAGGAAGATAAAAGGAAACCATCACACATGGAAAGTAACCAGAGATTTTTTGCAACACTCAGTAAGTCTTTTATGACTTGATTTTGGAGACACACAAGGCCATGGGCTGAGGAACAATGTGAGAACTGGGTAACTACATTTGGAGAGAATGTCATAAATCTTACTCTTTTTTACTCTAAAGCTTAAAATCTATCCACTCTAGTGGACAGAAAAAACATTTGGTTTCTTTATGGGTTTTTTTTTCTCAACAGCATTTTGTAAGAAGCCGCTGTAACTCGGGATTGTCTCATACTTTAAGCACAGGCCTTATGGATTGTAAACTACATCAACTGTTCATTCGAAGATGATCTCTAGTATACACATGCATGTAATTTCAACACTTGATACAAATATCCATATAAAATATGCAGAACCAGGTGGCTTGGATATATTATATGTTATATTTGTTATATATATGTGTGTATTTGTTATACATGTACATATAGCCATTTGTGCATATAACACCATTTCATACAGTATATTAATAACTAAACAAGTGAGCAATTCTTGTACTTCTACAAGTACAAACTTACTTGGTCATATTCTCTTATTCTTATAATTTTCTAGGGGACATGATTTTTAGCCTGTGCTGAACAAGAAAGTAGTGTATCCATATAGACAACATCAACATCATAACGTTGTAGCACATTTAAGCAAATAACTTTTCTTATACCCTTCGTTCCATACAGAATAGATAGTACAATTTCCTAACACAGACATTGAAATGTATTTGGTAGTAAACGTGGGTTTACACAACACACATAGGACTGATAAGCGAAGGAAATGTATACAGGGAGCTCATATCTTTATCAAATTCATCCTTCTCCAGGAAACGCATAGTCTTTTCTATCATAAAAGCTTAAATTCTGCCTAGTTTAGCTATGTGGTGCCTCTGGTAAAATTCAAGGAAGGCCTGTATTTCATCATCCAACTTGAATCATATCACAAAGACCTCCTTCTCACTTCATTTAGTTGAAATCTTGTTATAGCATAGTCTCTGACTAATGCCACAGAAATGTCCAGCGGGTGTGGATTCTGGTAATAGAACATGATACTTCCATACATTAGCTACATTTGGGATAAACATACAGGCTGCTTAAAATATCTGAAAATTCATTTGCATCACCTGTCTTACAAAATGTTCATTGTGGATCTCAACAACATCCTTAATTTTGTCTCTTAGATATGTTACAGCTTCTAGGGCAGTAGTAATAATAGCATCCTGATTTAGATTATCATGAGCTGGCACTATGCATTTTTTTGTGTGTTTCTTTAATTACTTCATCATCTAGATCTACTCTAGGTCATTTTCTTACAAAGGTCATTTTCTCATGGGAACCTTAGCACAGACACAATCACAATTTACTTTCAATGCAGCTATGGCAACCTGTTTTTTACTGTCTAATTTCTACTTTTCTACATTCTGCATTGTATGCACATGGCCAAGTTCTTTTACATACTATTATACTCTCAGATTGTTATACTTCAGACTTGAAAAATAATGTATTGCAGTATCCATGAAGCTCATTATAATTTCTTAAAATGTGGCTCATGGAATAAGTAATCATCTATTTTTCTTTAAAGACACTAATATTGTCCCATCTGAAATAGAGCTAATCCATTTTCCCTCTTTTGAACTAGATATTTTATTTAGATTTATTTTGACATTTCTACTAAAAGAGACAGGCATTCACTTGGGATAGCTAGAAGTATTCCTGGAGAATGTTATCCATCACCATAATTTGAGCTGAAAAGGCAGTGATATACTAAATTTGCTCTTATCTTTTGACATAAAATGTCACTTCCTCAATTGTACATTAATCATTGCATTCAAGATCACAGCTGACCATAGTCTAACGCTGATTTGCCACAGAGATTTGCAGTGAAGTTCTTTGCTTCCTAGCTACTAACTGAATGGAAACTACTCCTTTGATAGTTTGTATCTGTAGTAAAATTAAATTGTCATTCAGTCCTGTATTTTTTAACATATCAATAATTTTCTGAATCCCTGGGATTGAATAAAAAGAACAGTGTTTCATTCCCTCTGACAAGGCACCATAGGTACCACAAATCTATTAACACTGAGCTCTGACACCACAAAGCTATACACCATCTCATTTTCCAATGCCTATTTCTTACCTTTAAGGAGGTGCTTAACCAGTAAATATTATCAAAAGACACTATATACTTATATCTCTTGCCTTTTCTCTAGAGCTTTTTTTTCTCTTTTCCTCTCATGATTCCTCTTTGAGTGATTCTGTACTTTTAAAGAAACAACACAGCACATGGTATCTTTTGAAGATTAATCAAGAAAGTTTCCATAGCACAAAGGAAGTGCAATTGAGAAGAAATGAGAGACTGGAAAAGATCAATACCAATGTTCTGTAGAATATTAGGGGAAAATGGTACCATCAGACAGAAATTATTGAAGTGACCTAAAAATCTTCTTGGATAGTTAGCACACAAGTGGGTATAAAACCAGGAATGATTCCATGCTGACAGGTAGAAGGATTAATCAGCAAAATATAAGTTTATGACATCCAGCAGCAAATTGTCAACTGCTACTTTATTGGAGTCAGAAGACTTTGTTTTTTGTGTATTCTTATACAAATAGGAGAGATTTCGACCTGAATACAAATTATTCAAATACTTTTACTTGTCATCAGAGTAAACTTTATTATGAGTTATAAAACAAATGCAGTAAATAATTGTATGTTAAAAGCAGCAGGGATAGATGGGAAAACATGTCAGAGCTCCACCAATAAATTTCCAGTATTCAGCTTTCCATCTGGTACCTCTCGATTTTATAGAGACCAGATTGCACCTGTATGGCCACAACAGCTAGATCCTGTTCAGAGCAAAGTGTATAACCATTAATATTACTTTTAAAATACATTATGATGCAATGCCTTACATAACATAGACCTTCTCTAATTTGAGAAGCATATTCAGCAGTTTCCTTCAAAAAATGTGGTCCAAAGCAGACAGCAGAGCAGTGGTCAATCAGTTGGAACTGAACTTCAGTTCCAGTTTAGTCAGGTTTTGATAAATGCAAATAATAGTTTCTAATTGTTTTAATAGTTAAAATCTAAAAAAGAAAAAGCTTTAATAGTTAAATATAAATAGACTCTTAAAGGATTGGGCTGAGGTTTATTTGAAGAGCAACTGCTGATTTCAAAAATCACAACAATTTTATATTGTTTGCAATAGCTACAATACCAGCACTTAATAGTGATTACAGTGAAAGCAAAATTGGGATCCCATGCTGTGGATATAATGTGTGTGTATATTCACAGACAGGTCACTATAGGATGTGTTCCATGATCTTTGCATTTTTCATCATTGCATTTCATCTGACATTTTATCAGACAGTGTTCTAAGAAAATTATGTCTCTCTTCATTATCTGATTTAGATAGGCTCTCTGAAAAATGTTATATTATCTACAAATGAGGTCATTACACCTTTCTTTTGCTTTTCAAGCAATTTAAAAATATATTTATTATTAGAATTAGTATTCATTTTAGGGGCTCCTGCTGATAAAATCCCACCACTGTGAAAACTGTCTATAATGAGATGGCTAGAACAGAAGATAGTCTGATATTCACTTCAATTTTTACCTTAGTTTCCAAGGCTTTAAAGATACTTTTACACAATCATAAAAGAAACAGCGTATGTCATGAGCATGAACACTCACACAAAAGGGATTTTACTAAGCAAAAATGTTCCCTGAAGGTTCCCTTTGCCACCCTTAAGTTAGCCTAGCTGATACAAAGGATCTGTAGCGTGACAACAGAGGGTTCAGTTGTATAATAAGTACCTGATTTATGAAAGTTTCCTTAATTGTAATTACAAAATCTGCAAGATTACAGTCAGACATGATACCCCCCTCCATCCTGCAATTTTGACAGGATTAGTTCCTAGGGAACTCAGTGCAAAAGAGGGAAGATACATAGTTCAACACACTACAGTTTTGATGACATAAGTTGTTAATGCGGAAAGAAAAGGAAAGAACATTTTATAATACTTGTGCAGAGACCATTAAGGAAAAGTGGAGGAAGTTGCATACTGCCAAACTGATTGATGGAAACTAGATGGCTTCATAGAGCTGCTGAACTTTATCATGACATACACTTGACCTTTGAGGCATTTAAATCAAAACTCTGCTAAGCCTAGAGGAAATTCTGTTCTTGCAGGCAAACAAATTAAATACTTCAACACAGTAATAAAACATCTAAAGATGGACATTTGTGGCTACTGTCACATGCTTCACCGCACTTTACTGGTCTGTCCAATATAACAATTACCTCAGCTGCCTAATAATATACATATCAGAGTGGCTGATTTGTAGAAAAGTAGGATCAGGAGATCTAAATTTATAAAACATATAATACCCAGCATATTGGGTGACACAAAAAATCATCCTTTTCCATAACAGGAATGGGAAAGGATAAGCAGATGCTACCTCTGGAACTTTCCCACACTCTTAAAAAGACAGAAGTGTATCTAATTTACACCAGTGCAGCAGCTTCACCTGATTTAAAAACTAAAATGAAATTTTATTTTAAAATCTGTTTTAAAAAACTGAATTATTTTAAATCTCAAACGAGAAAAATATTAGAACACATTTTCAAAACACATGTACCTAGTTTCCTCTGGTTGAGAACATAGACGGACTCCCCAGAAGCCCTCTCTCAAAGGTCATGTAATTTTCCCATAGCAAATGTTGTTGGGTTTGTATTAGTTTTGCTTCTATTACCAACTCATTTTTTATAAATAGTAAAAAAGTCACATATATTAAAGTCTTAATCACTATCTGTCCCAACAGAGTGCTCAATATGTAGAAAAATAGCATTCTTTCAATTGATGTCTCATTCAATGGGAAATAAAATTAAGCTGTGTGGCCTCTTGAAACATTTTATTTACTTGAACATGCAAAGTTTCAATAAACAAATTTAAAGTAATTTTTATAGTCTTTTGCTGTCTTTATTCATTGCTTTTTACATTACTGTTGGCACAGCTACTCCTGAACCAACATGCACTTTATCTGGCAGCCATTTATCAAGTATTGGCACTGTAACTACCCAGGAGGCTCTGGTACAGTAGCAGATAATGTTTATATGATTAGTCAGTGTCACAAAGATGAGAGTTAAATTAAGAAACAATAAGTAACACTGTTAAACTTCAAGAGAAAGGAAAAAAAATATTTACAGGTGCTCGTGGAATCAGAAGACATTGTTCCTAATTATAGAATTGAAAATAAAGCAATTTAAGGAGGACTAACAAAAAAATGGCAGAACTCCAAGTCGTTACATAATAAAGGGAACATAATCTTTTTTTTTTTTGCAAAATAAATGTCAATAAACTTAGAGAGTTGTTAGGCAAGTATAAAGACAAAAGAGAAAATGGAGAGCTGGCAGTTCCTCCAAAGAACAAACCAGAGATGAAAGGTAACATCTTACTGTAGGGAAGAATTGGGATGTGTAGTCAGAATCAGATCTGGATGTCTTGTTCCATAATTTCAACCTCAAGGAAACATACAGAATGCAGCAAGTAGAGTAGATTACATAAAATCTATGGATTAGTACCATGTGCAAAGAGAGACAAATCAAATAGGCCAAGGTACAAACTGAATATCACAGGTGATATACAGGATACCAAGAAATACTTAAATAAACTAAGGAAAAGGTTGCCCAGCACAGAAGAAAATCTGTTAAGAAACAGTGCCAAGCAAACTGGAGCCTTCAAAATCATTTTTAGACAATTCCTTTAAAAGAATTCTTGGCTTTGGGTAAATAAATATAGGTTAGAGAATTCAGGTGGAAGCACAATGTTTCAGATTGGCTGGGTGCAATATTAGGAAAATTAAAGTTATTACTTTGTATTTAAATAAAATTAAATCTCAAGGATGTTCAAAGTTACCCTCAAGAGGTAATGGATTGTCATGGGTTTGTGTGGAGCAGTTTCTGGTAAAAAAAGGGTCTGCAATGGTGGCTCCTGTAAGAAGTTGCTCATAACTTTTCCCAGCAGTAAGTCAGACCCACCTCTGGGATCTAGCCAATTGGGCACCTTTGTGATCAGTTTTGAAGAAGAAGCCAAGGAGAAGGTTTTGATTTTTTTTCTGGGAGGTGATGGTAAGGAATTGAATGAGAGGGAAGCAACATTGCAGACACTGAGATCAGTGAAGAAAGACTGCAGGAGGTGTGCTAGAGCAGAGACCTCCCCCCTGCATCCTATAGTAAGACTGTAGGTTATTCTCCTGCAACCCATGGAGGGAAACAGTGGAGTTGAGATCTAGCAACTCATGGAGGACCTCATGGCAGAGGAGATGGCTGTGCCTGGAGGGGTTGGGACTCTGTGAGAGGGCAATGCTGGAGCAGAACATGCCTGAAGTTGAGCTGCTGCAGAGGAATCCTGTGTCAGAGTAGTTTGTGAGGAGCTGCAGTCCTTGGGAAGGACTCATATTGGAGAGGTTCATTAAGGACTCTATTCCTCCATGTTGGAGCAGGGAAAAAAATGTGAGGAATCGTCCTCCTCTGAGAAGGAAGAAACAGCAGGGACTATTTGTGAGGGACTGACTGCAATCCTCATTCTCTGACTCCCTGCACTGCTGAGGGGGAAGAAGAGAGAGATTCTGGGAGTGGAAAGTTGAGACTGGGAAGTGGAAGGAGTAGGGGAAGAAGATCCTAAAGGACTAATTTTTTTTCTCATCATCCTGCTCTGATTTTACATTCTTACGTTTCTGTTTCTAATTGGTGGTGGATTAAACTTCTTGTTTTCTTCCCTAAGTTGAGCAGTCAAGTCTCTTTTGCCCAGAACCATAACTGCAAACAAGTCCTCCATGCCCTTGTCTCAATCCACAAGGCCGTTGGTTATCTTTCCTCCTGCCATGTCTCTGGGGCCTTTGTCATCCTATGGAAGGTGGTGGTATAAAGTGGGGATATGGGAAGGTGGGGAGCAAGCATATTCATGGTGCTTTGGTGCTGGCTGGGCTTAAACCATGACACAGATGAAGGGTGAGGTAACAAGCAGCAATGCCCATCTTTCAAAGAATAAAACAAGAGATGCTGAGCAAATCAGTCAATTCAATACATAGAAAGATATAAATAATGAAACAGAATCATTGTGATTGAGTAGAATAATATCAGAGGACTAAAAATCATTTCATAGGAATATGATTTTTTTTTAACCAGCAGGAAAACTGCCTTTGTGGAAGGAGTAACAGGAATGACATATATTTAGTCTTTAATATCGTTGACACAATCTTTATTGTTCCAATATGAAGGTAGGATAACATGCCTTAGCTCACAAAACTTCAGGAAAGATGCAAAACAGGTTTTGTAATCATATTGGAAAAAGTGACACACATAATTTTTGAGCAAAATGGAGGGACAAATCAAGTGCATGTCTACAAGGGTTCTGTTGATTCCAATATCTTCAAGTTTTTCATTAATATCCTAAACAATAGAATAAATCGTATGCTTATTGATTTAGCAGATGGCATGATCCTGGAAAGCATAAAAGGTGTATTAGAGGATAATTTGTTCATGAGAAAGTGTAAAAAAAACCTTGAATATTTTACTGTTCAACAGGTGCAAGTATCTTTGCAGGCATAGTCAGCAACACAAACAAAAGATGAAAAATAAATAAGGAATCAAGCATTTCAAAGGCAAAGGATCTTAGCAATTTCTAACCAGAAGTTAAAGACATCAATAATGACAGAGCAACAAAAGCAAATATCATTTCAGAGCGCAAACAGAAGAGTAATTTACAATTACATGAAGCAATATCCCTGCTCTTAGTTCAATATCAGTAAAGTCTCAGCTTGAGAACCATGTTCTGCACTTTAAGAGCAATCACCAGTTGGAGACTGTCCAGAAGAGAAAAACAATAATGATCATAAGCTTAACAAACATGACCTGTGGGTAAAGATTGGCTGAACCAAGGAGCAGGTAAACCTAAGCAAGAGAAGTAGACTCCTTGAGTGAATACAAAATACTAATAAAGGTAAATGTCTTCTGCAAATAGGAAGAAAATTGTCTGTTTTCACCATGTAGTGTGACTGTAGGAAAAATAGTAGCCTGAAGTGGCAGAAAGAAACATAAGAGAAACCTTTCCAGTGACAGAACATTTGCATAAATAAAGTATGGATGATGTGGTTTTGTAAGCACATGCAAATCTTTAAAAGCAGCTTAGGCAAATAACTATCAGCAATAAAAGGTAATGTTAATGCTGCCTTGTAACCACAGGAAAAAAAGTAGTTGAAACCTCTAAGTTTCTTTCCTAACAAGTACTCTATGATTTCTTGAATACCTATAATTTGGAGAACTTGAGACACAAAGAAGATGAACTCTTTCATATTAGTTTGTATTAAATATTAGCTGTTTCAGATGTTGAAATTATTTTTGTTAGCTATTTCTTGCTTCTTTTGATCTATCAAAAATATCAAAAGGCTATGAGTTTACAACTAAAATTAAGGGCTTGTATTTTTTCTTTTTGCTATCAGGAACCATGACCCTTAACAACTATGAAGTTGTCTCATGCTTAAATGTGTGCATTTAACCTTCCATTCAAACAACATTTCACTTTCTCACGGCTCAGTATATCACATATACAGCTGTAAATTTGTTTCTATGCTTGCCTGAACGTGTAAGATTCAAACCATTTTTCATCAATTGAAGTAAACTGAGGATTTGTCAGTAACATTACCCAGCAAAGACAAACTATCTGCAATTAAGTGGAACATGGTGATATCTGAAATAAGTTCCTGATGAAAAATGGACTTGCAGTGTCCACTGTATCACAAGATGATAAAAAGATGTGAGAAGTGAGTAGCAGTTTTAATCGGGCTATAAAAGCAATGCTAAAAGTGGTTTGTACAGACATAAATAACTACCATACTTGCTGAGGTTCTAGAGAAACAGGTCAAGGTTATATGCCATCTTATATGCACTTTGAAGTCAAAAGAGATTATATGACTTTGACAGCTCCATGACAGGGAAGGAAATAATTCTGGAAATAATGACAATTTTTGCAAATAGACTAGAACTTTAAAATATAACCAGGGAGTTTGTCTCCAGTTTTTAAGTACCCAATTTGAAAACTCTTTTAAACACTGGAAATCACAATTTATACTGACAATGTTTACATTCCAACAGGATTAGTCCAAGATATTTTTAGATATATTGTAGAACTCTTAGTTAAATTTCTCACGTAAGTCAAATTATCACATCTTACCAATGATTAATTTTTATTCTTTACAATGAAAACACAATTCAAGGGAGTCTCTGCTAACTGAACAGAAAAGGGCTATAAAAGCAGACTTATCTTGTGGGGAAGAGAAACTAAAGGTCTTCTGAAGCAGGAATTTGATTGGAAACAGTCAATGGGCCCCAGGGGAGACACATACAGTAGAGAAAGAAGATACCTGTTCCTGTGTGGGAACAGACACTGGGAAAGATAAGACGATGTTGTAAATTTTTATCATTTTATCAAGAGTGATCTTTTCTTTGTGTGTGTTTGCATGTGTGTACGAGGATGGAAAGTGTCACAAATTTGGAAAAATCTATACTGAAGCATTTTGCAGTTTTAGGGAGGCCAAGATGAAAAGCAGTTCTCCCAAAGATTTGTCAATGTTTCTCAGCAATTCTTTACTTCACCTGTCAGTATATACCAAAATAGATCAGAACTGATAAAAAGACATGCACATTTACCAACTGAACACACTTAGGAACATAAAGAAAAAAAGGGATATAAAGTATCTTAACTTTTACATTTGTATTCCATATTGAGCTATTCCTCCTTAGTAAGAAGAGAGGAAAATATTTTTTCCTTCCATGACATTTAATTATATTTTTATACCATGACAAAAAAAAAAAGCCCAAATTTTAATTTTTCTTTTACAATACCAAATTTACAGCCAGGAAATAGATTTTGCAGCAATCTTAAAATAACATTCTCAAAGATTTGTTGATATATTTGTCCTACCAAAATATAATTTCCCCCCTCAACTCTACTTATTCCTTACCTTCACTTAAACAACAGAAAAATAGAAAATGTTTCTTTATTTTGCATTTGTATTATGCATTGCAGCAATAAGCTTTCTATCTGAATGTTTGTAATTTTGTCATCTTTGCTCAACGAAGCATTACACATAACAACACTGAAAAGATTCAATAATGAAAGTAATAGAAATTAGAAGTAAGTTTCTACATATTTCTTATAAATTTAACATTAACAGAGGAAAATTGGAAAGTCTTAATAGAAATAACTAACTCTTCTACAATGCACAAAATGTGTTGCCTACATGTCATAGTTTTGCCTAGCCAGTAATGAAGCACCACGACAGTCTCTTACTCACTGCCCCCCATTCACCCCCACCCTCTTTAGGATGGCAGAGGCTCCAGCAAAATGGAAGGAAAAGATAACCAAGGTTGTTGTGAATTGAGGCAAGGGCAGGGATGGCTCACTGTCAATTATGATTTTGGGCAAAACAGACTCCAGTACTCAACTTAGAGAGGAAAGTAGGAAAGCTTATTTTGCTACCTACAAGAACAAGAGAAGAAGCAAAAAGGGAGTAGGATGATGAGAAAAATACAACTTTAAGATGTCCCTCCCCCATCCCTCCTTTCTTCCCGGTCTCAGCTCACTACTCACAATATCTCTACCTCCTCCCTCTTCAAGAGCTCACTGGGCAGGGGTAGGGAATGGAGGATGTGGTCAGTCTCTCACAGATGGTCTCTGCTACTTCTGTCTTCTCAAAGGAGGCCAACTCCTGGAATTCTTCCCAGGCTTTGATACGGGGTCCCTTCCACAGGACACAGTTCTTAACAAATATCTCTGGTGTGAGTTCTTCCTAACAGTTGCAGCTTCTACCAATACAGGGTCTCTCCCATGGGACACAGCCTCCCCTGGGCATAGTTTTAATGAACTTCTTTGGCATAGATTCTTCCCCATAGTTACAGCTTCTATGAATATAGGGTCCTTCACATGGGGGACAGCCTCCTTTGGGCATAGTCACAGCCTCTGGCATGGGGTCTTTAATGAAGAGAACCACCACCCCTGATGTGAGGTCTTTAATGAAGTGCAAACTAATCTAAGTTTCACTAGTCCTCTCTGCAGGATGCAGGGGGAGTCTCTACTTCAGCACATCTCCTCCTCTCTTCCCTCACCGACCTTGGAGTCCACATGGTCACTTCTCTCTCTCTTCAAACTGCTTGCACCAACACCAGCCAGAAAAGAAGGGCAGAAGAAAGAAGGAATAGGGAGAACGTTCCTCATCCAGCTTCTTCTTAAAAAGTGATTGTGGAGGCATCTAATTAGCTCAACCCCAGAAATGGGTCTGGCTCAGAGCTGGGGAGAGTTTTGAGCAACTTCTTACAGGAACCATCTTTACAGCCCCTTCCTCCTTACCAGAAATGACTTCATGTCAAACCATGACAGTATCTGTAGCTGCTAACTGTAAATACCACATAATGCATGAGAGAAGACTTCTGCTAGCAACATATACTGTTTTTGTCAGAGCACAAGCTAGGAAACATCATATGGCCAGTCACTGAAAATTTGCCTACATGTCCTAATGGATTATTTTGTTTGTTTTTATGAGAATTATAAAGGTTTTTAAACACATAATAGTACATAAACTGAAGTTTATTGTTTATGATACCCTAACTGAAAATACAGAGTTCCACTGAATCCCATGGAAGAGGGTAGATGTAAAAACTTGCCTGCCAAGTAAAATGTGTTCTGCAGTCTAATCAAAAGTGATTGGATGTCATTCTTGTTAGTCTGAACAGCAATTACGTTCATGCCACAGAGAATATGGAGATCAGATTTAACAACACTGGTATTTTTATTCAGCACACCCAGGACCTATTTATTAGCCTTACTGGTGGCCATTAACTTTTTTTATTTTGGAAGTTCCAATAAAAAACAAGGGCAATGCACTGTGTATTTAGTAATTTGATGTGATACATCGAATAGTGGCCCACACTTTCTCAAGGAAGATTATATGAAAACTGTTGGAGTTAAATCAATAAACTGAGACCATATCTTGGTTTCTCAGTCATTATATTCTGAGGATGATGAACCTGGCAATATGACATCTAGATTAAGATATTAACTTTTATAAATAAAAATATTTATTCTTATTTCAAGGATTCAAATTCAACCTAGAAAATAGTATTTTTACTCATTTTGATTTAATTTTACGATTCAATGTTGTCCCAGGAGTGTCTTGTCTTTAATTATTTCTCTTTCACTGGATTGTCTTCAGACTTTACCTTAAGTTGCATTTTTGGAATTACACTTAAAACAATGGCTTGCAAAAAAAGCTGCAAGTATTTAATTATGAACAAGTTTTGCTGCTCAGATTGTTTTTCAAATGTACAAATATGTGATACAATAGAAGGGAAAGAAATCACAACCAAGCCACTGATATGCACAGTGACTTATTTGCAAAAGCCTTTCAACATGTACTTTGAGTTTCTTCAGTGTATAATATTTGAATACAAAAAAAATCCAGTGGATAATATTAGATTTTTCTCATTATGTATGAGATATACTCTGATTTGCTTCCAAATACAGACCAGATCTTTGTTCTTGTTACTTTGTGCAATAGTCTTGAAGAAGTCATCCAAGTCTTGGATGAACACCAAATCCTCATCATTTCCCCAGATGCTATTCTGTTCATATTGGTGAAGTAATATCTTATTGAGGACAGTCAGAAACAATGTATGCCATAATGTATTTGTAATATATTTTCAGCTACAAACACGTACTGTGGCTATCTGAAAGGATAGCATTGAGAATTCTTAATAAACGCTCATTCAAAAACATCCACAAACAGTGCAGTTTGCATTTTTCGGGTATCTGATTATTCCAGAATAAATCTTGTTACCATTATAAAGCCTCCACATGCATGCATACTACTGAGTTTTAATTCTGTATTGTGTAGTACAATATGCCAGTATCCTAGCAACAATTAAAAAAATAAAAAAACAAATAAAAAAACAAACAACAAAAACAACAAAAGATAAAAGTTTGTGTTTTGGGGATCATATCCTTTGGTTTCTTTACTTTCACATAATTAATTCTCTGCTCCTAACTGTGCCCCAAGCTGCACAATCATGGCCTGGCTAAAGCTGTGTGGCTTTTTACATAAACAAATATTCCGTTTCTTTACAACAATTTTTCCTTACATTAGATTATCTTAGTAAGTAACATTGCAAAACTGTAAGAGGCAAAACTTGAAAAAAAAATGTTGTATTTTGTGTAAGTACAATCTCATGAAGATTAAACTCTTCAAAATCACCTAACTATCTTGATTTAGATCTCTAGTTATAATTTCTAAATTAGAAGATTTGATTAATTTGAGGTTAAGTAATAATATACTCTTAATCTTCATTGCCTACTTGTTATGGAAACTGACTTCTATTAGAGAGTAATCTCAGAACAAGCACACTTTTGGTTCTGTTGTCATTCCCAACTAGACACAGATTTTTAGTGGTTTAGCCACTGTCTAAACAGGTCAGCTTCAATTCTTTGTACTCCAAAGAAAAGCATCAAAACATAAAATATAAACCACAAAATTGCAAGATATAGATGCAGTTGATTGTGCTGGTATTTTGGTACCATGATTACAGAAAGTAGTAACCATTTAGCTGTGTACTGCCAGAGAGAAAGAAAGGTATGGGAGAATGATTGTGAACTACTAAGGGAAGCACTGTCATGCTTCACAAAGGGTGTTTTGTATATCACAAGCTTCTGGTGACTGTATGTGAACACACTGTGACATGGCAAGGAAATAGACAGAAATAGGGTGCAGCTGTAGCAAAAAAAAGTCCACTGTGGCAGGCTATAAAACAGGCTGTTTCTCTCACAGAATGTCTTGACAAAGAAGTTTTGGAAAACATAATGAATCATTTAAAACATTTCCAGAAAGAACACAGATTAGCACACTACTGAAACAAGGCTGCAATCCTGCTTTATTCAGGTAAATGCCTGGCTATCTGACTAATTCTAAGTATATGGTCAATTCCTACTGAAGTAAACAGTAGGAGTACAAGATGATTTATGTTACTGAAGAGGAATCTAGTGCTGAACTGAACCAGAACAAATAGTTTGACTGCAGAAGGTAGTTTAGGAATAGAGACAGGACAAATGTGTGCAGTTCAGTGATACCTGAGGGCTCATCAGTAATATCAGGGGGAAGGTATGCAGAAAATTCCAGCAAATCGCCACATTACTTCAAATGAACTTATCACCTTGAGCCATCTTTCCAAAATACAAAGAGAAGCCAATCTATTGAAACTTCTGCACATAAAAAGCTAGTAGCAAAGCCTGAATATAGCAGTAGCAACATTTCCTCCCTTATGAAATTATCTTCATGCCTGCAATTCTGCAATTCCCCCATGCTATCTATAATTATATCTCACGTGATAATGACATCTGGTAGATTGGGGCAATATGTCATTCAAGAGCACCAACTTATTTGCCAAACATCTTAGCTGTCTGCGTAGCATTGCAAGGAGTATAGGGAATAAATAAGCAGAGGAAAACTCTAATTTTACTGCCATAATACAGACTTGATGGGATATGTAGCAGTTCACAGAATATCAATAGGTTTTCCAAGGAAGAGCTGGTTAGGGAATGAATAAGGAAGGTGGCATCCCCTCACATACCAGAGATGCAAACATTTGATTTGAGAGATGAAAGCTAGGTGCTAAACCTGCTCCATTGTGAAAAACAGGGAAAGGACACTATTCATATGGCTGTATACATTGACCACTTGCCCAGAAGCAGCATTTGGATTTTTTCCCTGAATACTTCAAGAAATCATCTGAAGCACAGGACAGAATATTAAAAAGCATAAGAAAGGCAAACAGCAAATCCAGATATATCTGCCTAACCATTGGGATGAACTCATGATAGTTGTTTGATAGAGAAATGGGGAAAGCAGCTGGGAGGGCTGTTCTTGTGAGTCTTACAAGAGTCTTACAAGATGGGGGAAAAGTCAAGAAAGAAAGCGACTTCACTAAGGGTAATCATGAACTGAAAAAAAGTGCCTGACCAAGAGAAAAGATAGTGAGAAGAAAAATAAAAGTGAATAAATATTCAATTCAGAAAGTTTGTATGTAAGATCTCAGGGGAGAAAAGTCTAGGAGGAAGAAGTCTTAGAGGAAAGCTGTCATTTCCTCGAGGAAATGACACAGTAGGTACAAGCTGTCCCAGTGCAGAGAAAAGCATGAAGATCATAAACTGAGCTACAGAATGGGAAGTATACAAAAATGGAAATTAGGTTAGATTGTAAAAGAATACAAATGTGCAAATAAAATGGATTGTATAGACAGAAAGTAAAAAAAAACTAAAACATGACCTGCAAGAAAAAATAGAGAATGTAAGTAGAATATGTTAACAGTAAAAAGGTTTATCCATTGTACAGCACAGATGAAAAACTGCAGATGATGATGTTCCAAAGTGTTAAGGTGTCCTCCATGATTGTTCAAAAATGATGGAGAGAGGCTTAGCAATCACATCAGCCAGCTCTCTCAGCACTCTAGGATCCATCTCATCAGGACCCATTGACTTACAAGCTTTAAGCTTGACCAACAAGTCTTTAACCTCTTCCTCATCCACTCAGGGCAAGTCCTCTGTTGTCCTGGCCATCCTGTTATCCTTTCTGAACTGGGCTTCCCGAGCATTGGCCTTGGCCGTAAAGACTGAAGTAAAGAAGGCATTCAGTACTTCAGCCTTCTCTGCATCCTCAGACACCAGGGCACCCTCAGGGTTCAGTAGCGAGCCCACATTCCCCCTCACCAACCTTCTGCTGCTGATGTACTTGAAAAATGCCTTATTACTGTCCTTAACATCGCTGGCTAAATTTCATTCTAGAAGGGCTCTAGCCTTCCTAGTTGCACCCCTGCATGCCCTGGCAATGTTCCTATACTATTCCCAAGAAGTTAGCCCCTGTTTCCACCTCTCATAGATGGCTGCTTTCTGCCTGAGTTGTCCCAGCAGATCCTTGCTGGGAGGCCTCCTACCTCCTTTTCCTCCTTTCTTGCATATTGGGACACACTGATCCTGGGCTTGGAAGAAGTGGTGCTTGAAGATTGACCATCTCTCATTGGTACTTCTGTCTTCTAGAATCACATCCCATGAGATCCGTTCAAGTAGATCTTTGAAGAGGCCAAAGTTGGCTCGCCTGAAATCCAGGGTCACGGTCCTGCTTTGTGGCCTGTCTCTTCCACACAGGATCTTGAACTCTACCATCTCATGGTCACTGCAGCCAAGGTTGCCTCCAACCTTCACATCCCCAACCCCACATCCCCATCCCCAACTTTCACAGGCCCTCCTTATTCATCAGTTCCAGGTCCAGCATCACACCCCTCCTTGTTGGTTCCTTGATCATTTGCGACAGGAAGTTGTCGTCAACAATGTGTAGGAACCTCCTGGACTGCGTGTGCTTGGCTGTGTGGCTATCCCAGCAAATATCAGGGTGGTTGAAGTCCCCCAGCGGACCAGGGACTGTGATCTTAAGGCAGCTCTCAGCTGTTCATAGAAGGCCTCATCCACATCCTCCTCCTGGTCAGGTGGCCTGTAGCAAACCCCTACAACAATATCACCTGCCTTGTCCTGGCCATTAATTTTTACCCATAAGCACTCTACCCGTTCCTCATCCCCACCCAGGCACAGTTCAGTACACATTAATTGTTCCCTCACATAGAGAGCAACTCCACCTCCACGCTTGTCAGTCTGTCTTTCCTGAACAATACATAACCCTCCATGGCTGTGCTCCAGTCATGGCAGCAGTCCCATCACGTCTCTGTGACCGCAATGAGGTCATAGCCCCTATCCATGAGATAATGAGTACGGAATGCAGTCAGGAAGATTACTGTGATTTTATCATAAAGATTTGTGAAGCATCAGAATAGATCGTGTGGGTGTCTGTGAAGGCTCCATCACTGGATATCTCTAAGATTAGATTAGAAATTACATTCAGGCTTGAAATATATATCATTGTTTCCTCCACAGAGCCACAAGACCTGCCAGGATTTTGCCCAATAACTTTTATTTTCAAGATTTCACTCTGTTTTATCAAAGACTCCCCTCTCCCCAGTTATTTGCAGATTTCCACTGTCTCTTCCTTCCTTCTTGACTAGCTACATCTTAATTTCCTATTTAAAGTCATTTGAAAAGGTGCTAACCAGTAGCAGCACTTTCCATCTCAATGTTGTAGCAAACGACAGTTCAAATCCTGGAGGAAGTAACTGAGGTATTTACAGCTCCACAGATGCTTATACAACTGTGCCAGATAGTGCAACGAATCTCCTAATGGACTATCCAGACATCCTTATTAACAGATCTGCCCCTCAGATGTCCTCTCAGTGATCCATCAGAGCCCGGAGTTATGTGTGTTTGAAGCAGCTACATCATGACTTTCTCAACAGAGCTCTCCCAATGTCCTTCATGTGTCCCAAATGCATACTGGCAGCCTTACTGCTTAGACCACATCAAGCACACCTCAGTCTATTTCTTTCTCCCTTCTTTCAGTTTATTTTGACTTATTTTTTTATATGCTATCTTCTCTCCATCTTTGATTTCTTTATTATTTATTTCATCTACTCCTTTTCCATTTAGTATGCACAAAGGAAAACAGCTATTTCAGTCTTTTACCCATGCTTTTTACAATTCCCATGATTCTTATAACACCCAGATGCTGAATGAATGAATTGCCAGTGACAACCAAATGCTAGATACAGTTAGAAATTCACATTTGTCCTTTAGCTTCACCTTGTCCTACTGATTCACAGATGCCTTGAGAAATCATGAGTTTTGATGAAATTGCCTGACGCTCAATAGCATATGTCTAAGTCAATTCATTTCTAAAATATGAGAAAATATAGCTAATAAAATATACACTAAACATATCTATTTTTATATTATATACAATATAGATATTACATCTGTTTTTACCTATATAACAATATATAGATGATAAAAAACCTCATTCATCATTTTCAAAATAAAATATCTGATCATCCTTTTTAAAGAGCTTGAGTTTCCAACTTTCATATTTTAATTTAATTAACTATAGCATATAACATATATAGAATGACATAGAAAATTATAAATAATTGTAATTCTTTCACAGGACCAAATTTCAGTCTCTCCTCTCTGCTTTTCCACATTTCCCTACTTTCACTTCTGTTTTCTCAACAGTATGTATCAGTACCTCCACACAGTCCTTCGAGGCTTTCTGGAATTAATGTGGTAGGAAACACTACAGCAGTATTTAGGATTTAATTAGTTTGTGTCCCCAAACTGTCATTTATGCTATAGGCTATGTCTACTTTAGTAAACAATTTGGTGTTACAGTAGCACAGTGGTAGATCCAGATGATTGTTCTTATGGTTGCTCTCATCTCTACTGTATGTGATTCAGAGGATGAAACTTAATCTGGTCTCCTAGTCTAAGTATCTCCTTTACATATACAGCTCTGAGTTTTCTGAAGGGGAAAAAGTATTACTCTGGAGGCCCTCGTGGTGCTTCAGCTCATGCACTGCTCTGGAAACTAATGTGATACATTCATGTGCTCTGGGACATGATTTCTAGCTGGGATCCTACTAGAAACAATCAGACTGGTCTACAAGAGAGAGATGTGCTGACTACTCAAATTAGGTTAGTTAATGAACAACTACCATAAGAAAGTAGGAAAAGGTTTTTATTGTATGTAAAATAGTCTGAAATTCAGAGTTTGTAAGATAAAATCTAGCTAAAAATGAATGATCTGGGACTGATCATGCCAATTCAAAGCAAAACTGATTGAATGCGGATGCATGAGAACTGTGCCTACAGCTGGATGGCTTTACATTTTACTTCTTTTGAGAGAATTGATTTTTTTGTGAAACTCCTACACTATGGTATATTTACTTTTGGGAAAGGGCCTGAGCTGTGGATACTTCAGGCAGAGAAAGTTCTTACAGGAGGATAAATTTACAACTTACAAAAATGTTTGACTTTCCTTCACACTCCAGCCTTCTTTTTACACTCTGTGCTAAATCTACTCTCCTATCAAGCACAAGGCCACAAACCCTGCTAGGTGTACCAGTTGGTCTTTCAAGTTCACTTTCTGTCTTTCAGCCTGGGAAGTCCTCCACTGAGAAATTAATTTCATCGATTCTGAAATGAAAGATGGAGTTGAAATGTTGCAACATTGTGTCCCAAAGTGCAGAGGAGCATGTCCATGCACAGCACCGACAGAGGGTGATCCAGCAGTGCTCTGAACTAACTACATTGAAAGCTGCAGCAAGAAATCAGAGCTGTCATCACTTTGGAAGGGGACTCAAGGAATGCTTATAAGCAGTTTCACCAATAGGATACTTCTTTTTATAGAGATTATGTGTTTCTTTTCAGAAATTTGTGCAATTACTGTGTACATCTCACTTTGATCACTTTCTGTGTGTTGCTTTTATGAGGTAGGAGCTGGCAAAATGTTACCTTTAGCTGAGAGACAAGAATGTGTGACTGCAGACAAAGAAATGAAGCAGTGACATGCTTGATCAAGAGGCCCAGAGTAGACATCTTCCACTTTCAACAGTATAATGTTACGTGAGATACAAGAAGTACTATTAACAAAAGAGGAAATGAAAGATAGGAGAGACAGAGAATAGTATAAGATAAAGGGTTAGCATATAGCACTGCTATCTGCTGTGGTAACTTTGGCCATTCTAATACAAGCGCATCTGCATTTTTGTAGTCCACATGTTAATGGAATATTAATTTATTTTAGAAGTGCTATCTCACCCAGCCCAATTCCCTACTGCTTGCCTCCTTAAAAAGTTTATATACACATTTCTACTGAAGTAGAGCTCTTCCACAAAGGTAGATGAGTTCCCAAAGATACTCAAGGATGTGTAAAAGCAAGAGTCTCTGACAAAAATCTGAAACACCACTCTTCCCCTTCCAATGGAATATTTTACTCTTGTATTTTATAGCATAAAAACAGCTTTTGGAGGGACAAACTGACGAGGATATTGGTCATGAGTGTTCAAATACAAGTCTAAGGGACTTCCATATGAAACAGACAGTCACAGAAATAATACAGAAATGATACTGCTTAAATCACGGTCTATCTTTCCTCCACTCGGCAATGACAAGCATGCAGGGAGCACTTGAACAAATTAACCAAAATGTGAATGGTTGTGGTGGTTATTGTCTCTGAGACAACAGTGTGGATACATCCCACTGACCTTTAATTGATCCAGTTCACAGTCACTGACTTTCCACCTGGGTATTTGCTTATATTATAATTAAAATGATGAGTGGCATTTACCAGCATGAGTCTATGAAAGCTGGGTTGAATCCGGCTGCTGAAAAGCTCTTTTGAGAGCACCCTGCTGAACCTCCCTGAGTGCAACACAAGTCTGGCATCATCTAATAGCTCAAATGCAGGATCTTTCTCATTGTCACATCTGATGGTTAGTGCAACAGGATTATAAGGAACTAGACAATTTATACTGGATAGTTTAGAGAAAGCATCACTAAATATTTTTGACAAAAACAGGAGGCTGAATCATCGCAGAATTGTTTCTGAGATCCTTGTCTAAATTTATTCCCTCTTTAAGTCTGTGAGCTCTTCTCTACACTATACATGCAAGCACTGTTAAAAATCTACTACCTAGGTTTTTGCTTTCACATAAAAGTATTCTTCACCTGAAAGGTCATGCTGTCTAAATAATACATATATAAAATTTAATCTTCTCTCCTTGCACCAAAATTGTAAAAACTTAAAGGCAATGCAATGAATTGTTACCTTAATTTTAATTTAGCTTGAAAACGTTTCTCAATTTACCCCATTGTTCACTATTGTCTATAAAATCATCTGTACATTAGTATAATACAGTTTGTTAAAAAGGCAGTAATCTGGTCTGTGAAATCATTTGCTGCTCCAAGTCTCATTTAAACATCTACTTCCTTATCTAAGTATCATCAGTTTGCTCTTAAAGAAACTCCCTTAAGAGTGCTGGAAGTTTCCCCAAGAAACAAGTCAGAGAAAAGAAGTGGACTATGTGGCTCATATTAGTCCGGTTTACTAAATTTAACTTAATTTCTGCAATGTCTAGCATGGTAAGACAACTCTTTTCTTTCCAGAAGAATGAATTTCAAGATTTTTTTCATAGTTTACAACAACTTTTTAATACCTTCAGAGTTAGTTTCATTCAAACAGTTTCATCAATGCCATTTAATAATACTAGGCTTCATATGATTAAATAAATTCCTATTCACTTGTATCAATAAGGAAATAGATAATATTTTTGTTTATTTATCAAATGCATTCCCTGTCTGATACTTCTAGGAAGATTCTGTTATTTTTTGAGGTTTTCATTTTGTGGGTTTTCCATCTGGCTAAACAGTCAGAACGACTAAAAATAGTCAGGATTTGTCTGAAAGAGAAGTGTCATCACAGCTATCCACAAAAAATAGCTTTTCCAGTGTGAATCAAGGAGGTGTTTCATATTACAAAAGTAGAGGCACACTTCTAGAAGGTAGGAAGAAAGGGACTGTATTTGAGACAGCAGTGTATTTTCTTTTAGAGATGTGTTCGTATTGATCAAAAAAATGTAATTTTATACAGCAAACCCCAACATCACTAGAAGTAGAAAGGTGAGCTCCAGAGAAAATACAAGCACGAGAGAAGACTATATGCACAAACTGTGAAATAAACAATTATTTCTCATTTTACATTTGTTTATATTTTCTCTTTGCCTACTATTTAACTTCTATAAACTTTTTACAGAATTTAATATAGCAGAATTGGGAAAGAGATTTGAAAATTTATCTACAGTATGCTATGGAGTTTTGTTGACATTCTCCTAGCAACAGCAGGTTTCCTTAGTAGACTGTCTTAGTTTAAAAGCTTTGCAGTTGCTTTCAGTAATCTAATTTTGAGTCAGACAAATAACTGAAGTTGTCATTATCTCTTTGAGGTGTAAGAATGCAGAATACTAACGGTAGGTCTGGAGAACACTGCTTTTGTGCTGTGCCCAAATGCATTGTTGCTAGAAGAGAAAACAATGTTTGTCAACTTCTAATACACAACTACTGGAGCTGAATTATCATACTGTTCTGATCTTGATCACTATATAAATTTTTTTGTCTACCTTTCCTTATATTCTTGAACTCATATCCAAACGTGAATATTTAATGTAAAAAATGTCTAATATATTCAGGGTCTTGGAAGACTGCTATTTTTTCATAGCAACACAGAATGATAGGGACTCTCAGATAAATGTACTTTCAAATATCAAAGCCATTTTGGCAACAAACTCTTGGGATTTTAAGATGTACATCTTCTAATCAGGCAAGATACACACCACCATTAATTTCTGATGCTCAAAAATCTATGTGACAATCTAAAATCAGAAGTTGCTTGGTTAATCTGACTATTGCACTTAATAGACTTAAAGAATCAAAGATACCAGAGTTTTTTCTAGCTTAAAGACAGACCTAATGACATGCAAAAAAAGTTATTTTTGTTTTTATTTTTATTGATCTGAATGTCTGTCTTTGTTCTAGTATTTTTCTTCCTCAAAACATACTGGTGGTCTCCCAGAGTAGCTCCTCCCCCTGGCTTTTATTAAGAAGTTATTAAGAAGTTATAAAGAAGTTTAAGATCATCAAGTCCAACCACTAACTGCACACTGCCAAGCCCATCACTAAACTAAACCACATCCCTCAACACCTCATCTGTGCATCTCTTGAATACCTCCAGGGATGGTGACTCCACCACCCTGGCATTCTGTTCCAATGTTTAATAACCCTCTCAGTGAAAAAGTTCTTACTAATGTCTAACCTAAACCTCCTCTGATGCAATTTGAATCCATTTCCTCATATCCTATCAGTCATTAGTGGAGAGCAGAGAGCGACCCCCCACTCCACTACAACTCCCTTTCAGGCAGTTATAGTGAGTGATCATACCTCCTCTCAGCCTCACCAGCACTGAATACAGGAGAATAAAAAAAAAATATGTTATGAGGCTTTTGCCTAGACATTTAATAGACTTATTTTTTTTTTAATCTCTAGTTTAGTTTCCTACAAATTACTTTTCATTGTTAAGACCAGTTAGACTTACAAGAATCACATTCAGAATTTGTTGAATTTTGAGAACTAACCTGCAATTTGAAAGGAAGATTTGCTTTCTCCTTATTCCCTTGTAAGGTGTGGGGGAAAAAAATGACATTCATATTTTATCAAATGGGAAAGAATTAGTTTACTAATTAAACTAATCAGGACACTTGGAAAAGAAGTAAATATATGTATTTCATATATTATTCTTGTTGAAACTTCTTTCTATGGTTCATAATGTTTCTGTGAAAACAAAGGGAACATTTTTTAAAAAGCAATAGATAAAAATCTTGCAACAAATCTCAGATTTTTTTGAAGCATCTAATAAAATCCTAGTGGAATGTAATAAAAAGAAATCATTTAACTTCTGAAAGCTAAACACCATGGTGAAATGAATATATTTTTGTTTACAGTATTAGAAAAAGAGAGACTCGGAATCTACAGTGGGAAACAGAAATCTGCCACGGGAGTTACCTGCTAAAACTTGGAAAGCATTCTCATATGAGTTTTCTTCAAAATATTCACATTTTAAAAACTATTTGGAACATAGAAAGGAATAGATGCAGGACTAACACACAGACGTAGTGAGTGATTGCATCCTGTCCCCCTGCATCCAGATGACGCTATGAATTTGTTGTTCCGCTCTAGCGTTAGACACTGTAAAGTTGCGGTCTAGGTCTTTAGCAAGACAAAGAGTTACCAGGATATTCATCTTCAGCCCAGAGAAATAACAGGGGATAAAAATATGGGTACAATGGCATGCAGTTAGAGTAGAAAAAATAATTATGCTTTTGAGGTTTTCAGCAGACTTTGCACTTTAATACTGTGTTAGTTTTGCATGGCAATGTTTTAGTAGCAGAGGACTGCAGCGGTAGTGCCTGTGAGAAGCTGCTAGAAGCTTCCCCCACATTCGATAGAGCCAAAGCGAACCAGCTCCAAGATGGCCCAGCTGCTAACTAAAGCCAAGCCCATCAGTAATAGCAGTAGCAGCTCTGGGATGACATGTTTAAGAGGAGGAGCACACTATCATACTGCAGTTGAAGAGAGAAGTGAGACTATGTGAGAGTAACAACTCTGAAAATATCAAGGTCAATGGAGAAGGTGGAGGAGGTGTCCAGGCACTGGAGCAGAGATTCTCCTGCAGTCCATGTTGCAGCCCATGGTCAGTTAGGCCCTGTCCCTGCAGCCATGGAGGCCACAGTGAAGCAGAGATTCACTGGCAGCCCAGGGAGGACCCCACACTGGAACAGTGGATGCCCAAAGAAGATGTGGCCATATGGGAAGTCCAGGCTGGAGCAGGCTCCTGGCAGGATCTGGGAACCTGTGGAAACAGAGGAGCCCACACTGGATCAGATTTGCTGATTGGACTTGTGGCCCTGCAGAGAATCTGTGCTGAAGCAGTCTGTTCCTGAAGGACTGCCCTCATGGAAGGACCCATGCTGGAGCATTTTATGGAGGACTGTCTCCCATGGGAGGGACTGCATGATGGAGCAGGAGAGGAGTATGAAGAGTTGTTCCCCTGGGGAGGAAGGCATGTTAGAAACAACATGTGATGAACTGACTGCAACCTTCATTCCTAGTTCCCCTGCATTGCTGAAGGGAAAGAGGTAGAGAAATTGGGAGTCAAGTTAAGCCTGGGAAGAACCGAGGGGTAGGGGAAAAGTGTTTCAAGATTTATTTTTCATTACTCTACTCTAATTTTGATTGGTAAAAATTTAAATCAATTTCCCCAAATCTGTTTTGCCTGTAACAGCAATTCCTGAGTGATCTCTCTCTATTCTTATCATATTTTCTATCCTCTGTCCAGCTTAGGTGGTGCAGTAATAGAGTAGCTTTGATGGGCATAGGGCATCCAGCCAGGGTCAAACCTTCACAAACACAAACATCTTGCATATAAAAGGTTAATTAAACACCTCTTGGGCCCTTAACAAACATCTAGTGAAATACAAGAGAGATGGAACCAACAGGGATTAAAAACAATTACTTGAGAAATTCAAAGAACAGATCAATAATCAGCTCTCAGAATTCTCTAATGGTTTTTTATTTGCATACAAATTTTCAGTAAGATACTGTACAAGGATAAATTTCTCCATGAATGAACAACTTAATTTTATTTCTCAGGACTTTCTTGTTCATAGACTCATAGAATGGTAAAATCATAGAATAGTTGGGTTGGAAGGGACCTTTAGAGATCATCTAGTCCAATCCTCCTGCAGAAGCAGGTCCACCTAGATTAGGTCACATAGGAACATGTCCAGATGGGTTTTGAAGACCTCCAAGGAAGGAGACTCCACAACCCCTCTGGGCAGCCTGTTCCACTACTTCATAATTACTTATTACTTCTCAGTAGATATAAGTTCCAGGAACCACAGATAACCCAAGCTGTGCTAACACTGCCTGTGTTTGACAGGAGTTTTTGATGAGTACATTACACACAAGATATTGAAAAACATCTAGTCAGCTCACAGTTTTCCATTAGGCAAAGCCATCTCAGGATGTTATAGCATACACTCACAAGGCAGGCACAACCGGGAGTTAAGAACTGACCACCATCTGCACCAACAAAATAGCTGTATCTTATACTCCATTCTTGCTTATCTACAGAGAAAATAAAAACAAGCACAATGCTGATCTCCTGTCTTAGAATGGAGAACATGAACATTTTCTTACTCAATGTTTCATTTTCACAAGTGTGAGTATAATTTGGATCCTGAAAACATAAATTCATTACATTATTAAGCACGCTAACTTGTTGCTCCAGCAAACTATTCATCTAGTTGTTCTTCATGAACTACTTGTAAAAATTACCTAATCTACCAATATTTTTGGCATAGTTCCACAATATTTTTTACAGGTTTTCAAAAAATTCTACCAAAACTTCAGGGAAACAGGCTCTAACAACATAGCTTCCTTAAAAATGCTTATGCTGTCTCCATTACTACACTCTCAAAATGGAAGAATAGTCAAGATTTGCTCAGCAAAACAAGTGGATGAGCACAGGACCTTTTGAAAGGCTACCACAGGGATGGCTCCATGATCATAATGATCTGTAGCAATGTTTGCAAAAGTCACAGAATGTTTGAGCTTGGAAGGGACTTTGGCAAGCCATCTGGTCCATTACCTCTGCTCAAACAGGGAGGCTTAGAGCCAGTTGCCCAGAATTGCATCCAGACATGTTTTGAATATATCTAAGAATAGAGAGTCTACAATCTTTCCTGGGCAACATACAACAATGCTCAGTCACCCTCATAGTGGAAAATTGTTTCCTGATATTCACAGGGAATCTCCTGTGTTTTCTCCCATTATCCCTGGTCATGCCACCAGGCAACACTGAAAAGTGCATGGGCAGCTCCCAATGGGAAATCACACCTCCATAACAGAAATGTCACTGATATTACTCCAGAAGCCAACAGGATGTTTCCTTCACAAAATATTCAGTTGATTGCTCTCAGAATAAGAAATAAGCCACAGTAATTTCCCAAACTAGTTATTTAATTTCAGTGCTGACCTGGTTCTGCCATCCCAGAATATAACCAAGACAGGAAGGAGAAGTGATACACTGGAAAGGAAGAGGAAATAATTAGCATCAGCTGGATGATAATGGAAATGTAGGAAACTGATCTGGATCACCATGGCTGTAGATATACTTGCATTTGGTATTGTGGAAAAGTCTGAAAGGGTTTTATCTCAAAGCATCTGAAAACAGCAAGGAACACGATTCCTGACCATTCACAAGCTACTGAAACCACAGATGCTTTACAAGCCAAGTTTATTTTTCACAAAAATATAAATACTCATTAATAAAAATAGGACCCACTCTACCAGTGGTAAGCGGATGGATGCATTCAGCACATGTTTGTTTTGGTATTCATGTTACAATACTATTCTGAAACCATTGTCAAACCCAGAAATCTGGCAGGCTCTATTTCAGAATTATTATTTAACAAACACTTTGAAAATGTTATAAGAACTGTGTTTTTTCTTCTTGAAGTGATGCCAGTTCATGAACTGTGGTCATCAAATAAGTCTTTGTTATTTCCGTGATTGATTATTTCAAGTATTTATTTTGGAGTTTCATTGATTGCACTATTCAAACACTGAAGTCTGTGACAGATGCTACAAATCAGATCATATGCAGAATTTTGAGTAATGTGAAAAAATAACCTTATGTATTTAACTCATCAGAAATGTTCTCAGTGCTTTTAAAGAATTTCTTCCTGTTTGAAGTGTCCTGTTAGTTATAGTAACTTATTAAGTTATACCATTGAGCAGCAAGTGTCTGGAAGCAAGAACTGAACTTCTTAGTAGCCAGTCCCAGGGAAAACACTTCAAGATTTGATCTTGTTATTATTACCAATGTTCTCATAATTGTTAGTGGGAGAAAGAATGAAAAAAGTTTTTATCAAAAATACTGAAATTATTCCCCTAAACTATATCCTTGTGCACCAAAAAAAAACCCAAACGTAAACCAAGCAACATCTCTTCTGCAGTATATTTGCCCGTCACCTCAGCTGCATCACTGTTGATGAATCTCTTTAAACTCTGGTTTGTTTGACTCACCAACGTGGAGCAATATTCAATATTTTGAAATCTTACCTTCTACAAATACTAGAGACTCAGAAGCTTTTTGAAGCCACCTTGACTTTTCATTTGATGCAGAGAGATTCTTGAATAACACATAATCAGTCTAGCTATATCTTTACATAAAACTTCCTTGCTTCCTTGGCACAGAGATATCAGAGAAGAGAAAGCTAATAAGATAAGCTTTGTCTAAAAAAAAAAAGTTCGTTTATAAAGGCTAACACCAAGATGATTTTGGTTTTGCTTCCCAGATCTTGTCCACAATTCACTTCTGACAATATTTTCTGTCCTAACAATGAACAGTAAATTCAGTAAAAATAACCTTAAATTTAGGCAAGAAGCAAAGAATTCTAGTGATTTACTGTGAAGGAAAGGGGAAGGAGACATAGCCCACAGGTTTCAGGGGTAAAAGCAGAGATGTGTCTGGAGACTTAATTGCTTTATTCCCATGACTCAAATTTCTGCCAAAATATCTCTGAGCTAAAACTGTTTTGATCCTGGCTCACATTAAGTTCCCATCAATAATATTATTGCAGTCATAATGACAATAATATCTACATTTGGTTGCATGCAGAGCAATTGGCCTTTGAGGCTCCAGAGGATGCTTGCACTTTACTAACTTTTTTCCAGATACAGAAAATGAGAGCTGACCGTGTTTTGGACGTACCACATGTTTTAAGACTTCCGTTCCTAGAACGTTTGTCTTACATTTTCTAAAGTAAGAAAAAGATAAATGAAGATGAGAAGAGATATGAAAGTATCTCTATGAAAAGAGATAATAGCTGTATACTCTAGTTGTTCGCTTTGTGGAAAAAAATATTCAAAATTATTTTGGAGTAATTGAACAGCAGCCTCAAACATATCACATTACTTTCCATTTTCTCTGGATATTCCTTTGCTCTTCTTGAGAGGCAATTATCATTTAAAATCTCAATTTTCTGCCTCAGTTGCCTAGCATAGACGTACATCATTGTTTAAAAAATGGGGGGGAATAATAGGTAGAAAATTGTTAATAACAAGAGGAATATAAATAGAACTTTGTAAAAATAAATGCTAAGCTGCAGATTTTTTCATGGTTCCTGTCTAGCATGAGGTACTATTACTAAATAAGGAGAACAGCTATATAAAGAGCTTTAAAATAGGAATAAAAAGCTTTTCATCATTTTAATGTTCATTTCTCATGAACATTTGAAAATTCCATTTGTCAAAAGCTCAGTGTTTAAGACTCTGGGATTGCCAAAGAGAGAAATGGAAAGGTAAGATATCCTGACATGTTTGTGTTTGACAAAGAGAAAAGCCTCTAGCACAATATGAGCATAACGGTGAACAAGTAGTACAGGACTTGGCTATAGGTAGGTGTCAACAGTCTAATATGTTGCCCTTGAATATCTTTTTCCCAGGAAATCAATCTTGTCATTTTTATTTTCCAGTTGTCTTAAGTTTCAGCAATTAATCACATTACCTCAAAGGGGGTGTTAAAACACCGTAGTTTTAGTGAAGGTGAGCTTTGAGCAAAACTGCCCTTTGCAGGTGGGTTGCTGTGAGGAAGATGAGTAAGGATCATCTGGCCCAGGGGTCAATTTGGGACACCATCCTTTAAAGTAAGAGAGCTAATATCACTGCTTATGTCTTCTCCTTCTGCAAAGGGGCTAGTTGTGGGAAATGGAGACAACTTCTTAACTGCCTCAGATGTTTGTTAGCATTTCCACTGCCTCAGAAATACAGAAAAGGGAGGCATTTATATCTCACAGAAAGTAATATCTTGAACACATGACTGCCACCTAGAGATAGTAACAATATTTGACCAGTTGGAAATTGACTTGAGTGACTGTATTTACATGCTGATGTCTTCCAAAAATCTACAACACCTATTAGGTGCTAGATTTAGGCATCTAATTTAGGAATTTGAAATACTTCTTCCTGTACCACCTTTAACTTTCAAATAAGGAGAGACCACTACAATAAACCACTAGGTAACTCTTCATTAACTTGAAAGCAAGAGACTGAATTTTTATTAATCATCAGTAGCACATATTCTGTAAATATCAGACATCCAGATGATATCATACCTATAGATATGACCTCCATCATGGAAAAATTTTTCCCATTGGGTGTTTACAAGCCCATTACCAGCTGTTTGAAATAGCTAGAGCCAGCTAATATTTGTACCAGGAGCTATTGTCTCCCTAGTAGTCTTGTCCCAGGGTATTTGTAAATATGTCAACAATGTGACTTCCTGCAGTAGAATTTAAAGAAATCAATCTTTGAAGAGCAACACTGTTTTGCCTTTAGTGAGGCTTTCTTTTGTTTTGTTTTTAAAAATAATGTACCATAGAGGGACCTTTGTGTTAATCCCTGTCCTGGAGCTCTGGGGAACACACTGTAGTAGGAAGCTCTTGACTAATAGCTCACATCAGGAATCAAAGAGAGAGGGTAAAACCAAGAAAAAATGGTCATACAAGACAGCATCCAACAAAAAAGTATAGGTAAATACACAGATATTACAACATTTGAGGGTCCAAATGTGGGAAGTATGAAAGTGAGGAAAGAGCTGCAAGATGTATTGCTGAGTCTAGTATACCACTTACTGTTCAAACTCTTCTCAAAAGGGACTGTCTCAACTTGTTGGAAACAGTCAAGTCTAATTTGTTTGTATAGTGGGATTAACAAACAGAGCAGATGCACCTGCTTAAAGAGTAAAGATTTATTTCTAAGTCATAGAGCAAAATTCTTAGAAGATAACATGCAGGCAATTCCAAGAGTTCTGAGTGTCATGCTTGTTGAAAAGCAGGAAGATGAGGCCCTGATGATGGACTGAGAAGCCCAACAAGGTTTAGGCTAGAAAAGTGAAGCAAGCAGTTGTAGACCAAGGTCATTTCACTCAAGTGAGCTGGTCTCAATTATCTCAGAAGAAAACATTCCAGCTCTCTTTTTTGTTAGTTTGTTTTGAAAAGAAGTTGGTATGCATGGATGGCAGGAGTACCCAAGCCTCAATACGAAAAATTGTTCTAGTGTGAAATGGGGAGAGTGTGAAGAAAGTGCAGGAATATGTTACAAATGATGAAACAGACAGTAACTGAACCATTCTGATAGATATTTTAATGTTAGCTCAGTGAAAACTGATGACTAACCTTTGGGTGAAGTTGGTCACTGCACTGACTTGGTAGTGATGTCCTGAACCTGTCAGCCACTTCTGTGGCCTGTGTGCATAAGCCAAAGCAGTCTCAGAGCCCATAATGAGTCATTATGGAGACAGCTGACTGGACAGAAAATAGAAAAATGGTCAAGGGATACCAATATTTATGTTATATTACATGTTAAATAGAAGTGCCTTTCAAATGCCAGTCCTTATAACAATTGATATAGTTAAGATATTCCCCCATACTACAGCCCTTAGAGATCTTTATAAGTCACACAAAGACATTTCTAGATATTAAAAACCTGTGGATGACAGGCTGAGAGGGCAGTATGACCAGTCATTCAGAGTACAATTAATCTCTTTCAAAGAAAGATTAACACCACTATAATCAACTCTTCTACATGCTTGCCTGTGCCCTTAAAGTTCCAGGCAAACCAATAGATTTCCATTGAATGAGCTACTAAAATGGCTAACAGTCAAGTGTTGTGTTAGATTTAATCAGGGAAAAACAGAGGGAAAACAGACAAAAATTCCAGTCTTCTGCAGCACAAGCTGAAAGTACTCAGAAAAGGCCGGTGTTCTAGGGAGCTCAACCAACCAGACTCCAAAAGGCCCATGTTAAATATGTATGTTAGCTTACTATAAGAATAAACAAAAATTCTCAAGCAGTACTAAGGCACCAGCACTGTGGCACCAGCACTACTGCAGTTTTTGTCGAGAATTCAGAAGATACGTCAAATAGATTATGAAGATTACTAAAAAATAAATTTATGCTTCAAGAGCAATCAGTGCTTGAATCAGCAGTGACAGATAGCAAAGTAAGACTCTCAAAATGAATGAAAAGTTTAAAAAATTAAAAACAAACTGCTCTGGACTTGATGTAATTCAAGACTTTGGGTATTTGTTCCTAAGGAATCAATCTATCATTCTTATCTATCATTATAAGGCTACATCTCAGCAAGAAACTCAAATTTAAAATCCCACTACAATTGTATCCAGAAAGAGACAGACAAAACATTATTTTCTAATAATGAAACCTGTAGCTGGTGAGATGGTCCTGAGATCAAATAGTTCACTGACTACATATAGCTGTCTGGGGGGAAAACAAATACAAAACACATAATATTTCCAAATTAAATATGATAGGTTGAAAATTATTAGTTTGGATAGAGAGAATGAAAAATATCCTGGAGGGGAAACCTCAGCTCCCTCTGAGGTGCAGAGCAAAATGTTGAAACAATCACAGGAATTGGGTAGCTTTAATTTTCAAAGATAATAGCCTTTAGGCAGAAGAAACACTAATTGCATGCACTGAACAGATGCTAGGTATTGCATGCTGCAGATACTCGGTGGGACATAGCTACACTCAAGTCACTCACCTCAGACTCTGTTTAAAGCCAGAGATAAATAAGCAGTCTCAGAAGGCAATGCCAGTAACTGTACCTATGAATGAATGAAACATGGACTGATGGCTTATTTACCATCTGTATCTTTGTCTGTGTGTACATATAACCACATCAGATCCACTATCTTGGAATTTAATATAATGAAAGTACTAGAACAATTAGAGTGTTTTTCTTTTTATTAAAATAAACCATGTAGGCATGAATATATGTTAATGTATTAAATACTTGTGAACTCTATTGTCAATTACAGTTTCAATAGCTGCTTCACTTCAATTTATTAGTTGAAATAAATATGAAATATTATCTTGAATTTCAGAATGCAAGTAATAATGTATCATAAAAACCTGTGAAACACTTTCCCCCTATCTGCAGAGCTTGCAGACTTTAAAAAACACTTTTCAAACCACTCTGTGATGAGCAAGAAACAGCTAATGATTTAACCGTACTCCCTCAGTGATTAATTAAAACAGGTCAAATCAGTTAGTTTGATGAGGATTGAATAAATACTTAGATGATTATTAAATTTGTACTTCAACTGTCCCTTTTCCTTGCTAGTGTTTAATTTTACTGACTATTTTGCTTTTTTAAATGGTAAAACTACATTAATAACTCACAGCAAGCTATATATTAAGATTGCCTCTCATCTATAGGCGTTATCTGTCTGTACAATGTTTTTTTCCAGGTTTTTTTATTTCTTATGATTGTGCAGGGCTCTTCTGTGACTTCAAAACTTTGTTTAAAAACCCCACTCAGAATCACTGAAGCCAACAGCATTTCACAGATGGGTTTACCCTTCTGCAGCAAGGTATCTCATAAATATTTTAGGACAGATACTCACAATGTGAAATTCAAGCTGTGCTTGGTTAATTAGGAATGGTTACATAAGTTGCAGAGTAATGGAAGACTGAAGAGTGTGAAAAAGAAAAAAAAAAGCAAACAAAAAAGCTGTAAGACTTTAAATCTTTCAGGGAAAGTTAACACAAGAAAAACAGAGTGGCACTGCAGAACCTTGCCAGTACTTTCTTTCCCAAGGGGACATATGCCTTGCCTGAGGCAGAGCTGTTGGAAAGATAAGGCCATAAAGATTTTTTTTTTTTTACCTTGGTGTGTCTTTAAATTGTTATTGTTTTACTCAGTCAGAAGACTGCATTAAATTAGCACATTTCCATTCCATTTTTCAGTATGAGGTGGTGTATCATGGATAATATGTGGTGTATTGGTCTGGATAGATGCAATCTGGCTGTTTTGTGTCTAATCCCAATGTTGGTGCAGCTATCATAAGTGAAAGCTGATATCAAAATTGCCACACTCACAATGAAACAATTTTGCTAATTAAAGAAGTGAATGAAGTCCATTTTACTGAAATAAATTCACTTCTAATCACTTCCAATCAAGCCAATTTTTTCTATACCTTACAAACAAAAAGTTCAAAAGTGCACATTCTAGAGGATACGTGTACTGATTCATACTGCCATGTAAGTTCTATGCCTACTGAAGCACGTGTTCAAGCCGTTAAAGCCAGAAGTGCATGAACACAGTCTTATTGCTCTTTACATAACTTTTTTCTATCTAAATCAAGTCACATAGATAACTCTTGTTCAAATACTCACTGTATTTGAAAATTTCTGTAAAGTTTTGAGAGAAATTCCAGCAGATATCTCAGAAATGTCTAATTTCTTTCAATTATCTAATGTCACTATTCCCTTGTGAAATGAACTGTCATTCATCAACATACAGATTGCAAAGGTAATATCTGCTGTGCTATTTCTCATAGCCCACCTCAGACCCTGAGGTCAGTGAGCCTGTAAATAGCAGGATGTAAATCATTGTTTGAACTGATTTGACTGTTATGATATTGGAAATGTACATATTACACCTGAAGTTTGTCATTCCTTTGTATCTTTCCAATCTAAATTATTGTGCTTTTTTTCCTCTCCATTTAAGACAGTCATTTTAAGTCATTGAAAACAGGAGGGAAATAGATCTGTGACAAGAGCTTATGAAATCACAACCTGAGGAAAGCAAATAAAAAATGACCACTCATCATCCTAGGAATTAGGAGCCACTTCAATGATTAAGAAGCAGTTGAAAACAATCCAAAGGAGAGTTTTTCACACCATGGGATGGTAAATTCTCTTACACATTGACACAGGTTGCGCAAATGCCAAAAAGTGTATGGTTTAAAAGTGATGAAGGGATCACAAAAGAATGTAGGGGCAAAGAAAGGTATAGATACCAGCTCCATAAAAAAAAACCCAACAAACCAAAACCCCTCAAAAACCCCATAAACCAAAACAAAATCAACCATTAAACTGCAGATCTCTTGAAACTGGAAGTTTATGTCTGGAAAACCTAGTGGAACATTGGCCTTAATGTTTTATTCTTCCCTGAGAAAATCATCAGGTCCAAAAATAACAAAGAAGATAATGCAATAATAAAACTTTTTTTTTTTTTTAAACGAGGAAAATAAAGTCCAAGTGAATGTCAGTGAAATTTACATTCCCTGGCTCTTTGAAATTTATATTAATTGGCTATATATGTTAATGTATCCAAAGGAGGTAGAAATAATCACCCCGTTCAGGAAGCAAATCTTTCTTGCTGCTTCTCAGAAGCAATGTTTACACCATACGTTATCAATTTAACAGCAAGAGTACATTTGGCAAAAATGTATTTAAATAGGAGAAAAATGGGAGCAAAACTAAGGCACAGGTATTAAGCAAATTTGACAGTAGGCAGTTAAAGAAGCATGAAATTAAGTTATGCTAAGAGGTGATTTTTTTAAATGGCTGATTTCCACCAGAGCACTACCACATGCATGTCAAGTATTTTGTGCTCTCAAATGCATAACAAAGAGCATATTAGGCTACAGAGGCAGCAGAAAAGATTAGTAAAGGGAAAATGTTGAACATGGGGAGATGAATTAAACTTTGATTAAAAGACCAACTACTTTCAAAAGGTCAGATCACCTAACACTTTAAACATATAAAATAAAGTGACCATTAATGCTAAAAGTGAAACACTAGAAATTGATCTTGGACACAGGAAGTAAGCAGAGAGCTTGCAACAACACCACAACATAAAGACATTTAGAATTTCTTAGCCAAGTAATAGGCAATCTTCAAGATTTTTATTCTGAATGTACTGTTTTCCATTTCTCTATGCCATGGGGCTTTCTATCAGAGTCTGCATTGCTTCATGACAGCATCTTGCAGGAGGAAGAAGCATTTGTATTAAGTGTGAAAAGCTGGACAGCAGACAGCATTACTAGGTTTCTAGAGCCACAGGATAACTGTCTGGAAGGAAGCTTGGAGGTTCAGCTAGACTCTGCTAAAATCCTCCATAGATTCTAATGGGTTTTCCTGTATCACTGTTACATTTCTCCATGCTCATTTCCCATGCCCACACTAGCTTTTACTGCAAATTAATCATGATCAATTGTCTCATATAATAAAAAGTATATTTTTTAAAGTATTAACCACTTACATCTTTGCCTGTATCCTTGTCATCATTTAGGCCCAGATGGCAACTAAGTGCCAGGTGGCCACTTGTTCAGTGCTCTCCTCTCAACCCTGGTTGAGGTGGGGAAAGAAATCAGAAGACTCATGGATTGAGATAAGGATAGTTTAATAGACCAGCAAAAGGAAAGAAGAAATAATAGGAGCAATAATACTAATAATTTTTTTTAAAAGAGTATATTAAATGAGTGATGCACAATGCAATTTGTCACCAGCTAGAACCCAATGCCCAGCCAGCTCTTGAGTCACAAATCCCTGGCCAAGTTATATCTTGAATATAAGGTCCTATATTATCAAATATCTCATTGCCTAGTTTGTGTCAGCTGTCCTTGCTGTACTCTTCCCATCTTCTTGTGAGAACTGACTCTATCCCAGCTAAACCCAGGACAATCCTCAAGATATGTCTGCCAAGCTGGTTCCTGGCAGTAGCTCCGGTGGGCTGACTCCACATAGATACTGCTGCAACCTGTTGCTTCTGCTGAAAGGGGTCCAAAAGTGGGCATGTAAGCAGACAGTTTCTACACTGGAGGAAAAGTCATGGCCACAAGAGCTTTCACACCATTCAATACATTCAAAGATACATTAGAAGTGAATAGTGAGCTGGTGACAAATATCGATGATACCAAAACTATCCAAAGTACTAAAAATCAAAGCTGACTGCAAAGATTCATCAAAATATCTTCTATTATGAGCATTACAATGACACAATAAATTCATCATCAATACTGAAAGAGACAACTGTGGAAAATCAACATTCTGTAAATCTAAGCAGTGGCAAGCAGTTGTAAATTAGATGTTACACAGAAATCCTGCAGCACGTGGGCTGTTCTCTCTGAGTGTTGATGTTATACAAAATGCTACTGGGCAAACAAAATGATAGTATTTATTAGGGAATGAAAACAGGAAAGCTGCATTTCGCCATCGTATAAATTATAATGGGCATCCTTTTCTGCATCTCAGAAACAAAAAACATAGAAACATTACTCAAATGAGAAGAGATTCAAGGCAGCTTCTACACCCTAGAGAAGGAAGAAAGCTAGTAGGAGGGCATATGACAGAAGGCTATAAAAACATGAATTACATTAGAATGAAGCATAAGCAAGTCACAATTATTCGCCATTTTTCACGCCATGAGGTAGAAAAGACTTCCAATAAAATTAACAGGCTGCAACCATAAGTAATTCAAAAGGAAATATTTCTTTATAGCATGTCTATATAGCAGAATTTTTTTACAAGACATTTTTCTACGTTTTCTGGGACCTGTCTCTCCCAATGGCCACTGATCTCCATGAGACAGGAGCAATCTGGACTGCTACTGTCATTCTAGGTGCATTGCTTATTTAACGCTATCATTGTCTGCTCCAAAGCTTCCTTTTAATGCTCGCTCTCCAAGGACATAGTTAGCTTTGCCCAGTTATACAACAATAGATTTTTAAAATCTATATTTGTATGATTTCTTTTTATTTTCTCTTAAAAATATGTTATTATTTTATCGTAGTAAGATAGTAGCCCATTACTTACATTTGCACTGAATTTTCATTCATAATTTATATCCAGTGCTATCATTTCTATAACAAATGAACTCCAAAAAACATGTTTTCATTAATATTCACTCAGTTTTTGAACTGGTCTCTAGATCTGATTTCCTGACACTCCAAGCCAAGCACTTTCTGAACCAAAGCCAGTGTAGGTGTCAGTGCTCAATTTGCTGCAAAGTCTAGGGGTCAAGAGGATTTCACCAAAACATGGAAGCAGCCAGCAACAAATGTTTCACACTAGAATGCCTGTCTTTACAAGATTCAAGTAAAGCCTCTCAGCTCAAACACAGGCAATGCACAATGACCTTTCAGATCGCTATACTGCTTCGCCATTTCAAGTTGTTGTTGAATAGCAGCTACCTAACCTCCACACAGTAAATAAAAAATCTGTGGACTCGATGAAAGCAAATTAAAATTTTTCCAACTACAGTTTACTTGTCCCTTTATGACCTGTTTCAGAGTTTATAGAAATCTTTTGGTACAAAGATAGTTCATTTCCACCAGCAGCCGTGACCAAATGATGTCCATTTTTGTGGTAAAGGTTTCTTATTTTTCCTTCTTTGAAACAAATGATAAACAACTAAATATGTTAAAATCAGTCAAATACAGCAATCAAGCTTTCTCATCTTTCCACACAATTGTCTCATTGCCATTTAATTAACCTCTCCTTCATTGTAATGCCTTGTGATGATACATAAGTTTCTATTTGGTCTCAAGGAGCCAAGGGATGGATCCTGCATAGAACTACCATAGTGTACATCCCAGGTAATTCTATTTTGAGTTATGAATGCATAAAGCCCGCAACTGGGTCATGATAGACCCTTCCTAGGGTCATGAAAGACTCTTTTCTTGTGCTCTAGTATGTGTTCTCCACATGAGACCTTTCTTTTTAATGTCATTTAAATCCTCAGTACTAAAATAGACACCGTAGAAGAAAAGAAAGCTTTAAAAGTTCTAGAATAAACTATCGTATGCTGTAACTGTTGTTTATTTAATTATGGAGCTATAAGCACTGCATAATTAGGAGCTGCAGCCTTCCAGGAGATTGCTTCAATGCTTTCTACTGTGGTTGAAATCTGTCTGGGTTTTTCTAAACATGATTAACCACACAAATCTCATAAATTTTATCATGAGCAAGAATACTAAAAACACTAAGAAAAATGTCAACAAGTATATGAACAAATCCTGTTATAAACAATCAAAATTTTAGTGATAATTATCCCACAGAAGTAACACTTGGCAATTTTGTATAGTCCTTTGCATTTGCAAATTCTGGGATAGTTTTGGGTAGTTAGCAATCTCATGACTCCCTCTAGTTCCCAAATATCACTATCACCAGATTAGAGAGAGAGTGACAATTTTCTCACAAAAGAGCAGTTTGTTCAGGGACATACAATCAAATAATAAAATTCAAAAACAACCTCTTTGACTCTGATCAAATTAATTTATCATTTTCCACTTTCAGTTCTTAAGCAAGGCTGAATGCATTGTCCCCTGAGGAAACTTTCCAGTGAATAAAACAGTAGGCAGAAAGCAGTCATCTATGAGAGGTGAAACGGGTTGAGTTTGGGAAGAGTATAGGAACAGCGCCAGGGCATACACGGATGCAACTAGGAAGACTAGAGCCTTCCACAGAAGGCTGTGCTGCCATTCAGCAGGACCTAAACTGGCTGGAGATTTAAGCAGAGAGGAATCTCATGAGGTTCAACAAGGACAAGTGCAGAATCCTGCGTCTGGGAAGGAATAACTCCATTCACCAATACAGGTCGGGGGTTGAACTGCTGAAAAGCAGCTTTATGGATTGAGACCTGGGAGTCCTGATTGATAATAAACTAACCATGAGCCAGCAATGTGCCCTTGTGGCCAAGAAGACCAATGGCATCTGGGATATATGAAGAAGAGTGTGGCCAGCAGGTCAAGGGAGGTTCTACTTCCCCTCTACTCTGCCCTGGTGAGGCCTCATCTGGAGTCCTGTGTCCAGTTCTGGGCTCCTCAGCTCAAGAGAGACAGAGAACTTCTGGAGAGAGTCCAGCGCAGGGCCACCCAGATGATCAGGGCACTGGAACATCTTTCATATGAGGAAAGGCTGCAGGAACTGGGGCTGTTTAGTCTGGGAAAGAGGAGATTAAGGGGAGATCTTATTAACATTTATAAATATCTAAAGGGTGAGTGTCAGGATGTTGGGACATCCCTTTTTTCTACAGTAGCTAGAAACAGGACAAGGGGTGATGAGATGAAGCTGGAACACAAAAAGTTCCACTTAAATATAAGAAAAACTATTTCATTGTGCAGGTGAGGGAGCCCTGGCACAGGCTGCTCTTGGAGGTTGTGGAGTCTCCTTCCTTGGAGGTCTTCAAGAACCACCTGAACATGTTCCTTTGCAATCTGATCCAGTTGGACCTGCTTCTGCAGGGGAGCTGGACTAGATGATCTCTAAAGGTTCCTTCCAACCCCTACCATTCTATGATTCTTTGATTCTATGAATAAATAGTGTTGATTACTAATTATATCAAGCTGATGATAAATAAAAAAAGCAGGAAGAGAAGAGAAGAGAAGAGAGAAGAGAGAAGAGAGAAGAGAGAAGAGAGAAGAGAGAAGAGAGAAGAGAGAAGAGAGAAGAGAGAAGAGAGAAGAGAGAAGAGAGAAGAGAGAAGAGAGAAGAGAGAAGAGAGAAGAGAGAAGAGAGAAGAGAGAAGAGAGAAGAGAGAAGAGAGAAGAGAAGAGAAGAGAAGAGAAGAGAAGAGAAGAGAAGAGAAGAGAAGAGAAGAGAAGAGAAGAGAAGAGGAGAAAAAAAAAACAAACTAAAAATACCAAAAAGTTCTTCTGATACAAATAAAAAGAGAACAGGATGCATGTGGGACTAGTCTTTGCCAAAATTTGATTAAATGCCTGAAATTCACCCTTGTGATCTCTTGACCATTCAGCTGTCTATGCCTAGATGCTTATGAGAAATCAGTATTCAAAATCTTTCATACACTGATAAGCTTTTTTGTTCAAATGACTAGCCTTTTTTTCTCTTTGGAAAATCAGTGACTACTTCCCACCTTCCCATCATAGAACAACAGCTAACCAACAGCACAGCTGGCAAAATCCCTTGGGTCCTAAGCCCTCCACAGCCATAAAAACCATAGCCACAGCCATTAAAACCACAGTTTAAGCGTCCAAGGAATAGGACTATAATCAACCAATAGGTTCATGAATAAGCTATAGAATATCTGGAGAAGAACTTTGTTCAGTCTAGTAAAACAAAAACATTTAATTACTCTGTAAACATTTAGTCACTCTGTAAACATCTACAGGTACAAACCAGACAGGGGAAGAGCAGTTTAAAATAGCAACCAATACAATTTCAAATGTGTATTTACTACATAGACATAAATAATTTTAAACTGGCAAACAAAAGGATAACTTTTCAAACCCAGCACTTTGTAACAACTGCTCAACAGAAGAAATAAGTACAAGAAAAGCAATCCAGCCTCTAGGTTACAGGATAAATTGAAAATTTTCTAGAGGTATTTTAGGAGACATTGGTAGATATTTGGACCTATTGATCCAAAGGTCCTTCTCATCCCTTATTCCTATGCTGCTTCTACTTAGAAAGCTATCAGCAATGTGGCTTATGTCCATTTAAATGACAGGAAGAGCCAATGAGGTTCTAAATATAAGAGCTAGGAGAGTAGATACCAATTAATTCACAATAAAGCATTTAAATAGATATTGAAAAAGCCTGCTGTGACCTCAATCTATTCAACAAATTGTTGAGTACAAACAAATGCACAATTATTGCTATGAATCTAGGAGAGTATCTGGAGGATGAACCTGTTTGTCCTAAGGGTCTATGCTTTCAAGCTAGAAGATAAAGTAGTTTTTGACAAAGTTTAAAAGAGTGAAGGCAAACATTTTTAAAAACAGAAAGCTAAATTTAAATTCCTACAGTTATATTTAAGCACCATATCACAGTATTAAAAAAAATGCATGAATGATTTAAGAGCAAAAGCCCTGTTAAAAGGCACTGGGAAACGGACACTTTAGAAACTGTTACACAGGGTAACATACCTTTGAGAACTACTCTTGTAGCTTCACATAATTATAGCTCTGCAAAGTAACAAATAGTTTCTAAAAAGCACTGACATTCTCAAAAGCAATATTTTAACTCCTACCAAACAGCACCACATGGCCAAAGTGGCTAAGTGTTTTTGTTGTATGTCTGAATAGTGACACTTTGCTTGCTAAAAATCTACCTTCTGCTGTGTTGATGCAGAACAGTGTATTCCTCTAAGGTCTGTGATTCATTTATAAAATACTATGACTGACCTGCAGGGTAAGCATAACCAACCTCAACTCCACCATCAGCTACCAGCAGTTAGTAAAGGCAGTGCTGTAATACAGAGATATTTTTTAAATGGCAGTTCAGAGGCTTGTATTATAATTTCCCTCTAATTTTCATGAGAATTCATCCCACACATTATTCAGAGAACTGTGCACCTGTCAGACAAAGTGTCTTCCACTGTGCTTATCTGTTCAGTCAGTATTCTCTCCAATCTGATTGTACCTGGATCCAACCATCACCCCCAGCTACAACTGGCTTCCTGTTTTTAACAAACAGCAGAATAAAATCAAAACACACAAAAAAAGAACAAACAAAAGAGAGTTGCATGCCAGATTTCTTCCTGACAAATCTCTTCTTCACATTAGGTTTATGATACAAAGGTTTAGGAAACTTATGGATCTACCTGTCCTTTGGAAATTATCAGTTTTGCAATTTCACCCTGAAAGTCCTATTTGCATGATCAGTTAAATACATAAACTATGTATTTATATGTTTGAGGATTAATATTCTAGTTGTTTGCACAATGTTTCATTCCAGTAGGATTCATTTGGCTAAATTTTATGATTCTAGCCCCTTTCCGAAACAGCAAAACTTAGAGCTAAAGAAATGGATATAAAAAGAACTTAAAAAACTATTTCAAAAAGTGAGTAGCTCATGTCATCAGACTGTCTTTACAAGGCAACTGGCTAGAAAAACATTAAATACATATAGAAAAAACATGAATAGAAATTGCGTTCTAGTTTATGCGATGAATTACCTTTCATTTAAAGGTTTTCAGTGTCCCACAGGCTGCATCCACTTACAACTACCATATCTCATGGGAACTTAAAGCAATTTATTTAAAGGCTTTAGGAAAGTAAACTGTGCATGGTAGTATGTTTGCACAGCTGTCAACGGATTTGAGCATTTCTAGTTTGCTGGCATTTTTCTGTTATAATAGTGTAAATGTTCAGAGTTGCGAAACTTTACCCAATGTATTCATTTTATTTGCTGTAAGAGGTTGTTTACATTTCTTTAGCAGTAGACACTTTATTTCTGTTCAGGAACATAAAAAAGGTAAACATGCCCTTGTTTCTGATCATTACAGTTTAGGGGTGCAACTGGGAAGACTAAAGACCTTTTAGAATTAAACCTAACCAGGAAAGTAAAGGGAAATGAGGAGAGAGTTTTCAGGTACATCAGTAGCAAAAGGAAGATTAGGGGGAATGTGGGCCTGCTGCTGAACACAGAGGGTGCTCTGGTGACAGAAGATGCAGAGAAGGCTGAACTACTCAATGCCTTCTTTGCTTCAGTCTTTACAGCCAAGGCCAGCACTCGGGAAGTCCAGTCTAATAAGGATAGTAGAACAGTTTGGACAGCAGAGGATTTGCCGTGGGTGGATAAGAAAGAGGTTAAAGACTTGTTGGCCAAGCTTAACACTCACAAGGCAACGGGTCCTGATGAGATGCATCCAAGAGTGCGGAGGGAGTTTGCTGATATGATTGCTAAGCCACTCTCCATCATTTCTGAACAATCATGGAGGACAGGCGAGGTGCCTGAGGACTGGAGAAAGGCCAATATCACCCGAGCCTTCAAAAAGGGCAGGAAGGACGACCCAGGAAACTACAGGCCTGTCAGCCTCAACTCCATCCCTGGAAAGGTGATGGAAAAACTCATCCTGAATGTTGTCACTAAATATCACATGAAGGATAAGATAGTTATCAGGGGGAGTTAACATGGATTCACCAAGGAGAAATCTTGTTTGACCAACCTCATAGCCTTCTATGAAGGTATAACCAGCTGGCTAGAATAAGGGAGAGCAGGAGATGTCATCTACTTTGATTTCAGTAAGGCTTTTGACACTGTCTCCCATAACATCCTCATCAGAAGTCTCAGGCACTGTGGATTAGATGAGTGGACAGTGAGGTGGATCAAGAGCTGGCTGAATGACAGAATCCAGAGGGTGGTGATCAATGGCACAGAATCAAGTTGGAGGCCTGTGGCCAGTGGAGTTCCACAGGGATCGGTTCTGAGGCCAAACTTGTTCAACATCTTCATCAATGACCTGGATGAGGGGACAGAGTGTACCCTCAGCAAGTTCGTTGACAACACCAAACTGGGAGGACTGGCTGATTCCCCAGAAGGCTGTGCTGCCATTCAGCGGGATCTCGACCGGTTTGAAATTTAGGCAGAGAGGAGTCTCATGAGGTTCAACAAGGACAAATGCAGAGTCCTGCACCCCATGCACCAGTATAAGCTGGGGATTGACTTGATGAAGAGCAGCTCTATGGATTGAGACCTGGGAGTCCTGATTGATAATAAACTAACCATGAGCCAGCAATGTGCCCTCATGGCCAAGAAGGCCAATGGCATCCTGGGATGCATCAAGAAGAGTGTGACCAGCAGGTCAAGGGAGGTTATGCTCCCTGTCTACTCTGCCCTGGTGATGCCTCATCTGGAGTCCTGTGTCCAGTTTTGGGCTGCCCAGCTCAAGAGAGATAGAGAACTTCTGGAGAGAGTCCAGCACAGGGCCACCAAGATGATCAGGGGACTGGAACATCTTTCATACGAGGAAAGGCTGCGGGAACTGGGATTGTTTAGAGAAGAGGAGACTGAGGGGGATCTCATTAATATCTCCAAATATCTAAATGATGAGTGTCAGGAGGTTGGGGCATCCTTTTTTTCTATTGTAGTTAGCAACACGACAAGGGGTAATGGGATGAAGCTGGAACATAAAAATTCCTTTTAAACATAAGAAAAAACTATTTCCCTATGAGGGTGAGGGAGCCCTGGCACAGGCTGCCCAGAGGGGTTGTGGAGTCTCCTTCCTTGGAGGTCTTCAAGACCCGCCTGTACATGTTCCTGTGTGATCTGATCTAGGTGAACCTGCTTCTGCAGGGGGGTTGGACTAGGTGGTCTCTAAAGGTCACTTCCAATCTCTACCATTCCATGACTTTTTAGCTTTGTTGACTTGCAAAAAAAAAGGTCAAATAAAATAACCTGTAAGTTTAATTATGCATACAATCTATCTCAACTCAGTCTTGTAGTGCAATATTAGCAGCTTTGCAAAACCTCCCTTTGAAGAAACTCCCTTTGAAGCAAGAGTCAACGTACCTCTGTAACAAGCAGCAGAGCTAGTGCATACTCTCAAACCTTAACCAGCTGGTCCTTCCAAGAGGCAGGGGTTCTGACCTCACCAAGTGCACCACTGTGGTTTGGGATGGACTGAAAGCTTTTCTACAGCACTGCAGTATGCTGTCCATATGCACCAGAGCACTTGAAGATCTTGGCGTTTTGGTCCCTTGCAAAGGACAGGACTGAAGACACAAAGCCAGTCAGCTGCAAAGAAGAGCAAGCTCCAGACACTGCTGAACTTGAGCTGCAATGACCAGCCAGCACTTCTTACCATGACAAAATTTGGGATTAAAATTGAGTTAGCAGTGTTTCTCTTGTGTGCATGACCCCAAGAGGGTAAAATAGAAAATGCCAAAAATAATATTACACCCAAGAGTGGTGGCAATGTTGAAGTCCTACCAAAAGCTTTGATGTATGAACTCATATGCCAGCAATAACCAAGTATATTTGCTTTTTTTTTTTTTCCTTTTAGCTGGATTTTCAGAGTGATACTGAATTTCAACTTTTAACCTAAGTCTACTTTCTGTCATCTTCATTTAGTAAAGGTGAAGACAGCTCACATAAACTACCATTTAGGGAATATTCTCAGATTAAAAACTGTTGACAGTCTACCTAAGGAAGATTTCTGAAAAGAGCAGTGGATAAAGTTTATTATGTTGATTCATCTAGCCCCAAGCTAGACTGTAGTAGTAATTTCCTTACAGTAAATTCTGCAAGAAAACCTATAATTATTTCTCTGTTATATGGTAAAATAGTCACTGCAGAAGTTTCTGGTAGAATTTTATTAGGAAAGATTGAAGATAAGGATGGAGTCAGAAAGCAATAAGAGGTAATACAAGCAGTACTGCTTCCTGTGATGGTTATCAGGGAAGATTAATACACTAATAGTGCAAGAAGAAATGACAACATATTTTCTTTTGCCCTTGGAAGGTTCTTTGCAAAGGAAAATATGTAACACCAAAAAAAAAGAAAAAAACAAAAAAAAAGAAAGATGGAAGTTACAGAGAATAATGTCACCTAAGAAAGGTAAAAAACCTGTCTGTATAGAATAACAATTGTTATTCCGGTGCAAAAAAAACTTGTGTATGAACAGCCCAAAATATCTTTTTTTATGAATGTAGGTATGACATCTGTACATGTTATGTAGTATAAAGATAAGCATTTCTCTGCATAAAATTTTCTAAATATGTCTTAAAATTCTTTTATTTTAAATCTGATTGAACAACCCACATGGACATAAAAGCAAAGTCCTTGCTGCTGTTAAAAAGTGGGAACATTTAGCTGAATTCCAGCTATTACATTTGTTTGCTTACCTTTAATAGAACAGATGGTTTCAATTAGAAAGAACCTATAATGATCATCTAATCCAACTGTTTTACCAAATCAGGGCTGACTAAAAGTTAAAGCACGTTGTTAAGGCAATGCTCAAATCCTTCAAACACTGACAGACACTGACTGAGTCTCTAGGAAGCCTGTTCCAGCGTCTGACCACCTTCTTGGTAAATAAAAGCTTCCGAATGTTCAGTTTAAAGCTCTCCTGGTGCTGCTTTAAACCATTCCCACTTTCCCTATCACTAGATCCCAGGAATAACAGATCAACACCTCCCTCTTCACTTCCTCTCCTCAGGAAGCTATAGAAAGCAATGGCATGGTCTCTCAGCCTACTTTTCCCCAAACTAGACAAATGCAAACTCTCTAGCTGCTCCTTATAGGAAATTCCTTCCAGTCCTTTCACCAGCTTTGATGATCAGCTTTCAATGAGTTCAAGGATGGTCACATCCTTCTTAAATGGTGAGGCTCAGAGCTGCACACAGTACTCAAGATGATGCTTCATCAAGACTGAATGCAGTGGGATAACCATCTATTTTAACCAACTGGTTATGCTGTGTTTGATGAACCCAAGGGTACACTTGCCCTCTTGGCTGCCAAGGCACACTTCTGACTCTTCTTGAGCAAGCTGCTGATCAGCACCCACAGGTCCCTTTCTACAGGGCTGCTCACCACCTAGTTCTCTCCAAATCTATACTTAGCCCAGTGTTACTCCATCCTAGGTGCAAGATCTGGCATTTTGACTTCTTAAATTTCAGCCTATTAATTTTTTTCCAGTGCTCTAATCAATCTAGATCCCTCTGCTAGGCATCTTGTCTCCAAAGAGAGTCAACAGCACCTCCAAGTTTGGTATCATCAACTCCTGCCTCCAGATTGTTCATAAATGTATTGAAGAGAACTGGCTGTAGAATTGAACCCTGAATACACAGCTGCTGACCAGTCACCAGTCCAATGTAGCTCCATTCACTACAACCCTCTGCCTTTCAGTCAGTTCTTCACTCAGTGCAAATCTGAACCGCAACTGAACAGCTTGTCCAGAAGGATGCTGTGAGGGACAGTATCAAAAGCATTACTAAAGTCCAGAAAAACTACATCTACCATCTTACTTCATCCACAAGGCAAGTGACCTTATCATAGAATGATATCAAATTGGTTAAACAGGACTTTCCCTTTTTGAACCCATGTTGACTGCACTTGATGATTGCATTATTCTTTAAATTCCTTTCCTCTTCATAACTTTTCCAGGACAATCTCACTGCAAGTTACTTATGGCTTCACATCCTCACAACTATATATATGCTATATATTATTAGGTTCACATGTTATCCCCAATATTGTTGTGCACAAATTACTGTGTTTATCGAAGTAACAAATTGAAGTGTAAATTGAAGCAACATGAAAAGTCCTTCAGAAACTTTTGAAATTTATTCCTTGATTTTTTCCAAAGGCATAGTTGGGGTTTTCATCCCAAAGAAAAAGATGGTAGAAGTAATACATATAGCGTCTACAACCCCTTAAAAGCTATTTCCACTAGCTATTTCCCTGTTAGATCAGGGACTCTAATCTCTAAGATTAGAGGGATCTCTAATCTCTAACTTTCTAAGTATTTCCAATATTCACCCATCTGAATACTGGAACTGATCTTGGCCTCAGTTACCAGCCAAGTTCTTGTTTGTTCAGGCTAACTGAAAAAATCTCAAACTTTGAAAGTTTATTCATTGCTAGGTAAATAACTTCCTATCTTCACAACTTCAAAAAAGCAAAAATTTACTCTTTCTTAGTGATTTCAGGTGCTATAACTCTGAGGCATCTGAAAGATGGCTTTTTTGAGAGTAAATGCTTAGTACTTGAAAACTTCAGCTCTGCCTAACTCATCCAAATCTGAATATTCATGAATTAGCCTTATCCACAAAGGCATTCAAAGAGTGTAAATTACTGAAAATTATCATGAAAATGAAGCTACTGGGGATAATATAAGCTTCCTATCTGATACCAAGAAAGTTATGTCTTTGTTCATAATCAGTAATTTTCAATGAATTGAAGGAGCCATAAATAACTAAGCTGTGGAATAGTACTCCCAGGTATTTAGTAATTAGCAGCTGACAAAACAACACTATATATTGTTTAGTTAATACATTCAGCTACAGAAATTAAAATTTTTAAAAATGCAACTTAGAATATTATTTATTAGCCATAAAAAATATAATCAAGGTGATAAATCATCATCTCTTATAAAACTTATTATTCTGACCTTAAGTATTCCTATAGTAATTATTTATGTGTAACGGAAATGACACAAAATTAAATTCTCACCCTACCTAGTAACTGCTTTTAATCAAAGAAAAAAAAAAATCACAAGGTAATTAAAATTTAGAGTTTCACAGTGGAAGAATATAAGGAATCCAAACAAATAATTCCATTTAATTTAATCACCAGTTAATCTGATCCTTTCTATAATCTTCTAGAATCTTAAAAATGGCATTGCATGGATTTAAAGGATTTTAATGTATATTGAATTTATCTCAACTGGGCAAGAACAGTAAATTGCTGATGCCAGTAACTATGTGCAAACCCTTTTTAAGATTGTATCTTGACCATGCCTACCATATTTTTTGCAGTACACATGAAAATCAAGGACTATCCAACATGTCTACAACACAGAGCCTTAGACCTAGGAATCTACTGATGTAATGAGAAAGTTTTAATTTTGATTCAGTTGTGTAGTCTCATTTTCAGGTAAATTATAGAAGCACTTTTTGGTTTCTGTATGATTCAGTGAAAATTTCAGCCTTCAGGGTAGGATTCACACTCTCCACACAACTACTTTATTCATTAATATTTGACAAACTGTGTTTGGAAAGTTCTTTTTCTAAATGGTAATTCAAGTGTCATCTCAAAATCCACCTGGTAATCTGTTTCCTTCAAGGATGAGTCGTATTTAACTTGAGGAACTTCGCTCTGTCCTTAGGTATTCTTTGGAGCAAACATTGTTTGTTTAAAGAGTGTAACATTGAATTTGGGATAACATATAAACAAACAACATTATCAATCTCCTATTCACATATTTTATTAGGTCCATTATCACAGACTTTAACCAATGCTCACCAAATTTGTTTACATCTCTATCCTCCTGGCTCCATGGCAGACAGCCTTTTTAGCTTACCTGTTATTCAAAAGTAACTGTAGGATGCATTGCATCCTGCACAGACAATAATAAGTCTTGTAAATCTATTATTCTATGGAAGTGAAATTCCAGTTGTTCATTTTGACCCCTAAAACGGTGTTTGCATTTTCAATAGCTTAGCAATGTAAAGCATCATCATGTTAGAAAATAAGAAGAAAATTATTTAGGCAAGCTGAGGTTCTGGTACATAAAATACAACAGTGAAAAACATGAAAATTAAGTGTACTTTCTAACTGCCATATACTTCAGCAAGGAAATTTCATCTCACATGTTCTCATTTTTTATAGATCTAAAAGATAACTATTCCCTCCCATTTAAAATAAAAGCAACTGGAAGCTTACTTATTCATTTCTGTAAATATTGGAAGAATCTGAGTGAAAACAATCCTGTACAATCAAAATTATATTTTCTTAAACTAATGGTAAGCAGCAGATAAACAACTGGAACAGAAGTCAATATAAAGGTAAAACACTTCAGGAGTTTCCTTCATCCTTCTCTGAGAGAGGGGGAAAGTATCAAACAGGAAATTTAAAATAACTTCTAGCTTTTAAAAACAAACAAACAAAAAGTTAATGATCTTCAAATGAACAAAGACAATGTACTAAACAGATTGAAATAGCTACCGGTTGTTTTTCTAGCTGAAATAGCTGTCAACATGTTACCTCTAAAAAGCAAACTGATCCGTCCTTACGCTGAGAACACGAGAGCTAGAATAACAAACGCAACATATCAAGTCCAGTAGCCAAATTGTCAAACTGCAAATGGGCATTTTGATCAGTGTAGTGTTTGAGCAATGATTATTCAGACTTAAAAAAAGATGAGGTGAAAATTCCACAGACCCAGAACCCACTGCTACTGGCAGGTCAGTGGAGCAGTTCCACAGGAAGCACTGGGATGGCTGCAGGGGTGAGCAGCAGGCTGATAGGGCTGATGGGAGCAGCTGACAGAGCCCTAGATCCCGCACAAATAGCACTTGCAGGGTTCACTGCTCTGGAAAGAGTTGGAGGTCTGCAGTGACCTTCTCACAAGCTGCTCTTCCCCAGCAAGGGCAATTGGGGCCTGGGGCACCCCTTCGCCTCACTGCTCTCTCACTAGCAAGGGACAGCCTCACTAAGCTTTGGCACTTTCACACTTTGCTCCCTCGACAGCAGATGCTGAAAAAAAGTCTGATGGGCTTCTCACTGGAGTGAAGGTCAGACAGATACTAAGGTGAGCACAATAGTCTGTCAAGGAAAAGCAACTGAGAGAAAAAAACCTGCACCAAACTCCTTGAATTTTCCCAGAAAACAGCCTAGTGACTCCTTTCTATACTGTTTGCCCCTCTATCTGCACTGATTCTTCAAAGCTCCCTTACTTCCATAAATCATCACTGATCACTTGAACTGTCTTTCAGTTTTATCTCTTGGCCTTACTGTTATCTTTGAGGTGTCCCACCTCCACTGGGACGTCCTCCACTGTTGCTGCTGATGGACTGAATATTTTCATCTGAGAGAAGAGAATGACAAATTCAATCAGAACAATATCCTTTGGAATTGCTATTCTGTTAAGATTTTAATTTTTTACTGTGATTGGAAGTATTTCTATTTTTACTTTGTCAGCAATAGAATAAACAATTATTCTTAGAGCTCTAACCTACATTGTTACAATTGCCTTTGCACCCACTACAAGGTCCTTTCTTCCTTATCTAGACAAATGTCAAGGCTCTTTAACATGACTGTAGAAAACTTAACATAAAATTAAGAAACATATCAATGGAACATTGAGTTTAATACAATATACCATTACACAGCTGAAGACCTATTTGGGTATACCTTTCAGCTTTTTAAATAATTCCAGGAGCACAGCTGTTCATTGTCTTGGAGATGTATAATCAGATGTTCTTTTCAACGTTCTGTGAATTGTTACTAGAATGTGACTTTGTTCTTTCTTTTAATAAGGAAAAGATATGAAGTTTCACAGTATTAAAAAGATTCAATCAAATTTTCTCTCCTTCCCTCACAGTAACTCCCTTTTCTCTTTTATTACCAACAATAAGAGTTTTCTCCTCTTCCCCTCTTCCTCCTGCTTGGTGTTCACTCACCATCCTGAGCACCTGTGTGTCCCACCAGCCAATCCCTATATCCATCAGCTCCCTGCTGTTTCCTCCAGGATTTCTCTGTGAAAGGGGAAACAGCTTCTCCTGAAAATGATAATGGGTTGGCTGTTTGACGTTTCCCTAGTGTCTGTCTTGTGAAGATGAATGCCTCAGGATAGAAAAGCAGAAGCAGCAGAAAAGACATACAGTAGCTGCATGCAGTTAATAAATTTTCAAGAACTCATTAAAAAAACATTGTGTTTCTTTTGCAGCTTTTTTCTTTTTACACTTAATACTAACACAAAGAGAATTACATCTTCCTTATGCTCTGGTATGGCATTGCTAGTTTGATAAATGCAACAACTATTTGAGGAAGGGTAGTGCTTATTGAACATGGCATCTTTTTCCTCTCAAGGACCCAGTGTATTGAGTTATTCTTTCTCATCTTATTTTAACGGTTTAATCATTAAAAGAGTTGGGGCTCAACATATGACATACTTCTGCAAAACATATTAGTTCCCCTTTTGTTCTTTTTACTTTTTTTTTTTCCCCCAATTTGATTCTTAACAATCTGTCTTTTAATTTAATTATGGAAGTCATACCAAAGTAGAAGTGACATCTGAGTTTTTGATATTTGGTCAGCTTCTACATCTTTATAATATAATTTAGCCCACAGCGTCCTCACTGCATGAGGACAGGCCATTGAGATCAAGCTGTGCTGTTAACAGGTCACTGGCTAACATACATTTCTAAGCTATCCTTGGTCCTGAAAAAGACACCAAGACCTTCACAAATGCTCTTCATCACAACTAGGACATCACTCTCCTTTCTCCTTTAGTTCATACAAAGTTGATCAAATGTCCTGACAGTACAAATAAAGTAAATCTTATCTCTGTCAATGAAGATAAACTAGGCCTTCTCTGCCCAGAATAGTGGTTTCTCCTCACTAACAAGACCTGCACATAAGATAGGACTCTGCAGTGTTTCTGCTCTGAATCGGTGCTAGGATGCTGTATTTTGAAGCATAAAAATTGCTATTCAAGAAGTTATTTGTGAGAGAGGAAAAGAAATAATATTGGATCAGATATTTCATACCTATGTTGAGCCTCCGGGATGACACAGATACCCCTGCAACATCCCCAACACATGGCCAGATCCATTTCTTTATGAAATTGACTTTCAGGGTATTGTAAATTTCTGTGCATGCTACATTGCAATAACGCTGTAATACCCTCTGTCAGACGACGAATATCTAGCAATGGCCATTGCTTTCTTGAAAGTCCAACTGTGTTTGGCTCCAGGGACCTGGAACTCTACCTTGGGGAAGATAAACTGTATTGCATCAGTCTATGTGCCCAGCAATAGTCCCCAGTATAGGCACATTTCTTTAGCAGCTACAATATTGACTCACAGGACCTGGTGTACTCAGCTTTTGAAGTTCCTACACATGCTTCAAACTATAAGCCAATGTAGAGATTTGAAATGTATTACAGTTTTCATTCACAATTAAGACATTTGCTGTGTTTGTACTAAATAAAATAGTTCTGAGTTTTTTGTGATCCTGGAGAAAATAAACAAAATTAAGAACAAAACTCAGTGCACACATGAAAACACCTTTAAAGCTGTTCTCCCTGTTAGCCCTGTACTAAAAACATACGAGTCATCCTAAATTCCCTCTGGGGAATCAATTGTGAATTCAGTATTACACATTACCTTCAAACTGAAAAACAAGAGCACAAAGCTAATGCCAGATCTTGCTTGCATAGCTTGCCCTGTGAAAGGGCAAACATTTGGCAAATTATGTGCAAACATAGTAAAATCATTATGGTTAAGCTGCTGTAAAATATATTAGACTCTGGATCTTTATTTTAGATACACTTTAGAGGAGATCACCACCATTTTGTCTAAACTACGCAAGCAGAACTTTTCTAAACTGATAATCCCTTCTGTTGGGACTTTGCTCTGTTTTAATTTTTGGTACATTGAACAAAATCCATCATAAAGACATCAGCAAATCGATTCTACTTTTACCCCAGTGAAAAGTAAATAGTAATTCTGGGTAACAAATCTAAATTGCACTGGAATAAGGCCTTAAAGAAGATCCAGAAATTCCATGTTAGATATAAATCACTTGCTATAAATATTCTCTTACCTCAATTGTTCATAAGGGCCGCGTAAGTGCAAGTGCCTGGATGGTGGGCACAGAGTACAGACAGAGTTGGAGCGCAAAGCTAGAGCAAAATCTTCCTTTTAGTCACAAGGCTTCCAAAGAAGGGAGTAACAAGGCAATTATTATTTTATAGAGTTTTTAAAAGTGCTGAGCGTGAAAAATGAGGCAGACATCTATGCCTGAAAGAGCTCGCAAATGAAGCAACTAACAAAAATAGACAGTTATCAGATGACGGCTAGAGGATGTGATACATCAAAAACTAAGGCATTTGAGAGGTTGCTGGGAGAACAGCTGGTCAGAAATTTTCCAGTGAAACAGAATTTCATCTAAAACATCATCAGCTTGGTAACCTTTGATGAATGCAGATGAGGCTTAAAGGAAACTCTGCCCAGACTCTTAGTAGACATAACAGCTGGATACCTTGAAGTCTTGAAAACATTGGTTGGAATGAGAGTAACTAGGCTTTATGCTATGAAAATGGTACAGAGCTTTGACTCCTTGGGGTTTGTGTCCCTGAGAGAGTTCATATGAAATTACGGCAGCTACCTTGAGAATAGACTTGGAGCTGCTAGGGATTTTATCCATCCACTTTCTAAAAACGAATTTCCTATCCACTGGTGTCTCATGCTGTGGTTAGGAGTTGTTCAGTCAGGCAGTTAAACAATTCCCATCCCTTTGTGGATGTTAGGCTGCAGAGTCAATCTTGCAGACAGTAGTTGCTATGAGAATGATTTCTGTGTTAAAAACATTAGCACCTATCCAGTTGCAACAAATCTTGTACCAGCAGTTGCTTTTACTTGTGCAATGTCTGTCATTTCAGCTTCAAAAATTAAGGCAGATAAAGAAATTATAGTAGGGACAATGCCAACTAATTTCATGTCTAACTAAACAGCTATCAATTTGCAATTTCAGGTGGTATTAACACAGATCAGTTTCAAGTAAGTGACCTAGAAATAAACAGCTATGTATCTCATTACTGCACTTCCTGGCTGAGCTGGAGCCAACATAAGAAATTATATTTCCTTTGTACCTGAAGACCATCATAGCTCTTTGCTCAATGACCAAAAGAAAGGTCCAGATTTCATCATTATCTACCAAAGAGCATGCATTTAATTATGCATTTAATCCTAGAAAAAAAGACATTAACTACAGAGAAATGCACATTTTTATGTACTGTACTGTTAAAGAAGTAATTATATTTTGCTATAAGCAGAAAAAGCTATTCTGTTCATTTCAGAAATCATAGTGCTTCACATTTTAGCTTACTGCAGTATAAGCTGTAATAGAGCAATAGATTTGGCATGCTCTTTGTTTACAAAACTCATATTACATTTTAGCTACTCACATTCATCATGCAGAGATAGGAAGAGAAAAATCTAAACTGAAGTCCTAGTCCCTATGTATGGCTGCTACAAAAGAAAGGTGTTATATCTGTAAGTATATCAGATGTGAGTATCTGTTATAACAAGTAAGAGGCAGCACTAGGGTGGGAGCTAAGAGATTTAAGATTTAGTCCAGATGTGATCACTACTCACTGCATGAACAGACAGATATGCAAAGCACATCACAAGAGGAGGAAAGAAGTGAGGTGGAAAGACATTCCAAAGCAGGAGAAAAAGAAGAGGGATGCATTCAGAAAGTCAGGAACTGGCTGAACACATGTAAGAAAAAAGCCCAACTTCTAAGACCATGCTTCTGAATCAACTAACAATATCCTCCCAGCCTCTTGTTCTCCTATTCTTGTTGTTTACCATCTTCAGCATGACAATGCAGAGCTAGACAGATGTTTTGTCAAAGTTTGCACGACTCTCAGATTCTTTAACTAGAAAAACAAATGTTTTAATTACTGCTCCATGTTACAGGGAACTGTCATTGACTCTGGAAAGTTACACTAGAATGCAATTAATGACTTACTATTTCCAAAAGCAAGCTTTAATACTTTATTAAAGAAGACATTTTCAGATGTTAAAGAACATTTAAACAAGCAGTCTCACCACTTGACTCCGGTAAATGATTGTAACTTTCTCATATTTTAACTCTTTATTAGATATTACAGAACCATGCAGGTTTTAAGGGAATCTCCTTTACTACTTTAATCCAATATCCTCACAGTTCTCTAGTAAAAGTAGGTTGCACAAGATTTTCTACAGTTGTATTTTGAATAGATCCAAGGATAAAGTATCCCAAGAAAGGGAAAAAATATCTATTTCTCAGGCTCTTGTCCTTCAAACACAAACCTCCAAGGATTTGGCTTTGTCATCATTGTTGGCAAATATGGAAAAAGGGAAGGTATCTTCCGTAGGCCCTATGTATGGTAACTTCAAGTGAAGGCTAAGGTGATCAGTAAATATAGGAGGAAAAAAGTTCCCTTTGGATTGTGACTGTGATAGGAAACTTCATCTGGTTTCCAATTTCCTTTTTTTTGAGATCCAGACCTCTTACTGAAATCTCTTTAGACAGGAATATATAGTACCTGAAGGCTAGAGACTTTATTTAATATCTGATTAATTTATAAACAACCCAGATGAAAAAGCTATGAAAAGTATTTATAGGAAATTAATCTCTATCAGAGAAGAATCTCATCTTGTTTACAACTGCATGAGTGTCCTACTTCATAAATTCATTTAAAAGACAATACTGCAAATGAAACCATGTAGAAATTTATGCAGTTCTCACACCTCTCAAAGTGTCTTATTTAGAGAAATCAACATAATGCATGCATTTTCTTAAGGTTTTTCTTTTTTATAAATACTTAAGAGGCATCCAAAATTCACAGTTCCTATACTGCTTATTAATCCATATTGTGTATAAAGAGGAACAAACATTAAAGGAATGGGTTTCATGGTGAATCTAGAATACATACCTCAAAATGTCACAGGTTCTCCCTTTCTGAAAAGAGCTATGATCTTTAACATACCTTCTGAACTTCTATAATCAGCATTGATATGCACCATTTCCAGAACCTCTTTTCTGACTTGGCTCAGAAGCCAAACCATAGACACAATTCCTTTCCTCTCCTTGGAACTGCAGTACACCCGTTTGCTTGCTTATGGCCATTATTTTTTTTTTTTTTTATTCTTGCTAGTGCAGAATCACACACACTACAAGCCCTCATCTCCCTCAGACACATGAGGTGAGATTTTCCCACCATTCTCTTTCTTCAGTTTTGTGCTTCTTTGATTTATCTTGTTTGGGCAAGTAGACTTTCTTTTGGGTGATAGAGCATCCTCGTGAACCCAGAATCCTTAGATCAACATGATGAAGTGGTATGTATTTCTTGCTTCCTTGCTCCCAAGCAACAAAGAAGTGCAAAAGAACATTTTTCTTCCTTTTCAAATACATGAGATTTTCCTGGAATTGATTTTTAAACAGTTATTTATGGTTGTGATTACAGCTGCAACTCAAGGGTCCAAGGCTCAGAAGAATCTGTCAGTATGAATGGATCTTGGAAATACACTTCCTTTCACCTTGTTCCCATAAACTTTGCTAGTGACAGAACAAATCAGGCTTTGCAGCTCAGTTTGATTTCTTTTGTTTACCATTTCTCTTTCTCCCAAAATTGTGTTCAATGGGCAGTTTGTATGTGCATCCTGACAAATAATGTGCAAAGTGAAGTGCTGAGAATGACAGCAAACATTCTGGACTGCTGAGGGTAACAGAGCACAAGGAATAAGCTGTTAAGTTTCCACTTCTCACAGGGAGAAGGATGACAGTAAGTCACCAAGAACAAGCTTTACAGTGAGCACATGCAAGGGAAACCTCCCACGCATTCTCAAAGCAAACAGGCATGCCATCCATGAACTCACAGCTGTTCTGTACCTCTGCAATGAGTCTGAAGAATACAGCAGTATACACACTTGCTATGCAGAGGCAGAGAAACTACTCAGGACATGGACCTATACTGTACAGTATGAGTGCTATTTTTCTTTAGCCCTGAATCCATCACATGCAGCTGAAACAGTTTCAAACAAATCCTACATTTAATATTTCCCAATTCCTCCAGACTGTCTTATTTCACTTACCATATTTCACCATACACTGTTGTTGAAAGTCTTTGCTGAAATAAGACTGAAAGGTACATCAAAGAAACACGCTTCAGGTAAACCAGGAAGCTGAGAGAGCGTTTGTTTTGAGTAACAATGTTCAAGAAATTCCAAATAAATGGAAAAAGAAATATCTGGGTAGATAGAAAAGGAGATTTTGGTTAGTTGGTTCAAGAACTGGTCACTGAAAAAAACGAGATAAGAATAAAAAAGGTGGAGCGAAAGAAAGGTGGAAATGCTGAAGAAACAACAGAAAAGAGAGCAAGTCCTAACAGCAAGAAAAAGGAAATGGATTTTATAGAGAAATTAATACCTCCAAGTCAACAACAAGTTGGGAGGGTAACTCGGGGTAAGACAAGAAGGAGTTTTGCAGAGGGAAAATAAAGTTAGTTTTGAATAATGACTTTGATGAGCAGAGGTAAATACCTGGTAATATAATTTGATCTAGAAAGACTGAAAAAGATATGTCAAATTGACTTTCCACAAAAAAATATTTCATATAAAGAAGGAGAACAGGTCCTCTGATTATACAGTAACCTTTGACGTCATTTAATCATATTGTCTCATTCTGTATGGCTATCTTCCATTGTGATACATACACGCTTCAGTCTTCAAAATCCTTTACAAGAAAATTGAGGCAGGGATCCAGGTTAAAAGCTAAGAATCATGTACACTTCACAGAATCTACTATGAAAGGGTTTTCTATGTTTATAGCTTTCACATTTATTAAGAGCAAACTGGAGTACCTGTCATACAGTATTGCCCATGTAATTTTATTTCATATATTATTGCACTACATAAATTGCACCGACATTGGACAGAAATTGTAACATCAGCTTTGATTAAGACTCAAGATACTAGGGCAGCCCTTCAGAGTAAAAACTGTGATCTGACTGTATTCTGAATCCATTACTTATCCTTTTTTTACCTGAAGTATTTTTATCATTTCTTAATACATTTGAGGACTGGCTTTTATTTTCCAGATGAGCAGATGGTGCTGGAGCTGACAAAATAGAAATATTTTCTGCTCTGTCACACACACAAAAAGGCACATACAATCTTTGAAAGAGTTGATCATTGTCTTTGAGTTACTAGAACTAAAAGTTGAAGTTATCCTTCAGGTCTTTACCACTTATAAAAGGACTAGCTCAATGGTTTTGAACTTTGGCTGAGTTGGGAACAAAGTTAACTATTTGAAGCAAAAGCAAAGTCGGTATACTTTGATATAACATACAGTACTTGTATTCGTGCCTAAAAAACTGAATAGTACAGCCCTAATGTGTTCAGTGAGATCTGGTCCTAATTTGTACTAACCAGCTGTGGGTTCTGCTGACAGATAAGAGATTCACAGCCTCATGCACAAACATATTTTGGGTTAAGAGATAGTTTCCTGAAGGAAGAAGCAGAACTCTCAAGATTCCTGAAGGAAGAAGCAGAACTCTCAAGATATTAGATCATCCACTTTTCTGCTTTTAGCATGGACTTTGATAAAAGAAGAAAATTGTAAGCAGTGCACATGTCCGAGTACACAGGCATTAGCAATAGGGAAAGGACTGTTTCTTAAGCACCTGTGGTAAAGTACACTCCTGGTCAGCTCTTGGAGGTCACTGGGCACATATTCATGTCTCCATCATTACATAGCCTCTACTTTTCTTATACAAACTGATATCTATACGGCAGAGATAAATGTTTAAGAGAAACAGAGAAATGTTAAGAAAAATGTTCTGAGCAGGTAAATTAAAGAGAAAACACCGTACTTCACAGTCTTGCCCTCCTCTTTCAACCAAGGACCAGCGTGGTTCTCCAAGAGAAATATAGAGTAGAAACAACAGATGCAGTAATACACACTACAGCTTACAGGTAAGGGAAAACATTTGTGTTTGGGAGATAAAGAATAATTTTGAAATAGAATTGCAAAAGAGAAGTTACACACAAGAAAAAGTTGTGAGCAGCAAGCAGAACTAAGACAACTGATGCCTGGTGACTGACAAATAATACTGTGCAAAGGAAAATTAATGAAAAGTCTATTTGAAATAATAAGACTACATTTCAATCCTGAGATTTTGATTTGCTCAGTGCCTCTGCTCAAAAATGCAACTTCTTTTTCATTTGTGTGACAGTCAAGAAGAAAATTTCCATTGCATAAGGAGTTTAGAAAAGGTAGTGATCCAAAAACACATTATGTGATCTGGATTCAAAACAATGGCTGCTTAAGCTAATAAGAGAAACATGGACATAACCCAGAATATGGATAATGGTCAGCTCCTGCAAAATTGTAATGTTCAAGATTTAGAACTTAACTTTCAATTAATTACTTATTAGCAATGCTTCACTCCAGAAGTAAGGAGGTTTATTTACAAGCATACACTGCAAAGTTTATACAACTCCCCCATGTAAAAGTGAATGAACTGGGAAATGGTTATTTTTGTACTAAATGTCAGATCAGCACAGCTTTGAATAAGTACAAGCTGATCAAGGGGACAGCTGCTGTAGTGTTTTTGGCTTTGCTTTTTCAAGGCTGCCAAGTTACCAGTATGGTTTCAGCATAGTGCTTTATTCTGTGATTCATAAATGGTTACTAGCTCTTCTCTCAGTGATCTAAATTAAAATTAAATTTTGCTCTCAGTGCTGTTAATATGAAGCAGAATTTGGGCTGAAACAATTTAGCTTCCACAAAGGGATTTGAACTGCTGCAACCACCATCATTTTAAGGAAACTTCTTTTGGTTTCCAGTTGAAAGAGATTGTATATTTCTAGCCAGTTTACCATCTCACAGAAAGGGAGACAAAACCAAGCATTCTTTCCAATTAAAAAGCAAACATATCCTCTCAATAAAATCAGGTGAGTTTAAATTCCAAGTAAGAGATCCCTTTGATTCTCCTTATCTAATGAGATAGAAGACAACAGTGAGAATTAGATCATAGGCAAGCAGCAGCTGGAACTGCATATGAAAAAGTTTTCAAAGGCAAGGGACCTTCTCATAGAATAGATTTTGCCCCCCCCCTTTTTTTTTTAAGTACAGAAGTCAGATCTTAGAACCATATGGAAATGTCTGTGTGCTTACACAGATGAGGTGCTCTTCTTGCCCTGTCTCTGCAGCCCATGGGATGTCTAAGCTGCAACAATGAGACTTAAAGGACTGTGAATTTACAGATTTTTCTCCTCGGAGAAACATGGAGGTAAAGCACATCACACAAATATGTTCTGCATAGAATTTCTGAAGAGCTATTCTTTTCTTGAGAGACAGTAAAAACTAAATAGTGGAACAGAAGCTAAGCATACCTCTGACTATTCTGGCTATCTCTTTTCTACCCACTCTGGAGACATTTCAGTAGATGAATACTACCTGCAGCTTCCCCATCAACTCTCCTGCTCTCCTCCTGCTGCTCCAGACCATCAGTATACTAAAGCAAGAGAAATCACTTTTCTAAACTTGTCAGCTGATAGTTTAATCGGTTTCATCAGGTGATTGAGATCTTCTCATTAAAGGATTGATTGCTGTACTTCTAGCAGCCAGACCTTGACTGAATGCTTTGCCCTGGCCAACTACTGCCGATGTTTTAAGTTTGCTCTGCTTATTTATCAAGGTTAGATGACATATAGTGTCATCCTCTTTATTTTGTTAGCCTTTTCATGTCCCTGGGTACTTGGGGTGGTGTACATTTGACAATTGCTTGCTGCATATCAATTCAGAGATAAAGCTCACTTATTATACTCTATTGCCCTCACTTTCCAGGCAAATGCGACAAGAAAGACTAGTTAATTGGCATCAGTGTTTCTGATTCTGGGAGAACCTAGACTCTGCTTTGTGTAAGTAAAAACTTTGACACAGACATGAAAGCCTGGTCGACCCATCTCAGTTGTCACTGAACAGGCCTGGAGTTTGAGGTAAGAGATGAAGTCTATCTAATGTTTCCTGCAGAGTGGACCTTCAGGGGCCTTAGGATTTTAAGACCTCATTCTTTGTTAGAGTTAACCTTGTGAAATCCAGAGTTGTAACAGGGATCATTTGCCATATGCCACTGTTCTCCAAATTACTTCTGTTCCTGCTCCCAGATAGGTCATGCTACCCCTGTTTCTCATAAATGGCACATTGTATTTCAGAAATTACCCATTGCTTTATTTGAGATATGATACTCTGTGCTATCTCAAATAGTAATGCTCTACTCATCCAAAAAGTTATTTCTTTCTCACTGTCAATGCAATTTTTCTCACATCCACTTTTATTTCATGTTTCACAGGAAAAAAAAGACTTCCACCATTCTGGTGAAAATAATGAGACTAAATTAATTTGATTTTATACCAAATTTGCTGTAAGTCACTGCCTCTAGAATGTTAAAAGGAACGTCAAATCTACTTGTTTACTTGCTACAACATTAAATGTATATCATAAGTGAATTGTTAGCTAAATTCTATTCTGAATTGAAATTGACAAGTTTAACATAATGTAATAAGAAGATTTCTGTTTCACTTCCTGAGTTGTTATGGTAGAGTTGTTTGACTGGGATCACTTTAAATGTCATACAAGTCTTTCCATTTCAAAGGGAATAAGAATTTTTTCTAATTGCTTTTTTATGATAACTTCTTATAAAAGACAGTTCACACAGCTGTTGCTCTTGTCACTCCCTCTTTGTACTAGTTGCTTGATCCCTTCATCTGCACATACAATTGCATTCTATAATTGCTCATGAGATTCACAAGTGGGAATATTACTCTGTGGATAAGAAATACCAGGTATCACGAAACTTACATTTACAATCTAACCCTTTATTTGTCAATTGGTTTTGTGGGGTTTTGGGTCAAAACCACCAAAAAAAACCCCAAACAATAAGTTTTCCCAGTAAAGTATAGTTTAGAACATTAATAGCCCCTGATGCTGATATTGGAAAGAAAAAGAAGAAAACCTACAAGCATCTCATTCTATGTGTCTCACAGCAGAATAGCTTTGGGTTTGCTTTGCTTATAACATTAAGAGTGGTTCTTCCTGTTCTGCTGACTGGGAATGAGCAGACACTTTGTGCTCCAAATGTCTTGTCTTCCACACTTCTTGTATCCAAAACCAACCCACACAGCAACTTTTCCCTCCTGCGGGTGGGGAGCAAATTGGCAGCAATGAGTACAGTGCAGTTTATCTCACTTGCCCCTACACTTCCCACATTAGCCCTGAAACGCTCATTTCACCAAGTCTGACACAACAGTGTTCAAGTGAGGGTGGACAAAGATAGCATCAGTATTCACCTGGGGGCTACACGTGCCTAAGACTGCTGTCATGTGAGCCCAAAAACACAAGACACACCCTTGTAACAACTCCTAGGACATGCATATCTCTTTTAGAGAAATTAAAGTTCCTTATTCCTTCTTATTCTATCCTGAAAGTTGCCCCATGCTTTTGCTATAATAAAAGATGATCAGTCCATAGCTTTTTTTTTTTTTCATGGACAATAGGTTTTTTGCTGTTCAGTTTACAAATTTGAGCAATTTCCTAATAGGATAGTGGTGCCTATCAGAATGTGGATATATGCAGACTTTATGGGGTAACAGTTTGCTTAATCTACTTAACTGGGAATTAAAATTAGAACTATTCAAGAATCGTAGCTGTAGTGAATTCACAATAAAAAAAAATAGAAAACACAAAATCTAAGACAAATGGGGCTAAAGAGAATAAAGGACATTTATGTTCAAGAGAAAGAAGATAAATTCTGACAATATTAATGGTCACAACAAATAGAAATTATAGAACTGTTAGTTAAATGAAAGAAAGATAGAAATATTCCATATTTTTCTTCTGCATCTGAAAAAAATACTAGGAGACAAAGACAGTAATTTAATAGTAACTCAGTAGTATACAAAAGCAATGATGACTAAGACTGGGCATGACAGCCCATATAAGGAGCTTTGAAATGACAGTCAGTGATCTTTCTTAGCCAGGAACAGCTACCTTCAGTAGGTCTCTGAACCATTTGGAGAATTCAGAGCACTGAAGATAAGCAACATTTGAGGCATTCATTTTAGAGGCCAGCTTATGCAACAGCTTATGGAAAAAAAAACAAACTTGTCAGCTGGACACCAATAAAAAGGAACATCCATGTAAAAAGACATCTATTTTGGATGAAGTCAAGATGCCATACTTCTAGGACAAGTATTGCTACCTCAGAACAGATATCTAGGTGAAGGACTTGGGAAGTCAGCGTGATATATCTGTGTGCGTGTGAATGAATAGAAACTGCCTCTCCCTCAACTTGCTTAGTCAATACCCATACTTGCAGTTGTTCCCACAGTAACCCAACCTTGTAACCCTAATGCTAGACCCAGCAATGTCTCCAACAGCATTTGGGCTGCACTTGGGCTTGGCCAAAAAGTTAATGCTGTCTTTAGGTGTGTAAGCTGGGTGGTGCTGAGTGGAAACCTCAAGAGACTGTCATCTCTGCATGCTATCAGACTACTCTGTCCATTTGAAGAAGGGTATTAACAAACAGGTGGAATGAAATTCAGGGCAAGAAGGGAGTCATGAAATTCATTTTAAAACCTGTCTTATAACAAGATTCAGAAAACTTCAACCATTTTTCTTATCATAGAAATTGCTTCATCTAAACCTAAGTACCTCATAAGGACAGAAATTTGACAGAGGGCTCTTCAATCTGCTTGATAACACTTTGAAGTCAGATCAGTTTAGACTGAAATAGATGTTAAAAATTAGTGTAATAAATCTCTGAAAAAGAAATTGTCAAGACTTTCTTCAGAGCTTCTACTACAAATGTTTTTAGTAAAGATTTGGCTTTTTTTTCCATTAAGGTATTAAACCAGAAACTCATTCAGAAAAAACAAGTTTATGCTAAAGGGATTATCAAGATCATCAAACTAATCCTTTTGGCCTTAGAAATCACTCACATGAATTCATATAACACTTTACATTTAGAGCTTTCATATGAATGTTGTCTTAAATAAGGTGTTTGATAATTTTCCATCCCTTTTGTTTTCAGACTTTTCCCCCATGTTTTTCCTGAACTCTGGTTTCATTCCACTGACTCTGCTTAGAAACCTTTTTACTTTCAGTCTTACTGAGGAATCCAGTCTTTTATTTCTTCACCTCTTTCTTTTCTTAAGTTTCAGTTTTCCTTCTCTAAGTTTGTGCCCCTTCCCATCCCTCCTTTGTCTTTCCTTCCCATTTTCAACCTTCTTCTTTAGTCTCTTTTTTGTCCTGTTTATTTTTCCAAACAAAATGTTTAATGTGACCACATGTGGAACAAGTGTTCCAGGGAACATAAAGATAAGTTAATAACAACTCACAAATAATAATAATTTTAATAACATGTCTTAGTCTAAGCAGAAGACATTAAAAAAGTCATATCAACATCCTGCAAAACATATGGAGATGATTTATGAGGGTGTTGAAATGTAGGATCTTAGCTAGTTGCTTTTGATTCTGACTTTGATAGCTTCACTCATAGTGAATTTTCTAATATATAAAGGCAAGTATGTTGAAACTACTTTAAAGAGTCAGTAGAAAGCATACATATGCCTTTTTTCACAGAGCCAATCACAGCCAGGGGTAATCTTACTGTCCTAGAAATTCTAACAAGTGTATCTGAATGGCATTATCCTCTTATGAACTGCTATTACCCTTTCTGAGGTAGGTGTGCAACCAAAGAGTCTTAAAACTATTTATTCTCACACAGATCCAGCAGTGTTTCAAGCCCTTCTATTTCTTCATTTCAGGATCTTATAGTCCAAGCTCAGTGAAAGTAACTTTGTGTCTAGTCACTGGAACTAATCACCAGAACAAAATGCTGCAATTTAGCTCCTGAGCAGAAATTAAAGTTCTTTGATATCTGATTGAAAACTTTACACAGAAGCCTGGCAGGCTTTACTTAATTCACATGACCCACATATCTTTCAGTGAATTCTTGAACAATCTTACATTTCCCTGTAAATATACGGAATCTGAGTTAAATGGTTGAATGTGAAAAACATTCTTATCACAGGCAATTGTCATGGTTTAACCCCAGCCAGCAGATAAGCACCACACAGACACTTGCTCACACCCTTCTCCCAGCATGAAGTGGGAAAAAATTGATGTATTGGGTGTGAGGTGCTGATGATTTTCCACAGCAGCCCTTGTAGTGCTGTGCCTTCAGTTGATAGCTAAATACATGTGTTGATAGCACATCAATGTTTTGGCTAGTGTTCATGCAGCGTCAAGGCTGTCCCTCCAGCATTCCTTCCTCCACCTTCACCAGTTGCTGTGGGTGGGCAGGATCCTGGCAGAGGCCATGGCCAGGACACTTGACCCAGGCTGACCAAGGAGATATTCCATACCGTATGACATCAGCTCAGCAATATAAACTCAAGGAAAGAAGGAGGAAGGGGGGTGCATTTGTGGTTCACTTTTGCCTTCCAAAGCAACCGTTAAAGTACCGAAGCCCTGCTTCCAAGGGAAGTGGCCAGACATTGCTGCTGATGGGAAGTAGAGAGTTACATCTTTATTTGCTTTGCTATTTCTTTTATTAAACTTTTTTTTTTATTTCAACCCACAAGGCTTCCATCTTATTTTCTTCCCTCCCTGGCTTGGTGAGGAGGGAGGTGATAGAGTGGTGTGGTGGGCACCTGGCATCCAGCCAGGGTCAAACCACCAGAACTGGGAAAAAAGAAAAGTAAAAATAAAGGGTTGAAATAAAGACAGTTTAATAGGACAGAAAAGTAATGTAGCAATAGTAGTGATAATAAAAAGAAAATAATTTGAATATGCACAATAAGTGAGGCCCAATGTCATTGTTTACCACTTGTCAACCAATGTCCAGGAGCTCCTAAGTAGTAGCCTTCAGATGGCTTTTTCCCTCCAATTTATATTTATATACTGAGCAGGACTTCATATGGTATGGAATATCCCAGCTGCCTTGGCTGTGTCCACTCCCAACTTGTTATGACACTGCAGCCTTATTGTCGGCATGGCATGAGAAGCTAAAAATTCCTTGACTTAGTATAAGCATTACTTAGCAACAACTAAAAACATCAGTGTGTTTTCAACATTATTCTTATACTAAATCCAAAACACAGCACTGTACCAGCCACTAGGAAGAAAATTAACTCTATCCCAGATTAAATTAGGACAGTAAGTTTCTCCTATACATATCCAGATCATTTTTTTTTATCACTGAGGCATGAATGCTGTATTTTTCATTTTTATGCCATGCTACTTCTGTGAATAAATTCATTCACCACATCTGATGTGTATCCAGGATTCATCTTTTTCTTAAAGGCAATAGATATTCTTGTTAGATGTTAACTTTCCATTTCAGCCATTGCCATTCTATCAAAGGAAATCTATTTAAATTGATTTATGATGATATGTATGCATTACTGCTCTCAGAGAGACAGAATCTGACTTTTGAACAACCGAGCAGGAGCACAGCTATTCAAAATTTAAGTAATAGTCTACGAGACAGTTCATTCTTCCTGCACATTGCAGTGCTCTGTTCAAAAGTACAACAATACCTAGGGAATGGTAAGGAAATTGAATGAGAATTTGAAATAAATTTAAAAAAAAATGAAAAAATTGCAGGTAATTATATTGAGATTGTTCCAGGAAAATGTCATAGATACAGGGAGTAGCCCAGGAGTCTCAGCAGAGTCGGGTTTCTTCTTTCTTTTCCTTAATAAATGTATTTATTTCTTTGTATGACTAACATTATCAGTTTTCTTCAAAAGAGAAGAGGAAAGGTAAAGAAGAGACAACAGTCAGAAGATTAAGCAGTTGAGATAATGATTTGAAAGCCAGGATTAGAGACATCAGTAGGGCAGTAAGAAGGTCACAAATCACTTAGCCCACTGCACAGAAAATGGCAAAGAAAAGTGAGTTAGGAGTGAAGACAGAGATAATGTAATAAGGTGGCAAGGAATCCATCAAAGTTAACATTGTTCATGGGTTTTGGCAAGAGGAAAACTTTGACTGGATTAGAAGTAGTTGAATCTGATGGGCAGTGGTGGACAGAACCCAGGCCCAAGGACAGAAGGGTGCTATGGTTCCCTGTCCCAGCACGCTGCTGTAGAGAGGCTGAGCACTCACTCCTGTGGGCTCCATATTTGCACTCACACTACACATTTATCCAGGCACACAGGCCAACACACAGAGAAAGTGTATTGGGTTTCTAAGCATACACCTTCATGCACACAGCACTCAGACAAATATGAAAAGCACAATTTGGCCCAGTTCTATTCCTTCTTTTCTGAGGATTGTCCACTAGTGCAATACAGGACACACAACAAATGCATCATTGCTGCTGTTGGCCTTTTCAGTCTTTCCAGGAGCAGTCTCCAGTGCCCCTGACTTGATCCAGTTGTTTGCATCAGCATCCAAAAGCCCCTGAGGTTCTCAGCTCACTCCAGCTGCTGATACATGGACCTCTCAGGTTCACCAGCTAGTGTGGGTTAAAGTTTGCTAGTGTTCACACAAATATACTCCAAGAAGAAAGTATAAACACACAGAAGGCAGTCAGAAAATATATTTAATGAGAACAGACTGTGCTGATCAAGCACAGGGCTCTGTCAGACAAGCTGCTAACCTTTACATTCTGTTGGCCTCTTCTCTTTTGCCTTCTTTTTTTTTCTTTCATTTTTATTCCTCCCCAGTCCATTTTGATCCATATCTGTACCCAGCTTAGATCTTTCCCCACTGACTCATCTTGATGTTTTTTAGTCCAACGACAAACCTTCCCCCATCCCTTGGGTACTTTGAGACCAGTAGAGTTGTCCGTTTCAACTGGTTAGGTTGTTAGGGTTCCTCTGCCTATCATTGTTCCTCCAGTCCTTGCTGGGTCTTTGAGTTCACCATGATAAGCCTTTAATCACAGAACTGCAGCCACAGGAAGAAAAAACATGCCATGAATAACAGAATGACAGAAAGAGAAAAAGCCAGCCAAGCTATTCATCTGGGGACAATGAAAGAAATGTCCATAAAATGAGAATAATCAGTCTTAAATAACAACAGGTATAATGACAAAATCACCACAAAAAGTCAGGGAAGACAGTAAAAGAAATACAGGCAAAGGTGGACACTGGTCTAAACTAGAGATAAAAACAGGAAATATCATATGTCAGGCTGCCTCACGAATGAGGCACAACATATACCCTGAAATCAATCTGTGTCCAGAACGCATTTGGCTGCACACTCATCAAAGTAACACACTAATCACCTCTCCCTTCTTCCTCCCACATAAATCAGCACTCTATATGCATGAAACCTTCAAGCAGAGCTGTGGAGAAATGTGTATCGTCACACGTGGGCTAGTGCAGTTGGTTTTTGAGGACAGAGATGAAAGGAGGTCAACATGGACATTTCTCATGTGCTAGAGGGCCAGGTGTGATGTGTTTAAGGTGATAATTTGACTATATATATCCTTGAGTTGGTACTTCATCTTCAACTGTGGCAGAACAGGATATATGTTTTTACTGCAAACAAAATGAAACATCTGTTTCCCTTTTCCCTCTTTAAGTCAAGCCCACTCACTATCTGTCAATCACACAAGTGCTATATGCAGGAAGATTTGAAGAGCTTTTGTAATTAGTTTCCATCCCAAAGCAAAGCTACTGCCAGCTAGCAGCATGTGCAGCAGTGTAATCACAGACACATCTAAGGGAGAGGAAGGCACTTGACCATGAGTGCTTTGAGGAAAATCCTTGGGCCCACACCTACACCAGCACCTTAGTTAGTGTCAGAGACTACTCCAGGACAGTGGATCTCCACCACCCTGTTGCATGCTTTTCAAAGTATCCCTTACGTGCTTTTAGCTATGACTGAATTTCAGCTTTAGCTAAATAATACTTACTCCAATGATTCTTAGACCTGCTTGGGTCATAAACACCAGCTGAAGTCAATTTCCCAAAGAAAATTTTTATGTGATGACCCAATTTGTGAAATAACAGTGTTTAGAGACATGAATAAACAGGCCATTCATTGTCATTTGTCTTCACACTGAGAACAGACCCAGGTTCATTTAATTTACTGCTTTAAATCTCCACACAGCTACTGTGTATGGCCATAAATCCAGTGTGGAATACAGGAGCTACACCAAATTGCTGTTCCTGAGAATCTAAATGAGTTACCAGGAATTGCACTATTTCTGCAGGATTCCTAGTGAGATAAGGAGCTACTTTGCTTAAAGAAATGTTTCTAGAAACTAGGCTTAAAGCAAATGTTTTACCCAAGAGGGAATAAAAAGCCTGGATTTTTTTACCTTCTTTTCTGATTTTAAAGAGCCAATAAAAAAAATAGAATCAGGAGTATTGCACAGAAAAGAAGAAAACTTGGCATTCTCAGCATCTTTCAGTACCTTTTCAAGGGGCCTGTAGCCTACAATAATAAGTATTCAGAGTAGGATTTTCACACACTACATTAGAAACAACGTCCGTTACATTTTCTTGGGCATTTCAACTCACAAACTCATTCAAATAAACTTCAGAATACAACAAAAAACCACAATAAGATATTTCAACTTTCTCATATTTTAATTCTTTGGCATTTTAAAGTGCAACTAGTGTGGTACCTGTGATCATCCCGCACAAGGAATTGGATTTTCACATTGCCTAATGCCATAAGAAACACCTGCAGAAATCATACCATTTTGACTACAGTAATTGATCAGACAGTGGCTACACATTGAGTGTGTGTCATCTGGGCACAATTTCCAGACCACACATCCATGCCAATTGTCTGCATAATTTTTGGAAGACAAATATAGACCATTTTGAGCACAGTAAAATGATTAAGATATTCTAGACTGCACTCAGGAAAAATATACAGCTGTACACAGCATTATACTTGGGATGAAGTAAAATGCTTCTCACTCTGTCTTGTCCTAAAATCAGACTGATATTTAAGCATCTTTCAAGCATCTTCCTGAGCTATTGTAATGCAGCACCGTACACTTACATTTGACAGAACTCTTGCTGACCTGACCCTTTTCATGTACATCGAACTTGACAACAGAGTCTGAAAGATAACAGATTTCAGCACTGAATTCAGCTGTGCTCCACACCTGGTTTTGTTTTCTTATCTGAAAGGTGAACTTCAAACTGCTGAGGAATTGTGTTAAGATGATAAATGTATGTATGATAAATTGTGTTCTCATGATAAATGCATGACTCAGTGACTTTAGGGTTTCATAACTATCATGATGCTTCAATTTTATTCCGATGCTCTGCACCATTCTCTAGCTGGAAGACTCACAGTGGAAATTAGGATTTCATTGAAAGATAGAAACAAAGACAGAGGATATTTTACTGAACTTGCTTTTAATTGGGAAAAAAACTACTTAAAAATCTATTCTTCTAAATGTCTGAGTAAATAGTTCTGTATTTTTAAAGATGAGGGTTTTCTTTTGTACTTTTTCTCATTTTTAATATGTGCCACTGTAGTGAAAACAGTACTCTGGAACTACAGGCCATGTTGGCAGTTTAAATTTTTTTTAGCTATACAGTGGGAAAGTATGAGTGTATGTACGAATTCAGACTCTAGAGAGAATGTGACTATACTTGCAAGTCAACAGGTTCTTATTTCAACTTAGTTACTTTGAACCTCTGCAGGCATAAGAATTATATTATAAGAGAACAGGGGGGATTGTAAAAACAAATGTTTTATAAGGTCTACTGATACAAGTGAAAAAAAGAATTATTCAACATTTAATTTTATATGTTTAAAACAGAAGCAGCACATATATTTTTTTTCTTGAGTGCATTTTTACCTCAGATACTACTGAGAAGCAGAATTCTGATCATTTAGATTCATGATTTACAGGGATCACTTTGGGGAGGAGCAGTCACTGGCCATTTCTTATGCCAGATTGATATAAAATCAAAAGTGTAACACTTTCAATATAAAATCTAGCATATTGTCAGTTTTATGAAAACTTGGGTTTTTTCCACCTCAATCTGAAATAAACACACACTAAAACCTCAGTAGCTTACAAAAGAGAACCTCTGACAGCTGGCCATCTCTGTTGCTAGCATATATAACTTGTCAATAAAAACCAGCTATGTGCACAGAGTTTGTCACTCTCAAATGATTCTAGGTTAAAAAAATATTCATTTGTCACAAGTAACTGTCAATCTCTTTTCAAAAAAATTATCTGCTTTAAAAGAAATGTTTAAAAGTTTCTACTTATAAAAAAGCACTGAAGACATACACCATGTAGATGAATTAAATTAGAGGATAATTTCAGAAATAATTAATCCATTTTCTCCTTTCTTCTTAAATATACCCTTTTGCAGAAATATAAGCCAAGTCTGTTTTTAGAAAAACTCCTGATCTTAACCAAGAATACTGATGTATCACAATGAGAAAAATTCATCTGTAAAATGGTAGCATAGAGGGAGCACCAGTTCCAGTAAGATAAAAGACAGTGGAAAAATCATTTTAGTAAGCTTTTAATGTAAACAGAATGCATTTTTATTAATAGACAAGATACTGATGAATGATATTACATATGAATGTTAGAAAGTAAATCCATGAACACAAACACTATTCCTTTTGCTGCTGCTACCTAATCAAAGTATCATCATAGCTTTTGCATGCCTGTACTTTTGTACTGTGTTTTACAGAGCAGTTGCCTAAGAACAACAGACCACTGGGAGAAAAAATTATATAAAGCATTTTGTACCCTATTGTTGATTGTAATTTGTTGACAGCAGATGGGAGGATGGATACAGAGAATATCTGGCATTCAGGGAGTTACTTGCCCATCGATGTAGTCAAAATCAGTATTTTTTTTTAAATGTTGGCAATTATAAGGCAAAAGTATAGTCTGGTAAAACAGTAATAGTTTTAATTACCAATATTATTATTGACTGGCCCCAGTAGAAGAAACATGTGGATCTGTTGAGAAGTTTCAGAGGAGCATAGCAAAAATGATGAGAGGACTGAACAGTGAATGAAGAAAATTACAAAAAGCTGAGAGAGTTGAGGTCATTCAGTCTGGAGAAGAGAAGGCTCTAGGGACACTATATTGTGGCCTCTCAATGTAAAAAAGAAACTTATAAGAAAGACAGTGAGAGACTTTTTCCCCAGGGCCTGTGGTGACAAGAAAAGGGATAATGGCTCTAAGCTAAGAGAGGGTAAATTTAGATTTGATGCAAGGAAGAAAATTTTTTATCATGAGGGTGGTGAGACAGTGGAACAGGTTACCCAGCGAAGTTGTGGATGCCACATCATAGGAAGTGTTTAAGGTCAGGTCGGATGGGGCTTTAAGCAACCTCATCTGGTGACAGATGTCCCTGTCCATGACAAGGAGTTAGAACTAGATAATCTTTAATAGTGCGTTCTGATACAAACTATTCTGTGATTCTATGATTCCCCAATAAGCTGTTAGCAATAGTACTATAGATTATATACCACCTTACAGAAAACTAGTATAAGACATATCCCATGTTGTTTTCCTTCTGGAAGTGATTTCTTGTAATTTTTAACTGAATAAACACATGCTGAGGTTCATCTCAACCCTTCTGAGCTTTAAAACTTTAACATTTTCCCCTCAAACACTGCAAAATGTCAACAGAAAACAGCCAGCACATGATTATTTTAGCTCTCCTGCACTGACTGAAGAAAGTAGCCAGATGAGAGCAGTTATACATTACTTAAATGTAATTGCAGTTTTTTACTTCAGCTTTTCAGTGGTTCTGGGTAAAAATACTTGCTGAATATCTGAGATCAAATAAATGCTATCAAAACACTATCTTGTATTAATTAGATTCTTGTAGATACGATTTGAAAGATGGCACTACATTTAGCTAAATTCTATCTGGGGGACAAAATGCCCTACAAAATAGGTCTTAAAGGCATTCTGTTCCTTTCAGATTGTACAGAACTATTTTGTGGAGAGTTTTCACATGGAAATTCTTCAATAAGTTTTCTTAGAACATTCTCTTAGAATCACTCAGTAGTCTCTTAAAAATAATAATGCTTACGTGAGATATGGAACTCTTACTTCCTTGGTCTTTTTCTTTAGAACATCACCTAGACAACCCCATAGTGCTTTTGCAAGACTCTGACATGTGCATATGTTTGAGAGTACCACTTTCCAAACTCCTGCCTGATGCTATTTTACTTTCTTCTCCAGTCTTTCAGCTTTTAAGATTTCTTCCAACTGCCTTTGAAGTGTGTTTGAAAGGCACTATACAGTACTTATTTGCATAATGACATTGTATAATACTTGTATTGTGCTGCACTCAGCTTCTACTACTGCAGTGACCTGTGTGCTTTCATAAAGGTTGCATAATGGTGCACATTGGACTTTAAATAGATGAGTCTTGAAAGTATCATGATGAGACACAACTGATAAAGGCTAACTGACCTTCTAATAAAGTAATTTTATGAGATGGGAGAAAACTGTCTAGAAAACTGAAGACTCTTCAGATGCAGTTTCCAGGAATAATATGAGTTCTTGAGCACTTTATCACATTAACAGATAATTGTGCATTTTACTTTATAATGGGTATTTTCAAAGCCAATGACAAGAATATTCACAGATGTTTTCTACATGGTGCATAATAAATAGACACATTGCTGGTAATGTAGTGCCTTCCTTCTGTTTTGTAAGTTGTTGACATCAAGGAATCAAGCCCTTTGCTGCAAACTAAGAAAAGCACTGGTAAAGTTTTATTACTCCTCATCTTGCTGTAAGAAGACCAGTCACTATTCTACTTTGTAAGATTTGCAAGATACTTAACCAGCTCCCAGGAGCGTTGTCACATGTTCGGCCAAAATTCTTAGAAAGAGGGAAACAATGGATTGAAATGGCTTCATGTGACATCTGATATTATGTTTGTAGGACTGTTTGGGGCATTTTACAGCCTTCCTGGTGGACAGTTAAGTACACTTCTTAGGAAACGAAGCCCATGGTGAACCACACTTGATCTCCAAGCACTGAGATTTCAGAGAGTACTTGGAATAAAACCTGCTGTCAGTGATGAGGGATGATCTCATTAACATTTACAAATATGTGAAGGGTAGGTATCAGGAGGATGGAGCCAGGCTGTTATCAATGATGTCCAATGATAGGACAAGGAGCAATGGATATAAGCTGGAACATAAGAGGTTCCAAAGAAATAAAAGGAAGAATTTCTTCACTATGAGGGGGACAGAGCACTGGAACAGGCTGCTCAGATGGGTTGTGGAGTCTCCTTCTCTGGGGACATTCAAAACCCACCTGGATGAGCACCTGTGTGATCTACTCTAGGTGGTCCTGCTCTGGTAAGGGGATTAGGCTAAATGATCTCTCAAAGTCCCTCCCAGTCCTTGAGATTATGTGATTCTGTGATGTTGGTGAGAACTCAGAGGATGGCCAGTGGTGTTGGGAGCTGCTCTGTCCTACCTGTGTCCATGAGAATGTATGAGCACTCTCCCTCTACAGCCATACTAGTCCTAGGAACTTTCACTTTGTGTAGCCCTTACTGCAGATGCTGGGATGATAGTAGGGCTTACTTTCTTGCAGCACTGCACAGTAGCCAAACTACAGCTTCTCAGTATGATGATGAACAGGTGCGGCCACATCTTCTCCACTCATGGACACATGAATGACTTTTAATTTGGTCCAAGTTTCTTTATGTAAAACTACCAGAGGGGAAAGTAAGAAGTGATTTGCTGTTAACTGCTGTATGGATCTAACTAAGGCTCCGAACCACAGCAGTTATCCAGATAGTTAATGTAGTTTCATCATTGTTACATGAGCTTCTGTTATTAACAATCTGACTCCCATATGCAGGAAGCACAGAACAAGTTCCTAGTTAAATCATAACATTTTGAGATTTCTAAAATTCATCTTGAATCTGCACAATGGGAAAATGTCTTATGGGTTCCACATTGCTCATAATAAAGTAGATGACAGTCATTAATATTTGGTTGATTAAGAAGCTAGAATGATCAAATTATAATGATCAATTAATCATTTTGCATAAAAGGATGGTATTTCTATAAGCAACTTATAGTCAGAAAAGCCTATATTTCAAAGTCAATGTGGTCTAGGAATCATGCATGTTAAATTTCTCTGCAGTCACTTAATTTTGCTTATCTTAATTATTGTGCTTGAAGTTTTTCTCCAGCTATCTAGTAGCTTTCCTTGGAAACTTTATTGTGTACGAACATGCCTTTACCCTTCTTCTTGGTCACTTATTTTAGCTGATGGACATTGTCACCATCAAAAATGTGTTTCTCATTTCTACTCTTGAGTTGTTCAAGTTCCATACTCCAGTCATGAGTTCACAGTGTGCTTTTATAGGCCACAGTAAGTGGTCTTTTAGGTCCTCATATTTTCTTTTAGTGAAAATATTTACACACCTCAAGAATGGAATCTCAATTTGCTGCCCTTAGCAGGCTGAGAGCTCTCTGTTGTGAGAGGTGTTTTTCCTGGCTCTCAGGGGCTCTCTACTCTGCTTTTTTTTTTTTTTTGCCTCACCTCCAAATTTTTCAAATCCTCTTACAATGATGACAGCAGGGTTGCACTCAGTATTCCAGTCTAAGCATTGCTTTGTGTTGACATAACAATCACCTCACTGCTCACTGATTTAGATATCCTAGGATCACATTAATATTTTTAATACAGACTATGCTGACTGCTCATGTTAAGTTGCTAGTATTTCTGAAGTGTTTTTCAGAGACAGGATCTTCTACGTCTGGATTTCTAAAAGCAGATTATGAAATGATTTTATTAAATGAACCCTCTAGATGAAGAGAGAGGCTAAGATAGTGAATTTCTGAGTGGTTAGAGAGGGCCTTGGATTATGATTTCACTGAGGTGCAATATTATGTCTCTTACAACAGAATGTGATCTAGAAAAGTTTTTGTCAGTTCCTCTTCAATCTTTCTGCATCCCTTTTGTCCCTACATGTGTAATATATATCATTTGCCAGTCAGCATTTCCATTTACAAATGACAATTAAAATACCTGTTCTGAACTGCTTTTTTCTTATTAATCACTTTGATTAGTCACATTCCTTTCATTCTTTTTTTGCTCTGAAAGGCTTTTCATCAGTTTTCATATTTTAGAATTGCTAAAGGGCAATTTTTTTAAGTGATTTCAGTATGCTACACTACAGAGTGATATTGCAGAAAAAGACATATAACAAACAACAGAATGTGGAGGTTAAGACCTGTCTGTGTCTGTAAACTGAACAAATGAATTGTTGTTGAGTTTGCTTGTGCCTGTATGGCAGCAACAAAACCAGGAGGGCTAAAGCCCTTTTTGGTATTAAACCTGCCAAAGAAAGTAAAGGAAAACAAGACAGGCTTTTTCAAATACATCAACAGCAAAAAGAAGATTAGGGAGAATATGAACCTGCAGATGAACAAAGAGGATGTCCTGGTGACAGAGAATGCAGAGAGGCAGAACTACTGAATCATAGACTCATAGAATCATAGAATGGTAGTGGTTGGAAGGGACCTTTAGAGATCATCCAGTCCAATCCCCCTGCAGAAACAGGTTCACCTAGATCAAGTCATGCAATACTTCTTTGCCTCAGTCTCTCTGTCGAGGCTGGCCCTTAGGAAGTCTAGTCCCTGGAGGATAGTAGAATAGTCTGGAGAACAGACTTTCCCTTGGTGGACAAGGACAAGGTTAAAGATCTGTTGGGCAAGCTGGGCACCTATAAATTTATGAGACCTGATGGGATGCACCCTCGAGTGCTGAGGGAACACTGATGCTGATATAACTGCTAAGCCCCTCTCCATCATTTTTGAATGATCACAGCTCTGTGATCACAGGTGAGATGCCTGAGGACTGGAGGAAGACCAATGTCATTCCAGTCTTCAAAAAAGGCAAGAAGAAGGACTTGGGAAACTACAAGCTGGTCAGCCTCATCTCCATCCCTAGAAAGATGATGGAGAAGAGGACACTGAGGGATGATCTCATTAATGTTTACACATTGGCAGGTGTCAGGAGGATGGAGCAAGGCTCTTCTCAGTGATGGCCAATGATAGCACAAGGGGCAATGGGTATAAGCTGAAACATAAGAGAATATATTCCAAAGAAATTTTTCCAAAGAAATGCAAGGAAGAATTTCTTCACTGTGAGGGTGATGGAGCACTGGAACAGGCTGCCCAGGTGGGTTGTGGAGTATGAAGGTAAATAGAGCAATTAGAGCCACTTGTGATTCAGAGACCCTCTGCTCCTTCTTTTGGGGCACTTACACATAAGTGATGATGTAAAATTACTCCTAATAATTATTTCCTAACCAAAGTGATATATATATAGATTTTCATATTAATTAAATTCATATAACAAATCTCACTGATTCTACCAAAACTGAAGACCTAAAACCATAGATGATCTCTAAAAGTCCCTTCCAACCCTACCATTCTATGATTTTATGATTTCACAAAATATGAGAGTTCATTGGTCTTCCCAGTAATGTAAACTGTAATTAACTTGTATATGCAGTTTCCATGTGCCTGCAGAAATCCCTGTACTACACGCTGCAGAGACTCCTAAAAACTGGGCTTATACGTTCAAACTGCATCAGGGTCCTCCTTGCATCCAATGCCTGGTAATTTCACTACTCCTCCAACAGCCTTAAGCACAGACTCAGAGCTGGACAGGTTAGTCTGTTGAATCATTAGGGTTTCTCCTTTTATCATGCCAAAGAAATTCACACCATGGGTAAGTCAAAAGTCTAACAAAAAAATCCATGATGGTTTAAGAATCTCATATTCTTACCCATTTTTGGGACATAAGAGGTTTCATACCATTTATCCAAGAGCTTTTTAATAGAGGTCTGAGTTTCCCCCTTTCCCATATTCCAGATTATGTGCCAGTAAATCACCATCTGCCCTGTCCAGCTTTCAGCACTAGCCTTTTAATTTTTGCCACAGCTCCCTGCCTCCTGAACAAGTTCCACCATAAGGGACAACTTAATATCCACCACTAGGAGAAGCAGTGAAGCAGACACACATACTGCTGATCCCTGAAAAGTCAGCCTACATTGTAATAGTGTAGCATCCACACAGTGAAGTATAGCCAGCTACTATTGTTCTCCACTGTCCTCTTTTATTTTCTTAATTTGTTTCTGTCCATTTCTCTGATTTTTGTTCACTTTTTTGCAATGTTACCAGTTATCCTTATATTAGCTTAACAAGCCCTCGTTCCTCTCTATATAATATCTCTATTTTTCAGCCCTTCCTAGGCACAGGAGGACATCGTCTGAATTTGTCAGACTTACATAGCCAAAATGCTTGCAGTAGCCAAAATAGATGAAGGAGGTTCACCTGTTTCTCATAGTACTGAAAAACACATCAAATTAGCTGATACAGCTAATATAAAATCATTTGTTCTTCCAGATTTCAAAATCAGATTTTGGTGGCTATGTTGTACATTGCTGTAAAGGAGCAGCCTCTGGACTGACTGCAAACACTATCTCTTCCAACAGCACTTCTCCTGTGGTACCAAAATGCCACACAAGACATTTTAACTGACTAACTGCTTGCACAGGGTATTTGGACAACTCAATATCTATGTGCTGCTTGCTCTAGCTCTTCCAGATTCCTGTTTTTGAGAGTGCTCCTTAGAGCAGCTATCAAAAGGTAAAGATTTGTGGTTTAAACAAGATGTACATGCAGAGAACAGCTGTGACAACTCTACATTTACATACTGCCTCTTAAATGCAATTTATGATGTTACCCTTGGATTTTGACTTATTTATTCACCCAAATTATCAATCATTTCAGTACAAAGGACAAGATCAGATCTTAAAATTACCATATATTTTTTTCAATTATTTCACTTATCAAAACCCCCCATTTATGTCAGAAAAATAGTCTTTAGGCAAGTTACATTACCAAAATAGCTTTACTGAGAACACAGTAAAGCTATTGATTCTTAGTACACATCTAGATTAGTTTGGGAAAAGTGAGAAAAAAGTTAAATTTTAGAGGAATTAAGATGAATGCCAAATTGATAAAGAAGAAATATGTGTGAAATTATTTTTGATGTAGCAAAAAATGTACATAAAAATTATGAGAATATATCATTTATAGAGAAATCTTTTTGTCAGAATAGCAAGAGCATTTTCTTTAATAAAAAGATGTCACTGATTTTGTAGAAGTCATCATCATCAACAACAAAAATCAGTGCTCAAGATTCCATGACAGGTAGCACATTTCTGTGAAGCTGGAGAAGTATGTTTAGATGGATTTTTCATTTATTCTTTCTTCTAAAAACCCTCAAAACCTGTAATTTCATCATGGCTAATTCCCAATTTAGACAGAGCCTCTAGATTTGAACCTGTGAGATGTTTGACATGTTGCAATTTCCTTTCCTCCTTTCCAAATAGAAATATTCCCTGTTAGCCAATGAAAGTTGGACAAGGAAGTGAAATATGGGTATGTTTCCATAGCAACTGCAGCTACAGATCCTGCACCTTCCCCTGATCTTCTTCCAGAGAGAGAACAACCCATGCAGCTTGATTCACGCAGATGTGACGTGCAGATGTGTGATGGGGTCCATGGAGTGTATTTGTGTACTGTGAATTCACACACATTTGTTGGCAGGACTGAAGTAAAGGAAGATCCTTCCTCCCAGGAGGTTTTATATGGAAAGATATTATATCGTCCAGGGATGGCATCATCATTTGTATGGGGTACAAGTGGTGCCAGCTCTTGAGAAACAAAAGTCAACTGGTTATAACTGCAGCACTAATAATATATGAAGATAAAAGTTTATCACAGAGCACAGACAATGTGTTTCCTTGCTCATCTTGCCCTCCTTAGTCTAAATACTATAATTGACACTTCACAAATGTAGGCTTTCTTTCTCAAGATTCTTCTCTCAAAAAGCTGCACGTTAACAGTGTAGCATGCATCGGTTTGTAAGGAAACAACTGTATTTCTCCAAGAGGGAAAAGGAAAGTGTTCAAATTAGTTTTGAATATTCAAGCAGGAAAGAATTTGGCCTATTATATAGAGCATCAAAGACAGAAAAATCAATTTTTTAAAAAATAAATATTTAAAGAGTGACAAAGTTTCTTAAAAGCAATAACATGCTTTTTTAGACCAGCTGCTAGTGTTGAAAAAAAAAAATAAGCTGTCAAAACCACAAGCTCTCTTTCAGAACTGAAACAGAATAATAGATGCTAGCTAAGAATAAATGCTCCGTGTCTAGCATAATAATGTTAATCAATTGGACTGTCTTGCACAAAATGCAAGTACAAGAGGGTATTGGGGAGGGAGAGGTCATAAAGTCAGTAGTTCTGATGGGAAATAGAGAAAAAGACACTATTTAATTCATTAGTAATGACTCAGCTTTTTGTTTTGTTTTGTTTTTGCATTTCTTGCTTTAATCTTTTGACTTCACAGTATAACATAAGTTTTTAACAAGTTTTCTGAGAACTGGCCCATGGGGAGAAGGTAAAATGATTTTTATAATTCCTTTCTTAATTTCCAACTAATTATATTTTAATTCTACTCATGAACAATTTTTTAATTTATTTAAATGCAGGACATATTTTTTTTCCAGCTTCTGTGTGGCTAATAAAATTTTTAAAACGTCATGCTGCTTTGCTTGGAATGTTATTATTTTTCCTCCATATTGAAACACTGAGGCACAGTGTACACACATAGACATACTAGCCTGTGGTAAACAAGGGACTGAAATTACAGTATGACTACTACAGCTTAACTGCTTGAGTATGTGCACTGTTGTGGTAAACACAAGTTAGCTCTCAGACACAACTGGTTAACAGAAGCTATGAGCATGCACAAGGGTAGTTACTCATCACAGTCCATAATGTTGTACATTGGCACCCTGACTTGCTTCTTCTAAACCTCTTCCCAGAAGCTTCCTCTTCCTTTATGGCACGTAGGTATTAATCACCCCCTGGAAACATGAGTTGAAACGGTACTGGCTTTGACTATCAAATAAGGAAACGCCACAAAAAACTCTCCTAAACAATACATGCTGTGCACCTCAGTCCTGAACACATTTCCTAGTAATACAAAACTGGATATATACCTTGTGCATCTGTATCCCATCTGTAGTCAGCATGACAATATTATTTTATTCTCCTGCATGCCTTTCACTGCCTTTTGGAAAAAATTCTTGTGAACAGGAAGACTCATGTAGATGTACTATGGGATTTCACAAATATGGTCATGTCACGTCTCTGCCAGTGCGTCTCAGACCACGTAGAGAGAAAGATTCTAGCCAACCAAAAGCTCTAGTTGGTGCCTTTTGACAAACTGATTTAATTTATTTTGCACTGTGGCAGGCTAGAGGTGAGCATATAAGAAAAATCTCACCAAAATTCATCTTGGGCATGGAGGAGGGCAGAGGCAGGAGCTGAACCCAAGATTCAAACTAGGAATTTAATCTACATGCTTTCCTTTACATTCTCAAATATTGCCAAGGGAAAATGATATATTTTCAGCTTAAAATAAGTAGAGAAGTTAATAAGGTTGATGACAGTTATACAGGCAAGTCTCCCAGGTGTCAGAGATCATAGAAGGAAATGCTTTGCACTGACAAAAGGCCAGACAGATAATCAACAGGATAAGCGATGGCAAAAACACACATCCGAGAAGATTTGACAAGTGACATTGTTATCAACAAAGAAACAGCAGGTCTGCTCACCATCTCAGCACTAAAATTTCAGTACAGTAATGAAATTTTTACAAAGCTTCAGAGAGGTGAGACAGGCCATTATTTCACTGTCTGTAGTGTATTCCAATATCTCTGAGACATTAAAACCAGTGAATTATAGGGACACCTACTCCAGAAGCTCTAAGAGCAGCCTTGTAATTCATACTGTAAGACAGCTGGAAGGTCTTTCTAGCTATGAAAGAATTCAGGGAAGCATTGAACACATTAATTCATAGTTATTTTCCCTCCATATCCTAATCTCTCTCACACATGTCTAAACAACATGACTGATTCATGCATTATTTATCTGGCAGCGAGTACCTTGTTGGTCAAGGAATGCAAACTTGGATTTAAAAGGTGTCAAGATACATTTGCCAAATCAGGAAATTACCTGATTTATTCATTACCATCAAGGAGCCTTTCATGTTGTGCCCGCAAAACATTACCCCCTACTAATTCATTATTTGTATGTACATGGTGCACAGGACAAAATACAATGGAAAAGAGTGTGATTAGATTAGGCATTTTATTATAATGTTGCTCCACTCATCTGCCCAATTACGATTCATTTTGCAAGGTGAAGTAAATGATTCAGGACTGAGGCACATAACAATATTTCTTCCCTGTTTATTTCGAACACATTGAGCAGACCTATTATTTCCCAATTTAAGGTCCCCTTCATGGGTGCCTTTGAGTTAAGACACATTTTTCTTCATCTTCTGCATTTTCAACAAGTAAAGTGTGTGTACAAGGGGTTGGTGGAAGAAGTGTTCCTTTTTAATGGTCCACAAAGCTTTAAAATTGTCAAAATTTCCCAAAACAAAAGGGACATGGAACAGGATTTTCTTTGTTCAAAATATTCATGGGTAGAAAACGTAGAAGTTAGTTACAGTTCCATCATATAAAATCTGACCTGTTTAATAAGGAAAATGAATTTGAAATATTTTCACTGACAAAGCTCACTTTAAGTAAAGCAAATACCACCGCTGAACAACTAAAAAGTTCTTAACCTCTTTTTTCTACTTTTGTATTGCTTAGTTTTACTAACCTGGTTTTGAATATTCTTCAGCAGCAGTTAAGAACAGAGAGGTAACCTGAATGAGGCTTTCCCTATTTTCCATATTTTCTTTCTGCTTGCTCCTGCAGTAAACTCGGGATCATGTGTTAATAACAGTACTTTCTGCTCAATGACTTCATAAAAAGCATATTGTACCACTTAAGATTTCCTAAATCAATGTTTCTATCTCTCCTATTTCCAAGTACATGTACAAACTTGTAATGTTTGTAGTATCCCCTGCACCAAAACTCCCACAGTGTAGGAGATAGCATCCTGTAGGAAACCTCAATGAGCATCTCTCTTATCTTACAATCCCACAAAAGCTTTGTTGGTATGGGAGAGAAGCTCCTGTTCATTACCGTTACCAGTTGTCATAGCTCACTGAAGCACAGCTGCTACTGATACAGCCACCAACTCTACAGCCAGTAACCTCCTAAGAAATCCTACTCCCAGATATCCATGGTGTAATGACTTCCATAAATACTAGAAAACTTGAGAAATTCCTCAAGTGAAAATATCCAAAAGATAAGAGTGAGGAAAAATTGCCTTGATTTACTGACTGCAACAATTCCCACAGCCTCCTGACAGTCCCAGTTGACTCTGACTCCATGGCAGTTCAGATACTTTGGTTAAGAAAAGGCTTCTTCATGGTCCAAGGGTCAAAGTATTGGATGTTCCTGTACACTTGATACAGGAATATCCTTGCAGAAGGCCACAGGATGGCAGGAGAGGGGAAGGAGATAAACTTTGATGTTATACTGAAGGAGAAGGAAATAACACACTTTGCAAACCTCAGTCCTTAGGAAGAACCTTCTCTCTAGTGGGAAAGGACAATAGACTGAAGAAGAAAGAATCTTCTTGATATCATTCTAGGAGCATAATTTACATTTTTAACAAAAAAAAATGTAGCTTAGTAAAAAGACTCAAAAGGAATTCATACTTCAGTAAGGGCATGGCAGACACACATACATAACAAAAAAGTTAATATGTGGAAAGGACTGGGGTTGCAACAGCCTCCGAACTTAGGCAATGTCTATACTATGAGAGTGAGCAGCAAGCCAAAGCTCTGTCAGAAGGAAATTCCTGATCTTATCAGTCCTTAGATAATATGAGAAAATATATTACCAGACTATAAAAGACATAGCTGGAAAAGACCAGTATACAGTACAAAGCGGGCTTACTTTCCAGCTTTATCTCAGAAAAATTCACATATTCTCATCACAGTGAGAATTCAATAGTGTCTCTTTTGGGTAAGAATTTGTAACAAAGAAGAGAAGAATACCTTTATTTCACTGAGCAATAAAATATCAGTAGATAAATCTTCTGAGTGTTACAGCTTCCAAACTCTTTTCTCATTTTCTAAAATCATTTTATTTTTCACTGTTTGGCTAAGTATTACAAGTAGGGTACTTTCCTCCAATTTTAAATTCACTCAAAGTCATAACCCATGGCAGCTGAGTGTAGCTATGATTAATGTCCCAAATTTCTTCTGTTCAAGTTCCCACTGCATTTCACTCTGCAGTATCTGAACACTCAGCACCATCTCTGGCCAGCTGCGTGAAGTACAAGCTTAAATTCAAGTAAATAGATGAAATTCACAGGAATCAGGAAAGATTAAGTTGTCATGAAGACTTTGTAGACAAAAAGATTCTTGCTCATCTGGAATGTAAGGTGCCCCCAGAAATAAAAAACATGTTAAATCAGATTTAGGTCTTTCTATAAAACCCTATACAATTTCTATACATTTCTGCATTATGCATTTCAGCTGATGTTTTTCTTTTTCCTTTAGCTAAAACGTATTAAAATCCTTTGCTTCCTCTTGCAAGATGATAACATTTTCTGCCTTTAGATTAATCTCACTGTTTCATAGTTGCAGGATGATGAACTAGGCTTGGAGAAGCTGTGAGGAATGTATTGGGATTTGAATCCATATTTACTGTTTGGTTCCTTACCATAATGAACCAAATCTAAACCATAGATCCAAATACTCATTTTTACAGAGGAAAATACTGAATTTCAGCTTATACATATGAACCAAGAAAAATGCTCTCTCCAACTTCCTTATGCTATATTGAAGCCTGTATCTTTCCTTCATAAACTAAAGCATAAATATACTTGAAGGATAAAGGTAATACGTGCAATCTAATTTGTGCATCATTTTTGCTTTCAAATCTTGTGGAAAATCAAGTTTAAATAACTTAGTTTTAGAGTTGGAGGTTGAAAAATGTACAGGAAATATGAAATGACTGGAGCTGAAAAATTATTACCCCAAGTTACATAAGCTGTAGAATGTATACATTCTTCCCACACACACACATAAATATAATTACATACATACATGTATTAAAAAAACCCTACAATTTTGAAGTCATGTGCTCGAGATCAACCCTTAATCTCTGTAAGTACTTTTATTCACATCTGCTTTTATTCATATGGTTTCAAACACACATTTAGCAAAGCCCAAGAGGAAAAGAAGATCTTCAACTGCATTTGCATGCAGGACAAAGACAGTATTCACCTACTTCTGAGACTATGTAAAGTGCAAAAGTATATTTCAGTTCCACAACAAATTCTGGTCTCTGACTCAAAATGACTTAGAAATTCAAAGCAAACTCAACACCAGTCTTCTTATTCATCTTTATTCTGTGGTTTCACATTCTTCAGCATTTGAATTCTTTTCTTCCCACTTCAAATTGATAACCACCTCATTGGTTTAAATAGTTTACCAAAAAGAGTGTTGACTCATAATAGAAATTTCAGACTTCAAATCTACAAAGTCCTAAATGGCAATTTAGAATTAAAGTATTATGATAATCTAAATCATAGACAATATTATATTAGAAAATCTATTTCTCATCTATTTAAATTTCAATATATCATTGGTATGCTAACTAAACATGAAATACCAATGAACCAAATAGTTACATTTCCCCAATGTCCCAAAGACATGAAAAAGAAATCTGAGTTTTCTTTCTGTTTTTCCCTTAGTCCCTGCAAGCATGGAAAAAGCTTTACTCAAGAATCAAGAAGAAAAAAAAATGTCTATTCACCAAGCATTTGCTGAGATTTTTATGCTGGCCTCCTGTGTCTTCCCTTGTATGTTCTCTTGCTGTTAAAGCAAAAACCACCTGACTTTGTGCAGCGTAATATAGTTGTAGAAATCAAATTTAGACAGGTGTCCTTCAATACTTGAGGTAAGTAAATTTAAAACTCAATGTTCAAAAGAACTTACTTGGAAACTTGAATATAATCCACTAACTTTCATACCATCCTGCAAACACAATAGTCAGATATCACTTGTGTCTCAGCCCTAGAAGATTATATTCTTCAAATCTTCTGAAGGTTGAGCAAGCGTTACATGAGCAGGGGCTTGTTGATTACCTCCATTTTATTCCCTCAGTTCCATGAATGTCATCTGTCCCCCTCTCCATCTGCTTCTAACTCATCCAAGGGGTTTTCCTCTTCTCTCTCCTCCATAGGAGCTCATCTTCACTTCTGTGGTCTCACATTTCCTTTTTCCATATTGCCACACACAAGGTCTCCCCTTTCCTCTTTCACACTGTCCCCTTTCTTCTCACACCAGGACTCCTGTATAACCCTTCTTTCACATACTTCATTTTTTTAATATATCTTCTTGCTAGGCACAAGGCTTCCCCATGTATTTGAACCCTGCTGCTGCCTCTTCCTTCCATCTTGCAACTCATCTGAAGTTGGTAACAGACCTAACGCACCTTCTCTGGGAGCAGGTGAGAAAGAGTGAAGTAGGGGGAAACAATTTTTGAACATCATTGAACCCTGCTCAGCTGAGATGGTAACGACAGGGAAAAGAGGGAAAGCAGGAGCTGAAGACAGCCCTACAATAAGACAAAAAAAGACAAAACTGTCTTTACATTCTCTCCAGCCTCCTCTTCACTCCTTTTTTCCCCTCAGTTCAGTAAGATTCTCTCCGTCATTGCCAAGAGCCCAGTCTGAATTTTTCGTTCACGAGATGCAATGTTCAAAAGTTCATATTCCAGAGAAATGTTCCAATAAATCAGTACTGCTGATTTCACTAGAGTGGGATTTAAACTAAAGACAAAGATGTAAAACATTACTAAATATTTTCCAATAGCTCAGTTAAGAAAATTTTCTGGAGGCATGATAAAAAGAAAAAAGGATCAACATTATTAAAATAACCTTTCAGTAACAGTTAGGAAAAAGAGCCTAAGAAAATCAATGCAAAAGTGTTCAACTTGAGGGAGAGGAGAAACTGCTGAGAAAGTGTATGGCATGTCCTTATTCACTTAGGGTTTTGTGCATCTTTTATATATTGCAGATTTCACAATTTTAAGTCCCTGTAAGGCTGAGGATGGTAGGGTAGCTACAAGATCTTTCTGACATGTGGTTTAAAATTGTATGAAGAAGATAAGTTAGAAAAGATTACCAGCAATGCAATTGTCAACCTAAATTGCAGGCATGTATTAGGTAAAAAAAGTCATGGTTACACATGCAGAAATCTCAGCAGAACACCCGCTTGCTTCTAAAAAGTACAGCAGTACCTTCAAGGGCAATGAACAGCAGGATCCAGAACTTTGTGCCTTTATCTGTGCCCTGTATGGCAGTTCTTCAAAGCAATAATTTCCAAACACCACACCAGAGCTCTGGCTCACTAATAACTTTATGGGAAATGTGACACCCAAATCACCAGCATCACTTACAGATGGTATATCATTCCCTGAGAGTATTTCTTAATTACAAATAGTGTAATGCCTCAAGAAAACAGCATAGTACATGGTGTTCTCATCAGCTTTCCAGTATAACTTAAATAAAAATGCCACACATTACTTAAGAGACCTGTTAGTAAATTCTTGCAATTGGGACCTAGCAACAGCTACTTAGCTGTTGTTTGTTGTCCTAAGCCAAGTGACAGTTTGCTTCATAACACCTTACAGCTGGGTTCTTTTAATTGGCTTTGGATGTTTTTTAAGAGTGATCTTTGCTCTTAGAAACATGTCTTTGAACATGGAAATGATTACTGACAGTGGGACAAACTTAGCCCTCGTTAACAAATTGGTACAAACCCAAACTCAATTTCCCTTTGTATTTCAGATGTGTAAAAATGCTTGCAGGTGAGATTGGTCCTTGGCTGTTGCACAGGTAAATAACCCAAATAGGTAGAAATATTACCTCTTATGTAGCAGAAAGATAACTAATTTTTGGCATTCTCAGTTTTTATCTTTTCTTTCCAGTTGTTTGATCCATATCAGAGTAAACACCAGAAAAACAGAATCAGAATACATACATTAATCCTGAAGTCATGTGTATCCTTACTAATGCCTCATAATTCTGTTACACAGGATAAAGACTCAACTGATGTTTGACAGAGCATGTGCCAGGAATGAAATCTTAGAAAGACTAACCAGATTTGCAGTCAGTACAAATCATCAAAGCTCCACTGAATTTCATACTTTTCCAATTGAATGAAAATGGCCTATAGCTTCAGAGAAGACAATCTGTAGCTGCTCTTCATGAAATCTTTGTATTAAAATTGTAACATTAAATCCCAAAAGAATGGCAAGACACTAAGTACAGGGCAACAAAAGTAAGATTTGAAAGGATAGCGTGACAAAGCAGAGACAAACATATAAAACAGACAGAAATGTTTCAGAGCTAAAAAGCATGTGCTACTCCCTTGACATTTCTTTTCTGTCAAAATATAATTAAAGAACAGCAAAAATCTGTCTCAGTAATGCATATAATTATGTCTCCAGCTGTAGACATATTTGCTTGACATGACAAAAATAAAGGCATTCCCAGGTGCTAATGTTGACTGATCAATCTGCTATTCACAGGTAAAACATCTTCAATTGAAAGAAGAAAAGAAAAGAAAAGAAAAGAAAAGAAAAGAAAAGAAAAGAAAAGAAAAGAAAAGAAAAGAAAAGAAAAGAAAAGAAAAGAAAAGAAAAGAAAAGAAAAGAAAAGAAAAGAAAAGAAAAGAAAAGAAAAGAAAAGAAAAGAAAAGAAAAGAAAAGCAGGGCATCTTCCTAAATCAGTCATTGCATTAGTCAAGAGAAATCAGGACAGTAGAGGCATTAGATGTGTACCACAGGCCCTGAATTTATGTGAATTACTATAATTTAAGACCATATTTCTATCAAAAAAGTTAATATTCTCCCAGCTCCTGAAAAGAAACTGTAACTTTTGTGTATTATTCTTCAGCAAAGAGGAAGAAATTATGAGCTTCAACATGCAGAACTGTCTCCTGAATCTGGTTTGGAGATAGCAGAAAAATTTGCAGCTATTCTCTACCTGCCTTCCAAACATTTCCAAAATATGTATTTTTTCAAACCTCTAAAGACTCCAAAAGGTTTAGTTGAGGAACATACTTTTTCACCTAAGCTACCTCATAAAATACTGTCATCCATATTGATTTCCCCCTCCTAACCTTGACAGAAGAGTTTATTTTATCATTGCCTCCCTTGTTCCCATCTCTAAAAAGAATTCATCCAGGAACTAGGGAAAAAAAAAAATCAAATACATAAATGAGTAAGTGAAAGTCATGGCAGGTCCCAGTCCACTATTCCCAGTTCATGTTGCTTTGCCTTGGAAGCACTGAGGAAATGCAGGAGGCTTCTCTATAGTCCTTTAAGGTAATCCTCACATAGATAGAAAAATACAGATCTTTCACTCTTCTCAAACCTGGAACAGAGTTAGGAGTCTCATCAAGACCAGGCAAATACCTGTGACAAATGTGACAGGCTTACTTTTGGGAAGCAAGTAAAGTGTTGGTCAGAGTCCTCCACTTTGTAACTCACACAGATCCTGCTCTGGAAATGCAGCAAAACAACAGTACTGAAACTGAAGGGGCCTTCAGGTTAAAACATAAAGCAACAAATTAACTAAAGTGCCCTTGGCATTAGAGTGAAAATAGTGATCACAGCATGGGAACCTAAAGTCCACCTAAGTCCTGCTTTGATTGTCATAATCCTTTTCTGGATGCTGCTTCTCTCTCCCTACAGAAATTATGCACCTGAACAGCAAGCATGAAAATCTCCAGCTATTTTGGTGGTATTGTATTCCTCCTCTTCTTCAGACTTTTCTAACTGTTCCTCCAATTGCTCAGCAGCACTACTTACCTCATTTATTGTAAACCTAATGCAAGAGTAGTATCAGAACATGAACATGCCTTGCTGATCAGCCAAGCAGTCTTTGTCTCCAAAGGAAAAAAAAACTGCTAATGGAACAAAAAAAAACCCATCAGAAAATCTTAATTATTTTTGTCATCAAAAAAGGTAGGTAAATAAGCGGGGTTTATAAACTCTGTAAACATCACTGATTTCTCTTGGGATGTTTCATTAGCTTCATTTTTAATTCATACACAGATAAAGGTTCACATTTCTGAAAAGTGGTTTCTATTAGCTGTGAAAATATTATGATTCGATGTTCTTCTCACGATAAACGTAATGTTCAGAGAGTCGTTTATAAGGATGTAGTTCAGCAAAGCTCTTGAACAAATGTTTATATTGTAGTGATGCTATGTATAAAACAGCATCATATATTTCCCATTTTTCCAAATGGTTACTGGAATAAATACTTTGACAGAAACATTTCCAATGAAAATACAGCATATCCCTTCAAAAGAAATCAATAAAGGAATCATTGGATTTTCTTTCTATGTGAATAATCATATTGGCAAACAAATTGATCATAAACTCCTAGGGAAAAAGACCTTCTGTGTCCATATGGAACAAGACACATTAAAATCCGGCTTTATTACTAGGACTCCACAATGCCATTATACTTAACAGTAATAACAACAATCTCATCCGTAATCTCAAAGATATCTCCTTTCACACACAGTATCTGCTGTGGTACCCTATCTTCACCCAGCAAAAATTTCTTGTACCACTGTATGTCAGGAAAATGAAAGAAACGCACTTTCTCAGCAAATGCACCTGAGTGCTGCTCTACACACCCCAATTCAAGGACACACAAGAGAAAGCTTTTAAGTACTTCCCAGCACATGCACTTCCTGGGCATTGTAAGGAATGCAGACCATACCACAACTGATTTCATCCTGCATCCCACTAAGTGAAAACTTAGTTATGTCAGCTGCAGCAAACGTTCTGGGAAGTGTGGAGATGGACACAAAATCATGCATTGACTTTATATATGTTCTCAGTTAATCCAAAACCATCTTGCTAAATGTCTAAAGGAAAATAAAAAACAAAAGTTTAATTACTTTGGGTTTATTTGTTGCATTTTAATATTTTTTTCTGGTCAGATAGCCAATGATGATAACACTCCATCAACTTTTCTTAACAAATGATGTTTCAATACAAAAGCGTAACCAGTTAAGAAAAAAAATAGCTGATCAGGGATTTTTATGTAAAACTACTACACACTCATGGAAAAGTAAAGGAGGTAAAGAAGTAGAAATCGAAAACCACTACACATTTTTTGAAAAGAAAAGGAGGTAAAGAACTAGGAATCAAGGATAGATTGTTTTCCCATGAGTCAAAGGCATCAGCGCTTGTCTTTCCATGTCATCTTGCTATCAATAAGCTGTTGCTAGGATGTGAACGTTTCCATGGCAACAACTGAACTCTTCAGCTTCACTAACAGCACTGTTCTCCACATACACCCTCTTTCATTTTTCTGACATTATTTAGTTTTCATATGTCTGGAACAATTATTAATAAGAAAACAGAGCAAGATGTGTGAAACCTGCCTTGGGTTGAAACCTACAAAGGCCTGAGGATTTCAGTGTGACTTCAGGTGATGTCACCAAGAGAAAATGGCTTTCACCATAGTCTGTAGCCACTTTCTTCTATTTCAGATCTCTGACACGGAGCAAAGCACTGTATTAGGCTGAGGAAACATCCTGAAACCTTCAAGGCAGCAGCTTGTGCAAAGAAAGATGAATTTTTAGTGCCTGCTTTGCTGGGGTTGGAGGATTTCAGCAGGCAGAAGCTCTTATGCAGATGATGAAAGGAGGTGGAGTTGCTGGGCTCAGTCTACAAATTGCTACCTGCTGGGTCTGAAATGGCAAGGTTGGGGCCAGGAGCTCTGCGGTCTACCCCACTGCCCAGCCTGGGCCCATCACAGGCCTGTGGGCATGCTGGGTACCTCTGTCTAAGGGCTGGCACAGGAGTGCTAGCCTATCCTTACCTCCACAGTCCAGTAGCTTCCTACCTCTCTCCATGTGGAGGAACCATACAGGCTTCCGCTACCACAGCATTCAGAGTAATTCATGCTTCAGCTCAGTTGTCAGGCACCAATTTTTGTTTGACAAACTATTCATGCAAGCAAATGTTAAATCAGTACTAGATGAGAAAAAGATAAGCAGTTCCTTTACCTCCCCTTTCCTCCTCTGTTCTTTACAGGAGGAAAAACACCTTGGAATGAAAATTGTTGGCTGAAAGTCTCCCTCTTTAGGCAAAGAAGACAACAGGGATAAGGCCATAGCTCTTACTTCTGCTGCTCCATTAGCTCTTTCTTCTTCAAACATGACAAAAGGAGATAAATGGCAAAAAAGGAAACTGAAGTGCCCCTTCAGTGCTCCAGGTCTGAAACATGCTGGGAGCAACAGGCACCACTACAGGCTGGGTCTAAACCCTGACATCATGCCCCTATTTCTAAGAACCTCTTGACTGGATTGCCCTGATGCTTCTTTCAGGAGACTTGCAGCCCGTCCAGTTGCTCAGTCAGACTAATCACCCTGAGTTCAGTTTTGGAAATTTTTTAACATAGAATGCAAAGTCAGAAGGAAGAAAGTGGTAACAAAATGACAGAAAAATCATACATAAAAAGGTAGGACTCAGAAAAAATAAATTATTCAGCATATAAAACGTTGTAGATAAGACAATCAAGGAAATCCTGATATTTAGCTGTTTCTTTTCTTCCGTTCATCAGATGACTTTCTAGGAAACAACATGTGACAGTAAATCCCAGCAAGTAGTCTTTACAGTGGTGGGGTTTGAGGGCAATGGAAATGATTAACCAGACTAGAAATGCGACTGAGAAACTTATGAAATACTTACAAAGACCTTTGCTTTTAGAACAGATCAGATTAACCAAAAATGAGAAGCACATTTATTCTGTTTTTCTTAATGACAGGGAAAAACAATCTTTACATCCCACCCCTTCTCCTTCACAACACTTTTGTAGTACCTTGTGCTAGGCTTTCAATGTGCCTAGCATATTTTTATCTTGCACAGATACTTTGGCATTAAGTGCTTTGTGTATGTGTTTGCCAAGTGGTTTTGACAGTTCTCCTTGATTACAAGACATTCTTCTTTGAAATACACCATTTTCTAGACAGCCACCTTAGGCACACGCAATTTCTTATAAGAAAAAGCATATTTATGGAACTACATTGTTAAAAATTAATGGTCTGTTACTGCTTTTCAGTGTTTGGCTAGTCCCCTGTTTTCTACAGTCGGCTACTCTGTTTAGATGTCAGAGACTCAGAAGAGCCACATAGTCTGAGGTCTAGTCAGGATTTTCACTACCAATTAATTTATCTCCTGACATCCATTGCCTTCCCTCACTTTGATAAATCTGCCTTTACACTATTTTCTAGTGCCACATGGAAAGTTCAAGTGTTTTTCCGTATTTCCTCCTGAGAGGCCAATGAATCAAAAGCAGATCAGCCTCTGACCCATATACCAATTTGAAGCATTTATAACCCTAAAAATATTGTTGCTAAAGTTTCAAAACTAGCATAGGGCCCGTGACCTGTTACTGGCAATAGCAATCATGATCTTACTGGATCACTTGGCAACAACATTAATTGATTTGGACAGGATGGATCAATGGGGTGAGGCCAATTGTATGAGGTTTAACAAGGCCAAGTGCTGGGTTCTGTACTTGCACCACAAACACAGGCAATGCTACAGGCTTTGAGCAGAGTGGCTGTAAGTGCAGCCCAGAGAAAAAGGACCTTAAGGTATTGGTAGACAGCTGTCTTGAACATGAGCCAGCAGTGTTCCCAGGTGGCCGAGAAGGACAATGGTACTCTGGCTAGTATCAGAAATACTGTGGCCAGCAGAACCAGGGAAGGGACTGTTCCCCTGTATTTGGTGCTGGTGAGGGCATACCTTGAATACTGTGCTCAGTTTTGGGTCCCTCATTATTAGAAAGACATTGAGGTGCTGGAGGGTATGCAGAGATAAGAAACAAAGCTGGTGAAGGGTCTGCAGTACAAGTCTTACCAAGGAGCAGAAGAGGAGGCTGAGGAGAGATGTGATCACTCTCTACAACTACCTGAAGGAGGTTACAGTGAGGTGGGGTGTCAGTCTCTTCTCACAGGTAACATGTAATAGAACAGAGGAAACGGCCTCAAGTTGCACTAGGGGAGGTTTAGTTTGGATACTAGGAAAAACTTTTTAACTAAGAGAGTTGTTAGATGCTGGAACAGGATGCCTAGGGAAGTAGTGGAGTCACATATCCCTGAAGATATTTAAAAGACGTATAGATGAGGTGCTTGAGGGACATGGTTTAGTGAGGGGCTTGGCAATGTGAGGTTAGTGGTTGGACTTGATTATCTTAAAAGTCTTTTCAAATCAAAACAATTCTATGATTTCTCAGAGATACTACCTTAACAGTTGGCATAAGGTTGTCTTTTGCAACAAATATCACCTGAAGATGCTGAATTACGACAGACAGAGATCTAACACTACACACTTTGTAGTTTACAACAAAGTGTTGGGGTCTAAGTTTTATGATAGTAAAGCAGCACATGTTGGGCATAATCAGGTGGCTAAAAAGCTGGAAGAGGGGACTGTTACTGGCACAAACAATTCATGAGGGTACAAAATAAAAGTAGAATATCTCAGAATTGTCATTAAGAATTTCAGATGCCTTAAAGTACTTAAAAAATTTTGTCATTTATCCACTTTCAGAAATTTTTATTTGAATAAGAAGTGGGTCAGATGCAGATATAATGCATGGCTTATGCTTAGAGTTGACCATTTGTAGTGCAGATGAATTACATATTAGAATCTGGTCCCAGACAGTCCAGTGGAAATCCTGCAATGGACTTCAGTGGGCTTTGGGATTTCCTTAACAAGGGAATGAGAAGTTCTAAGGGCAGGAGGAAGCACTAACAAACACTTTTTCAAAATAAGAAAGCAAAGCCTTACATTATTTTCTGAAGCACTGGCTCCACATCAAACTCAAAAGCAAAAACATCAGCACATCCCTCAGATGTCTTTTCTTTCTGGCAGTGTAAATGATTTTCAGAGGATAACAAGTATCTCTTCCACTGCAAACCATGGATGTAAAAGCCCCTCTGAGCCAACTTCACACTCAGGAATGGGAACGCTGCTGGGAAGATCATTAGGAGAACCAAATGCTGTCCTCCAAGCCTAGATATAACAAGGAAATAGCACAGTAGTTGTCCTGTACTACTCCCATGGCTGCAGTGTCCCTGTATCCAAGCAAACTAGCTTAAAGCAAACATGACAAGATCTCTCAGCTGGCACCCCACCTTAAGGTGTAAACATCCTTTGACTTTCTATTGCAACCTAAAACTCTCATCCTTCCTGACTTGAATGTAGCCCTAAAATCTCTCTTTGCAAACTGTGAGAACTTGTCCTCAAAATGAGCTGAAGATTAAAAAAATACAATCTTTTCCTGTAATCTTCCCCAGATCCTTATGAACATCTCTTGACTTAATGTTCTCTTACAGCAAGGCCACTAAGGAGCTAGAAGATAAAACAGTATGAGATATAAAAAGCATAAATTAAAAAAAAATAAATTTAGGTCAATAAACATTAAAACTATCCAAATGTAATCTTGTAGGCTTTGCATAATGTTGTGATGAAGAAAGTAAAGAGTTCTTCCAAAGGAGTTCATTTCAGTGATGAATGAAGAAAAAGTGGAGGCAGTATGTGAACTGTGAGCAGGATTGCAGCCTTTAAGCCTGATGAGAACTTGAAAAGGTTCTGAAAGGGAATATTATATTACACTATTTCATGATGGAATTTGATGCAAACTGACACAGGCCTTCATTTAAAAAAAAAAATTAATAACACAAAGTAAATCTACACACAATATCTTATTATTCTATTTTCAGCATGTATAAGCCTTCCTTGAATATTTTACTTTTTTCAATCATGCTGGTTTACACAAGATAAAATTAATGTTTTCTTACTACTGAGCAACCTGGTGTGCATTTATTTGTTTTCTTTATGTTTATCACTTCTCTGGTTTTGTTTCTTGATCTAGGGCTGTCGTTGCATTAAAAATGTCCTTTTATTTACATTCATGGAGTTATGTCTTGCATACACTCAAGATAACTCACTTTTCATTTTTGTTACTGCTAATAAAGTTTACTTTCTTGACAGTTTTAGGCTGAAAACATCTTTAATTTACCCCTGAGAAATGTAAGACAATAACTAATTTGGAGATGTGGCATATCAGGAAATCTGGATTGCATTTTCAGTTGAACAAGAACCAGCACCTATGATGATTAGACATCTGCTAAAAGGAACAGATTTTAGCTGTATCAGACCCACACAGCCCTTCCTCACATTTGAAAACCATGTTATCACGGAAGAAGTAGATAAAAGGGGGAATTATTTCTAGGAGATTAAATCTAATATTTTGGCAGCGCTTGAGAAGTGATTATATACCATCAGGATTTGGTGTCACCCATGGAGAAAATAAAAAGGCATGGAAGGCTTGCTGATGGCATCAAGCCATCAAAAGACAGGTTTTTTTCTAGACCAGGTGGGTGGGCATGGTGGAGTGAGTCTGATGGCAATTGCTTACAAGCAGGAAGGGGTGCCTCAGCAGAGGCAATGAAGGGTGATGAAACAGGGCAACAACCAATGGCCATAGCTTGAATACCTCTTTTGCCCACGCCAGGGCCCTGAAAAGCCAGGCTGGCTGCTGGTCAGGGATGGAGAAGACAGTAAAGAAATACTTTGTTTAACTCCTCCCTACAGGAAGGTCAGCTGTCACAAACTTGCCTTCCTGTCCTTCCAGTATTTCTTCTCTGTGTTTCCTCTCTATATACCTGTCTGAGGGCACGAGCAGCCAAGGCTGAGTCAAGATGTGCTTCCTGTTGCTTTGCACTGCAAGATCTTGCTTACATCTACCATTAGCTAGAATTTTTGCCTGACTTTTCCAGAGCCAAATGAAATATTATTCCAGGTAGAATACTTAGGTCATCCTAAAAATATAGAGCAGAGACATAGACTTTTTCCAGACATCAGTTCCAGTCTCTTATTATGACCAGCTGTTATGCCACAGATCCCTTTCACAAACTGCTGAAGCTTCAATCCTGACTCTAGTTAGTATTTCAATCCCTTTACTGTTCTTGAAAAATGTTTCCAGAGTCGTCTTGTTCAAATTAGAAACCTCCTCCCAGTATGGTGCTAATTAATTGTTAATTCATGTCCACTAATTTTGCTAGCCATTCCTTTTCATCTAGTTATTTCTTCTTCATCACTTTGCCCCCATGTGCATTTTCAGACAGTAATCATATCTTCTCACAGCTTGCATTTTACCAGTTTAAATGAGCCAACCTCTTTTAATATCTTCTCATGAAGCCTCTTCTCTTACCCTCCTCCTCACCCTAGCAGTCCCTCTCAGCAGGGACTTGTGAGGTCCTCTTTCCTGAACAAGGGGCAGCCAATTTGAACACAGTACTCCAGAATTATTCTACAGCACCTTTTAAAAAGACTGAACATTTTCCATCTCCACTGCTAATACTACAACTGAGAACAGCAGTCAGGTTTTGTCAGTGTAGGACATTTTCAATTTGTATTTACTCCATGACCAACCAGTATAGCTGGGTCTTTCTCTTCTGTAATTTCCAACTGATGAATTCCAAGCTTGTAATAGAGAAATGTTTTATTAGTCCCTAAATTCATGGCACTGTATTTTGTAGAATTAAATTTTACCTTATTTATAATATTAGAACCTTCAGTGTCAACCAGAATCCTTTGTATGATACTCTGCTGATTTTTCTGTTTGCTTTTGTGTTGGGCCCAGCTCTGTATCTTGAGTAAATTTCAGTAGCTTTCACTTCTCATTCGTCATTTCCCAATATTTGAAATATAGTTCCATAAGATAAATCAATGAAAGTTATTCATTTTATCTTCTCTGAAAGATTGCAGTTAATCTTACTCTATATATAGCTCTTCTTTTTGCTTTTAATTATATATAGCTGCTAGTACAAATTTGTTGATTATAAAGAATTTCACCCATTACAGCTATTTTCCTCTCATAGCACCTCAATTAAAACATAAAAACCTTCATTGTATGGTGTAAGTTCTCACTTTGAAAGTGATCTTATCTAGACAGTATTGGCAAGTCTGGGCTTTTCTTATTGTATGCTCCATTACATTGTGGAAGGCAGCTCTTGACTTTCTATCTGATTTGATATTGTTTGTAAATTGTTTAGAGAATGGAATTTCTAGTAAAAGAATGTTAATGATTAATGGGCAGCCAAGATGGAGTATTAGCAAGAAAGTAGCTTGGTAGCTTAGTCTGAGAATTCAGATTGAAGTGAAGAGTCCTGGGTTCCCATCCCTGGTTTACAGACCATCTGTGTATGATAATCAATGGCTGCTTGACACAAATACCCAAGTGATTGTTGAAACAGGAGTCACAAGCTATTTATCTCCCAGGTTAACAGTCTAAACATAACTGAAGATTAGATCCTTTCTTTAACCTTCTTTCACAATTATCTTGGACTATTTTATGAACAATGCCACAGTTGTAACAGAAAAAAAATACGGTTTCCATTTTTCAGGGGAAAATGGAAAGTGATGGCATGATGCACAGAACTCTGCATACATATTGTAATGAGGAAGTTCTTACTTAACAAAGGAACACTTGATTAGAAAGAATGCAATGGCCACTACAATGTTTTCTGCAACCTGGTCAGCATGCTCTGAAATTGCCAAGATCAAACTGCTTAATCTAGATAGGAAGAGGAGCACTCTCAATGATGGTTCATATGATGAAATGGAAACATCACATTGCCTGATACAGTGCCACAGCTGAAAGAAAACCTGCTAGCAGCTTAGAGGTGGCAACTGGATGCTATTTCATATATTTCATATGCATTTTCATTCTAAGATCACTATAATGTATATATTGTTTCTCAATCATGCACAGCAGTTAGCTAGAGTGGTTTAGAAGTCCCTCTTTTCTCATTTTCAGCATGTCACAACCACCAAAGAAAATTGAATGTACAAATTTTCTACATAAATTTATCATAAAATGACCTTCTTTTGTTATTTTATTTATGCTACATTAAACAAATTGTAAATGTTGAACTTGGGACTTTCTACTTGTTACGAACATCACCTTTCTCTGCACCTACCCAAGATTCAGCATCTCATTCTCCTCTTCAAATTACTTTGCTGAAACATTACAAAAAATGAAACTGAATGTATTTCTAACTACTTCTCAAAGAGTCTACCAGTAGTTGATACCAAACAGAGTTCAATTAGTCAGCAGAGAGCAATTTGGGAATTACTTGCATAGACAAAATGCAAAAGAGATTCTACTTATAGATTCATTACTTGTGTTGTTTAAACACTGTCAGACATATGACATACATTGTTAGTGCACTGTTTAAAATTTCTTAAAGCTTGAGGCACGCTATCAACACTTGTCTTTCATGTACCATTGAGCAGATTGCGGGTGATTGCTCATCACTTTTGCCCACGTGGCAATTCCTTCTCCTGGTACCAGGACCAGATGTATTCTGTTTTCAAACAAACTGTGGACTAAAATCCTTGGAAGGACTGAACCATCAGCAACAAAATTCTACCTATTGACTCTTCTCCTTTTCCTTTCACTCTCCTCTCAACTGAGTGCTTCTGACTTCCCATAACAAAACATTTAGGCATCCCATGTGATAATTCAGAATTCGAGCCAAAAGCCAGCAAGGCATCCTATATTTACCTCTGGATTTGAACAAAATTAAACCAGCAGTTACGGGGAACACTAATTCAGAATGACTGGATAGAGAAAAAAAAAAAAAATAAAAATTACCCTGAAAATAGAAGGTCATCTATTCTATTCTATTAGATTCTATTCTAATTGGGGTTGGGTTACTCTCCAGCTTTTTTTAGATTCTCCAGTGGTGAAGATCCCAAGATCTCCCTAAGCACAGGTTAGCTGTCCTCAAGGAAGACACTCCACTACAGGGTCAGAGAATTGTCCCAGGCAGTGAGTGGAGCTGTCTTGTTGGTAACACAACAGTCCTCAAAGCATCAGGCAGAGCAGTAGTCCATCATATTGGCTCAGCTCCAGGGTACACTTTCGCTACTAAGCTACTCATAGGTTTTGCACTTCAAAAAGAACTCAGCTATTATAATACAAACCAAACCCATCAAATATGAGCAGCACCTTTGGAATGAAATCAGATCTCCTCCCTTAACCTCTCCACCCTGTGTTTGACACAAGCTCACAGAGCAGAGAAGGCTGAAACAAGAATTTCACCATAGTAAATGAAAAAAAAAATCAATTATTCTGATTACTCAGACTACTAAAATGATTAAGTGATAGAGGTGAATTCCAAAAATGTTCCATTCCTCTAAAAGCTGGAAGCCTACCTGAATAAACTTCAGGCAATGAGTAATACATAGATACAGTCTGAAACTATCGGATTTGGGAGAAAGAAAGGCTAATGTAATTACAGTCTTCAAAGGAATCACTGCATTACAGTTCTTTCTAGCTACTTGACAATGCAGTGAACAGCATTTAAAGAGCATATCATTGATGGTAATGTGGATACCAATTGAGAGCAAAAATCAATGTGAGAGACAAAAATAACTATTAAAAGTCAGAGGTCAGCCATATGTAAAGCTAACTCATTAAGGTGCAAAATTTTACCTAGGATCAAAGGAAAGTATCAAGGACGTTTCTGGAGCATACAGGAAACTCAACATGTATATGAATTAACTGCCAGAGAAGGACCACCTTGGCAAAGAAATATTCTTTTATTATCTTAATCACTAAAATAAAATCATCTTAATGTACATAAACTGACTCAGTACCATTTCAGCAACATAAAATATGTCTACTGCATTCTTTGCAGTCAGGCATTTCTACTGACTGGTGGAAAATCCTAACTCATCTCTTTTTCTTGTGTCAGTTTTCCAGTGATCTAATTTTTAACTCAACTAAAGCTATGCTGACATGAGCCACTTGAAACAGTTATCCATAAAGGCTATGCTGCTACTTACCCTGTCCCTAGTGGTTGTCATGTATCATTTCTTATATTATCTGACAGTAACTACCACAGTTAGGCCTGCTAGAAGAATTGGTTTAAATGCATACAGAATACAACTACCTGAAGAAACTGTGTATTTTGTTTATTTTTAGATAAAGCCCTGATTTCATTAACCTAAAGCACATAATTGAAACAGGAGTTGAATGTATGGATACCTCTGGCTGAATTGTAAATCAGGAATTCATATACTAAGGTCACAGCTTTCTTAAAATTCATAAAGCATAACTACAGATTCTTTTTTTTTTCCTCCAAGCATGGAAGTAATCCAAATAACACCAGAAATTAATCCATCACTAGGTTTTTGCTCATGCAGTAAACAGCACTTTCTTCCTGAGGAGAAACCAAATGGGATAAGACTTACAGTTCTAAGCCAGTTTTCCTCAAGCTGTGAGGTAGGGTCAAAGGGGAAAAAAAAAAAAAAAGGAAGAAAAAAGGAAGTATTGAAGTATTGTTTCTTTTTCCTATCAAATCCATTCAGCTTTGGCGTGGTAAAGGACAATGCTGAGCAAAGATTGGGTACAGTGCTAGCAACCAAACATAACTGCTTCTCTGATTGCATAAATTATGGAATCATAGAATCATTTCAGCTAGAAGAGACCTTTAAGATCATCGAGTCCAGCTGTTGTCCCATCCCTATCAACCACTAGACCATTTCCCTAAGTGCAACATCCACCTATTTCTTAAATACCTCCAGGGATGGTGACTCCACTATCTCTTTGGGCAGCCCATTCTGATGCCTGACAATCCTTTCAGTAAAGAAATTTCTCCTAATATCCAGACTGAACCTCCCCTGGCCCTACTTGAGGCCATTTCCTCTTGTTTTATTGTTACTAGGGAGGAAAGACCAACCCCTGCCTCACTACAACTTCCTTTCAGGTAGCTGTAGAGAGCAATAAGGTCTCCCCTGAGCCTTCTTTTCTCCAGGCTAAACAGCCCCGGATCCCTCAGCCATTCCAACCAGAGCATTGTCTCTGGTACAAGTGACAGGCTGAGGCACTCCCAGCAGCCAGAGACCTGCACAGCTGCATGCTTGCAAGAGAGTTCTGTCTGGATTCTCACATTTTTTTCCACTAACGGAATTAGGGAAGAGGGACCAGTTACTACCAACTGAACTTACCTCTTGTGTGACACATCCCTCTCTGGTTTTGCTCTGTGTGCAGGGAACTTGAGATAGCCAGACCTGTTGTGTGACTAACCTACCAAACTGCCACAGCACATCCAGAGACCTCACTCACACCCCCTGGATTTGACCTTGCTCCAGGAACTCTTCAGAAAGATGTGTATGCAAAGTATACTGAGGGAAAACTGATGATCAAAGTGCTTGTTTGTACGCCAACACTCAGGGAACTCATTAATCCTGCAGACCTCATATGGTAGAAGTCCAGCCTGAGACTTCGGAGTCAGCCTGAAAAGTGTGAGCTTCTTCCATCCTCTATAGTCTAGTCTGAGTGATTTTAAGGCCAAAACTATGCATGCAAATAGATAGTCTGCATGTGCTGTCCAATTATGCATGGAGCTTCATAAATTAATAACTGGCGCCAAATCAGTGAATGGGGAAGGATTCTTTCCTGTTTCATTCATTACAAGAGGCATGTCTTGTAGTGCTGTCCTGTACTGCTTCTCTGTGATACTGGAAAAGGCATCTTTCAGCTGCTACAATCTTCACAAAAGATGCTGTTTAGTATCATGCAAAACAGACCCAAAACAGAAAAGTCAAACTCTGGCATCATTCCAATTACAGCTATTTAACTTCATGTTTGACAGTGGCATTAATCAGATTAATCAGAAAACCAGTTTGAGATCAGCAAGTCACTGTTAAGAATGCATATGTAGTGGATGGTAATAGTGGCTAAAAAAAAGCAGAGTATCCCACAAGAAGAAATATGAATTGTTGTACAAAAGACCTGTATACCTAAAATTATAGTATTTTATCTTTAGAAATCATTGAACTTCATCCTTAATTATATTGTCTAGTAGCAGTCATGATGCACTGGTAGAGAAAGACACTGACATTTGGAAATAATACATTAAGTACAGATGAGTTTTAATGTCTTTCAGACAAGAGAGGACTAAATACAAAATGTCTAAAATTCAATTCTATGGTTATTTGCAGCTAATAGTGGATTTCTGATGAATATGTAAGGATAAAGATAAGTGTAGGCTGCTCTCAGACAGTAGAAAATAACATTATTACATACCATACTCTCATACAGGTAAGACTAATAAAAAGTGAATAATAAACTAACAAAAAAACAAACCAAAACAAAATAAATAAAAAGTAATCCTTGGAAAGGGAAACTTTGCTCTGTATGGAATTATTTTTTCTGGAAATTCTTTCTTGGAAAAATTTAAAATGTCAGGTTTCATATATAACTGAAATGGAATTAGATTTAAAAAACTGTAAACTTCTGTGAGAGGATGAATTCCTGCCCTGTGTATCTCAGAAAGAGATTCTACACGAGCTTGAGAAATTTGCACACAAATAAGTAATTTTAGAAGGAGATAGAAAAAGATGCAAGTAAAAGTAAACTATTAAAATTTGAACTGTCAAGCAATTTTAAACTGAACTGCCCTTTAAGTGGCGGACTTGTAAATTACATCCAAACCTTGCCAGACTTAAGAGGCAGCTTGTGCTCTCCATTTGTGAAGTTGTTTATGACATGAATTAGTTATATTAGAAAAGGTCATTTTTTTTTTGTGCCCCCAATTTTAAACTGGAATGTAGACTCCTGACTTATTTTAGAGTGTCCTTCCAGAGAGAGATTTCAGAGACAGAAAAAGTTGATTTTTTCTCGTATTTGGAGTACCATGCAAAGGAAGTCACGTGTTCTATACACAATATGCGTCTCCACAGATAGGCCTTCTTCTCTTTTCCCCTCCCTTCTTTCACATTTCTTCTACTCTTACTGTTAGAAATAAGACTCATAAGTTTGGTGGGCTTTGTAGGAGCAGGGAGTTAAGGCCAAAGTAGAAATATGAATCCATCTTTATATTACAGAACATCTAGAGAACATTGCCTAAAGTGAACTGAAAATACCCATTCCTATACATCCTTAAATACTGTTCTGGTATTAGAAGGAAACATCTTTTTAAAAAGTGAATGGCTACCAGCCTTCAGGGCACAAATTTGTTTCCTAAGATGACTGGAAATGTCTGGTAATGACCTCTCATTCTCTCTGCCACACAAATATCTATCAGATAGAATCAGCAAATCCTTCAAAAAGAGTTTATTCTAATAACATATTTGGTCAAAATCAGCCCTTCACTATCATCAAAATTAAAGTCTCTGATGCTGCATAAAGCTACTCTACTAAACAGTAGTTTAGAACAGCAAGTCAGCTATGGTAAGAAGACACTTATATCATCCATTACAGATATGATGATTAGTAGACTGATCTATTTGCCAGTGTTGCTTATAGAAAATGACGACCAAAAAAAGAAAGGGAAAAAAAAAAAACCCTAATGTACAGCAGTATGTACCAAGAAAAGAATCAGCCCTGGCACCTCCCAAGTGTACCTGCCAGCTTGAGATCTGAATTCATGTTGACGGATTCAGCAGCAAGGAGCTGTCCAGCATGGAAGCACACAGAGAATGGGACCAGTCCCCACTCAGGGTTCAATCCCTTTGGGCATTCATTGTTGTCTGGAAGCAAAAGTAGCAATGGCAAGAATAGTAGCAAATGGCTCCTTTTATCAGTAAGTTACATCAAGTCAACTGATCTTTTTCCTCTACTCCTTTCTCAGATCCACACAGATGATAGAACTCAAGCCATTCTCAAACAATTGTTGCAGCTCACCTTCCTCCTTCTCCTGAGCTGTGACAAGCACCAGAATCTATCCCAAAAGAAGAAGCTGGTATTTTATTATACAACAAACTTACAAGGAAAACTAAGCAGAATGTATTCAAGAGAATACAGTACCAGTTTTCTTGAAAAGGCACAAGCTCCCTGGCTCCTACAAACCTACCTTAATATACACCCAACAGAGAAAAAAAAAATCTGTTACTTCCTTACAATACCATGAAAGAAAACAAATAGATAAACTTAAGCCAAATTTCTCTTGCCTCAGCCTGAAAAACTCATGGATTTAGTCAACAAAAACTACTTCCATTTATCCCAGGCTAATATAGGTTACCACACATCCTATGGGCAAGTTACTGTATGAGAATTAATGAAATGGAAGCCTAAATTCATTTTAATTACATTTAGGCACTTAACAGAAGCACCTGTCATAGGGATATTGAGGTACAACACAGTCCAGTGTGGACACAGCCAACAGAGACACGGAAGCTTCCTCAGGAGAGAAATCCTTCTCTCACACTATTCAGTCTACTTCCCACTCTGCCACTAACTAATACTCACTGTAGCTCTTTTCTCTATTGCTTTTGTACATCTCTAGGGCTGAGACTCTTTATTCATTTCCTCACAGGAAGGAAATCTCATTATGGCTGGGCTGGAATAGCAGCAGGTGCCATAAGAAAAGTGATACCAGAAGTTGTTGCACTCTTATGATACTCAAGCACAAAGGGAAACTTTCCTAGCAAGACTTGGAAGGGGAGAAATAAACTCACTGGCTTGCTAAGTTCTTTATCAGAGATAGATCCTTAGCTGCAATTGACTCCTCTATATTACAGCTGAAGGACTATATGCATTTGCTAACTTTTTATTTCACACTTATGCTCTAAGTTCAAATAATATTTGATGGTACAATGCTCTCCTGGGTGCTTGTGTTTTGAGAGCACCATCAGAAAGGCCACCTGATTGAACAAGTGAGCTATTGGAAAGTATGAATCATGGGATGCTGTGAAACCAGCTTCTCCATACTTGTGTGTGAAAAAAAACCCCTTTATTCATTGAAAGAGGGCAGGCTGACTTCAGCCTTTCTTCTGTGCAAATGATTCATTCCAGGACTAAGGAAACTTCAGGGTTTTGGCAATCCATCCTCCCACAATCTGTCACATCAAAGAGCAAACTTACAATGATGATCCAGACTCTAAATGCATGTTCTAATTACTGTGCTTACTCTACTTGACCTTAGAAGTGATGTGGGGACTGCAAAGACAGTCATGCATGGCAGGTGAAATCTTCACCGTTGCAGGATCATGGTTTGTGTCTTCTAGATTTCCTTTCCTTTGAGCTTATTTTCACAATGACTTCATAGGCTTTTATGAGCTACAGCACTGAGAATTGTTAAGCTCTTTATATAAATAAAGCCTTGAACAATTATTTGTCACTGTCCCTTCAAATATGAATGATTTCGATGAGAAAAAACAAATCTCACACTCACTAACGCTATATTTGGCCGGTAACACTGCACAAGTTTTAAGTGGCTTTCTAACCAAGACAAGAACACTTCTACCCAAGAGCAACTTGACACAAGAAAAATTATGCATTCAATGGATAATAATAATTTTGTGCACTTCTACTGTACATGTCATCTGAGGATTGCAGAACACTTCTCAAATGTTAATTGAACTTTCTAATAGCCTTCTGAGATACATAAAAGATGTAATAGATACTTCAGCTCCTCAGTAAAATGTACTAGCTTCCAAGAGAGAACCAAGAAGTTATCTGACAGTATATAAACATTTCAACAGGAAGTGAAAAATGACAGCACGTCACTTTGAAATCAAACAAAGGGAATTCAGTAGCAGCTTATTGTAGACAGCTAAAGCTTCCTTTTGCATCAGATCCACTGAAACATTAATGAACACATAAGTCAGGAATTCATTTTCCTCTCCTACTAGGACAGTTGATCCTTTAGTAATACAAGTGCCTTCAACTTCTGAAGTACCACTGCAGCAATAATTCTGCCAAAAAGTGCCCTTTGTTCCTTCGCTCCTCCATCTCCTGCAGCATTTGCTATCACAGTGTGGTAATTAGATCATCAACTATGGCTATTGTACAACCTCCCAGATTTGTGGCTCCCAACATGGCTGCAGTGTGATGTGGTTGCCGGTGCCTCCAGGCAGGTGAAGGGCTGTTGTTTCCTTTTTCCTTGTCAGCTCCACTCCATGGGGTCAAAGCTCTGGTGACCTTGTTTGCCACAACTCTTTGACTTTGTGCTCTACAAAGTTACTTATAGCAAAAGAAAGATCTCTGCCTCTTCTCCAGAACTTGCTGTCTAAGTAAATCAATATACCAGGCAGAATCTCTTTCTGACAAGTCTTTCCTCAAGTTCCTGTTGCCCTGTGCAGCCCCACTGATTTCAGCAGAATTATATCTTAACTACGTTGGTAATATTAAAGACAAGTTAGTTTCATATCTATCTTTCTGACAAAATTATTTATGATACATAAAGATAATGGTACCCTCAAAGGAAAAGTTTTGCTATTTGAATGTGATGTTAAGGATAGCATACTAAAAAAAAGAATATGTCTAACATAGAAAATATTCTTCTATCATTTCATACACCTCAAATGCATAAAAACATTTAAGAACAAGAAAAAGCATGAAACTACAACATCCACGTTTTCATTCATACATCATGCAACTTTCCATTGCTTCCCCCATATATGCTCCCATTTACCTCCCACAAAAAATGCACATGCTTCTTCACTCTATTATTTCTTCCAGGCAAAGACAACATCAAGGTCACATTTCAGCGTTTACAAGAGATGTCAACTTAATAGACTATAGATGTTTCATAGAAGGGAGAAATCAAAGAAGAAAAGGTATTTTAAGCAATTAAAATCATGGGAATGTCAATAAACAATCATTTCTATAATCCAAAGGTAGGGGAGGGAAAGACTATACTTTAATTTCACTTCAAATGTACTCAAATAGGACATCTTCCTATTGCCACTGGCTGCTAACATCCAGAATCTTAGTGACAAATTAAAGGTCATCTTCCTATATGTCATCTCCTCCTGTAAATTAGCTTTTGCAATCACTAACTGATGAGAAATTACAAGTGCTTATTATACAGATGAGCGTGAAAGCTTCACTTGAGTTGATTTCTATCTACTATTGTGCTTATTTGGAAATGAATCATCTCCTATGCTCTCTTTTTAGTAACTGCAGGCTACTTATAAATAAACAGGAAAAATAAAAGGAAGGAAGGCAGAACATAAACCAGAGAAGCCAGAAGCAAATGTTTCTTTAAATTTTTAATTTTTATGTTGCTTAAAAATACATAAATAAAGGAACATACTTACAACCTTTCATCCTGTTATAAGTAGTACTATTATCTTACCTCTACAAATGAGAAAAAAAAACTCAGACAAGTTGTGCAGTTTGCTGACTCTGTCACATACTTCATAACGTGCCTGAAGAGTTCACCAAGTATGATCTGCATGCTTGCACGCATATGCAACACAACTAATTAGTACCACTCTGACTGTAGTAATACCTGTTCATGTTCCACTGAAACCCTGTGCCATGTGGCACAAAGAAATAGCATTACCTATTTGTAAGTTGTCTCCTGTATTTGCTTCAAAGAAGTAAGCTGAGCAGCTATACCTCTCCAATAAAAATTAACCACAAAGCCTCTGTATCCTGCTGCAATGTCTCTTTTCACCAGGTCATAATTAAAAATTAATTAGTGTAAGAATAAAGCTACAACATAGAATCATAGGGGTTGGAAGGGACGTTTAGAGACCATCTAGTCTAACCCTCATGCAGAAGTGGGTCCACCTAGATCAGGTCACACAAGAACATGTCCAGGAGGATCTTGAACACCTCCAGGAAGGAGACTCCACAACCTCCCTGGGCAGTCTGTGGCAGTGCTCCATCCCCTGAACAGTGAAATAGCATTTTCTTATGTTTAAATAGAACATTTTGTGTTCCACCTTCTTCCCATTACCCCTTGTCCTATCACTACATATAACAGAAAAAAAGTATTCCTCAACCTCCGGACATCCACCATTTACATATTTGTAAATATTAATGAGATCTCCCTCCAATCTCCCCTTCTCTAGACTAAAAAGTCCCAAGTCCTGTAGCCTTTCCTCATAAGAAAGATGCTCCAGTCTCTGATCATCTTAGTGGCCCTGTGCTGGAGTCTCTCCAGAAGCTCACTATCCCTCTGGAACTGTGGTGCCCAGAATTGGACACAGTACTCCAAATGAGGCCTCACCAGGGCAGAGTAGAGGGGAAGCAGAACCTCCCTTGACCTGCTGGCCACACTCTTCTTGATGCATCCCAGGATGCCATTGGCCTTCTTGGCCACGAGGGCAAATTGCTGGCTCATATTCAGTTTATTATCAAGCAGGACTCCCAGGTCTCTCTCTGCAGAGCTGCTCTCCAGCAGGTCAATCCCCAGCCTGTACTGGTGCATGGGGTTGTTCCTTCCCAGGTGCAGGACTCTGCACTTGCCCTTGTTGAACTTCATGAAGTCTCTGCTCAACTCTCAAGTCGGTCGAGATTCCACTGAATGGCAGCACAGCCTTCTGGGGAATCAGCCCAATTTGGTGTCAGCAGCAAACTTGCTGAGGGTACACTATGTCCAACTCTTTCCTTGGCCCATGAACTGGCAATCTGCAGGTGAGTGAAGGATAATCCTGATAGTTCTGGTTTCTGGCAAGAAGAGTGGAGTGCCTTTCTTTGGTGCATTATGTAGAGACACAATACTTGTAAGATGTAATTTTAAACATTTGTCAAAGGTATGACAAAGGCAAATGCAAGTAAGCAAGTTCAGAAAGAGAAGTGCTGTATTTTCTGTCATAAATCTAAACTGAAGCTCAGGAGACTATATCAGCATTCTCCTCATAGTACTTTATTTAGACAATGTTATTATCTGGTCACAGTCATCTATAGAGGATTGGATGGACTGAGTTCAAACCCAAGGGTTTCTTTATAGAAGGCATTTGCAAACATTAAAGGGAAGTTGAACACCAAAATCAGCAGTTTTACTTGGGACTTCAGTTCCCTTACCCCACATTTCAGGGACATGCCTCCCTTCCGTTTGGAATCTAAGCCCCAGCTTCTTCCACTGCCGGGTGCCCATCTCCATGTCATTCCATAAATCACTGCTGCTGCTGTGATGCTTTCCCTCATACATCCTAACCCACACCTCAAGGACAAGAACACCTGCACAGGAGCTGGAAGGTCTGAGCTCACATCTCTCATGAGAACAAAAGGACTTGAGCACAATTTTGAGCAGAGTTCAACTTGAGTGGATTATTAACCACTTACTTATTCAGAGCCAAAGGACAATGATAGTTCCCAGTGCAGCAATTAAACTGATGTCTTGTCTTTATGAACTCAAGTTGAACTGTGTCACATCTCAAGGCAATTGTTCCCACCACTCAGTGACCCAAAACAAGGTTGAGTCTCCCTCACTATTTGTAGAGGTTTATAGGACTGTACCTGGTGTGTATGAGAGGCCAGTCTGACATCAGACTCTTTATGGGATTCAAGTTTTTCCAGTGTGTTTCTTCTGGTTTTTTGTATCTTTGCTTAGTCTTTAGCCCAGCTTCTGCCTTCTGGTCTATATCTGTTAAGTGCAAGCTTTAGAATGTAGTGCTTAGTTACAGAAAACAGGCAGCCTTCCAGATGAGTTTTGAATGAAGCAACACATGCTGCCCACAGCAAGAGTGCACACAAACATTTTAAGAAGTATTTTGAGGATTAATTGCCATAGCAGACAGAAACAACAATTACTGTCATGAACTGGCAAACAGAGAGCCTCCTTTTACACTAATTGATTCTTACTGGGAAGACAAAATAGATATTAATTCACCTTATAGTATCAGCTACTGTAGAAAGGTTTGAAAAGAAAAGCCCATGGCCTTTCTGGCAGCCTACATGGCATGCCAGTAGGTAATTGCTCCCAGTCAGATTTGCTACTAGTGCTTTTTGCAAGAGCTGTTGTGAGGTCGCAGCTTTCATGATTCACATAAGTCTCTGAAATTGTCTACCACAAATTACTGTAGATATGGTGGTAAAGTGTGTTTATCTTTTTATTCTTCCACAGGCAGAGGAAAGTCTGTGAGAAGCTGTCCTGAGATTTTATTTTGGCTCATTTCAATAGCATCTCAGCTCTGGCTTATGCTTTCATGAGGGAGCAAGCAGGATATTTGAAGGGCAAATCAACAGTTTTCTCACTTTATTATCCTCATTTAATATATTTTATTCAACTTGGCCTGAAAAGAAAAAATATAATAGAAAAAATAAAATTCTAAACTATAATATTTGCTCTTTGTTAAGAAACATCTTAGAAAATGGTTTTCTAGGATTCGTGTCCATAAGCTGAGCCAAGAAATTCATCTCTTATCTGCTTCTAATATCAATTTTATTAGCCCTCTGAAATCTTAGACCAATTTCTTACACTATACACAGTTCCCCAGTGGAACACTCTCAAACACTGGTCTTCCTTTAGATTTTCTGAATGGCATAAACATCTCCTAGGAAGTTTTTTTAAATGCTTTACATTAACAGCAAGCATATTTCTGTTGATGTCAAAATAAAATGCTGGTGTGTGTGAACAAATATATAAAAGTCATTTATTATTACCACTGGCTTCTTATATCAGAAGCTATCTGATTGCAAAGTATCATTACAAAATTTTAAGTAGTCAATAATTACCTGAAAGACACAAGTAATAACTCCCCACAAAACTCTGGAAAATATGTTCTTAACTTTTCCAGTGATGCTAAGAAAAACAGATAATAACTCCTTGATTAAGATTTAAATTTAAAATACTATCTTTAGGACGTATTTCAACTCAAAACCCTTGTTTTAGAGGCAAGACTCACACATACACAAACTACAATGCTGTCTTAGCTATTGACTACTGTGTATTTAACTGAACAGCTGTTTCAGCTGTTGAAAAATACTCACTCTGCGGATGTCAAAGTTCATCTAAGCATAAACAAGAAGTTTCTCAGAAACTTTTAAGATTAAAATCTAGGTGTCTATGGATCTCTGATTTCTCCAGAATTAAGGAACTACTAACAGATTCATAACTTTGAACCTCAGAGCTTAAACTATGCTGATATCCTATTGACCAAGAACCACTTGATATTTTTGTCCACGACAGGATTACAGCTCCTCAGTAATCTGTATTGAAATTAAGAGAGTATCTAAAGGGATTGAAGGCAAGAAAGAGTGAACTCAGTAACCCAAAGGAAGCTCACTAAAAACATTTGAGGGTCCTTCTGGAAGAACATAGGGAATTAAACACCCATTGCATACTCATAAAAACCAACATATCCCTTTATGACAGACATTATCAGGATGTTCCATTAGCATGCTAAAGACCTAATATTTAAATCTAATTAACCCTTAAAGTACATCTCAGACATAAACGCGTGCCCCAGAAGGAAAAATATACATCTCTCCGATTCAGGCAAGTTGCTGATGCTGCATTGTCATTTGTCAGCTTCCACTGCACACTTTTTTCAGCACTTTTATCTTGTCTCAGTTTATTCACCCCTTGTGAGCAAATAGCAGCAAAAAAAGCAATAAAGTAGGAACATCATAACACAAAAAAGCAGCAATCCTTTTTGTGCAGCATGACTTTTGAAATACACATAACATCTGGATGTCACTATCAAAAAGGGAAAGAAAATTTAACAAAGCCTTGCCAGTCATTAGATTTGAAATTCTCTTCTTGAAATGAAGTAAAGCATTGCTCTTACAACTTAGAGAGGGCAACAGTTCCTCCCATGAAAAAAAACAAAATTACTTTTGATGACAAGAGAGAATTTGCAAATTTAATTTTAACAGGATGTCTTCAGCTCATGTCATTAAGCTGCTTCCACTAAGGGACTTTTTAAAGTAATTCAGCATATATTTTTTCTGAAGTTGCAAGAACTTAAGACTGGAATAACAGACACTCTAATCTTCTGAAGTCAAGCCCATTCTGAGAAGTGAGATATTGAAAATTCTCTATGAAAAGATATATGAATAACTGAAGTCATGTTGCATACTGCTTGTACTTCTTTTACTTTGCCTACCACTTTTGATAAAAAGAACAACTTCACTGTTGCATATCAAAAGTCAAGGTTGAGAATTTTACTAAATCAGACTAAATATGACTAAAAGAAGTGTCAACAAAGATAAATATAATAGCATCATAGAATGGTAGGGGTTGGAAGGAGCCTTCATCTAGTCTAAACCCCTGCAGAAGCAGGTCCACCTAGATCAAGTCACACAGGAATACATCCAGGATGGTTGTGAATACCTCCAAGGAAGGAGAGACCACAACCTCCCTGGGCAGCTTGTTCCAGTGCTCCGTCATCCTCACAGTAAAATAGTTTTTTCTCACATTTAAATGGAACTTTTTGTGTTCCATATATGTTTAGTAGCACAGAGGACCTGTCCCAGGGGTAAGTTAATCAGCTGTTTAAATCAAATTGTGTTTCCTCCTCACTCTCCATCTTTCCACTAGTCGGGATCTAAACATTTTCAATTTTCTAACCTTAGAAATTTAAAGGTGGCTTTCCTGAGGGCTGAAGATCACAATTTTACCTTGAAATCAAGCTGACACATGTGTTCTAACTAAACTAAACAAAAAAAAAAAAAAAGATATTCATAACTCATTAGTAAAGACAATTATTCAGACTCAGTCTCCTATTTTAGTTTCTCTAAACTGGGCAATTTTAGAAAGGCAGAGAGATGCAGCTTGTATTGTATTTTAATTTGTTCTCTGCACCACAGCAGCCAGAGAAGACCTGGAGCATACCAGACACGAGTGACTGCATGGCTCTAGGGACGATGCAACCATGTGACCTGCTTTGAGGACCAAGAACTGCTAGGAAGAGATGGGATTTACCTGCAGTGGGCATAGACCCACAGGCTGACCAGCCTGTGAGGAGGGCTTTGAATTAGGAATGATGGGGAGAGAGTAGATGACCAAAAGTTGAATGAGGAAGTGATGGACTGAGGCAACAAGCAAAGGGAGTGGAATAATGTGAACAGGAGGACACAGGAGAATTTAGAGGTCTGTGGTGACTCATGTGACTGGGGAGCTGCAATGAATAGCTACAGACTCTTTAGCAAGAACAGGCTGGGGCATCAAGGAGAGGAAAGATCAGCAGGAATGCACAGAGCTCTTCTTGGGGATAGATAAAAGGTCATCTGAGAGTTTATAGGTCAGGATTAGTGTGCAGATTAATGTCTTAATTGAGCAGAAGACTTGGTCACAAAGGACAAGGAAAACACCAAGATATTCAATGCCTTCTTTACCTCAGTTTCTACAGGTAGAACTGACCATCTACAATACCAGGCTCAAGCCCCTTAAGAAACTCTGAAACAAGACACACTCTTGGTGAAGGAGGTTTAAGTAGGAAGTATTTATACACATTAGACACACAGAAAGCCATAAGCCCTGATGGGACAAACCCATGAGATGGCTCATGTCATTTGTGAGGTCGTTCTTGATTATCTTTGAAAGATCGTGGTGATCAAGAGAGACTCTAGAGGAATGGAAGAAAACAAGTGTCCCTCCTGTCTTCAAGAAGGCAGATCTAGGTAATGACAGGCTGGTTAGCCTTAGCTCAGTTCCTGGGAAGATGACTGAACAGATCTTTCCAGAAATAATTGCCAGACATCTCAAGGACAAGAAGGTAATAGGGAGTAGTCTGCATGGATTGTCACAAAGGGAAAGTCATGCCTGACCAACTTGACAGCTCATCAGTGAGCTGATGAGCCTAGTGGATGAAAGGCTAGGAGTGGATTTCATTTATCTTCTCTCCAACAAGGTTTTCAACACTGTCTCCCATAACAGCCTCCCAAACTAATGAAGTATAGACTAGATAAGCAGACAGTGAGGCGGATTGAAAACCGAATGGCTGGTCTCAAAGGGTTGTGACCAGCAACACAGATTCCAGTTGGGGACTAATCAGTCATCAGTAGTGTACCCCAGGAGTCAACACTGGGGCCAGTGCTAGTTAATATCTCATTAAAGGCCTGGTCACTGCAGCAGAGTGCACTCTCAAGAAGTTTGCAGTTGATACAAAAGTAGAAAGAGTGGCTGATAGACCAGAGGGTTGTGCTGCCATTTAGAGGGAGCTTAACAAGCTGGAGAAATGTGCCAATTGGCATCTCATGAAGACCTCCAAAGTGAAACACTACATCCTGTCACCAGCATGAGCTGGGACCTGAGTGGATAGAAAGCACATTGACAGAGCAGGCCCTGGGGTCCTAGAAAACAGTAAGTTGACCGTGAGCATGCTGTGTGACTTCACAGCAAAGAAGGCCAACAGTCTCATGGACTGCATTAGAAAAAGCATTGCCAGCAGGCTGAAGGAGGTGACCCTTCCCTTCTGCTCAGCATGGGTGAAGCACATCTGCATTGAGTTCTGTGCTTCCCAGTAAAAGAGAGACATGGACGTAATGGAGACAGTCAAGCAAAGGGCCACAAAGATGATTAAGGAACTGAAGCATCTGACATATGAGAGAGCTAGGAATATTCAACCTGGAGGAGAGAAGGCTCAGGAGAATCTCATCAATGTGTACAAGTACCTGATAGGGTAGTGTAAAGAGGATGAAGTCAGCAATGGGAACAAACTGAAATACAAGAAATTCCATTCCAATTTAATAAAAAAATTCATTACTCTGTGTGTGGTTGAACACAAAGAGGTTTCCCAGAGAGTTTGTGGAGTCTCCAACTTTGGAATTATTCAAAACCTGATAGGACAATTCTGAGCAATCTGCTGTAGATGACCATGGTCTGAGTGGGCTGTTGGACTAGATGACCTCCTGAGGGTCCTTCTCACCTCAGTCATTATGTGATATCTGTGATCTAGGACACTGGCACCATCCTTAGGATTTGCAAAGTACTGAGAGATGGGTTAGGTTTTTTTCTTTTCAATAGACTTCCATCTTTTCCCTTGTAAGTTAGAGGATGAACAGAATTCATGAAGACACAGAGAACCAGGTACATTGTAACTGATGATACAATCAGATCTGAACCACTGGTGCAACAAGGCTTGTGATGTGTGAGAATGACCCTGTAAAAACACAATGTGGAGATCAAGTTGTGCTTGGCAGCAGCTGTTGACAGAGGTATGCATTATCTTTGACATGTTTAACATCTGTGTGTAAGAATAATTAGGAATAAAACTATCAGTATATTTTAAACCTCCCATTATTTCAAATTCAAAGTATTCATATAGGAATGTGAATGAGTAAAGTTACACCAGAGAAGATTTCCCCATAGTAGACAAAATGAACACTTTTCTTATAAATTCTCTTAAGTGCTGCAGAGGGAATGAGAAATGAGCAAGGATTTGATAGGGAACAGGACATGAGCTTGAATGATGGAATAAATAATACAGTCCTATAAAAGATCCATAAAGAATGTTCAGGAAGAAGTTTTGGCAATGTATGCAGGTAGAGGCAATAAAATCTTACGTTTGATAAACATGTCAGGCAACAAGATCTCAGAGTTGGATTTATGGAAAGAATCGTAAGTTCAGACTTCAGAGAGGAGCAAATTAAGACTATTTCTTCAATTGTAAATAAGTAAAGCTTGCCAAATTTTTAATTCTGTAGCTTTAAAATATTTCTAAAATGAACCAAAACACACACTGGAAAATTCTCAAAAACGTAACCAACATTTTCCCTCTGCTTTTCATTCTGAAGTGCAAGTATTTCTCAAAATAAAATCACACGGAGAAAAAAACTAAGCATCAGCAAGATCACTCTGTAACAATTTCATCAGTGTTCTTCCACTCCAAGAATCAAATGTATCTCTGCAACTTTGTATTATTTAATTTCATTAAACAAACCATGGATGGCAATTGCTTAGTGTCACATAATGCTGTATTTTCAGTGCTACCAAGATGGCATTAATCTGTGATTTAGAGGTAGTATTTGTCACAGGGCTCCTCAGACTTTTCTGTTTATTTCAAAATGCCTCACAGAACCTCTGAGGCCTATAATGAGTACTTTACTGGTGCATTCTCAAGATCTCCTAAAAGTATATAGTTGGGAGGTGTGTGCATTGGCGTCTGTAAGAGGCTACATAGCAGCAGCTGGAGTGATGTTGCAACCTGGGGGCTCATATGTTACGGTGGCCACAGCAGAGATACCAGGAGCAGCTGCTGGAAAGACCGAGTGTCTGATGCCAGTTGATCACTGAAGAAAGCCACGTGGTGTGTAAGTATGTTCACACTAGCAGATCTTCATCCTGGACAGCCAGAGACGGAAACAGAATGAGGCTATTGGTGCTATTTGTGCTTCCATGAGTGCTGAGTATGTGTCTGTGTGGCCAGTTGTGGGTATGTTTATGTATGGGTTCTCTACGGGAGTTTACATGCACAACTACTGAGAATACAATCCCACCTTGCTATTGGTTAGACCTGAGGAAACAGAGCTGCAGCAGCCTCCTCTCTGTTGAGCTACAAGATTTGGAAAGCCTAACCAATGACCATGAATTAAACTTGCAGAGTTGAAATATTCAAGAGTTAGAAAACATAAGATTGTATGAATTTAAGTGTTCCACTTACTATATTGTTCAATTATACCACATACTAACTTCCTCTAGACTCTTATGTCATTCAGTATAGTGGTAGTTTTTCAAAACACTTTTCATTCTTCTCATTCAATATGCAGCAAATTAAAAATTAATCGTTTTTTTCAATGATAGCTCTGCTAATACAGTCCTTAACAAACACTAATGAATCTGCCTAGTAGACTTGCCACATGATGAAGCTTGAGTCTGTATCCCCAAAGCATGATGCCCCTCAGCCTTATTTTACAGATGCAAAAGCTGTCCCTCATAACTACATTTGTTAAACTTTCAAAATACATTTTATTTTTCACAAGTGCAGAAAAAAAAATCAGAGATCCTGGAACATAAAGTACTTACTTTCAACTAATGGATTTAGTTTTTGCCACCCTGCAGATTACCCTTATCTGCAGAGTTACTGTCACAATTTAGCAAGGAGATGCAGACGACCTGGGTCACTAATACCAAAGTAATGCAAATGACTGAGACTGCTTCTTCAATGTGAAGACGGAAAAAGCTGAACATAGAAACTTTTAATTTCTACAGAGATAATTGGCTAGAGACCACCCTTGTCCATGAACTATTAATACATTATTATTGTTCATGTGCTAGAAAATGAGGCAAAAATGTTAGTATCAAATTTATTAAGGTGTTACATTAATTTTAGGGCCCCAAACTGTAGCAAGCACATCACTTATTCCTGGTATCCCAGAATTCACAGCAGCCCTCCAGGTCATTCCCTGGAGATATTTAAAAGATGTGTAGATGAAGTGCTCAGAGACATGGTTTAGTGGTGAGCTTGGCAGAATTGGGGTAGTGATTGGACTAGATGATCTTAAAAGTCTTTTCCAACCAAACAATTCTACAATTCTGTGATTTGGTCTGCTGGCACTGGTGTCCCTTCAGTTCCAAAACTCAGTCCTCACATCCTACTATGGTGCACAAACTAGTCATCTCTGAATATGCTGTTTTAAATGATATGCACATAGGTTTTATTCCATAAGGCAGGACAGTACATTGGCTTGCTTTAGACACATAAACAGAGTTGGGTTTTGTCTTTGACTCCATGAGCCCCTTTCCATCTCCCTTTACTAAAACACATCACAGTCCTACTCAAGCCTCTCACATCCTGGATCTTTCCTTCACTACTATCTTCTTCTTACCAACTGCTCCATACCCTGGCCTCTGCATATCTTCTCATTAGCTACCACCATTTACTCTAACCTCTTCTTTGGCTGGGCTTCTGCTGACAAAATCTACACGTCTATTTCCATGGTGTATTAAGATTACAAACATAATTTTCAAAAGAGCATAGGCCAACACTTAAACATTTTTACAAATCCTGAAGTTATATGAAAAGTGATGAAATCTACGACTCTAGATTATGTTTTTCTCATCTGATTTCTGTAGCCTAAGTCTCAGAATTATGTGGTATCATTATATAACAATTGTACTTAAAATGTCTGTACACTGAACAATGGAGGCTTTATTTACTTCAGGGTAAAAAGATGTTTTGAACAAAACATTGCACTGAAACTAAGGAGACAGAGACATGCTGATCTCCATTACTTTGATTTAAACAAGAAACAAGACATGCACAAATTATCTGAGCTATATTAGATAAAATATCAGCCAACGTGACTGCAGTCAGTCCTTCTGGCCACTGAAATATATATATTAATTCATAGACTTGCCTGTAAATTCTTAAATAGCCTTTTCCATGCCACACATTTCTCATATTGCATGGTGAGATAAACCTGAGAACAGGTCATATGGCCTATTGGTACCATAAAACAGTCTTCACAATGCTGCTACCAAAATACTATTCCTACATTACCTTGAAGGTGTCCTTCAAAGGAGAACAGACGACTTATCTTTGGAGAACTTCAGAACCATTTGAATGCTATGATTCAAATAGCTCTGGGATTACTGACATAGTACCCTTCTTCTCCCCTCTTTCATAATCTCTCCTGCTCCTCACTCTGCTTGACATACATGGACATAGCACAGGTCTTAGGTAATACACTGAAAGAAGAGGGAACACTTCCACCAGCAAGGAGAGCATAGCCTGCTTCCAGACTCCTCCTTGTCCTGCTCCTAGAAGAAACAGGTCACACCATCGTGCTACTAGTATTTATGCCATCTTTTCAAAGTGCCAAGACGCAACAAACCAACTCTCAGCTGTCTCTCAACGTGGTGGTTTAGCCAGATGTCCACCAAGCCATAATATTACTCCCCCTCCTAAACTGGACTGGAGAGAGAAAAATATAATGGCAGGTTTGTGAGTTGAGATAAGGATGGAGAGATCAGTCAGCAATTAGCGTCCTCCTCACCCTCCTACTCCACTCACCTTGGTCTCTGAGAAGCTATCTCCACATTCTCACTCCCTGTTACTGCTACAGTTTAGCAACTGCACAGCACCTTTCTCCCCTTCTCAAATAAGTTATTCACATAGGTGTTATCTCAGTCACTAATTGGCCAGACCTGGGTCAGCTGTGGGGTCTCTCTTAGAATTGACTGGCCCTAGCCCTATCAGCTACAGGGGAGGCTTCTGGCAGATCTTTGTTTAAAGAAGCCACTACGCTTAACTATACTGTAAGCAAAGCACGTGGTTTCCATTTAGTTTAGGAGTCATGGAGAGGCTGTGTAGGTAAATGTGCTAAGTGAAACTCTGTTTTTGCTATTGATATAGCGGGATGTGTGTATATATATTTATAACTGCATCAAAATGACCTCACTGACCACAACTCCTAGGACAGGCTATATTCATCCTAAAATTCTCTGCAAGTCTTGAGTCTTTCTCAAGTCTTCAGTCCCTCTATTTCTGGTTACAGCCCCAGAAACTTTCCTATTGCTAGTGCTTTGGCAGAAAAGAAACAAGAAAAGATTTTATTTGAGATGGAGGTTGTGATTCTGATCCCAATCTGATGTTAAGGCATTCATTTAAAATGTACATATCTCAAAGCTATAGTTTTCCCTTTCCTGCTTACTTCCCACAAGAAGGAATTACTTCTCTGCAACTTCACAAATACCTCTTCAGCATTCTTGACTACCCAGTCCTTTATTATCTGAAATCGTCTGAAGAACAGTTCTCATGTGTTATTATACTTAAAATGTCCTTCACTATCTGAAAGCATTATTATAAAGATTTATTTCATATTGCCTGTGTCCTCGAGAAATAACTTTTACAAGGACTTTGCAAAGAGTTGCATTTAACTATAACTCCTCTACATTGAAAATTTGCTTAATGAGGCCTATCTGAAATAAGCTCAACTCCCAAGGCTTTTTGCCAGTGCTTTCTGCAGCACAAGTTTTCATCTTCACCTATCAAAGGTTGACTGAATAGGGCATAATAATTCTTTAATAATAAAGACTTGTACATAATACTGGATTTACCTGGGTATCTATTTGTAAGGCTTTTTGAGGACACTCAATACACCAAAGGCCCATCTGATAGCAAGAAATATACTAATCTGGCTATGAGACAAGATACAGAGTGGATCTCTAAGCAGCTTTGATGTTTGTTCCCCATCTTCTCCATCCCTTTCACAGACAGGTATGGGTGTATTTAAAGGGTTAAACATTGATTCTGTCCCAGCTTACATTAAACGCTTCTGATGGCTTTTGTGGAACAAAGGGCAAGCACAGAGAGAAGCTCCTGAATGCTATGCACATAAGCAGAGAGAACAGCCCGGTTTTAAAGCCTTATTCCTTCTACTGTGTGTATGACTAAACATACTACAGAAAGAGATAGTGACTTTGACCATGTGAAATCTCTGAGTTCTTGCTTTCATTTATCTTTGCCCACAATTTTTTGCAGCAACAATGTAACTCATATCCTGTAGGTCTTTTTCTAAAAATGATGCTAAATGGCTTTCTCTTATCAATAAAAGATGCTGAAAATACTCTCTCTAGCCATGAAGTAATATATGCTATCTACCAAAAGTGCCCATTAGCAGCTTACTTGATCTTTTTCCTCCATTCTACTATATACCTAATAGGACTTGACAGTACCTAACTTTACAAAAGGAATACCAATTATTCAGATCTCAATACCTTTTAAAGTTCAGTGACATCCCTTTCCCAATTCCCTCTTCTTCCTCCCCACTGCTAACAATCAGAGATGCTTTGGAGAGTATGTGTTCTAACTCTGCTGCCATTAGCTGCTCTGATGGGTGCTGGCTCTTATTGTGGCACAGAAACATAAGAACTCCTCAGAGCAAAATGTTGGGGGCTTCTGTATCTTTCCCTCAAAGTGCAACTTGCTGCATCTCCACATCAGCTGTTACCACTCTTGAAGCAGTAGGAAGTGCTCTGCACATGGTGAGCAGATACACTGAGTATGCATCTATGATGAGACAGTGGGAGCAATCACTGACACTTGATCTCTGCTCTCTAGGAGGTATTTTTTCTGCCTTAGCAAGGATCCCCTCTGATTTCATTACTGAGACAGCAAGTGAGCCAAGTTCTAGTAATTAATGATCAGCCATCCTGCAGGCAGTCCTGGAGATGCACCTCTGTGCTCATCTGGAAAAAAACTGATCACAGAAATGTGCCAGTGCAAATAAGCAGTGTGCAAGCCAAGCACTCAGTACAATGTATGTACTGAGAGGGTTTTGATATCTTCCTTGTCCGTGTTATCGCACCCGATAATAATCACACCAGTGTCTATGGGAGACCGTTCTCGGAGCAGTGAAACACGAAGTCCTCTGAAAATCCCAAGGATCCGTGAGATCCGAATAATTTCTAAAGCATAATTCTGCTCAGTCACCCCTCTCAGCATGATGCTGTACAGTTTGACACATTTTATCGTCAGGCTCGGCTATCTCTAGACACCGTTTTGTCAACATCCCTGACTCGTTAACGTTAGTCAGCCGCGCACCGATCTCCTCCCCACAACGGACCTCAGCCGGCTAAGTCAGTCTCTCCCGCTACTTTCTCTCTGGGGTCCGCCACCCACGCGAGCGGCACTCGGGAAAGGGGAAGATTCTCAGCACTTTGCTTTCAAGCGCAACCCTCGGGGACGGGGAAGTCTGCTGCCGCTCCCCGCGGACCGCCGGCCGTACGGGGGCGGACAGGCCCCGCTCGGCTCCAGGCGTGTCGCAGCAGGGGCTCCGCTCACCGCGTGAGGCAGCCACACCGGGGGCGGCTGGCCCGGCGGCTGGCCCTGCCGTTGCCCCTCGCCCTACCCCTGGCCCTCCTGCTGACCCTGCCCTTGCCCCTGCAGGCAGCGCAGCGCGGAAGCGCCGCCTCCCCACCGCCCTCCGCCGCTCTCGCCGCCGCAGACCCCGCCTCCACCGCCCGCCCCGCCCGCTGCACACATGTGCCCGCAACCAGCGGCGGGGCGCGCCGTCGGGGCGGGCGGGCGCTGCCGCCTCCCCGGCACCGCGCACGGCGCCGGCAGCGCCCCGCACCAGCGCCGCGCAGAGAGTCGCCGGCCGCGCTGAGGTCGCCGTGCGCTATGGCTGTCGCCTACCTGCTGGGCAACGGCTCCGCGCCGCTCCTCGCCGGCGCTCTGGAGGTCCCCTTCGCCGTCAACGCCTCGGCCGCCGCCACCGGCTGCCGCTCCGCCACGCCGCCCTGCGCGGCCGCGCCGCCGGGAACCTGGGGCAACACCTCGGCGGCGGCGGGATGGAACCGCTCCGAGCCCTGCGGCGGAGCCAACGGCAGCGCGGGCGGCGGCGGGCCCTGCGCGCCCGCGGGCGGCGGCCCCTCCGTGGTCACAGCCATCGCCATCATGGCCCTTTACTCCGTGGTCTGCGTCGTGGGGCTCTTCGGCAACTTCTTGGTCATGTATGTCATCGTCAGGTGAGTGCCGCCCCGCCCCGCCCGGCCCTGCCCTGCCCCGCGCTGCCCCACAGCCCACGGCCGTCGGGGCGGACGTCCCGCCGCGGGGAATGGGGCTGCGGGCCGGCGTCCCGGCGGGGGATGCCACCGCCTCGCTCCGGCAGGCAGCGCGCAAAGGGGCTCCTGTCCCTGCGGGGAAGGGAAAGAAGTGAAGAAGGCGCGTGAGAAAGCGCCGGAGAGGGTGATCGGGGAAGACGAACTTATGATGGGGCCGTCAGAAACCGCAGAGGGTCCGGGAATACTGTACGGACCCTCCCGTACTGCAGCATCTCTGCGAGCTGCTCTGGCCAACGAGGCCTGAATCCCCCACCTGTCCGCTGAATAGACAGGATTGAAAGGGGCTCCTCTGAGCGGCTATAGGGTCCATATGGACACCCGGCACGCATCTTTCCCATCACCTCCCCGAAACGCACAAGTGAAGTATAAATGGCATCGCGGCTAAATGCATCCTTCTGCCCGAGTTTATAGATCTTCTGCCTCAGATCTTGATATGTAGGTTTATATTCGTAAACATTTCTGTATGTATATATACATGCATGCAAATACACGCGTGTAAATACGCCAAGACCTCGGCCGCCATCCGTAATTTTGGTTTCCCGGCTATGCTGCAGCACTTGGCCGCTTTCTCGCCTGCAAGCCCACCCAGGCTTTTACTGGTCACTCACACGAGTGTCCTTCATGCACGAGAAATCTCGCGCCCTCCAGTCAGCGGGAAACGGCAATGGAATGGTCCCAGTTTGGCGCGGGCTGGCGGGCGGGCTCTGCGGAGGAACACCGCCACCTCCCGGGAGCGGCTCGAGGCTCGGACGACGACGGCGGGACGGGCTGACCCAGCTCCTCTGCCTCTCTTTCTTACTTCGTGGATGCTCCTCTTTTTCCAAATCAAGCATCCGCCGGGTCCAGCGGGAGCCGCTGCGGGGTTGCCCCTGGGGCACGCAGCCTCCCTGCCTGGGCAACCCCAACCCGACCACTTCCCCAGGTGTAGAAAGCGACCGTTTTCCTTTTGAATACTACATTTCCCAAAGGTTCGGGGTAGCAGTCGTCGGGCACGGACGGGTGCTGTAGCCACAGGGAGCTGAGGCAGGAGCAGAGGTGGGCGGCTAACGTCGCTTGCAGGCCAGTGGCATCGGGGTGGCTTTGTGGTGGGTGCAGTGCTGAAAGTGCAAGCGAAAAAGCGGAAGGGGGAAGGGGAGAGGGTAGCGGTCAAGGTAGGGGGCTGTGGCACAGTGGAGGACGATTCCTTCGGCACGTTGCAGGGATGTCACTGCAAAGCCCATGCAGCTCATAGACCTGGTGCAAATACAAGTAATGTGCATCAGTACTCAAACGGTAGTAGCCAAGAAACCTCGTGGGTTCAACTATACTTTAGAGGCTTCATTAAGAATGCACAAAGCAGGGGAGAATCTCTTGTGCCCCATGGTTTTGGTCAGTCCGAGACTCAAGCTATGAGAAGACAGAACAGAGGCATGACTGCAATCTGACAAGTGATGTTGGATGCATTCCTCTGGGAGAAAAGGCAGATGCAGAATGCAACAGAGCCAGGATAGCTGTCAGCAGAGAACTATGCCACAAGTTGTCGGTGGAATTAAGTATTTATACCAAGCATAACCCATACTAGGTTCATATTTCTTACATTAATTAATTGAATTACACTTGCACTACAAAGCCAAATTGAACGAGGCACTTACATTTAGACTTCCATCTAAAGAGATCGTCTTTCCTAGAGATTATGGCTTAAAAACAAAAGCCGGAGTCAATAGGAGAAAGCAAAAATGTGTTTTCATTTTACAGAAGAAAAGGCAAACTAGTTAAATGGCTTCTCCAAAGCTATCCAGGAATTCTATAGCAAAAGCAGGACCGAACTCAGGTCTACTATGCAAGAGTAGTTTCTGGTATGACAGAGGTCCTTCCTAATTAGTATCATGCAGCTGTTTACCAGTTTGGGATGAAAAAACATGTTAACAATTGAATAGGATTATGGTTTAAGCAATATAAAAATGCCTTTCCTTTCTGTACTTCTCTATAGGTTTTGTATATCTGGATAGCAATAGGGAACTTTTTGATCCGTTTCTCATTGCAAGCTATACTAACATGACTGTATTCTCCATCATATCATATGCATATACGAAATGATGAACATATGTACTCACATTCATGTGTCCTTGGATTCAGTTGCAGATAGGAGGCAAATGTTTCACTAGATTGAATTTAGCATCACATAAAGCTCCTCTTTATCTACCTTTCACACCACACCTGTTGAGGAGTAACAAAACATTGAAGTTCATATTCATTTTGAGAAGAATGGAGACTACTGGAAGCAAGATTTTGAAGTGATATTAGTACCTAGTTTGCCTTGAAAATATGAGGAGCTGAGAAGTAGGTGCTTAGGTATTTGAAACTGGCCCTATTCACTGTTCAGAGTCCAGACCAGTGAAAGCAGCAGTGACTTCATATTCAGTGCACTGCATGCTAATATCTTATGCTTGGCTTCTTTAGATTTTTTCAATAATTATTGTATTATTCTTATAAACATTATTCTTGCAACTTTTCCATGTGAAGCAGATCCATGGGTTTGGACCCAGAGCTGTGCAAGTGTTTGCCTAATGTGGAACTCTCACAATCAGTCCACAATGCCATTGTCATCCCAACTGGTGCAAATGGGTCAGAAAACAGATATGTCCAACGAGAAGTTAGAAATGTATAGTCATTATCAATATGAAAATCAGGCTTTTCATGCAAAGCAGGTCCATGGATTTCCAATTTATATACACGTTACTTTATAATTAATGTGTTCTCATCCACCCTCATCATTCTCCCAGATGGTTCCTCTTCAAGCTGAATACTTTCATCCTTGAATTAATATTTACATGTTGTATCTGTAGTGCAGGAGGCTGAACCCCAATGTTAGTAACACTGAACTGTTTCCTTTGTCAAGTACAAAAAAAGTGCTTTCTGAGTGACAGCAGTAATAGCTCTACTGCCAGCCATAAATTTCCTGTAATCTGAAAAATCTGTAGATCATTTTTATTATCTATTCTCCTCATGTGCTTTATAAAACTGTAAATTACTAATGTGAACACGGTGTTGTTCACAGCTATGTCAACAGCAAATGGTACTTCCAGCTGTTGCAAAGTACAAGACAGCGTACAATTAGTACTATGTGGTACTGATTTAATTTACATGGTTACCTATAGGCTTTTCTATCTTTGTCATCAAGTCAGTGGGATATTAGTCACACCTTAGAGTGAAAAGAATACACTTGGTGTTTAAGGCAATAGGCAAGAAAGTTGTAATAAATCATAGATGAAAATCTTTAACGTTGCTGCTCTCAGAGGCCCCATTTCTCCATGATACCAAGTGAGAGGACTGTAATTCCACCAGCACTGATGAGTCACTCACTCCAAGAGTGATTCCTTAATTGCTTTTGTCACATGTCATCAACAAAGGGGTCTCAGATTCTCACTGATCCTTTGCAGAAGGCAGGAAATTTCTTGTTTCCTTACAGTGAATTATTATTTCATTTAGGGAGAAAAAAAAAAGGAAAAAAGAAAACTGGGAAATAAGTCCTCTCTGAAACAAAAATATTTCTTTCTACATTTCTCAAAACAATCTCTTACTAGTGTTTTGCTAAAATGAGCTGTGATTGACACCTGAGACATCATCTAATCTGGAAAGACTACTTACTACTGAAAGCTTTGTTTTCTCATCTCAGATACTTCAGGAAAACTGTTTCACTAAGTAGAATGGAATTTAGGGTGAAATTTCAATTGTAGAAGTAATAAATATCATCAGGGGAATAAATATTCTCACATATGAGGCACAGAAAAGCAAAAGTGAAGAAGTGAAAGGTTGGGAATAAGGTCATAGCATATGAAGGGGAAGGAGGCAGTTTAAAGAAATAAATTGAAAATGATTACATGCTTGAAAGTGGCTGAAGTGAAGCAAGTTTTTCTGAAAAGCAAATGTTCTTCTTTTTAAGGTGACATGGCGCTATGGATGCAGTGTGAGAGAAGGCCTACAGCATCATGTGTAGCAGCAAAGATCAGGGAACTGAGAAACCCAGAAATGCATAAAACTTATTCTTTTCTTTCCTCTCCACAGCCACATGAACTTCTATGCATTTGGATGGCATTGCATGTGCGAATGTGTGTTCATCCTTTTCCACTGTCTGCAAAAAAGTTCCACCCCATTGCTAAGAGCTGTTAACTAAAACCACAGCAGCCTTGACAGTCATGCCAATTGTGAGTTGATACTGGTCATAGGCACTAGTCAGAAGAGATCTGGGGACCAGAACTGAGGGAGTCAGGTTGGGCAAGAGCAGCACAGAAACTGAATTAAAGGAGCAGCATAGTGAGGAGTTGACCCTCAGCATCCTGCGTTACAGAAAGGCAGGTGTGCCTGTTTGCACTCTGTTTGTAACAAAGGTTTACTAACCTCTGCTAGTGGGTAAATATTTGACCAGCAAGCAGCTCCCTTCCCCAAGATCAAAAGGAAGCAAGCAGATAAAATGGCATGTATACCTTTGACTTCTCTTTATTCAAAAAATATGTTAATATGGTCAAAATTTGGCTGAAAATACATTAACCTGCAACCTGGGGACAATCTCCATCAGCGAGCAGAAGTGACTGCAAGACAAGTGAGAAGTGGCAGACCCGCAGTTGTTTCCTCACTCTGTGCCTGGCCCCAGTGTCAGCGAGCTCTTGCCTGCAGGACAGCATGCCTGCCCCAGAACATCAGACCCCTCTTGCTCTGCTAGCAGCTACCACCAGACTTCTGGGCAGAAAATACCTCCTTTCACATAGCTTCTCTTGAAAAAGCTGATTTGAGATTCTGTGATCCCACTGTATTTTTCCTGCAATATCATTTTGGTAATGGTTCCCATGAAAAATAATGTTAAACACTTCCTGATTGTTTGTTTTAATTTCCTTATAAAAATAAATGAAATGGTACCAGCTTTTCATGGCTTCAATAAAATGAGAAAATATTGTAGGCATATATTTATATTATGTAATTATTAGTAAGCTAATGACTAATAAGCTAATGAGCTAACATTATCTTACAGTACTGCTTTATTTCATTTTAACTCAGTATTTTTTTCAAATCATCTGGCATAGCTTTTGCTGAACATCATTGACAAGCTTCTGTAATTTTTCTAGATCAAAAGGTGACATATTTACAAAAATCTTGAACAGCACAATGTAAGTCCAGATGTCTCAGAATCATAGTCTAGTTTACTAGCCTCTATTCCTACTATAGCCAGAAGCTGGTGTTTAGTCAAAGAGTTAATAGAAATAAGGGCATCACTGCATGAGACTCCTCCTAATAGCCTGTTAGATATCAGAGAGACTTTCTGAGCTGCAGTTTGCATCAGCATTAATTCAGTAGCATTTTGGGAACATTTCTAAAATGCAATGGTCCTAAAAAAAAAAATCACAATCAAAAACAAGGTTGGAAACAAAAGATCACAAATATTACCACTTCTTAAAAAAGCTACTTTGAAACAATTATTCTCTGAAGAAAGGCTTCAGAATTAGAGAACATTTTAAAAGATTCTAAGATGGTTATTTTTACGCTCGACTGTTCTGAGATCAGTGGACATTTTCAAAAATTATTTGTTTTCATTATGATTCCAAACAAAACCAAATATTCAGTCCTTGATAATTCTCTTCTAAATACAAGTCCACTCATTAGAACTATGTTTTTTTAAAAACCTGTAAGCATCTATTTTCTGAATTGTTGTGGTTAGGCTGATGTCAAACAAAATTCTTTTTATAATTGCCTGTGTCTTCCTTGGTTTATACAATGAAGTTTGGGTTTATGGTATTATAAGTGGGGATGCAATCATCATCTTTCAAAGCCCTTACTCCCTTTTGGAAGTTGGCTTTTAATGGTGCTCACTAGCAAGTAGTTCCATAGTTTAGCCAAGCTCTGTTTAATGTTAAACACTTCTAAATTTTATTTGTATTTCCCTTTGAATTTACGTGATGAAATAAGGTAGGGATGACAGAACATAGCTAATCAAATAACTGTGAAAGACATGAAATAGCATATTTTCTCCACCTTCTTACTGAGAAGTGTTCAATTATCAGCTATAAGATCTTGTATTTCAGATCAGGAATAAAACTTCAAAACAAATATGTTTCTATAAAACAAAGCATCACATCCTCACGTATGGAGCAATCCCAGATGAGAGAAGTCTTTTACTTAAAGGGAACAGGGAGTTAGGGTACCTTTTCCTGTTCCCCCTTGTGTGGTGCTAACCTCCAGCCCTAGGATCTGCTGCCTCTGTGGAAAAATCATTTAAGAAACCAGCTACCCGAATACCTCTTTCAAAGCCCTAGTTTCAGATGCAATCTCATCCTTGCCATGTGGAGACTAAATCCATGGTTCTGAGTACTTTTGATTCAGTCTTGTCAAAACATATAATCATACTCCTTTCTGTCATGCCTGCCTACACCATTGCCTGCTTTCCCTCTTCCCCACATCACAGTCAAGTCTTCCTCCACATTTATTCTCTCTCCAGTCCTTTTATCTCACCTCTGTCACTCCTTTACCACTCAACAGCCTCACTAGAAGATCCAAATCTCTTGCGTATGAGAGACCACACTTTGTATACTTCGCATTACTTTCTTCTCTACAATCCGTGGCATTGCCTTAAGCTTCACACTACCTCCCTGATATCCTCTGACCAAGAGGGATTACCACTGCTGTTTTCCATCACACTTTTGAGGATCTTACATCTAGTAGTGGTAAAACTGTCTTCAAAGGCTTCCCTGCCTGCTTCCCTGTTATCTTTCCTGCTAAGCAGAAGATATTTTGTATGCAATCCTGATTTGAGGTGATCCAGCACCTAGAGACCAAGAGAAAATAGCTGATAATTTTTCCCTCCTAGAAAAATATCACTGCAATTATCATAGATGTCATCAGTGGTTTTACTCTCAGTCATGCTTCCCTGAAGACAGAGGGGAGAAAGTTAAATTGAAGACATTGACAGAATTGGCAGTTTTCCTTTCTTTATCTTCCTAGCAAAGCAAAAACTTCAGCAATGAGTAAGCACCTGCTGCCAGATAACAGCAATATATTGGAGTTAGCTTTTTGAGCACCATTGATTTATTTCAGGAAGATGTGTTAAAGTAACTGCAGAAGCAGCAACCCTTACTGGAGACCCATATATGCCTCAGCACAGGGCAAACAGAGACTCAGCTAAAGGTGGTGTAACAAACAGGCAAGATTAAGTCCTGGAATAATTGGCAGATAATTTTTCCCCCATTTAACTGGTCTGAAAAGGAAGAATGTGTACCAGCAGATGACTAGGCATTGGAGCATATATATTACTGAAATTACCTGTTATTGGCCGGATCCCCTCCCCATTTCAGAGCCATCAGCTTTATTTTATGAGGATTTCTGCCAGGATATTTTACTTAAATATGTAATTTTAAAATGTAGGGAAACAATAAAAGGGAAATATTAAAATAGTTACCTGTTATGGCTAATATGGAGTTTGTGTGCTCTGTCTAAAGTAATCTCACTGCTCCTTAATCCTCTTAGTCAGATATCAAGGAAAAGGACCAGTCTTCGTTCCTAAAATAACTATTTTTCCTAAAGAAAGACGATGTTTGGGTTTGTTGGTTTTTTTTTTTTTTCTCTATGAGGGACTAAACTCACTGATTCAAACTAAATAGCAGAAAGAGAATCTCTATATGATGCCATTCAGTTGAAAAAGAAAAAACGCAGGAAGAGTCATAAAGAAAGCAACAAGTGAATTTTAGCCTTAGCCCAAAGCTCAACACAGTACTGGAACTAATTGAAAAATACACTTCTCACTTTCTTGGTGCTACATCATTCCCCAAAAAGACTGTCTTTTAGTTCTACTTCTCCCAAAGCTCAGGTTTGAGAGAACTTGTTAATTGATACTTAGTACAGGAGAAATGGCCCAGAGCCGTTATGAGAAGTGATGTGCTCTGCTTACTTCTCCTGCCTGGATCCTGTAAGCAATTACTAGTGGATCTACACATGAGTTGATGCTCTCCCAGTACAAGACCAAGCTGGGAAGTCAAAGATGCTAGCAAGATAACCACAGGGAAGCAAACTTTGTTGAAATTCTGGCTTAATTTCATTTGTGCTGTGGAGGAGAACAAAGTGAAAAAGAACCTTGGCAGTGGGAAAACAAAGTATTAGGCAGACAAGAGGTAGCAGCTGAAGCAACTACAATCCAGCAGTTCTCTTCCCAATGGTCAGATCCACATTCAGCACATGCATTCAGATTCCTTCATAAAACAGATCTCCATGTGGGTGTGGGAGGGAGAAGAAGGCTGCTCAAGCGTAATGGCTGTGAAGGTCTTACTGTGCTCTCAACTGAGCACGTCAAATAACTGAGCCTTGTGATTTTAGATCTAGTTCACTATGTCATGCTTTGATACCTGAAATGGTGCTTCATATTTATATGTTTTTTCTGGTCCCTAATAAAACCATCATCACTGGCCACAGCAATAGCCAGGTAGCACCTTGTTGGGAATCAGGATGCAAGATTTTATGGGAGGAAATAACCACTGTTTCTGCCTTTCTTAAAAGCAGTGAAGTCTTCCTCCCTTCTCCAGATCAGCCTTTACCCCCAGATGCAGGATCAGTGCAAGAAGCATGTGATTGTGCTGCAAATTGCTCAGTGTCATTGTAACTGTGAACATTTTCTGCTATAATGTTATACCTGCTGGAGGGTATTTGTGGGTTGTTTGTTTTCACTGAAAGCTTATCATCTTTACATTTCATCTTTGTATATGATCTGCTCAGAAGAACATCAATCAAAAAGACAAGTATGTTCTTAACCACAGTAATGCACCTCCAATCTGAGTGGCCTGACCACCTAATAATGTGAAAGAGTTGGACATAAATTTATGGTGTTTGAACCTAGAGTTTGAATTTAATGGCTTAAGGCATAAACCTTCTGAAGTACACATGAATAGAAAAATCAAAGACTAAATTTTCAAGCTGATTAAATTACGTGCTTCCAGATAGGTAGATTAGGCTCATCTAGAATATGTGTGTGACTTCAAAACTTAGGTAACAGTCTGTCACAGCACACATCACAGCTGTGGCTGAGATTCAGTATAGGTCTTACAGTGCATAGAGACCCATTATCATGCAAAGAAAGAAAAAGAACAATAAGACAGGATAGACAGCAACTAAGTGCATCATTTGAGACTATTTTCCCGAAACATACTTTCCAGAAAATGGCCTAGCTAAAAGACTTCATTTCAATGCCAACCATTCTAATTGGATTTGCAGGTAGAAGAAATCTTTGATTGTTTTTTCCAGACCATCCTGAATAGAATATGACCTTTGTCAAAGTTTTAAGGGCTCAACAAAAAATGAACATACCTAATATCTCAGGAAAACACACCTTTCCTACTGTTTTTGAGTTACATATGCAAGATGTACCAGGACACGGAAATAAATTCCACTAGGCATACTTTACATGTTTTAATCTTCCCACCCGTGGAGACCTCAACTAATCTAACACATGCACATAATGATTATTCATTTGTTTAACGAGTCATTTATGCAAGAAGAACATGACTTTGAAACACTAACCTAATCTTCTCCAGCATCAAGAGTTATGTCAGGTTGTCTCTGTGCAAGGCCTAATTGCTGGCTGTTGTTTCTTTCAGCAGCCAAACCATTTTCATGAACGACTGCTTTCTGCGATGAATCTTCTGCAATTAAGCCAGTTTTCCATTTATTTAGCATAGAATTTAAACATGCATCAGTTGAAGCAGTCTTTGTCTCCAAATTAGCATTTCATGGACAAAAGATTGCATGACTTTGTGTTGCTGTAAGTCGTTATTTCCAATCTATCATCAACCAGCCCATTTCCTAAGTGAAAAAGACTGTTTCTGCTTTTCTCCTCACTGTTGTTATTCAGATAGGGGCAATTTTCAAATTAATTTGCAATGGTAAGTATTACTGTATTCATTTGACTAAACATGGACCCCCTCTCTAGCTTCTTTGTATCAGCAGAATGGTACAAGGATGCTACAAAACTGATCTGATCTGGTACAGAAGGGCTGAAGGGTCTGGAGGAGGGTACATTTATACCATCCACATGGGTGTAAACAGCTTGTCTCAAGAAGCAGTAGGGACAAGACTCAGGTGACAGTATGCCAACTGTGTCTATTAGGCTTAGACAAAGTGTGATGTGAACTAAAAATGTATCTTCTTAAAGAAAAGATATGGTCTTCATTGAATTTTTCCTTTGCTTTTGAGCCATGGACATTTAAAAGAAAAGACTTAAAAAATTTTGGAGGTGATAAGGTAAAGACTAAACCATTAGAGTGGGCAAGCCATAAATAGAGTTGTGACACGTGTCTTACAGAAGGAGAGGCATAAGTGTGCTCACATCTCTTTTGCTGCATGACCGTGAGGTGGAAGAAAAGGTGTTTGTCACTTCTGCTCAAGTTGCTGTAACACTTTGTGCAACGGAGCTGGGGAAGATCTGTCTCTCTAGGTTAGTTTGGTGAATGTCTTTGGTTTGCAAACTACAAGTGGTCCATGGGCTGCCAGTTGAAGAGATCGTTTCAAGACTATTTATCCTTGAATGCTAGGAACTTAGTGACTAGGGGGAGGATTCTCATGCTTTTCTTTACTGCTTTTTCTTATTCCAAGCAAATCCCAGTTGTGTGGACCTCTACAGCTCACATCTTCAATCTTCAAGTATATTTTAAAGTTTTGGTGGATTGAAGATAAAAGCAAGACTGGGTTTTCTTTACAGAATTATACAGATATAAAGTATATTCTTACTGTTGTAAATCAGATCTCTCATCTACTACTAATAACAAAAAAATACTTTATAAACAGAGATATTTTATGATACAAGACCTGCACTGAGGAGATACAAAGGGCATTCTAGTGGGTATTAGTATTATAATAAGGGTAATTAATTTGAATAAGTATCAAGACCAGTATCAAGCTAAATATTCACCATTAAAAAGACATCTTGTGTGTCTATGAGTCTTTCATAGCAGAATTGTAAAAGTAAAATGTTGCCCAAAGCCAACTTGTCTCAATAGCAACCTTTCTCATTGTCAAGCAAAATTTAATTTACTGTTTTTACTTTGTGTTTTAGATGCTGAAATTTCAACGTAGTCTAAATACCAGCATTTAGATTTTCTTGGGTTTGCATTTAAGACTCTTTCTTTACACATCTGTTCATTTGTATATTCTCTAGAGGCCTTCAATGAAAGTAAGAAAATTGTTAAAAGATTTCATTTCTATACACAATACTTTTGGTATTATAAGTCATACAGATATCCTGTCACTTCAATTACATATAAAATCCAGTCTCTTGGAAGTATAGAAATCTCGTCATGTACACATCTGTGTCTGGATGATGGAAATGTTTGTGCTGCTTGTTTGAATAGGTACACTTATACCTTAGCAAAAGATATAATAACAGCTAAGATCAAGACTTTAAAAAGCTGCATTTGAGGGACTGTTATTTTCCATGCTGTTAAAATTACTTTTCATCAATTGCTTCAATATTTATTTGTTCGTACCAAAAAAAATAATCCTTGGGACACTGATAATTTACTTATTTGGAAAAAACATATGTTTAGCAAAATGTACCTTTCAGAAATAAGCCCTTTATAATAATCTTGAAATATCCCATACAGAGAAACACCCAAATCCCATAGAATTCACTGAAAATAATACTGTGACTTTCAATGGACTTTTGTTGGTTAGGCAATTGTGGAAGTAAATACTTTCTATCACCACAAAAGCTCTGCTTCCTTTCTTTGTAAGAACAGCATGATTAGAAACATAAAGATTACAGTGTACATCAAGACAAAGTCTTCCGTTGATAGCCTATAGAGCCCATTAAACAAAATAAATCCCAAAACTTTTAAGTTTAAACTGACAATGAAATCAAGATAGCAAGACTGAAAAACATGTACCATTTAAGTGTGACAAAGACCTATGCTAGTCCCAGTGAAGAGACTTTATTCTATTTATTCTGTTTTCCTCTGTCCATCCTCTTACATGCTGACAGTCATATATTGGCTGATGTATTTATTTTTTGTTGTAACAAGCATTCCCTTTAAATCATAAGAATGACTTTATTTACTGATTAAAGATCCATCTGATGATGTGCTCTCCAGACAGAACTCTGCCAGAGTCATGTATGATGGCAGCAGCACTAAGCAACATACCTAAGCATGCTTTCTTGTCCAGACAAGATAGAGCACTCACCTCAGGACTGAGTGGGGATCAGCAGCCTGGGTGAGGGCACAGGATCCTCATTGTCTTTGCTTGTCTGTGCTGAATTGAGAGGTACTGCCCCTCTGCTACTGTTGCTGCCTGGGCTGATAAGACTGGAGCAAGCTGGATATGTCCACTTACAAACCAAGCAAACCTCCAGGTTAGCTCTATGGATACAATCTTAGCTAATCCTGAATCTGTAGTCAGACCTATGGAGAAGACATTAATTTTTAATAAAGAGCAGGGGACATGGTAAAAAAGAAGGCTTAGTGCAACATTTTTGATCTTAGTAATAGTAAAGTCCATATAAAAATATTGCTATTTTCATTCTCCTCTGTGAGGTTGTCCAGCAAATATTTTCTCCTCCCTCCAGACTGTTTTTAGAGCTGCATCTTATTATGTGTATGCCCCACACTGCAATCTTGTTCATTTTTTCTAAGTAATTCCTATCAGAGAGAGACATGGATGCTTGCAACATCTACTTCTTCCTAAGTTAGTGTTACAATCTTGTTGGATAAATGGAAGTGTTCCTGTAAGAAAAGCATTTAGGGTACTTTCAGAATAAAGGCTTAATTTAAAACTTGGTACTATCATACTCAGATCTTACTTTTCAAGACAGATCTAAAAAATGAGCTTAGGTCTACTCAAAAATCTTTTTTAAAAGACAACCCTAAATTGAAATTAGGGTTCTTAGTGTCTCTTTGTGCACAGTTCTGGAAAATGAGAGAATAAAGCCAGTACAAACTTATTCAGACATTCATCATAAAAGCTATCTAGATATCCTCAGCAAGAAGTCTGTATTTCTCCAGACTTTACCAAAAGAAGTTCCAAATGTGTGTTCCCTACACAGCTCTGTAGTAGGGTGGTGGTTTTTTGCAGCTAACTTCTGTTCTGAAGAGAAAAATAAAGCATTAAATGCTGTATTTTTTTACTTTGTCTTCCCCAGTAGGTTACCTGAAAGATCTTTTCAAATAGGCTATTCCTCTTGCAAATCACTTTGTAAATTGTAAAATATTTGATCAAGCACAGGACTTTGCAGAAACAAAAGGAAGTTTTATCAAAAGAACAAGCCATCTGACCCCCTGAAAGCCAGGCAGCCACAGTGCTCAGCAATCTCATCAGCAATCAGCACAGAAGTGCAGCATGGCCAGGAACATTACTTAGAGTGAAACATTCATTGTATCACTGAAAAAGTACAGCATCCTCATAAAATGTGAGTTTCAAGTGCTACTCAGCTGCCACAATGTACTTGAAACAGTGAAAGGCTCTTCAAAAACTTCATGGAACTAGGGATGAATTAGGACTCTACCTTTAGCAATACAAATTAAAATATAAAAAACTCCTTCCACACAGTTGTGATTGAAGTGTGACATATTCAAAATTGTTGGGAGCATAGGCGTAGGAAGAAGGGGGTGTCATGGAGATTGAAGGCACTCCTACCAAAATAGGCCCTGTGGAGCAGAGCAAGCATTTCTACCTCAAGCAACAGGACTGCAAAGTCCACCTGGAGTGGTGGTTCTACTGATAAATTCAGTGCTTATGCTTAATAGCATCTGTCTTCTCATTCAATTGACAGAACAGCTGCACAAATTATATTGGACATTGAAATTGGTACAGCAATATAGTAACCATCATTATGAATTATATTAAAACTCTGTAATTATAAACAACTTCTTCCTTACAGAATTACATCATTACTACTCCACAACCTACAAATGAGTTGGCTATTTCTACAGATCATGCTTCAGATACTTGACATAACATCAGCAGATACAGAAAATCTATCTGATGTCTGATATGTACAAATAAAACTTTTTTCATTTCTCAATTCTTTATTATCTATAATACTGTTTCTTTTACGTGTATCCTTTTTCTCTACACAAGGTAAATTAATCTTATCTTTTCTCCTTCCCTTTCCTTTCTTGCACCCTTTAGGTAATACCTCACTGAACTGCAAATATTAGCGTAAATAAACCATAGCAAGATCACTTGGTTAAAAGCATACAATATGTATTCTTGACAGTATCTAGTACATTATTTCACAGAAGTTTCTTATACTAGACTCAGTTTTACTTAACATTGTCAGTTGTTGTTGTTCATATGCTTTGCTGATTTTTTTCTAGATACACGAAAATGAAGACTGCCACCAACATCTATATTTTCAATCTGGCATTGGCAGATGCCCTAGCAACAAGTACTCTGCCGTTCCAGAGTGTGAATTACTTGATGGGAACGTGGCCATTTGGTACCATCCTTTGTAAGATTGTTATATCCATAGACTACTACAATATGTTCACCAGTATCTTTACACTCTGCACCATGAGTGTGGATCGCTACGTAGCTGTTTGCCACCCAGTTAAGGCCCTTGATTTCCGTACCCCCAGAAATGCCAAAATTGTCAATGTCTGCAACTGGATTCTTTCTTCTGCCATTGGCCTGCCAGTTATGTTCATGGCAACTACTAAGTACAGACATGGTAAGTCTGACTTTCTTTCCCAAATTGAGTATTTCAGTGTTTAAGCTCCTTTCTGCATTGTTTCACTTTATTTGTAGAGGCATTAAATTAACTTCTGACCTCCAACCTGTTTAAAGCAGGTGTCAGTCCAAATGGACACCTTCAACAGTTTTGCATGTGGCTGTAGCTGACTGGATGTAGCACTGCACATGATCTGTCTTTTCTGTTGGTGTGAGTCTTGCTGCCCCACACAGTTACTGTAGCGTTTGGAAAAGCATCTGTGACTGCCTGCCTTCTGGTGTGGGTGGTTATGCACTGTCCTACAACACAGAAGCCTGTGCTTTACCCAGGATCTTCGCAGTGAAGTTGGTGTTCACAGATACACTGCACCTAGACTAGCAGGATGTGATACAAAGTCAAGAGCACGTTCTGGATCACTGGTGCTCAAAGACCTTCCATGAAGTGACAGCATCGCAACATAAATCCAAATCCCTCCATTGTTCACAGTCACCAAGTGTTACGTCATTCTTTTCCCCATTGGGCTGAAATGCCCAAACTCTCAGCAGATACAGAATCACAGAATCTCAAGGGCTGGAAGGGAACTCAAGAGATCACCTAGTCCAACACCCCTGCCAGAGCAGGACCACCTAGAGTAGGTCACACAGGAACTTGTGCGAGTGGGTTTTGAATACAGTGGTTAAACTTTCTTTTAACCAGGTTTTATACTGAAAGGAAAAATGAGTCGAATTTTAAGCATTTCTGATTCCAATATACATGCAATTCCAAGCAATGAAATGCAAAAGAGATCATATTACCGTATTTTTGTTTTTCTACCTCACTCTTTATACATGTTTTGCAGCACTGTGATGATGGGTCACTGATTGCTTCATTTTATCTGTTTACTTAGTAAATCTTCATAAATTTGCCAATGATATTTAACAAAAAAGGTTTAAAGAAGAGCAAATGAAAAACTGATACACTTGTTCTTCTCTGCCATTTTCCTTTTTCTCCAGGCTCTATCGACTGCACACTTACATTCTCCCACCCTGCATGGTACTGGGAGAACCTCCTGAAAATCTGTGTGTTCATCTTTGCCTTCATCATGCCAGTCCTCATCATTACCGTGTGCTATGGGTTGATGATTTTACGCCTGAAGAGTGTTCGCATGTTGTCTGGCTCCAAAGAGAAGGATAGGAACCTGCGAAGAATCACGAGGATGGTTCTTGTCGTGGTGGCGGTGTTTATTGTCTGCTGGACTCCCATCCACATTTATGTCATCATTAAAGCCCTGGTCAATATCCCAGAAACTACTTTCCAGACTGTCTCCTGGCACTTCTGTATTGCCCTAGGGTATACTAATAGCTGCCTTAATCCAGTCCTTTATGCATTTCTAGATGAGAATTTCAAAAGGTGTTTCAGAGAGTTCTGCATCCCCACTTCCTCAGCCATTGAGCAGCAAAACTCCACCCGAGTCCGACAAAATACTCGTGAACATGCTTCCACTGCCAACACTGTGGACAGGACTAACCATCAGGTATGACTAGCAGTGGAGATGTCATCTCTGGATGCAGGCCTCCCACCTGGAGATGACATGTGTTCTGAAGTTACAGTTTATACTGAATTGTAGCTATTTGAAGGTCTAAACACCTTCAGGGTTATATTTGAAACTGGTATTTGTGTACACAGAGATCTCAGTCCTGCATGGTGCTAGTTGTTCTGTCCTCTAATAGACACTCAGAAGCTGAGGGCTTTCAAATGTACCTTGCATGACCAGATCCAGCATGCATGCATATACAAAACACACAAACCAGTGTTTGATTTACAGGATATTTATAACAGGTGACTGTTTTAGAACTGATTGGAGACTAATCACAGATTTCTCTCTTCACGCTCTTTGTCTGACGACGGAGACAGGAGTGAGGCAGAATATAGATCTCTCTTCTTCTCTCATTGCAACAGTGAAAAGAAAAGGGAAGAAACTGTGCTTGTACACTTTTGGTTGATACACAAAGAAGGCCTATCTGGCCTTCTTTGTACTGGAAAAATAATAAAGCAGTAGACAAAGACTTGTTTACATGCAGTTCTTGTATCAGATAGTTATCTGTGTTGGCTAAGGTGAGTTTTGAGGTATTTATATATAAAAATATATTTATACATGTTAAGGGGTGTTGTGACCTTTTTCCATTTAAGGTATGCCTTTTCCAGGTAGAAAAAGCCCTTGAGAAGTAGGGATTTTATGGCACAGCAGATACCAAGAGAAATAGGGTTTTTATTCAGGCTATTTGTGCTTAGCTTTTGCAAAGAAGCCCCTTTGTTACATGTTCAATATCCATGTTACTGTGATTAGTCCTGAGAATTTCCAATCCCCATCCCTTAGTGAAGATCAAACAAAACATGAATGCAAATCTTAACATTCATGAAAATAACTGAAGCACATTGCAAGCACTAGAAAAGTCCGAGTCTCTGTAATTTGTTAAAAAGAACAAAAGGCATAAGCCTAGTTCATTCTTTGCTATATCACCTTTCAGTAATATGGTTGCTCCTCCACCAGTGCTGTCACTTCAGCTGTGAGCTAGCTGCCTCCTCAATATGTAGAAATCAATTGATTATTGTGAAAGCAGTTGCATGCCTGCCATTCAGCTACCTCTAGAAAGCCTGAATTGGAACATTACCATCTCCAAACAGAAAAAAATAGTAATTGCATCAGAAAAGAGGAGGGAGCAGGCTAAAGGGAGAAGCTTTATTAGGCATCTTCAGTTGGTGTTGGCATTCACCAGCATCTCATTAATGCATAACAAACTGTGGCCTATGAAAACAGCATCTAGTCAGGCATACACACACTTTGGTTGTGGAGCAAACTGCCAAACTTGGCAGAGGCACATGTATGTATGTATATACATCTGTAGTATTTACTAGGTGTAGTGAAACTTTATTGAACAGATTCAGCTGTTAATAATGCATTTGTTAACCTCAATGGATACAATTTTGTGCATGTTGCCATAAAACATAATTGTATCTATATCTAGTACAGAGCAGTCTGTGTTTAGTCATGTACCTTTATTTCATTTTTAAGAGAACCATAGTCTTCTAAACTTCTACTCTTAGCAAAGATTAATATGGTACTACTCAGAGGCTGAGTGAAGTGTCCATTTCCCTGGGGACTGAGCAAACACAGAATAGAAGATGACCTTTCATATAAAGATCATTGAACCTTCCCCAACAAGGATGTGCTTTATAGTGGCAAGGAGGAGGAAACTAGTCTCGCAGTTAGGTTCTTTATTGGTTGGTTGGGTTTTTTTCCATTCAGGATATAGTGATGAAATTAGTTAAGAACACACAAAGCATGTGTAAAGTGAAGAGGAAGATGCTGAAAGGAAGGGGAGGTGAGTGGAAGAGTGCAGAGTAGACAGGGAAGTATCAGAAATGAGGTCAGAGTGAGGTAACAAGGAAGAAAACTGAAGCAAAGAGACAATAGGCATGACATTAAAAAATGTGACTAGGCATATGCAGAGCTGGGTAGTGAAACTACCCAGTTTTCACTACTTTGTTAGCCCTTTCTAGCAACTAGCCATCAGTTTTCCCCATGGCGATGGAGAAGAAGACAACACTTGGCAACTCATGTCCTCACAGATGGGTAGATAGGTCTCTTTACCTAATCTGATATTTGAAAAAAGTTGAAGTGACCATTAATGGACTCAATTTCACTTCCTTCACCACGATCCCTGCAGTCCTTGCTTTAGCAGTTGCTGCTGCTGTGGATGATTTATTTCTGCCATATGTTCTTGCTGGATGCTGACCTGAGCCTTCTCACTCCTGTACTCCCTGGATATCAGCCATCAGGTTCAGGCTTTCTCCCTCTCCACAACATTTAGAACATGTTCACAGCAAGCCCAGTTTAAACCTCAATATTAAAGTACTTTCTTTTTTTTCTTTCTTCCTCCAGCAAATGTTTCTGGGAGAGACAACATTTTTGTTGTCTACTACTATCATAATGATAGACGAGGCTGTAGGATTGATCTACACAAAAAAATTTCTCTGAGATGGTATTTATAAGTGTAACTCTTTTTTTTTTTTTTTTTTATAAACAGAGAAAGCTGTAGGATAAATGCAGCTTTTTCTCTCAGAAAATACAAAAGAAGGAAAAAACCCAAACAATTTTTTGCTCAGAGATCTTTTTTAAATTCTATTGACAGGACATTCTTTTTCACAGGTAAGTGCTTTCTGTACAACAGTCAAGCTAATATATCTATATTGATCTAGGTAGACTAAGAAGCTCTTTTTTTGTATAAACAAGGCCTTGGAAAGCATTTGGAATGAATTCTAATTGTGAGGCTGTACACTACTTGGCACACTTCAAATAATTTTTGAAGAAACAGATGTTCTGCAAGTTGCTTTTTTTGCCAAATGAGAACTCTTTACTCCTGCTAAAGTAAATGAGAACTGCAAGCACTCAATCACTCAGCAGCTTAAAGCCCCATACTCTTAAAGTGCTTAAAAATAAGAATTTGCCGGTGGAAGAAAAAACTGTGGTTTCTATCCATGTAAAAGCAGTAACAGGAAGCATCATAAATATCCATATTATTCTGAGTTAAGATACTGACCTTTGACTTAATCTATATCTCTTTGATAATACCAAAAATATCTAGATTGAGTTTGATTATTGTTTTACCAGCACTTACAAGAAGTCGAAGAGCAAATCAAGTCCAAAATTGCTCCAGAAACACAGCTTCTTTCAAATGCAGAGAGTAGCATCCCAATGTAACACTGATGGTGGGAGCACTTCAGTGGAGCAACATAGTTACAAGAGAGAAAAGACCTTGGCTGATGAGGCTTGCAAAAACTGGAAGAATTGTAAGACAAATGTTTCACATCTGTGGGGGATGTATACTGTGTTACACTCAACTAATTCCTGCGGTAAAATGCATAGGTTATGTTTGTTCCACTGTGAGCTTAAAGTCTTGGCTTACATTAATTTTCAGGGAGGCATATCCTGCCTTATAAGTGCATTTGCATGAAGAGTTAAAACGAGAATAGAAGTGATGAAGTGCTGGAAAAATTGCTTGCGAGCAAAACTGCTTGCTTCAAACTTCTCTCTGTATGACCCAAAGTTGGTAAGGAATGGTAATAAAGGGTCACATATTAGCTTTTGCAAGTGGCAGAGGTTGTTTGATGTCATTGACACTAACCTGATTTATAAAAAAGACCTGAACAAGTATTTTAAAATAGCTTTTGCTTCAGATGCACAGAGACTGTCTATGTTATTTCTGAGATGAAAAAAAAGTTTGAGTATTTTTTAAATTTATAATTCACTGATAATTCTTTTTCCCCATATTTTGCAGATATCTCTTAATTTTACTAATATCTGTTAGTAAAAAAAATCCAAAAATACTTAGGAAAATGGATTGATAATAATTACAGAAATCTGAAAGTTTGGTTGCAGTGAGTTAGTTTCTTTGTGATCCATTTAAGCTTTTATAGCAGCCTTACGTGAATGTTCCCAAGTAAGCAAATTGTGTATGGGTACATTTTCAGGACTATTTAGTCATCCTGGGTGACTGTTATTTGTATTTTTGTCTTCTGATGCTTTCTCCTTAACCACTGAAATCTCTAAATGCCATAATGAAAGCTGCAAATCCTCCTCATATGTTGATAATGAAACCTCAGATATGTTCAGAAATCAGAAACTCTGGTATTTGTGCCTGAAAGCTTTGCCTTTATTGCTTACATTGGCAGCCACATGTAGAAACAACAAGGTATCAAAAAAAAAAAGCTAGTTTTATGTTGAAACAAGGAGGGAAAAAGAAAGTTAGTTTAAATTTGATTAAATAAATGAAGAAAGTACTTTCTTACATTTTAATTTTCCCAGTATTCTATGAGAGATTGTAAACAATTGTGGGGAATGATGGTGAGTCCTATGCAGAAAAACAAATGGAGCAGACTGTAACTCCAAATCTTGGCAGATTCACATCTACCTGTATTGATAATGATGGTTCTGTGTATTTTTAGAAAATGAACATATCTCCTTTAGAGATTATACTGTATTTCAATATTTATAAAGTACTGATTTCTTGTAAAGCCCTTTTCTGGCAGGATAACAACATCTGTGAATAGCTTGTCTAAATTCAATAGATCCTTAAAACTGGGCTTTCTTCTGTAGCTGACCGGCACAGACATGAATCCTCTGTGAGTCTTCTAAGCAACAGAGACAATAGAAAGTGTTTGTTGGATTACTTCCTGAAAAGAAGCAAAAATAAACTATGCTATGAGGACCAGAACTAATTAGATGGCTTCTAAGGTTGCCTGTGTTTGTGACGGTCCTTAAACTCTAAATTAGAATGAACAGGGGACGAAACATTTTAATATTTTCATTAATAAATTAGAAAAAGATGATTTCTAAAAGAATGCAAAATAAATACTTCTAGTCTATCTAATCCATAAAGATAAGTGAATATTGAATTCCAAATTCATTTCTGGATCTAGACTGCTCCAAAAGACAGGACGTTAACATTTAGGATCAGGTCCATTTCTGGCCAAAAAGAGCTGAGGAGAAATGTTCCCAATACAAAATAAAGAAAATCCCTAAATATAGCATGTTAAACTGAGTTATGTTGTGGTCTTGAAGAAATTTATCTTCAAATTAGAAGTCCTAACAGCCTTCATTCTGCTAAACATACTTGTAAAGCAAGCCAGTTAGAAAATACACTTTCACTCTGACTGCCACAAAATCCTTACCTGTAACCCATTACTTTTACCAGGAACACATTCCCTCTGTCTCAATAGGCTCCACCTGTGACTCTGTATCATAAACACTGTCACACACAGAGTGACACAGTTTCACTATTTTCAACAGGTTCTAGTGCTGCAGGATAACATTTACTGGACAGAAAAAAGGATTGTAGACTTTCAAGGCGTGCTGTGCAATAGGCAGATTTTCTTGATGAAAACATCTGTAGTGCTATTGTGCCTATATTCAAATAGGGCTTGATATGGATAATGTGGACACACATAGCTGAGAAGTTGTTAGATTTATTTGCTGATGCAAGCTCTTGTCACATAGAATTTAAATAAGACTATAACTGTAAATCTAAGAGTTAGCCAATGTACATGTATGAGCACAGAATGTATCATCTGAAATACTAATTCCCCTGCACTTGCTACAAAGAGAATACAGGGAGGCAGCAAAAACCTTCCATACTTGTAAAGTTCATAGAGAGTTCTCTTCTAGAAAGACAACTGTCTGAGTATGAAATATATTCTAATTTTAACTGAAATTTCAAATCTACTAATGGTTGTCTTTGAAGGTCAGAAATTAACCTTTTATGTGATCATTTCCTCTGCCTTTATCGTCTCATAGCAAAGGCACAATCTGGCATCACTCTCTGAACTACCTGTTTAGCTTTATATGAAAGGACAATAGTTGCAAATGAGAAGTAAATTCCTCTTGAAAACAACCCATATATGCAAACACACAAAGAATTTGTGGGTGGGAATAAATCAAATAATTGTTCATTGTATTTGCAATCTCTTTCCTTTCAGTTGGAACTTCAAGAAGCTGAAACTACTCCACTGCCGTGACAGGGTCTCCTGCTGCATAGGTCTCAAAGCAGTTGTACACCAGCGCCACAGTGTGTCTGGGCAGTATGCTATGGGAATGTGTAGGATACACTTGCCCTCAAAAAAATACCGCAGAGGAAAGTACCTGCTTTTCCAGTCTGTCAAAAATTGCTTCTGCAGCATTTCTACATTGCACATAACAGAAGCATGAAACGTAATAGCAAACAGAGCCAAGAGATATAGGGGCTTGGGAGGCTCCAGTGTTCAAAACAATCGTGTTTACCAGGAATGCATACATTAATCTAAAACAAAGCTACGGCACCTGTAGCGAATTGATATGCTTTTGGCAAGTTACAGTGATGTTAAACAGGTTGGAAACAAAAATACAAGAGCTATACAACTATAGTTTGAAAAATGAAGGTGAATGTTTAATTATGAGAAATGAAGTTATAATACTGTTGGGTATTCAATTTATTCTTATAATTTATTTGTAGAGGTGTTTTCTGTGTAAGTTATTTTCATGCTTAAATCTCACAAGATCATCTAGAACAATGCATTTGCAGTTCAAGAGGTCTTCTCTAACAAGGATTACATGTTCCACAAATTCAAAGGGAAGTTATTTCTTTCAGTGCTCACTTAAAAAAACCCCAAATCTCCAAGCTTCACCATCTTCTCTGTTTCTTGCATTAAAACCAGATTTTAAAATCAAAACAATGAGCTATCACTTTTTCTTTAAGAGATGAGTAAATGAAAGTATTCCTTTTTGTAACTCATTGCCAAATGATCCCCAAATGAGCACAGACTCCATTCACATAAATTCCTATGTGAATAGAAATCTAGCTATAGTCCTGTCAGAGCTAGTACGGACTAGATGACTTCTCTTTCAAGTAGTTTGTCAAATGTTAGCTGCTGTGTCAGCAGCATTTTGAATTTCTAAGGCAGTCATTGACAGTCCCTATGTGAAGTGCTTGGACCAGTTAATGCGTTACATCTTTCTTAAAGAAAAAAATAAAGTTATGGTTTGCTAGACATCTATTTTTTCTTAACCAAACCCATATGTTTGCTTTTCTAACTAATGCAATACAGTCTGCATCTCCATTTTGTATTAGCTGCTAAAACACATGAAGATTTATAAAAAAACATTGTACTGAAGTAAATACCACCTTAAGTGTTTTCTAGTATGAAAATAGAAATATGCGTGTAGATAATTTGTGGTGCAATGGTATTTTCTAGCCATTGTTTGTTACCTGCTTTGTAAATAAATCATCAGTAGTTTACCAGGGGAAAATGTACTTTGATTCGTTTCATTGTATTCTAATATCCAACTCTATGGAACAGGGGAGTTTTGCCCCTTTATTTCTGCAGCCAAAATGTATTTCTTATTTTCATTGTTAAAATCTATGTAATAATATGCTTTTAAAGTGAAATTGTTTGTTTCTGCCATGGATTGTGTAATAAAGATTGAAGGCTAAATCCTTGTAAGTTGTAAATTAAAGTAATATTTGAGTTTCATCTCTGTGTTACAGCTAAGTAGGTAGGCCAATATGTCAGCAGAATGTGAAACTAGGTATAGCAGAAGTGCCTTATTTATTTTCCATTTTCTGTTGAAAATTACACTATTCTGTCATAGGAATTTTGTATTTAATTTTGTGTAAGTTTAGCAGGATCTCCTCATAGTCATTATTAAAGTTGAAACCAGAGTCATCACCATTCTGAGATGTTTTGCATCTAATTTTTAAGCAACATAAGATAGACACTTGGAAGAATTTGACATAATGTTTTGCACTACACAGCAGTGTTAATTAGATAATGAGAATAACATACATTACACCAGAAATGCAAACAGATTAACATCATACAATGTCATTACTATCTGATGGATTCTGAGTACTCTGGCATGCACACGTACAACCACTTCACAAAATTGAAATACATGGAATGACTATTTGAAAAGTCTTAACAGATCAGAAATATATTTAATTAAACTTAAAATCATAGTTTTGTGACTGATCAAATGTTCATTAGCTTTCACAGAATTTACATAATGAATTGAAGCCATTATTTCTTCTAGACTTGGAAATGAATGAGGCTCATAGACAAATACCATGACTTGCCAACAGACCACCTACTATTTTTAAAAGAATTTTCAGTTTCTATAGTCCAATAATTAATTGAGCAACCTGATTGTAAAAGTTTTTACCAGGAGTAATGTGGCTGTAGCCTTGATAGTCTAAAGATATGAGGAACTAAATTTTATTAGCAGAGCATTAGCAAAAAGAAGTAAAATGTCATGGATTTTCTTCCAAAAGGTTTGAGTGCTTAATGGTAGTGCTTTGCAGTAAGTAGCATATTATTATATAACTTCTGTATCTGCATTGTAAACCTTTAATAAAAATTATGCAGTTTCTTGTATATTTGCAACATACTGTATTCAAATACACATTGATTAACATGTCATGCCATAAATTAACATTTTAACTCTAAAAAATGCCATGCAATCAACTGATACCAACACAACTGCTGTGAAGATTCCCAGATTAATTACTCAAGCACTGGAACAAGCTTGCCTGTATCATTAGGCAAGGTAGAGCCCGGTGCTACTACCTCTCTCCCTGCCAATCTACATGCTGCTATACAATTTTGGAGAACAAAAGAATTTATTAGCTTCAATGCAAGCTGTTTTGTTCCAGGGAGTCACAGTGTCTTGACAATGTTACTGGGCACATTTTCTCTATTGTTATAGAAGCACTAGTAATTTTTAAAAGACTTTGGTGATTTCTTATTTATTCCTCAATCTATAAATTAAGAGAAGTTACTACCTAAAATGTCCTCTAGCAAGGAGTTCCATGGATGAGATGTGCTAAAATATTCCTGTTTTGTTGATTTTAAAATTTATGCTAGATACTTTAATTTGGCATTACTGTTTCTTATATCTTGAGAAAAATATGTGAATAATGGGCATTGGGTACAACATTTCACAGAACAGTAGGTGTTGGAAGGGACTAAAGATCTAAAGATCAAGCTAGTTCACCTAGATTAGGTCACAAAGGAACACCTCCAGGCAGGTTTTGAAAAACTCCAGAGAAGAACACTCCACAACCTCCCTGGAGAGCCTGTGCCAGGGCTCCCTCACCCTCACAGGAAAGAAGCTTTTCCTTAAGTTTATGTGGAACTTTTTGTGTTCCAGCTTTTGTCCTTTACCCCTAGGCCTATCACTGGACACTATAGAAAAAAGTGTTGCCCCGTCTTCCCAACATACACCTTTCAAATATTTGTAAGTATTAAGGAGATTACCCCTCAGTTTCCTCCAGGAAACTCCAGATCCTTCAGCCTTTCCTCATAAGGAAGACAGACGCTCCAGTCCTCTGATCATCTTGGTGGCCCTGCACTGGACTCTCTCCAAAAGTTCCCTGCCCCTCTTGAGCTGGAGAGCCAAGAATTGGACACAGTACTCCAGATGAGACCTCACCAGAGCAGAGTAGAGGGGGAGCACAGTCTTCTTGATGCATCCCAGGATGTCATTGGTCACAAGGGCACATTGCTGGCATGTTTGAGAAAGACAATATGGATATGACTGTTCAGTAAGGATCAATCAAGACTATTTTAGTTGTCCTCTTCATGCCAGTCATGATTTTGCAGATTTTAGTGGGTAACTCCTCAATTGTTTCTTTACTAGAATGGTCATTGCTATTTTGAGCAAAGCATGCATGTTTTCAGGGGATTACCCACAATGGCTCTTTAAACCTCTTCCTGATCAGAAACAACTAATTTACTACCCACTGTTGTACATATGTGGTGGAGACATTTTTTCCTCCACATGTACATATTATTTTGTTTATATCAACTTTGCATACCACACATCATTTTGTCTCCCAGCCATCCAATATCATGCATTCTCTGTCACATCCAGACCAGCTCTGACTATTTTAAACAACTATGTTTTTATAAACGTAGTTACTTCACTACATACCCTTCTTACATGAAACATATGACAAAATGAGACAGCAACTTTCTAGGAAAAAAGAAAAAAAATCACTGGAAACCTCCCTTCCCCTTACTAGTTATCCCTACTATTTGCTTCTTGCCTTTCATTCAGCTGTTACTTCATGACGGGTTTTTTTTTCCTGTATATCATTATACCTTGGCTTCTTTTAAAAGCCTTTGGTAAGGTACAGTGTCCAACAGGTTTTTCAGAACTGATGCACACCATACCTCAGGTGGATCATTTGTTTTCCATATGCTCATCAGCTCCCCCAGTAAAGCCTGAAATGCTGTATCAATTCTTCAGCGTTCTGTCGTACTTGTCACCTGTCTATCCATTTTGCTCTTCCACATACCAGGCTTACTGAAAAACTAGAATTATCTGTCAGTAGTTCCCCTTTCCAAAAAAATAAAAATGTTCTCAACTACTATTTAAGTTTTAAAGTGCTGAGGTTTTTTAGAACTTTTGAATGAATAACACCTGACTGCTACTATTTGATCCTTGGAAAAGCTGAATTTTTGTAAGCCTTTTCAGCTGACACTTCATTCTGAGATGCCTCTTCAGGCTACTTCTCTATGGGGGATACAATACAGAAACTAAGCTCCTCTGTAATGAACTCTCATGGAAAGGATTGACACATCTTTTCATTTTCTACCATCTATTTTGTAGTTATTTATCAGACCCTCATCAGCCTTCCAATTTGTCATGCTATGTTTACTCTAGATCTTAAGATTTTTTTCATATTGTCAACATATAGTAGGAGTAGTCAACAAAGGTAAGTCCATAGTAAAAAAAGTTAATTGATCTATGATCACTGTCAGTGTCAGACATTGCATCATTTGGAGAATTATTACAAATACCAGGAAAGTAACTTACTATATCCAGAGATTCTTTCAAAATACCATTTCCATAATTCTGTGGTTGCATAGTAAGCACACAGGGCCTTGGTTTTGGATATAGAAGAACGTAAATCTCTGCATTGATGTCTTTGCTTTATATCTGTTCTGCACCTACATTTCTCTGTGACTGGAAGTGAAATGAAGCAAGCCAGCAGCTGCTAAAGGCACTGCTTTCAGACATTCCAAGTCTGTGTAAGCCCCTGGAGAAGAACCTTTGTCCTCAAGGAGCACATTACTGGACATCAGGAAGTAGCCTAATGACACAAAGCAAGAGGATCCTGCTGAGAGAAAAAAGATGATGTAGAACTACATCAGTCCCGAAATTCTATTTGTTTCATAGATACCACCTGGACAGAAAGTGAGTGAGTATCCAGACATAGTAAACCATATATTGGTGTCAAGAAAGGATGGGGGGGGGGGGAGGGGCGGGGGAACATTAATTTCAATCAGAAATAGTGTGGTCAGCACAACCAGGGATATTATTGCTCCCCTATACTTGGCACTGCTGAGGCTTCATCTCAAATACTGTGTTCAGTTTTGGGCCCCTCAGTGCAAGGACACTGAGGTGCTGGAATGTGTCCAGATATGGGCAACAAAGAGTCTGGAGAACAAGTGTCCATGAGGAGCAGCTGAGGGAGTAAAAAAATTCTATGATTCTAGAAGAGAAACCACAATAGGTTCAGTACCCAAAGACACACTTGTATGTAGTAGGCAGCCACAATAAGTGAGGTCCCTGGGCCTGAACTGTGAAGCATGGCCTGAACCATGATGCGTCATTGGGCAGTACTGACAGTTCTGTTTCCTCAGTCCTCAATCTTTCAATGATTTTGTGGTTTTGGAAGAGATCTTCCCTGATGTACTATCTATGGCCTGGATGGGAAGCAGTGATAAATGCTGTTTATGATCCAAGGGAAGCTGCCCAGACACCGCTCAGCTGCCCAGTAAGACATAGCTGACCTCTGGGATGCAGTCATCTACAACCTCTCAAAGTCTCACAGTGAAATGACTCATCAAGTTCACAGCAAGACCATGTTTTCTGTGGATGAGGATCTTTGCAACCATTTCATACTCCTACTCTGTTAAAAATTACAGTAAGAGTCATCACAATAACTATACACAAATGTGTATTAAGTTTTTAATGCCTCATAAAATTAATTTCACTGCATTGAATTCATCTTTGGCATTAGTTGAATAAAAATAGATCTTTTTTCTTTGTTCTAAAATTTTAAAGCGATTTGTAATATCAAGTTAAATTCCTAAATGCTACATTAGTGAGTCATACGGCCAAAGATGAAAGACAACATTATTTCATTTAATGACTTCTAATCCAACAGCCTTTTTCTGAATTGTGAATATATTTGCACATACGTACAGATTCACAGATTAATATGCTGAAATTGGTTGCAACAAAACAAAAAACCTTGAGGTTAAAGAAAGGGATTTGAATGCCAAATTCAAATACTATAACCTTCTGTTCAGACTCTCTATAAGATCATTCTACTAGTGTTTTAAGAAGTCTAAACGATCCCACAGCACGGTGAAACATGTTTGGATTTTTTTAGGAAAAACGTGGAGGGTATTCTTGATTCAATGAGTTTAAACAACAGAAATCCCTTTATAACCTTGTGATACTTCTGTCCAAAATATATCTCTGGTACACATATTTTACAAAGGGGAGCTACCTGAATTGGCCATTGATTCACTTACTACCTATTGCAATGCCCCTTCTGCAAGTTTAAGGACTCCCTGCTATTAGAAGACATTTTCATGGATACTGGATTTGTATGAGAGACTTCTTAAGAGGATAACTTTGATCTAATGAATTTATTCTCTCAAATTTCCCTTGAGTAAATTCAAGGCAGAGAGGCAGGATCCTATAGGACAGATAAGAGTATTTATGACTGGAACTCTCATTTAAATCAAGTTGAGGTTCAGGATCATTAGGAAAAAAACAGACCATTGCAAAGTCTTTATACTCTAAACACATTAAATGAAACACTTTGCACTCTGAATTTCTTCCTGTGAGGTATGGTTTCCAAATTTCTGTTCATTGTGCATCACTTACTGCCAACTAACCTACTAATATCAGTATCTTTGTTGGTGTGGAAAAGAGTACCTAAAGTTTCAGACACATTAATGACATTTCAGAAGTGCATTAATATACTAGCCACTATCCTTCCTTGAAAATTTAGGGAGGGGGCATGGGGATTATGCTCCCCCAGGGTTTTATTCACTTTATCAGCATCATTCCAGGAGCTCCTATCATTTAATTGTTTATTTTTATCTACTAATGTGTTACTTCATTTCAGCAACATTCTTGTTCCCAGATCCACGATTTGGTATCTGCCAATGTTAGAACATAAAAGATTCAATTGAGTCTCCCTTAACAAGCTCCATCATCAAAAGCCAAAACAATGAAGAGTAAACATAAGTTTGAACCTGAAGCTGAAGCAAATTCTTCAATCTTCTGAAAACTAGATTGAGAAAATTAAATAGTAATAAAAGAAATAAATGTTGTATCTTGGTGTGGATTTTTTGTTTGTTTGCTTGTTTTAAAAAAAACCTTCCATTAGCTATCCACATTCAAAATTAAAACTTCTGCTTGATGAAGGGTCTGGAACACGAGTCTTATGAAGAGAGGCCGAGAGAACTGAGGTTTAGCCCGGAGAAGAGGAGGCTGAGGGAAGAAGGATAGAATCATTATGGTTGGAAAAGACCTCTTAAGACCATCCACTCCAATGACTAACCTAACACTGACAAGCCATCACTAAACAAGACCATATCCCTCAGCACCTCATCTATGTGTCTTTTGAATATCTCCAGGGATCATGACTCCACCAGGTCCCCAGGCAGCCCATTCCAATGCTTAATAAGCTGCTTGGTAAAAAAGTTCTTCCTAATTTCCAAAGGAGATGTGATCGCTCTCTACAATTACCTGAACGGAGGTTGTGGCATGGTGGGAGTCGGTCTCTTCTTCCAAGTAACAAGCAATATGCAAGAGCAAATGGCCTCAAGGTGAACCAGGGGAGGTTTTGAATTGATGTTAGGAAAAATTCTTCACTGAGAGGGTTGTCAAGAATTGGAACAGGCTGCCCAAGGAAGTGGCCAAGTCACTGCCCCTGGAGGCCTTTGAAAGACTTGTAGATGTCGTGCTTAGTGGTGGACTTGGCAGTGTTAGGTTAATGGTTGAACTCAAAGATCTTAATGATCTTTTTCAATTGTGATGATCCTATGATTCTATTTCTACACAATCAATGCACAGAAACACTGGTGGTGCAACTGTGAATGTGTAACTCCGGTGCTACTTCTATTTTCATACTATTAACATGTAATTTCTCTGATGCATCTAATGCATGGCTTTCTTAGAAGAAAAGACTTCTTACAGTTACTCCAAATTCAAATTCCAAATGACAGAATAAAGGATGGCAATATAAGAAGGCAATGTAAATGCTAAATCGAATACTTCTTTAAAAATGTCTTGTGTTGCTCTGTAATGAATAACATTAAGCCAGAGATGATCAGCACAGAGTTATAGTCATTAGCAACACCAATGGGAGGCCTGTTGTTCAGAGTTCATCTGGTGATGATAATCATCTTCTCCATTACCAAGAATTAATGTCAATGCATAATACTCTGGTCATCATAAGCTGATGTCTAGGTTTGATCTGATCCTCTCTTGAAAAAGTAATATCTTATACATTGTGTAATAACTTTTATGTTAGTGTTATGATGCCACCATTCTCTGATTTTATCTAATTCCATTATGATACACGGAAGCAATCTCAATTTGTAAAGCTTTCAGAGCAAGAGGGTTTGACAGCCCTGGTCATCAGATCGTTAACATATGTGAATCCATCAGATTGTATTTATCCCTCTGACTCAACATGCTGGGAACTAGGAAGAATGCTGTCTTTTGACGCTGCATACTAACAGCATTAAAAGGAAAAAATAAAATAGATATTTACAGAAAGAGGCCATGACAGTGAACAGCTGTGCAGAAACATCCAAGTAATGTATAATTTACACGTGAATGGTGCATGCCTTGAAGTAATGTATAATTTACACGTGAATGGTGCATGCCTTGAACCCTCCCATTCCCTGTTCTTTTATCTTCTGACTCACTAGAACATCAGATCCAAAGAAATATTTCAATGAAGGAAATACAAAAGAGTAAATAAATTTGATCAGCCTATATCATCCCTGCACTATTGACTAAACAAAGCAAACATTCCGTGAAAGAGCTTGAATATCTATACTAACAGACTTTTCAAGCAATGAGAGAGAACTTGGATTATCCTGAAATAAACCACACCTTATTCACAAATACATTGCTTCTTCCAAAAAACTTAAAAGAAATTATAAGTACTTAAGGGAGTACCACCCTTCCACCCCCTCTTCTACTGCAGACTTCCATACTTAAATAATGATGTCAGAGGCATCAGATTGGCCTGACTGGGCTGGAGGTGGGTCCACCTCAGAGCTGAAGGGTGTTTCAAGAACTGCTTACAGAAACCAGCACTGCAGCCCTCTCACCCTGACACTAAGCAAAAAGCAGCTCTACACAAACCCATGACAACCAGAAACTCTAAAATTCATTCTGACTATGTGACTGTATCAAATACAGAATGTTGTGATATACCCACACCTACAGGTGAAGCTTTGTCTTCAGAAAGCATTTATTTAGCAGGAAGCAGCTGAGGTCACCTGAAGATGCACAAATCAGATACCACTCTCTAAGGCTGTGCAAGTTTGCTTTCACTCCATGTTCTGTTTGACAGTGCCCATGTACACTAAAAAGAACAATTATGCTACTCTTTCTCTTATGTGGTCAAACTGAGACTTAGTCTATTACAGTTAAACTAGAATTTCTGCCTTCTGCCTCTATCTTTGCCAAGGAACAAAACTAGCCTCTAGAGCTGAGATGAAATTTTAGGGAAATAATTATGGTCTTTGAAGCAGTATTCAGTCTCTATCTACTTAAGGATAACACACATAATTAAGGACAGATGAGCCTGCAGTAGCGCTAGGTCCAATTTAATTCTATTACAGACAAAAGTGACAATCAGATCACAGATGTAATTGTGTGGGTGGGAAGAAATAGTGTCAGCATATGGCCTAACTCTAGCCCAAACACCAGTTGTCACCCTAATCTGGCAACGCCATTCAACCTCAAATAAAATTTAACAGAAAAGCAACAGCCTTTGCTAATCCTAAAATATTCTCCGAGTTTTTTCTGCTACTGGAAAATAATCTGTTCCCACTATGCCAAACTGAATGCAACCCTAGATCCTATCCCTGGATCTCCTATCTTAAATCACTGTAAGCACTTGGATTTTTGTGTGAACAGTGCTATCTCACAAACTTTGCCTTCATCATTCCTCTGATTCCCATGGAACTGATTTCTTTCCTTTGTTTAATGAGTGAGGTTCCCACATATTCTTTTCAAGACATACACATCATTTGTGTTGCTGCCTCCAAAGTGCTGAGCTTTGTTTGCTACTTCAGTTCCAAGTCTCTCACCTGCTTCTTCTAACCAGAATCAGCAGCATAATTCATCCTTTTTTATGCATTAGAAAACACAGTTCAGAAACAGCACATAAGATGCAGCCACCTGAATTGGTGCATGCCTTAACTTGTCACTAGGAAGATGAGAAGAATAAATTTTTTTCCACATAAACCAAATTATGCTCATGATGAAATGTCACATCAAGATGAAAAGGTGATATGTGTGTTATGGCAGTGTGGAGTCTTGTCTGGGCCTTCTCTTGGCATTTGTATAATGAAATCTTCAAATAACGCAGGAAAGGACACCACCACCAGAGTCATCTTCATCTCTGCTGTAAGAAGTTATTGACTGAGATTCATGGATGTTAAATAACCAGATACTGAACAGCATCTCCTTTGAGACATCACTTGTGCAGCAGGTTGTGGGTTGCCATCAATCTCAGGCCCCTCATTTTCTCACAGGCAATAATTACCCCTCTCCCTTCCCCTAACTCCTCACCCCCCTTCCTCCCTCTCCCTCCCATTTACCACCTTTTTTTCCTAGCAGCTGCAATGGCCTCTCAGGTGTTAACTTATTTTTCCTCTCAGAGCATCTTTATCATCAGATTGTACTTGGTTTCAGTTTACTGCTTCTGTTTCAGGTCTGGAGAGGGCTGGGGTGTCAGACATCATCTCTATTTTCCCGCCTGCAGCAAATGCTATCACCTTACTGTAAAACTTGCTCAAATATAGACTGAGACCATCACACCTACAGCAGTAAGGCCATCACTTTCCCTCTCACAGATAAACCTGTGGTTTTCTTCCTTGCTTGCTTACTCAATAACAACCAGCAGGCTGTGCTAAGGGATCAGTTTTCTCCATTAGAAAAATTCACTGAGGTCTGTTTGCAAGAAGCTGTGTTTTCCCACTAGCAATACAAGGAGAACTTGTCTGTTTGCCAAAGATTGATACTCCTTTTCCCAAAACTGGAAAGAAGATAGATACATATTTCTCCAACAAAACAATAGAGCACTTTGTCACCATGCACAGTATCCCATGTACTGCCAAGGCTTCTGTCTGACAATTTAAAACATCTCCTAGTGACAACTAGGTCATTTATTGAGCACAGGAAGATAATATAGGAGCTTTTTTCCGACAGTAGATACTTTCTTCCATCTATAAGAAACATCTCATGAGGAATAAATATTGAGCATTTCCAAAATATGAAGTGATGAAATAATGTCAAATACCAGGAACAGTACCTCTTGCCAGTGAACACATTGATCCCAAGATCATAGGGACTGTCTGGAAGCCTGGTGAAGCCCAGTAGTATCCTTAAGCAGACAAAAGACAAAAGTATAAATTACAGTGAACAATTCATTTCTATTCATACAAAACTTTGAAACTGATTATATCTTGTACTGACACAGGAGGGTATAAATCAAAAGCCAGAGGAAAAAAAAGAAGCAGTCCAAGCTGGTAAGATGTAGTTCAAAGCTAGTGTAAATGGCATACATATGGTGCTCCAGCCCCAGCACTGCCTCTCTCATGCTTTCACCAGCATCCCTGCAGCAAGCATATCAGGAAGAATCCTAAGGAAACACAGCACGGATTTTTGCAGAGTTTGGCTTTCAGGCCCAGAAACAAAATGTTTTGCCACATGAGGCATGGAAAGCAAGAGCACAGGCTGAGATCACAGTAAACCCTGCACAAAAACTGTTTCCTGAGGTTGTCTCCACAAGCATGTGTTGCAGGAGGAAGAAAGGAAAATCATCACCTGGTGAGGGTGAAGCTATATCTTTGTAGTCTCTGCTTCTAAAAGGGAGAGATCCTCCTCTTCCCTCCCACTTATACATCTATATTTCTGCTGCCTACACAATCCAGCTGTCTCCCTTCTGAGGGCCCTGGCAAGCAATGAACCACTCCATAAACCAATTTTATTCACCAGATGACAGAGGTGCCAAATAACGAGAAGGTTAGCCCCAGGCAAGCTGTAGGAACATGCAGGAACTGTGAAAACAAAGGGGCATAGGGACATTCTTCTTTCAACCCTTAGACAAGTTTATTTCTCAGGAACACATATTCACTGTGTTGCTATCTGGTTGGACTATCAGGGTAAGCTGAAACTCTTTTGACAAAGATGCTAATCCTTTTTAAATTAAAATAAGATGATGATAGGTGAGTTAAAAAAACCACATCCCACCCCTATCAAAAGAGACAATCCTTCCTTAAGGGTGGCTACAGCAAGCAATTAAAGAGAATTAACTAATTTAACAGCAGTTTCCAAAATTACATTGCCAACTAGTCGAAGGTGTTCCTCAATCAAGCCATTCATTGATTCTTTCTGGTCCCAAGAGGACATTATTTGTTTAAAGAAGCAGCAAATCCTTTCTTGTACTACGTAGAAGTAAATTGAAAAATATGCAGTGAAAGTAAAAAAAAGGCTAAGCAAAATATTCTCTCATTTCAGTCTTTAATTGACAAGTGCAAACATAAGGCTCTCGTTCTGCAAGATGTGTGTATCATTCCATTAAAATCAAGTCACATGTGTGGGCAACAAGCAGTAAAAAGGCAATGCTGAGTGCAAACATTGTGCTTTGAGCTTGAAACCCGTGAAACAGCTTGAAACAGTCTTAGCAGATAAAATACAAATTGTGATTTCATATACCTTCATAGCAGTGCAGGCCCTGCCCCTGACTAACAGATGTCCTTGCAAATACTCCTCTATGCATGGCTTTCCCTGTGTACACAGAGAGTAATGGGATAGACACTCCCATTCCTCCTTTTGGCTAGTCCTCAGTGCTGAAACCTTTGCACAAGAGCACTTCTATTAGTATGTACATATGGTATTTCACCAGGTGAGTTATTTTACTAAACATTCATAAAGGGACTTACCTTTAACTAGTGCTAGTTTCTCTTTACATGAGAGTGAGAGACATATTTTCCAAACTTTATTTTTAGATGAGAGAAGGTAAAACTGTCTCAAGCAACTTGAAGAGTGAAAACAATTTGGATAGGTCCCAAGGCATCTAAGACACAGGGAGTATTAGAGTTTACATGGTTCCTAAACTATGATATGATGTCGTAAGCTATTTGCCCTATAGAAATGCCATTTACAACCTCAAAATGGGTTTTGTGTGGGCCAGATGGGGTACATAAGCTTCAGACACCATGGTAGCTACATTGGTTTCCAAAATAAATGGATTTTCTGCACTGAAGTCTGAGTCACCTTAATTCAATCATTTCAAGGTAATGCATCAAAGTTGATAAAGTACCATTGAATTACAAACATATCTCATTTTTAACTTTCTGCCAGCTTATAAACCATTGCCTTTAGATTTTTACCAGGAGGAAATACAGTAGAGAAATATTCATTTTTCCAGAGCAGACAGGTGTTGGAACTTCTCCCACAGCAAATTTCAAGGAATGTAATATTTTCCTTCAACACCTGATGATTTGATACAGTGTTGAAATGCCTAGCTTTTGGCAAACTTTGGATCCATTACCCTTTATGCACAGAGACATGAATTTTAGCCTGATTTTTGCTCAGAGTTTTTCTGTTCTGTTTCTCCTTTTCCTTTTATTCACTTCATTTATTGTTTTAGTTAATAATGAAGCTAGCTCTCAAAAAACGCAAGAATGTGGCAGCTTGAAGCAGATCAAAATGGAATAAATCTTCAAGCCATCAAAGAAATGCTGATTGACATCTCAAAATGTCAGTTGCTTCAAAATGCCCCACGTGAAACAGGAAATACCACTTTGGCTCTGCTACTATGAGAAAACCACTTTGGCTTCCTGTTAACAGAAAGATGTCTCGTATAAATGAAGTAATTGCAATTTGTCCCTTTTATACCATCAAACAAGAAAAACAATACAAAAAGCCAAATCCCCAAATTTCAACCACAGTATATGGAGTTTCCCACATAGAGGTATGCTTACATGGGCTCCCTTGTTGCTTTAACTCTTAAAAACCCAAGTTTTCATATTAAAACTGTAATAGATATGTAAGCTCCCAGTCTCATGCAATAGATGTGGAATATTCACTATTTTTCCTAGTTAGAAATCATTTTAAATTCTGAAATTCTATGTAGTTTTAAATCAAATACTACTTCTTCCCCTTGCTCCTTGGCTGTCCCCAAAGAGCCATTTCTCTCAATATGAAGGCTTCCTCCAAAAAGAAAATTGTTTGGGAAAAGAAACATCAAAACTCATAGCGCATGTTTATTCCTGTTTCAGGTGAAAACCAGTGTTGAGTAATTCATCAGAACCAGATGCAGAAATGATTCACAGTCACCACATGAAACCTCTCCCATCTTCAGAAAAGAAATGTGATCCCACCTCGTTCTATTAGCTCATGAGACCTATGCTGCCAAAATGGAGATTCAATTTACAGAAAAGCCACCAGAGACGGGCCACAGAAACAGCTGAAATTATATATTGTTACTAGTTCCTCCAAAATCTGTACAGCTGGACTTACTGCACCAATACCAGAAAGTTCTACTGACAAAAGAAAAATTGTGGATGTGCACATGTCCATGTACACACATTTTCTTCTGTGAAAGTACACAAAAAAAAAGTCTCCTGAGGCAGATGGTTAAAGATTTTTGGACATTAACTAGCGATATACTTTTTCACTATGCTATGAGTTGATAGTGCAGGCCTTCCAAATACAGACCAATGGATACCCTTTATATCAGGTATCACTGAGCAGGGCACAGAGTTGTCCAAGTTTCTCCTGCCGAGGTGGCTTCTCCAGCCGAGATGGCTTCTCCACTGCATTCCCTGGCTGTAGCTGTCAGCTTCTGCACACTTCTTTATGTCATTATGTCTTTGACATCGCTGCATAGCCCCTTGTGAGGAATCCATCACCAGGTGAAAACTGTTAAATTAATTAGCACTTCTGGAAAACGAACCCCGCTTTATTGCAATTTTCACCTCATTTTTCCCACACCTTCCATTTTTGGGGGGGTCCAAATAGTAGCTGAAGAAAATGGAGATGGCATCCCAGCATTACACTTGCATAAAACTCAAACATTTGATTCATTGAGTACAGAGAATTTTTTTAAAATAACTGCATTAAAGTAACCCTATTCATAATTTTTCTGTTCTTTTCTAAGAGAGTGGTACAGCCCATTCTCAGCAGGTTCCAGAACATCAACAGTTCAACAATAAGTATCTACTGACCATCTGAAAGAGTAATTTAAGAGTTACTTTAGGCTACTTAATCTGTCAAAACCAATGGCAGACTTTGGGCCACTCGAGGAAGTTTGTCTGTCTCTATATCTGAGAAATTTGTTTTGCATATGCTTATACAAGCACCGTGTGAAAAGAGCTACCACAGCATATGTAGGTCACGTAGGACTTTGTATAGTGCAAATCTACTTCAGCAAACAGAGTTGACTGGGACTTTACTCAGAACTACAAGGCACTGACTTGTCAGGCCCAGTTTGACAAACCACTTAAGCATGTGCTTGTTTTTAAGATCTGAGTGGAAATACTTGAGAAGAAAAATCGTATTTCCATGCTTTGCTTCACTAGAAACTCACATTTGTGAGGGAAAATGTACGTGCAATTGGACCCCCATTATTTAGCGCCAAGTAGTTAAAATTGAGATGGACTGAGCAGATTAATCCCTACATTCCTAATTTTCAATGTGCTCTCAGCAGTTAATTGACGTCACGTCAAATTCAAGAACTATCCTTCTCCCACATATGCATTTGCTTTAAAGAATTTCAGTTAGGAACAGGACACTTACAGATGCCTACTGTTCAGAGGGCCTTCTGGAATGGTGAAAGATTAAAAAAAAAAGAAACTAAAACAACAAAAAATCCTAAACTTAAAATGGGCTCAATTTTTTAAGATATGATTTATCTAAACCAAATTGCACTAGGTATTGAGCCTGTTTAACAATAGATTTTTAACCAAACTGCAGTTTGTGCCTACTTCCCCATTTAATCAGTGTCACCTCCTTCCAGGTCTCAGTTAACATTTACTCCCAACCAGCAGACTAGTCCCAGATATTAAATCCTAATGTTCACACATCTAAATACTTTCTTATCTGAGGCAGTGATGCTATTCCATACATAGCCCTGTTTCTGCATGCAAACAGCCCCCATTTCCTCTGATCATCTCCCATTAAAGCCCAAATCAAAGAAGCCTATGTTTTTCCTTCTAATTCTCCTTTCTTATAGCTTACCCTCTGCTCCTCAGTTCTTACACTTGACACAGCCTTAACTGACATTTTTTTATACATTGGGACATAATTCCTTATCTCTATTTTAAAAAGAAAATGCTGGGTTTTAAAAGTGCAATATCAACACACACATGGGAAAGATTTCATATGTTCCCACTGACACTATTAACTTTTGTTTTCTCAGCCAGGCTATGATAAACACAATGTATAAAGATAGCTGAATGTGGTTGCATCTGTACAGTGTATTTTGCTTTGAAAGAGAAACTGTGTTGAAAACTAATGACAAATAACATCTTTACAAAACAGTCAATAAAAGCACAGATAGCCACAGTTCCCATAAGTGGCATTACTTTGAAAATGACAGGCTTATTTTTGCTTTTCAAAATGTCAAGTTCTGTGAAGTTCTTCATACTTTTACATATACAGAAGATGGAAAGGCAAATAACCCAAAGCTTGTGCTGAGGATGATTAAGCCAAAAAGTTATGATCCTACAGAAAAACCTGCTAATATACTTTTCTTTGTCCAAAGAGAAATCCTGAAACTTTCTAGAAATCCTATGTCCTTCTCTAAGTTGTACAGATTTTCTTCATCTAAAACTCAAAGCTAGAAAGACAGATTAAAAAGTTACAGCAGATGTCCTGTTAATCTCAGTTGCGGAGAGCCATTACTGTGATTCATAATGGAACAAAAAACGAAGAGGCATTTCAATTCAACCTGTAAGCACACTCTTCTGGGTGAGTCTGGTCCGTGTGTGCCTATCTACATTAGGAAATCCAGCATATATAAATACATAAATAAAATATATATACAGTACATAGTTACATTCATATAAGCCATAAAATTACATATATTTACAACAATATTTGCAGCTATGTTTTACCGCTTCAGATCTACATCAGGAATTTAATTATTTAGCTTCTGCTTTGTGAACTTGATCACCTTCTTAAGTAGGAGTCCAGGATGAATTTGTACCTTATATATTCACAATTGTCAAAATAAGAAATCTTCCAAGGGATTCTAAGTCCATAGGAAAAGTTGAAACTTGTTGAAGGGTTAGCTGCCTCACTGAAGAGTAAATTATACACTAACAAACATTGAGAGATCTTCTCTTCTTCATATAGAAAGACAGTACCTTGGTCTGGTCTATAAATAAATTTGAAACTCATAAAACATCAGGCAGAGCACAAACTGGGTGTCTGACAGCTATCTGTAGTATAAACTCATTCATAATTACTACCCTATTTGTCTCAGTTTAAACTTGTAGAGTGAATGAATGTAGAGATGAAAATTAAAATGAAAATCAGGTTGTCTTAAAAAGTAAAAAGGTAGAGCGTAGACTGCATCTTGTTGGCATTGTTTTAGTTTCCTTTAACAGTAAGTTACATGGTTAAATCAACCTCAAGGATCTCACATTTATACAGTACATATTACATGGTTCTATGACTTCCAGGAGCTAGACATAGTTAATTTACTTCTCCAAAGACATAAAAACATTTCTTTGCTGCTTCATAAAATAGTCTTTGCAGGTATGGAGCCCAAGTTCAGGCCTGCCTTTTTAATTTGAGTGTTTCATTTTTTTGACATGAAATGAGTTTTACAAGATGAATTTTAAAGTTTTGGAGAATGAGCTGTTTTCCTTTTGAAGAACACTTGGAAAAAAACACACCAGCAGTAGTTTAAAGTGCCTGTATGTGAAGACTTGCAGGGAAAAATCTTGCCATAAACCATCGAACCATAGCCTCAGATAGCACTTTCAGTGATAGGCTGTGGAGTCATCTCTTGCTCCTCACTGTTCTCTGTGGATACATCCTGGGCCTCCTGCTGTTGATAAATATCTTGGATCAACATGATGTTTGTGTTCCTCCACTCTCTGTACTTCATTGCCGTCAACTTTGGGTCTTCTAACAACTGGTTAATAGTCGCCAGGTCATGTTCCTTACACTAGGAAGAGAACAAGTGGTTATTTCCTACAAAAACTGTCAAGCTCATTGTCCATAACAAAAAACACTCTGGGAACATTAGAAAACCATGTCACAAGGAGATGACCAATTATCCATCCTCCTGGCAACTTGTTCCTGTTTTTAGAATCCAAATCATCAAAATTAAATCCACAGCAGAGATTCATCCCAGTTGAAGGCAAGATCATGATTTTATGTAGATTTTTTAGATTTCTTGGCAAAACTTCATGAGAGAATTCATGTGATAATCAGACATTGTTAAGCTGTCTCATAATTTATGTGGAAGTAGATGCAGCAGTGTTTATTTCTGTAATTCACACCAGTTTCAATTTTCTCAAAAAATGCTTATTCTCTGGACACACAGTAAATGTCTATTCTCTGGGAGTTAGATAGAAAATCATTTTGTGCATAACCTGTGCACTGGCAGTAGGGTCACTAGAGCATATGTGGCTGCTAATACATCTACCACCAGCTACTACTACTAAATCTAGTCTCTACTTTTAGACCAGAGCAGCTCAGACTGTATACTGCAGGCTTCCTGGCTCAATTGACAGAACAAGTCAATAACATAGGCACAGAATTTTTACATCACAGAATGGTTGAGGTTGGAAGGGACCTCTGGGGGTCACCTGATGCAACTCTCTTCCTCAAGTAGAGCCACCTAGAGCAGGCTGCCTAGGACCGTGTACAAGTGGCTTTTGAATATCTCCAAGGATGCAGATTCCACAGCCTCTCTGGACAACTTGCCCTAATGCTCAGTCACCCTCAAGATAAAAAAAGTATTTCTTGATATTCAGAGGAAACCTATTGTGTTTTAGTTTGTGCCCATTGCCTCTGGTCATGCCACTGGGCACAACTGAAAAAGGTATAGTTCCATCTTCTTTACTCCCTCCTTTCAGATATGTATATTCATTGATGTTCTTATATTTTCAGACACAACAAACCTGGTTTTCCAGCCCTTGTTGTCTATTCATGCAGTGGACTATAGGATAGAGGAGCTCTAGTTAGCAGCTATAGTTTCTTAATGGGGCCACCATGCTGCACTAACAAACCTTCACTCCTGTTGCCTGACCCTGTCCCTCCCAGTCTGTGTATGAAAGCAACGTAGTAGTTTTAACCATCTTCTCCTGCTGCCACCTGTTTTCATCACTCCAGAGGACACTCTGTGTTAGCGGCTGCCTTGAAAACACCTTGAAAATACACCCACATATTCATGACACTTTCTGATAGTAGCCATTGTCTGCTTTCAAATTTATATCTCAAATGAGCAACAACTACTCTAATCCCTGTGATGCCTGAGCCACTTTTTAAACATAAAACCAAGTTCACCTCTTGGTTTACACATATTCTAACCCTCAAGATGTAGTACCAGTCCTTGTAAGAAGACTTCTGGCATTGATGCAGAGATATGAGTAGTTAGCCCAAGAGAAAAGGAGATAGGGAGGTAGAAGAGAGAGGCAAGTATTTTCAGTGGACAATCTTGATGGTAAAAAGCCATGCCTTAGAATTTCCTGTACCATTAAATCTATTTCCCACATTTATTAAGTCTGTGATGCATTTGCATGCCAGCTTCCTTCTCTTCTAAACTTTCCAAAGCATGTTTTGTTAATGATATATTGTGGCAGCAACATTAATCTGTTGTTAAAGATGTGGAGTCAAAAGTCCAAAATTAAAATTGCACTGAATCTTGCATAAATCACTTCTCAAACTAATAGGGTTTTAATTAAAGCCGGGTAAATATGGATCAGATACAAAACTTTCCTGATTTTTACATTTAAAATATTGTCATGTCTTGTGTTATACAATAAGAAAATTGACTTAAAAGTACATAATCTCATTGGTCCAAAGAATATGGCACTTTCCCACTGCAGGCATCTGCCTTTCAGACAGGCTAACTTAAACATTGCTGTGTATAGAACTTTGTTTGTGTCTGTGCTATATTTGTCTTGTCAATGCTCCAATTTCTTAGTTTGAGGAAAGAAAAGAAAGATCAACATATTTTATGTATTATGAACACACCAAAACAGATTTTTCCCTGTGAAACACAAATGTTAGACAAGCCTAAGGTTACAAATGCGGCTATCACAACTGGTACAATACTCCTGTGCTAAATCAATGCAAAGCTATCCTCCTTATTTGCGGCTGGCAGTAAGACTTCCATTCAGCTCCATACTAAGTAAATAGATTTCCCCCACAAGATGAAGAAAACTCCATTTTCTACTAAGTGTTTCTTATATTTATTAGGGGGGCACCTATCAGGCAAAGCTTTGCAATGTATTTCTATATTTAGCTTCCTGATCTATAAAACAGGCATAGTTTTTAAACTTTCTGTGCTCACTTTACTGCAGATCCAAATGAGTACTACTATAGTCAGTACCACGTCACTGAAGACCTTTTGGTGGGGAGGAGAGACTTCAATATATCTCATATGGAGCTAGGGAGAATGCCTATATTCCCATTTGTCTTTTCAACTTCACCTTCAGGAATTTTAACACTGGTTGGAGTGCCAAAGTGAAGCTTCTCACTGCAACTGACAATCAAATTAAGGATAAACAAGATACTCAATTCCTGTTTCTAATACATACAAAAAGGAATAAGCAAAGTCACAGGTTTGCATTTATTCCTTCTTCCTTTATAATTTAAATGCTATGGTTAAGCTTTCTGTTTCCCTCAGTAACATCTAGAAACAGGCTTTAACATCCTGTGCCACTTGATGCTGGCAAGTAAACAGCTTCATAAATTCCCATAATCCAGTCAGATTTAGCGACCCTTTCATGAAATGTCCCCTGAACCCCTCCATTCCTCTAGTTCATGATAAATTTCTAACAAAAAAGCAGGATGCTTTTGTTATTAAAAATATTTTAGTTACAGGAGGTCTTTACAATAGCTTTGGCACATCCTGTACATCACATAAGGAAAAGTTTTTTTGGCTGAGATTCATTTTCATGTCCTTGATCATCACCATACTTTGTCTGCTCTTCCGTTTTTAGAGCTCCTCTGTTTAGTGTATTCAGCTGAGCTTGCAAGCTTTACAGTTAACTAAGAAAAGCTTTCTTTATGAAATTTTCCAAATGAGCTGGAATTTCTGCAAGAAGAGTCCCTTCTGAACTATTGCCTCTGCTTCAAGTTCAAATTGAACAGCAAAACACAGATCAGTATTTGGAATGAGGTAGAAAGCAATCTCAAAAACTTAACCAAATTCTCTGGGGCTTTAAGTGAATATGTAATTAGAGTTTGGCTGAAGTCTAGGTTTACTTCTTATTTCAGCCAAACTGTTTCTTCCTTTCAGGCTTTTCTTTGGCTGCCTCTGTGACCTCACCTTTAATGTGCTGTTCAGCATTCGAATTTTGTGGAGTTTCTCATTGATGGAGGGGTTTTTGCTGCGTTTGATAAACGATTTCCTAAGCTCCTTCTTTGTTGACAGACGACGGTCACCAATGGGAGACAAGCTTGCTTGTTCTAATGACTTGTAAAGTCTCTCCATCTCATCATCATCACATTTTTCCTGATCTGCAAAGAAAAGAATAAATTGGGTATGAAATGGGAATATGGCAGCGGATGCAGCAATATTAAGTTCAGTCATCAGGAAGGCTCTTAGCCAAGTCAAAGTAATGGTATTATAGTTCAAACCAAGGGCAATTTTTATTATAATTTGTAGGGTAATAATATATATGAGAAAGATATACTACCAATGTTTTTAACTCCAAAGTTTTTAAGAATCATGTCCTGATCCAAAGAGATATGAGCATGCATTTCCACTGTCAGAGTGCTGCTTTAATGCTCTGAATACATCTCAGACTCTAAACAATTGGCATTTTGGTGTATCGATTTGTCTCCAGGTTTTGGGAATTACTGAAACCAGAGTTTAAAAAAATTGAACCATGAAATGAAACATAGGAATATTTCAAGGGCCCCAAGAGAAGGCCCCTAGAAAACAGATTAAAGCAAGAACCCTTGGGGCAGCTGATACCTAATCCCTGAGTTTCACAGATTGCAGCATAGAATTTTTCACAAGAAAGCCTTGATTTTCTCCACCTTAATTATTCTGATGGCTCCCAAGCTGCAGCACCATCTTCCACGACAGAGCAGACATGAAAGGAAAAGCTAGTAAACAGATGAGAATGAAATAGTGTAAAATAAGATCAAAATTGAAATAGAGACATTTTTCAGAATAAAACAACTTAAAAATGAACAGTCAGAAACTAAAGAGGTATCACACATATAAATGGGCATTTTGGCAAAATGCCCTTTTCAGTAACAGACTGCACAGCTCCCTTCTTGTCCCTCATTCCACATTGCAAGCTTTTCTACTTGGGTGTTTCCTGAAAGAAAATCTTAGTTACTGGTGTTTTCAGGGGATTAATGAGTCCCTCAAGATTCACTGAGATCACATTTGGTTTTGCTACACTGATGACAGTGGCCATGGTTCTTCGCAGCTGCAATCCTCCATTTGTCAGTCAAACTGGTTAGGCACTTTTTTCTATTCATAAAAACTCAAACACTGACTTTTCTAAATCATCTTTGGTAAGCAAACATTTTCTGAACAAAAGGCAGACATCCTTTTGATCACTTGTGTCACAGTAAAAAGACTTCTCCAACATATCAGCACATTTAGGAGACTAGTCCTTGTCTTTTCCATGTTTTATAGAGTACAGCATCCTCCTAAACCCCTGTTCTTTCTGAATATTTGGGCTTCAAGAAAGGTTTATGATATGCTACAAACATTTGCCTTCACTGTGTTGCTGGCCCTTTTTTCACTGCTTTGTGAGTATAAAAAACTTACTGTACCTTGACAAGAACTAAATATAGCTTCCAACATTGGTACAGTGTTGGAGGAAGAAAAGGAGAACTGTTGTATATTTATCAAGCTGGGGGAAATAGAAAAAAAAAATCAAGTGTAAGGCATAATACACGGCAGAAGTATTTCCTGAAAACTGTTGGCTCATGCCATAAGGTTTGTAATTATAACTAGCTTCCTGACTACTTTCTTGGGATGAGGCAGCTGTTTGTTTCATTAGGCAGCTCCTGCACAGGACTGGCTTAGCTTTACTGTAGACATTACCCATCAGGACTACACACAGAATCACTTTGAGAGACAAATTGACCTTTATCAGATATCCAAGAAGGAGTATATAAGAAGAAAAAATATTGCATTTATCCTATCCAGCAACTTTAAAAAGTAGTCAAGCCATGGGGGACATAAGATCACTGCTCCAGATATTTTTTTGTGGCTAACTCGTGATTCTTCCCAGTATCCCAAAAGTGTAACAAGCAGCAAGCATGAAAAATGCCCTCACTGAACTCTCTTCTTCCACGCTAAGCAGCCTGATGTCTTCCATGCACTAGTAGGTGTAGGTAAGGACTGTAATATTCAGCACAGAATAAATGGAGTTAAAGGCAGAAAAACATAACAGACGACTCACAGATGATGCACTTGCCTAGCAATGTGCACTCAGCTCCTTCATTCTTTCAAGCTTGTGACCTGAAAATCTTCTCCTATTTCTTATTTTTCCACTACTCCCACCCCCAAAGGATTGATCAGGGTCAGGTAATTCCAGAAGGGAAAGAATATGCCAGATTCTTCAGATTAGGTGGATAAAGGGAGTGATAGTGAAGTAGCTAAGTAGGATTTCAGAATACATAAAACAGCAGTGAGTGAAATCTACAGGCTGTGTAGAGCCAGGTATGAGTTATATAGTACTTTTATCTCCATCTTTATTTACACTGGTGAGCAGTGAACTTCTCCCATAACAGTTAAAAAAAATTAACAAGATGACACCTTAATATTGTGCTTTGGTAAAGAAGCAGATACTACTGCTATTGACAAAGAGTATGTCTGCCAATAAACCTCTATAAATTGATGTCAGATTCTCTGATACCTATCAGACTTCTACCTTCAGTGTCCTGAGTTTCACTGAGTCAAGCTCAGAAAGCCCAAGTTTTACAGGCTTCAGGGTGCCACTGAACATACTAGATTGATGCTCCAAATCTGAAAGGGGAAGATAGAACTACAGAGGAAGGGGAGAAGCATTATGTGGAGCAATCAATTAACAAGAAATTTTTTTTTAACACCAAAAGGATCTGTGATAAGAAAATCTATTTCTCCTCACTCACACAATGGTGCATTATGGTATTACACAAGTCTATTAATGCCATGAATGTAAACAAAGAAACCAGCACCCATGGTTTGCTTACTTGTTTTCCTCACAAAACAGCTGAGAGAAAATTAAGTTTTGATAACAGAGATAAAGTAACATGATTCAAGGCTTAAGCAGACTCGACTTTCTCTCCAGATTCAAACATACACAGCACATTCTCCCAGAACTTGCCATTGCTTAATGCCCTTCCACCTTGAGTCTGACCTGCAGATGAGCAAGGCTCTAATAGAAGCACAAGCATACACCAGTTCCATGTTTTCAGGCTGCAGTGTTTTGGATTCCTCTTATGAAACCTGGGCTGTCTAGACCATAGTTTTTGATTGTTATGAAATTTCTGCTTTCCATTACAAGGTAAAAATTTATGCAAAAGCACACAGTATAAGCTCAGGGCCTGGTGTAAGAAGGAACAGATTGTTTGTGTCAGCCTCCCAAAGATAAATGTACCACCCCTACTCTGAGCTTTGTTAACCTCTGAAGGTTTATAATGATGGATGTATTCTGCTGGCAAAAATTTCTAATAACATAGACAGGTTGGGCCCCACTATCACTGCATTGGAGTGAGTCCAACTGGGTCACACAGCTAACATCAGGCACATTCAAAATCATTTCAAAGTATAATATTGCAAGTTATCTCTTCCACTAGTACTCTTCAAGCTAAGCACTTTCTGTCTCAGGCATGCAAGTTAGGAAACTGAAATGCTGCTACAGCACTTATTTATCTCATCTTATTTTAAAGCTAAAATACATCCATTTTTCTCTGAGGATCTGCTGAAGGATCAGTGCTAAGGAGCAAATGGCAACAGCGGAAGGATATTACATATTGTCTGCATTTATGAATGTGTACGTGCACACAGGAGAACATGTGCATCGTGCACTTTTCCCTTCTCTTGGCAGTATTAACTATAACCAATTGTGTTGAGTGATGCTGCTGGAAGAATCAGTCTTCCTGGGATCCTGGCACCATGCCCTTCACTCAAAAAGCCTCACAGCCTGCTAAAGCTTCATAGCACTTCTGGAAAAACAAACAAATAAACAAACAAACCTGTATTGTATAATTCTTAATTTTGTCAGACTCCATAGTGGTGAAAGTTGAAAAGAAAAAAAACCAGTGCTGTCCTGTGAACAAGGAAAGTTCTACCCTGAGATATTTTAATACTCAAGAGAAAAAAAGCCTTCTAGGTTGGGGTGTGAAAAAATAAACATTTCAGACAAGTCAGAACTTCTGACAAATTCTATTTCAGGAGAAGTAAAACACAATATTGTGGCTTGGTGCCACTTGTCTGGAATTTCCCTCTAATAGGAGATATCTCAGTCAAGAACAAGCTGCCAGAGGTTCAACACCCCAGCTCTTCACCTCCTCAATTTTCAGCTTCCACCTTCCTGTCAGCCAACCTGACACAGGTGGAAGACATTAAGGCATTGAGATTTCCCACTTTGCAATACAGAAACTCGACTGAAATCTCAATTTTAATATTCTTTAAGCCTAGCAGAGTCAAATTATCTAGAATTTTTCAAAAAACAGCTATGAAAAATCAAGCTTAGAGTTTCCCAGTGGTAAAGAAGTTGACAATGTCTGGCAGAAAGAGTTTTTTGCACTACCTCCAGTAGAATATATCTTACTAAATCTAAGTTGAAATGTAAATACTTATTCTCCTATTCTCTGACATCTCAGCTCTGCAACTGTATATTAATCCCATGGAAAAAAAAAAAGATCTACTTCTTCCTACTGCCTTTGCTACTCTTAGGAGGTTCTTGTAGCTGTGCCAGCACCTCTGTTTCCAATTCTGCCAAAGGGACAACATACACCCCAGCTGGGGAGAGCAAAAAATTAATAAATCACTTTTACTCTTACCTACCTACCCACCCACTCCTGATAACCCTCATCCCTTTTTCACAATGGTAGTAAACTTTTCAATAGGAGTAGGATGACACATCAGGGAAATAATATTTTTCACATAACTACAAGACAGAAAAGAGAGGAAATATTTGAATTAGGTGGGCACAGCTTAAGCAAACTCCTCATTGGCAAATGCAGAATTAAAAGTAGGAGAGAGAGGGAGAAAATAACAGGAAAAGTACATTACCACCAAAAGCTAGATGCTCTTGACTGTGACAGTATAGTAGATTTGTCAGGAAGGGATGGTATTTTAACAAACTGTGACTGAATTGGAAACAACACAAACAACTGTCTCGTTTTCAGAGAGTTCAGAAAACAGTAACACTGTGTTTTACACTGTAATTTCTAAAGCATTTTTTAGGACAAACAAAACAACCATTCAAACACAATTGTTTCTCTATGCTGTTGTTCTCACCATAAGTGTACTTCTTGGCTAGTCTCAGCCACAATCTAGACATTTTCTCTAATTTTTTCAGAAGGAACAAAAGGACTTGAGCACACCAGAGGATCTGTTCTGACTATTACTGGCACAGACAGACTCCAAAGGGGAAGAGGATGTCAGTTCTGAGAAAAGACGGAATTGAGTGTATACAGCTCCCATTTAACCAACTCCTTCCCACAAAACCAACTCAGATAAAATTCAAGTGGTATTTGAAAAGATTTTCAGGTTTTTCAAAATATTGGCACACACCATCAGATCTACCAGCTACCGTGAGCTAAGGTGAAATAAGTAAACCATAAGTGATGCCATAAGAACTCCTTGCCAAGACACAGTAACTCCACATGGCTATTATACCCTCAGAAAAGATGAGAAGGATGTTATAGCTGTAGTAGATGATCCCTAGAAAAACAGAAGTGCACATTCTTCTTTTCTCCATGTTTCTATGACTTCTTTTTGTTATCATAGTTTCTTATGGTGGTGGGTCATAGTCAGATATTTGTTGTTCCAGTGGTTGCCAGAAGAAAAAAAGATGGAGTTTGGCTGCAGAGCACGTTTAGCCATCCTGGATGGGGTAAGGCCAGCTTCTGGATACAGAGCACGTAGTCAGGTAGCTGTTTGTATTCTCAACTGTTTCTTGTTTACCTTTCAGTTTCTTTGTGTCATATGCAGCTTTCAAGCCTTTGTCCCTGTGCATGTAGCAAGCTGCAACACGGAAGTGTTGAAGGTACACATAAAGTAGTGGAAATAAAATGCTGATCTTCTTTCAAAAGAGAAAAGTGTTAAACTCTCCTTTTTCGTATCCTTGTATTACTCTCTTGTATATAACCTCTTCCCACTAGTTGGCCCTGAGAATTAAGGTTGAGAATGGTCATAGCAGCACTCAGAACGGCACGAAAGGTCGTTAAAAGTCTCATATGATACAGCTTCTTGCACCAAACACTTCGAGTTGCTTAGAAGATTTCATTAAATTGTTTTCATTGACAAATAATCTATGGTCACTAATTGAATCTGTAGTTTCTCTTACAAAGATTTATCCATTTAACACTAAGAAACTTTTCCTTCCCTGTGTAACTCATTGCTGAGGTTTCTTCACTGTTTTTGTATTTTCATGAGCAGCTCTTCCCACAAAGCTACAGCTACTCTTTCTTTCTTCTAGGTACCAACTTTTCTCACATTGGCCTCTGTTTTTGACTTTTGACAACAGAAGTGCTCCTCAGTTCTTGAAAAATTTTAGCTCAGCTCTAGGCTGCTATCAGTTACAACCCAAAGATACTCATGGGGTTTTACTAAGCAGAATGTGGCCACAAAGCAGAGTGTGTTACAGGTTTTTTCTGTCCTCGCAAGGAGAAGGAGAGAATGTGGACATACATGAAGGCTCTGAGAGAGTGAGTTCAAAGACCACATAGCTGTTCTGATAACAGCAGGGCTGGCTTTACATACGTGACATGAACTTTCAGGACAGATGTCAATGGAAGATGGATTTATGTCTGGGAAGATGGATTTATGACTGGGTTCAGTCTAATTAGTCTGCAATATGATGAGTTGCCAGAAATGCACTGTTCAGAAGCCTTACAAAGCAAATTATATGGAGTGCACAGAGGTACGCATTCTTGTTCACATCAGATAATAAAGAGAGTGTTCTTTCTAGTTATTGTAAATCATCAGGTTTTTCAGCTAGCTTTTACCCCATAATATGAACTAATCTCACAGTATTAGTGTACATACTTAGCTAGCTGAAGGAGGAAATTCTTGGGGGTTAAAGTACAGAACAAGAATTGTATCCTTTTGATAACTTTCATTTGGAAGTGAAATGTTATTTTATGTTAGTCCTTTTTTTCTACTTCATTTTCAAATGAAAATAGCTTAAATAATGTCCTTGCAAATTACTTCATTTATGTTTTCAGTGTCCATTGTGGTAGAGGGCCCCACACATGAACACTCTTCATCATTTCTTTATACTAATAAAAGAAAGAAAAATGTGTGCATGTTGTTCGTCTTGCTTGCTCAACAATGGGTTATGATGCAGACACTAGTTAGTGAGGCTATACAGTTTCCATAGTGACTGTCTTCTTGAAATGATCTTATTTCTGGAATTCCATCCAAGATCACCAGTGTCGTTAGGATAGAATCATTCTGTAATCAGGGTTGACCATCAAACTAAGCAGTGAACAAAAGAGAAATTCAGTTCCGCAGGAATATTTTGGGGAAAATGAAAGCATCCTGCAAACAGCATAAATATACCAAAAATATGACAATTTTTACATTTTAATACCACTTTTATTGTTTAGTATTATTGAGCCTATCAACTTATGCTTTAAATGATTATGAATGTGTCATGCTAATTCTATGACCATCCATAAAAGTATCTCATAGAATTACAACGGAAAGCATTGAATTATACATTTTAGCAGAATTTATGACAATATCACACTAACATATTTGAAGCAAAGGTTTACCTTTTTGAAGAGCAATCATTGAATCTTGCTCAACAGGATCTATATGACATGGAATATATATGATCTACACTCCAAGAATTCACCCACATGTACCTAATAACATTTCCCAAAAGCATTACTTAATGAAATTTAACCCAAAAGGTAAAAATTCAGATGATAATGCATTTACTACATCTTTGTGACATTTTCATTAGGGACTTCATTTCTGCCAACCCCAGTCTCTCACTACTTGCAGAGACAGAGTTTGCTGGAAATAGATTCCCCAGTACCTCTCTCAAAACATCCACTCTTTTCTGTCACATAGGAACAGTATATATGTTCACTCTAGGTTTTAATTCTTACTGATTTTCATTGCTACAGAAGTCTCTGGCAGTGTAAGCTAGAAGGTGAATAATGAAGCTGATTGCAAAACAGTGAATTATTTTTCACATTTGCTAAAATCTAAAGGATTGCTAGCTATTAGTATTTGTAAAGACTGATAACGTAACCAATGTGCCTTATACTGTAATTTTTCAATCAATGCTCAGTTTACCCCGAGAGAAATATCTAAAATGCTCAACACATCCAAGTATTGCTTCTCTCAACCTTTGCATTATCTTCAGTGTAAGCCTTCGGATGCACCTTTGTTTTGCATTGTACTGAAACAATAATGCACTTTCAGCAACAAAGTACTCCAAATCTCAAAATCTTTACAAAGATTTAGAATCAAGAGTAGAGTTGATGCACAAGAATATTGTTGATTCCTTGCCTCTCTAGGAAGCATGCTCAGTATTTTCTCCTTTCAATATATTGCATGCCAGAAACTCCTCTTATGTTTCAACAGCCTTTAATGCAGGAAGAAGCAGTTTTTCTCAAAAGACAAGATACATTGCCCCGGTATGGCAGGAGAGTTACTAGCAGTAACAATGACCCAATTCTTGAACTATACCACCTTTTTAATTTAGCAGTACATTGCAGTAGGAGGATACCTATGCAGATACCCATTTGCTTAAATAAAATCCAGTCTTAATGGACTTCCTAATCCAGGATTGCAGTTCTTTCCCCTGGAAAACTAAATGCAACTGCTTTTATTTTTTAAATTGGCTTGACCTAACCTCATGTTCATCACTTCCTACATATGCCATTTTCTTTAGGGTGTCAGTTCTATTACATGTTTTCTTAAAATTTTGGTTCAATTCTAACTAATAAAAGACAGTTGTACTGAAATAGATCAAGCTAGTAAAAATAAGTCTGTGAGTATTTTATACAGAGGCACTGATCTTAACACACATGTAAAATTTGAGAAAAGCTGTAAAAGTACTCACCAATTAGATACTAGGCTATATATTTAATGTACAGTTAATCAAATATCTGTAATAAATTAAATGCCACTGGAAAACTCTTCAGTGAAGAGCATAAAGGAAGGAAGTGGAAAGGAAGTTGAGGAAAAACCCTGAATTCCCATATTGTATGGCTCTGCAGGCAAAAATCTCTGTTCTCATTAGCTCACCTTTGGCTGGTGACCTCTGTCCTATTGCATCTGGCACAGTTAGACAATGGGTATCCGGACCTAAAAACGAATTTTGGGATCCACCACCTGGCTTGGAAAGCTGGACCTCCTGGATCTCCTGGCTTTCTGCCACTTCTCCACAGTCTACTTCTGGTGACTCATCAGAATGAATCTGTACACAGAAAGTTAAAGGTTGATCACCCTCTTCCATGGCAGAGTTGTTAACTAGGTCAAGCCAGGATTGCCTCTCGGAATAAACCACTTTGGATGTCAAGGAAGATGATGACTCTTGGGAGTTGAAAGTGCTTTCAGGAGAGGAGAGAGAACAAGATGCTTCACTCGACAGAGTTGAGGTAAAGGAGGACTTCTGATGGTCCTGCTTTCCAGAAAAAAAAAAAGGGGGGGGTGGGGGGGAAGGGTGAGGAGGGAGAAGAAAAATTATTTCATGGATTCATAAAATTTCCAAGGTATTTCTGTTCTACATGTTCTAGATATGCAACTGAAATGCTAACTAAACACAAACTATGTAACTGATAGTTATCCATGCAAGCAAGCCTGAAGTATGTCAGCCAATATCCTATAGAGCTGTAACTTCAGAAGCTAGGCCACAAGGAAGACAGAGGTAAAACAGACAAAAACCTGTCAATGCCTAGGAACAAAAAACAAGGAAAGATATTGTGTTTAATGTAGCTTCTCATGCTAGGTCTTACACATTTTCACTCTACTTTGTCTTCACTTTATTGGTTTCATCAAGACTGCAGAAGAGAAATTCTGAATTAGCCACTGGACATGAAGTTGTCTTAAATCACTAGATAAAGCCACCAATGCCATAATCACAAATAGAAATGCGCTTGAGTAGTGAAGTAACTTGACCTGCCTAGAATACAAAGCCATTTTACCTGGTTCATTCAAGGCAAGTTTCTATTCTCAAAATGTACACAGAGTAGATCTGTGTAAGGACTAAACCAGGTGATAACTGGAAATATTGAAAACTACTGGGAAGGTGTAACTAGGGTAACCCTGACAAGGTGCAAACACAAAAGAAAGGGACTAGCCTGGAATATTTTTCTATAACATTGTAGACTAGAAATATGTATTCATATAAACCAAAGCAAATGACATTTCTTCAAAAAATATTACATGTATAAACTTCTGCAATGTAGTGTTTCTGTAGTGTATATTACTTCCTGATTACATTAAAAAAAAGCAGCAAAGCAGATTTGCCTTCCTATGTATCATATAGCATCTAATAAATTCAAAAGATGAGGACTAATATCAGACTGTGGATCACCATTTGCTTGTAGTACTTTCTTCACTTTTGTAAATTTTCAAAGCCACTGTCCAAGACTGTCCCAAACACTACAGCCCCAGACTTAATTTATATTTCTATTACAAGAAGTACAACATTTTGTTTCAGGTGCTTTTTTGTTTTTTAAAAAGGAGACCTTCACAAATGCATCCTAAAGCAAAAGATGAAGTTATTGTCACAAATTACACCTGTGAGTGATAAAAACACTTATGGGAACACAGGTGATCTGAAGCATTTAATCTAAGAGTTCATATTGCAAAGACAAATTGTTGAAGCATTTGTCCATGCAAGCAGTACAATTGAACACTTGTTCACATTTTGCTCACGTGGTGTGGGTGGTCTAGTTTCAGTTATTCGAAGACAGAAGAGGGAGATGTTAGCATTCACTTCTATTTTTCTAGCATTTGTTCATGCAAAAGAAAATGCTGTTGAAACAAAAACTTTGCCTCACATAGTGGAATGTATTTTTTATTCATTTTCCTTTTGTGTTAAATAAAAAAATGTGAGTGAGAACAAAGTTGACTGCCAGAATGTGTTTCTTTTTCTCTGCATATGTGTTGTGTTTTGGCTTTTTTCTTTGACGTGTCAAATATTTACCTAACTTACTTCAGAAATTCCTTTGGAAGTTTTGCAATCATCTGTGTAATAATAAATGTCCATTTGAGGACATTTTAAAAAAGAGATTCTTGAGCCAGCAGATCATAAGTATTTCATTGGAGAACAATGAGTCTCTGGGCATTTTTTAGAGAAAAATTACCACCATGTAACACCTCAACTACTCTTTTGGGACTGCTGTAATCTATTGTAGCTGCTGGTTTTTGAACTGTAAATCCATTCACAAGTAGGGAAGTTAATGCAGATTGACAGTTTAACATTTGTCCTGCAGATACTAAAATTTGCTTGTACCTCACTTGCTTTTTTCCTCCACAGTATCCAAAAGCATGCATAAACATAGAAAGCTCATCATCACTACTGTTTTATTTTCCAAGTTTCAAAATGCTTTGGATCAGCATAAAATGGAACAGCAGGCAAAAATATTTTGCTAGAAGTACAGCAAAATGTTTTCTACTCTAACACATCGTAGAGCCTGCACCTGCATAGTTATTAGTTTCCAGATTAGGAGTTTTCAGTCTAGAGTTGATCTCAAGAAGTTTGGAGGCCTTTCTGCTTAAGACAGCATTGGTTTGATTTTCCAAAATGTCCATAGTTCCTAATTCCTGTTTCAAAAAATCCCTTTGTCCCACAGAAGGAAGAATTATCATTTTAAAAAATGCCTGTGGTATTCTTGATGCTGCGCTGGGTTTCAAAGATGAGGGTTTCTTTCAGTAGCAGTCTGAAAAGATTCAAACAGGCCTTCCAAAAGTGGTGTACCTACAGAGTTTCAACCCAAACACATTGTATGTTTGAGATGTCACAGCTTAATTTAAAAACTCTACAGTTAATTAACAGACAATGAGAAATATTTAATCAGCCTTCCCTAAGACAACCAAGAGCTCCACTCCTAGAACTGAGTTTCCAGCAGCTTGTGTTCTCATGGCCCTTCTTGTGGTTATCTTGTTCTAGAACTTGTCCAGAATGGAAAAGGGGATTAAGAAATGTGAAAGAAGACTCTGACTTGCAGTCAAACACAGATGTGATGGTACCTAACAGTTCCTACCCATCATGTAAGTAAACATAAGACAGACAGACTCATGGCGGCTGGAGCTTATTCCAGTGCACACTTCTAAGATGAAAACATGACAACTTTTCTCAGAAAATGCTAACTGTCCATGAGGGAAGGGATTTTAATCTGGGGCGAAGGAGAAAGGAAGTCAATTGAGAGAAGTAAAGGCTGAACAGAAGATAATCTTTAAGGGAAAGGATGAGGAAGCAAGACCCCTTAGCACCTATATCATTGTCTGCCTCCCACACATCTTTCGCTAAAACATGGAGGCCAGCACTCAAGGAGTGCATATGAGATGCAGAGATCACCAGTGAAGCAATAGACTGACAAGCAGCAGGAAGACAGAAAGCCAGAAAACTGAAAAAAATCAGCACCTATTTAAAACTCATCATCTGGAAAAATGCTGGCACTCACTCGGAAGCGAGCAGAGGGAAAAGACATCTACAGCCTCTTAAAGGCAAGCCACTGAGGTATAGAATTCAAGATGTTTCATTATCAACCTTCAGCTCAGAATAACTGTTGGAGATGTATTGCCAAGGTTCCTATTTACTCTGATATTTATAGCCACTCAGCCACATCTAACTTCCAGCTAATATAGGCAAAAAATAATCATGTGTCACACAACAGTGAACACGACACATCCCTGTGTGCCAGGTGGATTGATTTACAGTGATAAATGTTACACAACTGTTTCAGGAGAGGAAGTGAAGACTGAATTAGCTGACCGAAACAGAAGAGGGCAAGTGGGTGACAGTGTGACATGCACTCCCAGTTTTATGTGAACAAACTAAAGATTGCCAGACAGGCAACAATAAAAGGAGATGTACACAGGATTGCCTGTGACCATGCAAGCTTCTGCAGCCCATCTGTACATTTCAAATACAGTTCCTAGTAGCTTAGCTACTACTGTGCCCACCTCAGCTACTGGGTGTCATTTCAGCACACCATTCAGGAACCTGTACCACATCCAAAGTGGCAGCAGACATTTCCCTTCCATGAGATGCAGTGAGATGATTTAGTACTAAGTATATTACTGAATACCCCTTGATGCGAATTTTCAGGTGGGGGAGAGGAAGGCTTAAACACAGGATTCCTTATTTCAGTTGCATTACCATTCCAAAATGTGTAACTCATTTCTAAACACAGAATTAAGTAAACATTAAACATATATAAGAGACCATGAGATCACTGAGAAAAGCAACTATATAGAAACAGGATTTATAGGGCAATAAGTGACTAATTATTAGATAATTCAATTTGATTAGACACATGACAGTGCATAGAATTTATTCTCATTTATGAAATTAAGGAGACAGGAAGCAATATTCTGGGCAAATACTCTACAGCAAAAGAGGAAAATAGGATAGATTTTGGGAGAATGCCTATTTTGGTTTTTTATAATCTATTTTTCAGAGGTAGAGACAAGAATCAGTTTTATCATTGTAAGAAGATAGTTCTTTCCCTTCACTTATCTTCATTGCTAGAAAGGCAGTTTCAAAATCAGAAGTCTTAAGAGCAACTCACTCAAATAAATACATACAAATCTGTTGGATGATGCTATCAGAGTCATAAAAAGAAAGAACGAACTTTAGGATGGACTGGAAAATAAACACACAAGTATGAGAAATTAGATTATGGCAGTATGTTAAAAAGCTTGCAAAGAAAAGACCCAGCATGCATACAAGGTAGAGTGACACTTTCCTTTGTTCATCAAGATAAATATGCCTCCATCTGAAAGAGTTGTTCTTTTACTGTGTGGAGCTCATGGCAGCACAGGCTGCAACTGCATGAGCTCTGCCATGGGGCACGGGTAGTCAGTGCATCGTCATTTTACAAGCATATGAGGTGCAAGTTTCCAGAAGCTTAGGTCATTATTCAAAGGTCCACCACTTCAAGAAACTTTTTTTCCAACTATCTAGTAACAAGAAACATGCTAATTAATACTTACCGAAGGAAGTAGTGGTGGCTGGACTGTGTAGGGAGGAGGTGGTGTGTCTGTTATTTCTGGATCTTCATGTTCACTTTCACTGTAGCATTCTGAGGCAGACATGGAAAATGAGCAAAAACAAAGTGTTAGACCAATGCTCATTTATTCCTCACAGTGCTGTGGTAATCAAAGGTCACCAAGTTGGATGTTCTGAACCGAGAACCTTATTGTAACAAGTCTTTCTCCTACAGTGAAAATTAACCCACTTATGGTAATGTAACACTAATTCATGGCAACATTCTTTTCCTTTTTTAAAGAAAAAAAATGTTGCTATTCTATGGCAGGAAATACTAGGCAGAACTGCTCTAGATAGCTTCACAAATATGTTTGAGGTGGGAAATTTTTCCCCTCTCTTTGAAGTCTTAAAAGAAAGGCTTCATTGCTTTTAATATGTTAGGAAGACCTGTTGCAAGTTATAGATTCTGTCCCTTAATCTCTCTATAATCAATAAGTTTTCCCTGAGCTAGCAACAGGTATTGATGTTTTGGCTGCAATTTTGGAGAAAACACATAGCCCGCATGGTACTTTGGAAACCATAAAGCAGTCTTGTGAGAATCTTCTGTCATTATATAGTAACTCATATAGGCAAGCCATGAGGCACGGCAATACATGTGCAAATCTAGTACTAAAAGTAAGCATGATACTCTAAGACTATACACTCCACTCATTTAATTTATTTTTTCAATAAAAAGCAAGCTGATAGAGCCTCAGTATCTCTTGATGTAGCAGAGAGGCATTCATGTTCTTATTTCTTTTAACTATCTGTGTTCCAGTTGAAAGTGTTTTCACAGATTCTTTTTAAACGTGGACTAAATTAAGTGATACTGATAAAATGAGACACAGAAAAGAGGAGGCAGTTAAGTTGCTGACCAAAAGCAGCTGGATCTCTCCAGAAGCAGCAACCTGCCAGCTTTCTGCACAGGTGGATGAGGGCTGTGTATGTTCAGGGACCATTTTGTAAGACTTGGACTTCATGGGTTCACACTACTGGAAAACAATTGTTTCTGGGATTATCTCATCTTTTCACTAAATTAATACCTGTACACTTTCTTTTTTGTGCATGTCATTTTGGAGGGTTTAGTAACAACAGTGTGAGAGGGACAAAGTTTTAAGACAAAAAAAAATACACAAGAGTGAGAGATTTCTAAGAAGTTAACAAAGTGAAACTTAAAGAGATTCGTTACTTTCACTGTACTCTTTTCAGAGCTATATGTGGCTTAATAGCATAGCTGTTATTCTGTTTATTGGAAGTATGTGCTGGCTCATCTCAACATAAAGGGCTGAAGCTGACTGCATTAAGGTTTACATCAAATTCTCAGGCTCTACTAATGTCCTCTTGAATAATTCTTAGTAAATAGCTTATTGTTTCTACAGCTCACCTTTTAGGGACAAATAAGAACTGAAAAAGAATGAACAGCTGTTTCTAATTATGTAGGCAAATGGAGTTAGGGGTGTTAAAATGCAGAGAAAGTACATGAATGCATATGAACTGCCATAACAAAAGCCAAAACTCTCCTGCAGAGTTATGATGTGTGATACAGAGGGGAATATCAGGTCAGCAAGAACAGAAGTGACTGTGGGTAATGATGGAATTTTTCTGAAATGTAACAATGTAATGAGTCCTGGTTGATAATAAACTCAACATGAGCCAGCAATGTGCCTCATGGCCAAGAAGGTCAATGGCATTCTGGGATGCATCAAGAAGAGTGTGGCCAGCAGGTTGAGGCAGGTTCTCCTTCCCTTCTACTCTGCCCTGGTGAGGCCTCATCTGGAGTCCTGTGTCCAGTTCTGGGCTCCTCAGCTCCAGAGGGAGAGAGAACTTCTGGAGAGAGTCCAGCTCAGGGCTCCGAGGCCTTTCTCTGCAGAGTTACTCTCCAGCAGGTCAACCCTCAGCCTGTACTAGTGCATGGGGTTGTTTCTCATGAGGTACAGGACTTGTTCAACCTCAGGAGGTTCGTTGGCACTTCATCTATGTGTCTTTTGAATATGCCTAGGTATGGTGACTCCATCAACTCCCTGGGCACCCCTTCTAATGCTTAATAACCCTCTCAGTAAAAAAGCTCTTCCTGATGTCTAAGGTAGACCTCCCTTGGCCCAAGTTGAGCCCATTTCCTTGTGCCCTATCATTCCTTACTAGAGAGAAGTGGTTTACCCTCACCTCACTACAACTCCCCTTCAGGTAGTTGTAGAGAGTGGTTATATCTCCTGCCAGCCTCCTCCAGTCTAAATATCCCCAGCTCCCTCAGCTGCTCCTCATCAGACTTTTTCTCCAGACCCTTTATCATCTTCATTACCCATCTCTGGACACACTCTAACACCTTAATGTTCCTCTTGTAGTGAGTGGCCCAGAATTGAACACAGTATTCGAGGTGCAGCCACACCAGTGCCAAGTACAGGTAATCACCTCCTTGGTCCTGCTGGTCTCACTATTTCTGATACAAGCCAGGATTCCATTGGCCTTCTTGGCCACCTGGGCACACTGCTGGCTTGTGTCCAGTCAGCTGTTGATTGAGACCCCCAGGTCCTTCTTTGCCTGACAGCTTTCCAGCCACTCTGTCGCAAGCCTTTGGCATTGCATGGAATTGTTATGGTTGAAGTGCAGGATCTGGCACTTGGCCTTCTCATGCTGATCCCCCTCATCCTTGCTTCTCTGAAGACTGAGAACTCTATCATGTCATGAAAACTATGCCCTAGACAGCCTCCAACCATCACATTCCCCACCAGATTTTCTTTATTTGTGAACATCAGGTCCAACAAGGTGCTTTCCCTCGTTCGCTCTCTCACCAGCTGCATGAGAAAGTTTTCCTACACACACTCCAGGAACCTCCTGGATCACATCCTCTCTACTGTGTTGTCTTCCCAGCAGATGTCTGGTAATCTGAAGTCCCCCATGAGAACAAGGGACAGTGATCCAGAGAGTTTTTCCAGTTGCCTAAAGAACATCTAATCTACCTTCTCATCCTGGATGGGTGGCCTATAATAGACTCCACTACTATGACATCCCACTTGTTGTCCTTCCTCCTGATTCTTATCCATAAACACTCAACCCTATCCTCACCATCACTGACCTCAAACCAGGCAAGGTACTCCCTAATATAAAGGGATCTCTCCTCCCTTGTCTATTGCTTCTGAAGAGTCTGTGGCCATCCAGTGCAGCACTCCAGTTGTGTTCCAAAGAGGACACAGACATACTGCAGGAATTTGAGGAGTATGGGAATTAAGTTTCCTGACAAGAAATAAAGAAGAACCATTAACCAAAAACAAAGATATTGATTCAACCTGATGAATCTCCAGAAATCAGTGGCATCTATGTTAACTAGCTCCAAAGCTGCTTTTAATGGCAGAGTGTAAGGGAGTATAAACAGAACCAGATTAGACTAATCAATAATGGAATTACATGTCCAAAGCCTGGACATAAATCACAATTTTATTATGGAAAAAAGTAGAAGGGCTGCAGAAAGGACAATTTCAGTGCTTAGACAAATTAGGCTACATCACCTAAGTGACCTACAAATACTAGTTTCTTCATAATGACAGCTCCTTCACAACCTGAACAGTTCTGAAAAAGGCACTGGATATCAATACTCTAAAAATAGAGGGTCGAAAGCCCAGAAGATGATATATATTGCTCAGGTCAGAGTCCATCTCTGGTTTGCTAACCTAATACTACCCAAAGCACTTTTCATTCTAAACTAGCCCCCAGCACTTGTGTCCACGCCAGCAGCTTTTCCAAGCACTCTGACAGGCAGCTTGCATTGGCCTCTTGTGAGGTTTGAGATTCCTTTGCAAGAATCCTCCCATCAAAAAAGTTCTTCTAGGTCAGTGTGCAAATTAAGACAATAAATAAATTGCTAGAGACCTCGGGCTTGGCTCTGAAGGAAATTGTAGGCTACCAGCCCCCATCATTGCTGCTATTGGAACCTCCAGAAATGGGCAAGACCCTAGGGAGGGGTCTACATTGAACAAGATGTTTGCCAGCTACCGAACTCCTGGGTGGGCCACTGCACAGATCCTGCAACATACCTTACCAGCTCTAAAGTCAGAGCAGCACAGTTGTTTCTCCTTGTACTTGGTATGCTTAGCAAGACAGAAAACTGACAAAATAGTTACACTTCTGTCACAAGATCATTGATTGTCAGTGACATTGTTTCTCACCACTGTTTCTCCTTCTGTGATTACTCTGTGCTGTGTCAGTGGGATTTCTCTGAGCTCAGTCAGCAGATGGACTGAAGTTGACAATTTAACAGGAAAAAAAAAAATATGGAAAAAGTTTAGCCAAGAAAAAACTGTGAAGAACAAGATGCAGCTTGGACCATACCTTCTTCATTCTTCCCATTGGGTGCCTGAGGGTCTATAGCCATCCCCAGCTTACTTAGCCACCTGTGTTTGAAACAGAGAGAATACAGAGTCAAGGATACCTACATGCTGTTCAGACAGAAGTTTACCCCTTTCAGAGGTGCTGTACATCTCCACATCTGTTTTCATTAACCTGAAGACTAAATGTCTAATTTCTTTCTATTTCTTAGGTCATCTTCTTAGGACATCAGTAACCTTAACACTAATATTCCCTGTGGTAGCAGGACTAGTTGCTTGGGATGTCTTCTTTCCCTGATCCTGAAAAAAAAGCACTAGTTATGACCAATAAGTTGGATTTGTGGAAGCTAAAGGAAAAGTGTGTGTGCTGTAACACAATGTCAGTGGCTTAGTCCTTCTGTTGAAGTATCGTGTTTCACCTGAGATGAAGCAAAAGGCACAGGAGCCATAGAAGATGCAGCTGTCCTCTTCAAAGCTATCACAGCACAGTCTAAGGATCTAAGCCATTTAAAACTAGACTTTCTGAACATTATATACTGCATTCTTAATTCCCTATGTACTTTTGGCTTTACTCTCACTTCTTGTGTTGTTTTAGGCTATTAACAGGATTTTTTTTTCATTTCTCTTCCCAGATGTCTGCATTCTTCTAGTGCTAGAAACCATCTCTGATTGCCTGTAGGACATTCAGATCTATCCAGGTTTTAAAAAATAACAACTAAACAAGCTCAAGCCTTAAAACTCAAGAACTAAATAGGAAATATATGACAGGCAGGAATTAAGATTGACAACTCTAAAAAGATATTTTGTCTGATCTTAGTTCTTTGAAGCAATGGGAAATTTGCTTGTAAGATCAGTGTCAAAGAAATTGGACTTTTAGACTGCAATATGGACAACGAAGACATATAATTCAAGAAAACAAAGTATCATTTCTGTAAGAATGGATTACTGACTTTCTTCTAACGGCTAATCGTAACACAATGATTTGTTAAAATAAAAAAGTTGTAATAAAAGATCTGCTGAAAGATCCAGCACTTCACTAACCACAAGGTCAGACACATTTCTAGTAACCACATGCAATTAGCCAGGTAGATGCATATAGCCAGCCAGCATGCATTTACTTTTCATGTGTGCATGACAACAGCAAATACATGCTAAATTAGTGAAGCAAATGACTGTATTAATAAATTCCACTGCTGATTTTATATATATATGTATACATATGTGTGAAGAGTTGCAAAAGGTCACGATCCTCCAAACATTTATGCACACCAGTAACTCAGCAAATGTGAATGCCCCAGTGAATTCAGTGGAACCACTCACGTGCATGTGTGTTTGTGGGACTGGAGCCAAGAGTACAGATGTCTTTTAGTCTGTTTTGACATATGCGTGAGTATACGTGTACTTTATGTATTAAATGTATGTATTTTATCCTTTGCCAAGGCAAACATCATCAGTTACAACAGTGAGGAATTAATGCAGTATAGTGCAAGCTGGTTTAATGTTAAGCTACTCACTTTGAGAAAAAATGAGATTTACTTGAGAAGTGGAGTTTGAAGGAAAACATTCTGGAAACATAAGCACTGAGACACCTGCATGGATTTCAACCACTAACTCACATGAGTCTAAACATTTCAAAAGTGTAAGACACTGAGAATTTCCAACTATGCTGCAAACTGGCTGCTATCACTCACTAATGTTTTCCATTAGCTCTACTTTTCCTTCTTCCCTCTCGCCTCTTTCAACCAGGATTACACTCTTTACAGAAGTATTCCAGTCCAGTAGGTCAGCCCATCTGCCTCCAATAACTTCTCATTCTGTACAGGAGCTCCACTAAGAAACCCAGTGATGAAAAACCACGGGGTTATCTCCCCATCAGTATGCTCTGTGAGGCTCCAAGTCGCAAAGGGCAACAGATGGTCTTTCCATCTGTATGTACTTGTATGCATCTATAGGGTAAAGAGTTGTCAATATGTGACTATGTACATACACTACTGTAGTAGTATCATATCATTCTGTGTCTATAGCTCTTTGAGAAGGTCACACATACTCCCTCAACCTCTATCCCTTCCTGTACTGGTAAATACATATGAGGTAAATATGTTGTGGTAAATATGTGAGGAATCTCATGAAGATCACCAGCAGAGCCATGATTAAAATCCTGACCTGACTGTCATAAAAGCTCTCTTCTCATTAAAATTGTATCATTTTTGTCCAGTTTTTGACCATTTAATGCAATAGCATTGTGAATAGACTGCAATACGAAGTAAAAAATAAGAAAATGTGAGAGGTGATCAGCCAAAACTGGATCTAATACCAAAACTGATAGCTCAGTGGTTTCTAAAATGTCAGTATTCAAATTCATTTTTACTTCTTCCATTAAAAATTGCATGAATTCATTCTTCTTATTGACATTTACGAAAAGAAAATTTCTGACCTGTCATGTGGACTGTTTAAGTGCAGCATAGTTTGGTTCTGAAAAAAAATTTGCAGTAAAAAAACTGCCATTTATATCCTTTTAGTCTTTCTTATTAACTGCCAGACTACTCCAAAAGCAGACACTGTTAAATTCTGGTCCTGGATTGCTTCTGGGACAAAACTATATTAAGCTCTCTCTCTTTCTTCCATCACTTCTCCCAGGGTGATGAGTATGCTATCAAATCTGCATGTCTCTAAAGGAAAGGGGTTTATAGAATCATAGAATTATACCAGCAAATATTGAGAAGATCTGGAACAAAATCAGGCTAATAATGTGATTCTGATTTCAACCGTCATTAGTGAACAACTAGCAGTAGTTTCCTTCTATATAGTGACCAGAAAACAAAACAGACTCAGTAATTCTCCAAATAACTTTGTCAACAATCACTTGACAGTGAGAGAATTAACTTTCAAAGGGTGTTCTCAGGCATGAGACAGGGTGAAACACGGCCAGTCACTCCTACTTACATGTTCATTTCCAGAACATTTTCTGCTGCAAAATAAAATGTCTTGATCTGTGGGTGGCTGATCTTAATAGCACTTTAAGAAAAGAAAAATAGAAGAGATATGAAGAAAACTAGTTTACATAAGAAAAATATAAAAATAACGAATTAATGATTTAAAAATATTTATTCACTCCATGATATTAATCCAGATCACTTTATGTATCCATATAGTTCTTTCCTTAAAACTCTAGTCTATATTTAGTGCATTTCCTTAAAACTTTATTCTATTTTTAGCTCATTTCCTAGGCCACACGTTATTCAGAGGGTATAAACTACAGAAAATTAAAAGTAAGTAATTAAGAGTAAAACAAAGACCTTAATTATTCCTTGACACAATTCAGCTACATGCCCACATCTTGAATACTGTGTGCATCTTTGTTTCCCCCAGCTCTGAAAAACATAGTGAACCTGCAAAAGGTTCAGGAACAGCACCAGGATGACCCAAGGTATGGAACTGCTTCCAGGACTGATTGATAAGATTAAGACCTGATAGCATGGAAAACTGATGGTTGAGGAAAGGGACATATGATGTAATGAAATAAAATCCCAGTTAACACTCAATGGGTGAAAAGAGACTGATTCCTCACTGTCTTTTCCAAGACAGGTTTTAGGAAGCACCGAAGAGTGAACTATGTGACAGGTTTAAGACAAACAAAATGAAGGTAGTCTCCTGAGTACCTCCAGTTGTATATCTGCTAGTATATCTCCCTTTCCAGGGACTTTTTTTACCCTAAAACATAGTTTCCAATGTGGAGACTTTTATTTTTTGTTCCTCATTAGGTGACTGTCTCTGTTTTGTGGAAGTACACCTTGTTTGAATGGGCCCCAGTAACTCCAGTCTATCCTCTTAGTTCTTCTGATTTAGTGCATCTTAAATAAGTGATAAATATAGGTTTTCCTCTCTCAAAAGCAGCTGGAAGCCAGTGCTATATATGGAATTTGAAAATAATATCTTGAAATGTCTGTCCTGATAAACAAAGCTTTTATTCCCTGCACAATCAGAGGCTTCAGGTACAGCCCAAGCTCGGTTGAACCACAGCATCTCAAAAAGCAGTCGTAACTCAGAGGGAAGCAGCATTACTTGCATCACTATTCACCTGCCCACCTAAGAGAAGGTATCTAAGCTAGATTACAACACACTCATAATGAGTGAACAAAGAAAAGAAAAAAAACATTGGCATACTGATCTACATTTTCTTTGTAGTTTTAGCAGAGCACATTTGACAGTGAATTTTCAAAAATATTTTTTGCAATATGGTTTTCTTTCAGTAGCTCAATTAATATCTCATTATTTATATAACACAGAGAAGCTCCCCACAGCTTCATTGTCAGGCACTACAGAGATTCGATTCCTTGCAACGTCTTAAAAGTCATGCAAAACTGGGAGCAAGAGCTAAACTTACTGCTTTTTTTTGCATTCAATTGCTCGATCCACACTGAAGTCTGGAAGTCTGATTAATCCTTCTGCTTTTTCAGCCTGCAATTAAAAATAATATTAAAAAATCACCATATCAACCAGTTGGTCAACTACCAGACTCCAGTGCTCAAAGACATTCAACATGCAAGCACTTGGTTTTGATAGGTTTTTTTGTAGTGTGAAAATATGTCTTTAAGGATAGATTAACACACGATGTTTTGGCTAATATTTTGAAGCAAGAAATATTTCTGTACCAGCTACTTCTATTTGTGCAAGCCTTGGAGGCTAGAAAGTCACCACTCTTGTCTGTGTAAGAGTCAGAGTGTGAGCATAGGATTTATTGTACACTTCCAAATATCAAAGCACCTGAAAGAGGAAGGATCCTCAACTCCTGCAACAGTGCTGATATAGATTATCACTCCACCTCATCTCAAAGCATTCATATCAGTTCAGCCCTTACTAAGATTCAAGATGAAGTCATATTAACAGTCCAGAGTCTGAAATTGTCAAGGGCAAAATTTAGATTTGGATCCAACAAGGACTAAAAGCAGCAGCAAGATGGAGAAATCCAGTCCCTTTGCAGCCATCAGTAATCACACAACCTCTTTCAAAGAGACCAGCACCGCTTCATGAATAGACCATGGAAAATGAAACTACTGAACCTGACCTCTAAAAAAAAAGCCTTTCAAAGGAGATGGATGACATAAGAGAGGATTAATAAGATTTGTATCATCTGTTCAGGTCTGGATGTTATTTACAATCTCAAAGGAGTATTTGTTCTATTAAATGACATGTGTGCATGTTACACAAAGGCATACCAGCAATGCATATAATGATATATACATATTTGAATAACATATATCTGTAGCAATGGAAATCGAAAATCAATCCAAAATGATTTGAGGAAGAGATGGAGAACTGTCTCCTTGGTTGTAACATGTACCATTTTCTAGGTTCATCTACGTATACGAGCAAGGCAGAGGCAATACTGGTTGCTCCCGTGCCAGGAGGTGAAATGGTGCAAGGGAATGGTCCCACACAGCTGAGCTTTGTTGTTAAACAGTGTGAACAAGCCCTGAATAATTTTAGTCATGCAGCTATCCCTTCCCTCAGAAATTTTCAGGCATGGTTCAGGAGATAATAAAAGCCAGGCAGACATTTAAAATACACTATTTAGATACAGTCATCCCTTTGTGTATGGGAGAGGGTTTACTGAACATTGGCATCTCTGTTCTGGGTCAGCTGGACTCTGTCAGAGTGGCTCCAGAAAAACTGAAGTTTCCGGTTAGCCTCAAAACCTTGTTCTTGCTGCCTGCAGCTGAAATAACTTTCTTTACTGTATCTATCTAGATTCAGCTGATCAGACACAATAAGACTAAGATTCCTAAGAAGAGCGCTACTGTAGACCGTAACATATAATGTCAGAAAAAACTGTACTTTCCAAAATACAAAAAATGTTAATTCCTGAATAACTTTTTTTGCTGTTCCCAGTCTTTATCCCTGGGTACATTGAAATTCTGAAAATGTTCAGAGTTAAAACAGGTAAAATATACACAACAATCACAAAGGCTGAGGATAAATGAAGATGACTGACAGCATCTCAAGTCACATTATGCATGGATATGGAGCGACTATAAAAAGATATTCATCGAGACTAGCGTTTCAGCTTTAATGCTTGGAAGTATAAATCTCTGAGAACTAAAATATGGATATAGAATAGATATATTTGTGGGTGGTTTCCCTGCACCTCTGTATATCTGTTCTTTGGTATACAATAAATCATGGCATAACCATCATTCCTGCAGTTTACATGTATTAGATACTCATATATTTTGCATCTTTAGCAATAAAAGGTTTTAATTGCTCCAGGACAGAAAAAAAGAAACAAGGGGGGAAAAAATGAAAAAGGAGGGGAAAAAAAAGAAAAAAGGAAAAAAGGAAAAAAAAAGCAGTGGAAGGAATTCTTCTGTTATTTCTTTTCATTACAGAAGAAGCAGTGATTTTATCTACATGTTAACTAAAAAAACTTTGATTTTTCCTACGTGACTTCATTTGTACCAAAAAGTGCTTATTTGCTATTGTGGGTTTTTAACTTTCTCTGATTATACTTGGACCTACCAAACTTGTTTAGGATATGGCTTGAGAGCTTATTTCCAATCCACAGATTAGGATTTAGTGAGACCAAAATCATTTTAGTGAGTTAAAATAAATATTAGCTAAAGGGGAAAAATAAAGTGATAAGATTTTTTTAGAAGACTTTTTTTAAAGTATATTTGATCAATTAGACTTTATATTAGTATCTCTACCCCAGGTCCATAGTAAACCAAGTATATAGGAATGAGTTACTGAGTAGCCTAAGTAAAAGAAGAACTCTATTCATGGACTGCATTATACTGAGGATAGAGAATGTCCTATTTTGCATTTCTGTACCAAAAAGAATGGTCACTTAATAGACTAGGTGCAGCAAGAACATCAAAATTCTTGATTAGTTCCAAAGACCATCCTAAGAACATCAGAGAACAATAATAAAAAAGCAGTCCATGAGGTATCAAAGCCATTATTACATTGATGGATGAGAAATGTTTCTCTTCAGAATCATAGAATGGTAGGGGTTAGAAGGGACCTTTCGCGATCTAGTCCAATCCCCCTGCAGAAGCAGGTCCACCTAGATCAGGTCGCATAGGAACATGTCCAGGTGGGTCTTGACCTCCAACGAAGGAGACTCCACACCTTCCCTGGACAGCCTATGCCAAGGCTCCCTCACTCTCACAGTAAAACACTTTTTTCTTATGTTTTTTAATGGAACTTCTTGTGTTCCAGCTTCATTCCATTTCCGCTTGTCCTGTTGCTAGATACAACAGAAAAAAAGGATGTCCCAACCTCCTGACAACCACCATTCAGATATTTGTAAATATTAATAAGATCCCACCTCAGTCTCCTCTTCTCTAGGCTAAACAACCCCAGTTCCCCCAGCCTTTCCTCGTCTGAAAGATGTTCCAGTCCCCTGGTCATCTTGGTGGCCCTGCGCTGGACTCTGTCAAGTTCTCTGTCCCTCTGGAGCTGACGAACTCAGAACTGGACAAAGGACTCCAGATGAGACCTCACTAGGGCAGAGTAGAGGAGAAGCAGAATTTCCCTTGACCTGCTGGACCCATTCTTCTTGATGCATCCCAGGATGCCATTGGCCTCGGCCACAAGGGCACATTGCTGGCTCATGTTCAGTTTATTATCAAACAGGACTCCCAGGTCTATCTCCAGCAGGTCAGTCCCCAGCTTCTACTAGTGCATGGACTTGTTCCTTCCCAGGTGCAGGACTCTGCACTTGCCCTTGTTGAACCTCATGAGGTTCAATGAATGAGTGAATGGATGAATCAAGAAGTTCAATTATTAAAAAAAGAGTCCATCCAGAGGAGTCCATGTAAAGGAATATAGTCAGGTACCTTCTGACTCATACACCAATAAATCCATGGCCTGAGCTAGATAAGCCATCAGGTGAGTAAGTAGATGACTAGGGTCGGGGGCAGATGGGCCTTACAAGTTATAAATGCAACCACAGTCAGTTTTATCTATTGGTGCAGTAGCCATTGGTTTAGACTGCATCTTGTAAATTGTTTAGTGCACAAGCACTCATGAGGAGATTAAGTCCACACAATGCCATTAGTTAAGTCACTACGTATACAAATATTTCAGCATTTTGTATTGGATTTTGTATTGGACTAGTGAATTATGAGGACCCTGTAAGCCAGTGTGGGAACTCTCACCTGGGTTCCCACTTATATGGAGACGGAACTTCAACTTGAACGGCTGACATATCTAACGAGTATCTAAATCAGAGGAATACTCTTCAAATAGACAGTGAAAATAGGTCTGTAGGCTTTTATTTAGGCAAATTACATTTACCATTTTTACAACGAAGAAACCTCCAGACTTCTTGTGCCTTATTTGTCTTATTCTAGTTGGTAAAAGATTATGTTTTCACATATGCACTCTATCTCAGTTCTGACCGTGATTTCACATTTATTCATTTATAAGAAATGTTTAATGTTTTGTTTTATGTATGAGTGAAAGGAAGGAGGATAATGTAGGGAATGTTTTGGGGTTTTTTATACATTACTGGTACACACTTCAGATATGCTATCTATATCACAGAAAACAGAGCTTCAGTGGGTGTATAGTTCCAGAATTATCAGAAAAGAGAATGGAAAAAAAGAAACCAAACCTTAAAAACAAAACCTTGTAAGTGATGTTACAATCAGCAAACAGAATTCCAAATAAATATAAGGAACAGAACATGTGAAAGTCATCTTTTCAGTCATTCTTGGAATACAAAAGACATTTTTAAACATTAAAGGTGCATAGAAGACTTAAATGTTTTCTTCAAAATGTTATCTTCGATGCGATTTTAAGCATGTTATTATTTCACTCATACATTTCATTCAAACTGTCTTCATATTTTATTGCAATGCTGTAAAATAGCCCTACAAAACTGTTTAAAATGACCTTGACCTGTTTCCTATTTAATCAGCATGTTTTAAAAAAATAAGCTGTTATCTCCTGTGGGTTTTATGCAGGTTAGCCTAACATATAAATCTGCCCTTTTTACTAGCCTAGCTATAGGAAAATAATTTCAATAACAACACCAGTCTCTGCAAATGCTTGGGGTAAAAAGAAAGCAACCACTTTTAAGAGCAAAAGCTTTCCACTCAGAGTAATTCAAACATATTTATGAAACATAATGCATGAATCTAATGAAAGAGGCTAATGTCCTTTCAACTTGTTTCAATACATTGTCTAAGTATTGTGGCTTTAGGAGACTCAGTAGATAATTTAATAGACCTTTTTCAATATTTAAAGAAAATGTAAGAGTGCAGAATTTTCTTTTTTTTTTTTAAACAGTTTTGTAAAGTCAAAATATCCAGTTATTGCAGAACAGTTCCAAACTGTAATTCAGAGCACCCCTTATATGGGCTCATCACAGTGTTTCAGCACTGCCCACAGAAGACTCTGTGGCTGTTAGCGAAGCAGTTCAATCCTCCAGCCTTTTTAGTCTTTTTCTCTCTGCCAAGTACAGCAGTGAGGCAACCTGTTGAACTGTGCATTATTTGTGTCAGATATTGGACCAGAAGTCCCCAAAGTCTTCAGTATAATCAGCTGACACCAATGATCTTTTATCATCCACATAAGTAGCAACCATGAGTGAAAGTTAAGATATTTCCATTTTAAAAGACTGCAATTATACAACTCCTGGCAGAACTTTGGAAGTGAGGACCAATTTAAATGCAATGAAAGGGATAAAATACCCAAAGATAAATAGTGACAGTAGATCACAACCTGCAACCCTTTGATTTCATACTTATATTTCTTTTCAGCTGCATCCCCATGACAACCATCATTAACACATCCTGCAAAACTATATTTTGACCCTAGCTGGAAAACCTTCCAAACCATCCTAAAGGCCTGCAAGAAAGGGGTGTTTAGTTCTCTATTTCTTTCCAACCAACACTATGAAAAACAGTCATAACAAGCTCAAGGAGCCAGGACCCTGGAGCTACACATGATGATCTTCCCTCCAGGGATTTAGTATAAGGACTAAAACTGCTAAAGAGGCCGACAGGATCACATACTGTCCTCTTTAAACACTTGTCTTCAAGACAACTCCGTAGAGAGAGCAGAATTGAAAGGAAGGAATCAAACACTAACAACAAGCAGTTGTCCAAGGAGTCTGGTTTTCCTGAGAGCACACTGAAAGCCTGATTGCTCAGATCAGTTTTCTCATATTTTCTTGCAAAGCCAGTCCTTCTGTGTTTCTTCCTAGTCCAAACAGCTTCCCCTTCCCAGACTGGGGGTTAGTCCATGCTGAAAACAAAAGTTTACCTGCCTTTTGTAATATCCATATTTTACAGAAAGAGCAGATGTACTTGGGAATATGTTTCCAAGTAGTCTACCCAAGTCTGCTGAGACCACTGGGGCCTTAACTTTATCACTGCCAGTACCTCAGGTCAAAAGCTAATTTTGATTTGCCTGTATGCTGTGGTTTGCTTTCAGGAGAAGCTTGACTCTCAGGATGTCTAATACAATGTTCCTCACTCAGCATTTTATTATTTTTTTCTCTTTTGAGATGTGGCTTTTATATCTTTTATGTTAAATTGAAGGAACCACTGTCTGAAGATATCACCACAAGCATCATATATCACATCCCCCAATCTGCATCATGTGAAAGACCCACACCAGAATGATTTGAAGGCAAAATAAACCAGAGCAACAGAAACATCCAGAGCTTTAGAGCCTCCTGAAAGCAGACTTCACCGAGAACACAATGTCAGCTGAGGTTACCTACCCAAATCCGGGACAACACACGTTTCTGTGCAAATTCCACCCACTCATTATTTTCTCTATCTCCATTAGAAAAAAAGGTTAGGTCCAGCACCCTGTTGCTATGCTACAGTTGCCAGTGTCTGGTTGACTGCGGTTTCCACACAGCCGTGAACAAAACATACTTGTTTCTCACAAGAACAAAACTGATCAGACAGAGCTACAGACAGCCTGTGCACCCCAGTTCCTTCAACCTCAACCCCACACCTATGCCACTACCTTTCACTTCAACCTCTGTAAGAGGGCCCATCATCAGAAGCCTTTGCCACTTGAGGAGCAAGACTCCTCCTCTTTCAAAACAACTCTGAACTAAAGATTGTCACCTCTGATGCCCTGTGGGACCAAGGATTAACTCCACTGAAAGTAGTGCAAGTACAAACAGTACTAAAGTCAGGCCAAATAATAAAAATAAATATTCATCAAGCAAGTGAATATGTCATTACTATTTCTGCTTCATAAGTCTAGAGGTGAAAATATGTGTGAAAATACAACAGGTCTAATTAATCTCAGATATAACTTTGAGCATGGCCCTGGTTTCAACAATTTAAGTAAGCGGATCTTAGCAAAGGACACTTCTTTTTCTTCCCACACTTTTCAGTTACTATCATTCTGCAAATGTTGCCTGAAAGTAAAGTTTGCAGAGTCTGCATTTAAAGTTGTCCAAACAAACCTCAGATTTTTAACATAAATTTGTGTGCAAGAGTCAGCAGAATCACAGAATCATTACAGTTGAAAAAGACCTTTAAGATAATCAAGTCCAACCACTAACCTCACACTGCCAAGCCCATCACTAAACTAAACTATATCTCTCAGCACTTCATCTATACATCTTTTGAATATCTCTAGGGGTGGTGATATCACATTGAAAGTAAAGAGGTTCTACAAGCTAATATGTTTACATGAACATTTATGATAAGTGAGAAGTCAAGGCTAACAACACATGCCAATAGTATTTTGAAGCCATATATGCTCTTTAGAGTGTATGAAATAAACAGAATGAGTCTGAAACCCATTCTTCAGTCTTTATCATTTTGAGACAGTCAGTAACAGGCAGAAAACAAGCATGGACAAAAAGGATGAGTGGTATGGATGAGTGGACAAAAACGGTATCTAGGAATACTAGGATCAGCATGACCATGGTGTCTCTGAATCCTGAGAGCAGAATTTAGCCAGGCCACAACAACTAAGGGAAGTGGACAACTTTGCACCTCTGCAAAGTTTTACTGTAAGGTTGATGGAGCCCTGGCACAGGCTGCCCAGGGAGGGTGTGGACTCTCCTTCCTTCAAGGTCTTCAAGACCTGCCTGGATGCATTCCTCTGTGGCCTGATCTAGGTGAACCTGCTTCTGCAGGAGGATTGAACTAGATGATCTTTAAAGGTCCCTTCCAACCCCTAATATTCTATGATTCTACAGTTTGTTCCTTGAAACAGTTAACAAGATTTTTAATGGGTATTACTACAACAGAAATAAAAAGTGGAAACAATACAAATTACATTTGATTTCTTACAATGTTCTAAAAATTAATAAGATTTTCTTTATTCTTTCTTCCTTTCCTGTGCTTGTGACATTCTGATTTCCAGAGCAGTCCATTTGCATTTAGAAAACCTGGTGCTGATCCACAATTGCACACAGAAGCTGTTGAGCTTCAATCTATGTTGTTGCTATCATCCAATAATTGTCCTCACATCCCAACTCTAAGCTCTGTCTGTCCATCACTTGGACATAATAGGAGCTTTCTTAAAGGCAGCAGTACAGATGTGTACTGCGCCACAGTGAAGTTCTTTCTTGTACATCTTCCGGAATTTTAAGTGAAGGGAATAATCATGTCTGAATCTTCCCAGGATGAGCAAAACTCCTCTCTGCCAAATCAAGCCAAACCGTAGCAAATAGCCTAGAGTAAAAACAGCTGTTCCCCAGGACTCACATCTCTGCTTCTTTGCACTCAGCCCTGACCTTTCCTTGGATTTCTCACTATATCTTCCTCCACACTCACTCTTTTTTGGTTTTAAAATTCATAGTTATTCAGTTGATTACAGGTATTCAGGGCCTGCTGGTTTTTGTCTCAGATTATTTCCCACTCACACTGTAAGTAGAGTAGGCTACTTGAGCTAAATCTGCTGGAAGAGAAACACTATATGAACCGGTTGTCCTGAGAAAAGCTCGTTCTCCAAACAGGGAGATGGACCTTATTAAAAACACTGGATTGTCCTGCAGATATGAGTAGTAACATCTACTTGTCAGAGCAGAAAGTTAAAAATCAGCAGAATATGAGAACATTAAATTACAGTGCTCTGGATGAAACATCAGCAAGACCAGCAGCAAATAAAAAAAAAAATTACCAACTGACAGTGCTCATATATTCAACCCTAACAATATAAACTGGGGCAGACGGTGCTCATACATTCAATCCTAATAACATAAACTGGGGCAGATAAAAAGAAATGAAAGAAAAAGGAGTGGAGGGGAAAAGGCAAACAGATTAATCTCGAGGTGGAAGGGACTGCAGAGAGAAGCAGGAAGGAGACTTCTGAAAATTAAACTAATAAGAAGTGAAAGAGCTTTCGTGTTTTTGGTCTTACAGTAAGTGTCTGCAAACCACCTAACTCAGGAAAATCCCAAATTCACATGCCACCAACACCTATGAAGACCAGCGCTTGAAAGGGTGGAACAGATAGCAATTTGACATTTTACAAGTACTTACTGTACTAGAAAACACATCGTTTTCTACATTTTTCACATTCATAAAGGCATTTCTCAGATTGTAAGAAATAAACCCAGTCATTTGAACATCTCCAAGGTGCATTTAAATTGTGGCCCCAGGTTCCCTCCTCTCGGTCCCAGCAGATGCTGTTTATCTGGCACCCAGAGCTGGATGGATGCTGTACTCACCAGCTGGCTGCTATACCAATACAGTGATGACTCCTTCAGCACACACCAGAACTTTTTCCATTTGTTGCCAATGAAAGCTCCTTTTTCCTTCTTTTTGTAGAGCCATCCTTGGCAATCGGCTTGCCCCAGCTCTTTGCATGATATCCTCCGCCGGCTCATTGTAAAGAACCCTGTGCCATTAAAAATACAGTGTTCTGCTTGTTTAAAAGTGCATTACCAGGAAAGATGTTACTGCCAATTAAAGACATCAGTCTTCCTTAGTAATCTAAGAGAGTCATCCAAGCATATCTTAAAATATACTTAGAAGTTATTCAGTTTTATAATGGCTATGACAGTAACACATTCATTTGAGAGGCACTCTGATGTGCAGAAACAAAATAGTAAGTTATAGATAATGCAGACACTAATTAATGCTGATAACCATACGAGAGTTTTTGTAAATTAAAAGCATAGCCTTTGATCTTTTTAAGAGAATAGTGCATATACCTCCCTTTGCACAGCTGCACTGAAAAGAATACATTTATTTAAGTCAGTGAGAGAAATGCCAAGTACACAAAAATCTCTAGCGTGTATATGTGCAGGCAGCTGATTCTATCTCACTGACTTCCAGCTTTGATTCAATCAACATACCACAAGGATTTAGTCCAAAGGAATAGCCCATTGTCATTTTTCTCAGAATCAGTGCAAGACCCAGTGGAGTTAAAAAGCAGCCTTCCACCAGCTAAGTAGCAGTATAAAATCCTCAGCCTCCAAAGAATAAGACATGCTAAGAAAATAACAAAAGAGGAACCCACAAGAGAAGAGAAAAAACAATCTCTCATTACCTTGACTTTTCTTTTTTGTCTTCTGACGCAAGGGAACCTGTAAGAAATGCAGGAAGGAAAGAAAAGAGGAAATTTCAGATTGTGTTGCAACATTTGTGTAGAAAAGGGAGGGGGAAGCTAGAGAAGGACGTGGTGGTGATGCTGGTGGTATATGCAGGGTAGAAATGCATAACCCACTCACTGCTGAAGAGATGTTAGTAGCTGAAGCATAAAATGTGTTAATTAAAATTGATGTGTATCTAGTTGAGCAAGAGCAAACGTAACTCTATTATACATGTGTCTATCTATGAGTGCTTCCTGTTTCACACCCACAGGCAGTTTCTGTGTTGCTACATGTTTGCCTGAATTGTATTCTGTGTCAAGAAGTTAAAAAATAGAAGTTAGGACTTCAGTATTTTAATACTTTTTTTTACACTTCACCAGGGGGATTTATAAACATGGAAAGATTGGCATCTGATCATCCTTAAGTTCATTCTGAGAAATCCTGAAAAAGTGAATTTTCCACTCTTCTTTTTTATTTCTTTATTTAGTGCAAAAAAAGTATTTCCCTCCATATGAGTTTCATTATAACTTTCTATAAAATAGACTCACACAAACCTGTCAGATTATCCAAACTGTAAAACATAAATATGCCAGAAGTTTGCCATACCTTGTATGAACGCTGTAGTCACAGCAAAAATTACACAATTGAATTATATTTACTCATTTTCAGTGTAGATATTACATCTCACATAAACACACAGAAAAATGAAACTAAAACTGAAGACCACTGACAGAAGAAGAGGTCATTAGAAATGTACAATCTCTTTTTTGGACAGGCTAGTGAGTCATGTGACTGTGGACAAAGAACCTGACTTCTCTTTGCTTCATCATTTCCATCTCGAGTATGGAAACAAAAGTATTCACATTTTTTTCCTGCTTTTAGGAAGGTTTTTAATCATCCAAATGACAAATGCTGGATAGGGTGATGTATGATTTAATATGTTCGGCCACAATGCTGCTAAGCAAAGCTGGTAGGTACCTGCTCTGCTGCACAGCTACGCTGCCAACGTACCTGATGCAACCCCTCTGCCTAGACAGGCAGCTTTTCAAGAAAACAAAACCTCATTTCATATTATTCTTGAAGGATTTGATGGCTCTTCCCACAGGTAAATTAAAGATCAGTAAAGCAACACCATCTGGGAACAGCAATAGAAGAGCCCACTGCCACCAGTATTTACAAGAGCTAGAACTTTCTCTAACTGGTGATCTTTGCAGTATGTATCAGAGTGCAGAACTGCGCATCACAGTCGTGTGCTTATCTGATGCCTGTTTGAGATGACCTGAACAGCACTCTTTGAAGGAGGCTGTACCAGAATGAATAATCCCAGGCTTCTACTTAATCATCATGTATTCTTTTTTCCTTTTTTTTTTTTTTTTTAATTCTACCATTGCCTTTCTCTCTCAGACTATTCTCCATGACAACAGACAAAGGAAAGTGATGAGAAAACACATCAGCTCTATTGGAGCCTCCACTATTTCCACATCCTATACAGGCTCCCTTCATGTCTTCATTCCAAAGAAAGTAATGCTATTTAGAACATGTGGAAATAACATATAGCCTCAGCTAATCAATGGGTTATACAATCACATTTGTTACTTTTCTTTAGAGCTATCCAAAGTGATGTTAAGAAACATAAATATGAATCCAATATTTCCATACAAAATCTATGTAGTGACGCAACGTCACATCTTTGCCCCAAATATTTCTGTGGGGTCATTTCATTTAACCAACAAGAAAAGTAATACTGGGACAGGATGTGGCTTTCTGTAAACAACTGAGGAAGAAGTAGATTTTTCCACTAACCTTATTGACGATAAAAAGCAAAATAACATGGTATATGTCTTATCTAGCAAGAAAAGGCTAATATCCATATTATGTAAATCATCTGTTAAGACCTGCTTTAAACACAGACTGTGGAATCAAACTGATCATAGAATCATAGAATGGTAGGGTTGGAAGGGACCTTCAGAGATCATCTAGTCCAACCTCCCTGCAGAAGCAGGTCCACCTAGATCAGTAATGATCTAGTAAGAACTCAGGACAGCAAAAAGAATTTATAAATGTGCATTTATTACTCATCAGCAATGACGATATCCTGCTGCAAGCTGACAGGGGTGATAAATCCCAATCTCTTCATCTTGTGGGAAAAGTGGGGAAATTAATGGTGGAAAGAATGGTTGTTTCCCAGCAAGCATTGAATTTAGTTTAACTGGATAAAATCAGTGATAAATCCATAATAAAATCATTGCTGAGTGAGATTTAATTAAGTTACATTTTACTGAAAGCCAAGTAAGTTTTCAATAAATTCATCCTAAATCTAGAATTCAGCAACTCTTAAATGTTTTTATTGTTGTTTAGAATCCTAACGTCATCTTAGAAAAATATCTGTTTTGTTCTGCACAAGAGAAACCTCTAATCCCAGACTGCAGCAATGACATCAGGTGTTATTCACAAAATTGCCTTCACAAATATTTTTTTGATTTATGAATAAACAAAAGCAATTTCTTCCTCCTAAGCACCAGTGTTTGGAGTCAGATGTTTTATGGAATAAATAAACAGCTTTCAGTAAATTTGTTTTCATCTTAAACCAATAGAAAACCTATATTTAAGTGAATTTACCATAACATTCATTAAATGCCTCATCACAGGATTTGGATTCAGTTTTCCACAGAATGCAAGATATTAGCAAATTTCCAGTGGCAAATCTGTCTTTAAGAAGTAAATTAAAGTTTCCTCTTCCAAGAACCAATAATTTTCCATTTCAATGAGTCTGAGTGAATACTGATTAGCAGACACTTATATTTCACTCCTAGACAGAGACGTTAACGCCAGTGCAGAACAAAGAAAACTGGAAGGCAAAGTTATTGCCAGTAGAATGAACGGTGCTTGACTAGGGTCATAACAATAGTTTCAGATGTGAATGTAGTGCAACTAACAGACATTGCCAATGGAATGTTATGAAACTGAACTAAATGTCATAATTTTACTATGCTTCTGAAAATGGTGGATGTTTTTCAATAAAGCTCAATTTCCTGATGGCGAATTGTTTATTTCATTATCAAAAGTTCAACTGAAAAACAAACCAAAAAAACCCAGATCTATTTCTAGCCCTTCCGAGAGCAAAAATCCTCAGAAAGCTCTGAAATAAATGCAAAACATTAGCTATTTACAGTGTTACAGGGGTTGTCATTTTTGTGCAAGGCTGGAAATACAGAGTAGGTTTAAATCTTTTTGGTAGGTTTTGGTTTACTCATTGGTTTACTGAAACACGAGGGCTGAACAGGGTGAAATAGTGATCTTGTAGGACAATGCAGGCTTCAATCTTTGCCATCCCACTTGTCAAATACATCCATGAGCCAGCTGCAAAGGGAGCTGGACAACAGTATTATTCACAGCCTCTTCTGTGCCAAGCAGGCTCCACCAATGAACAAAAACATACAAGAAAATTGACAAGTTCAGTGAGAGACTTGTCAGTTTAGAGATCCTATTTTTCTGCACAATTGCAGCATGGTTGAGATCTAGTCCACCTTTCCCACTCAAGCAAGGACACCTAAAGTCAGTTGTTCATGACTGTCCAGATAGCTTTTGAATATTTCCAAGCATGGTGATTCCTTAAGCCTCTCTGTGCAATCTGTGACAGTGCATGATCACGCTCACAAAAAAAACTTATTTCCTGATGTTCAGAGGAAAATTGTGTTTCAGTTTTTGTCCCTTGCCTCTGGTGCTGCCATTGGTCACAACTGAAGAAAGCCTGTCTCCACCATCTTTGTACCCTCCTTTCAGGTATTTGTATGCATCAATAAGATTCCCCTGAGCCTGTTCTCCGAGCTAAATAGTCCCAGTGCACTCAGTCTTTCCTCATATATTAGATGTTTCAGTCTCTTAACCATCCTTGTGATCCTTCCTTGGAGTCTGTCCGGTAGGTTCATGTCTGAGAAGCTCGGAACTGGACACAGTGCTCCAGGGATGGCCCCACCAGCTCTGAATAAAGGGGAAGGATCACCTCCCTTGACCTGCTGGCAATACTTTTGGCAATACCATTGTCTTTCCTAGCAGTAAGGGCACATTGCTTATTCATGTTCAACTTGATGTTTATTAAGCCTCCCAAGTCCTTTTCTGCAAAGATGCTTTCCAACTGGCAGTATCATTTGTGCACACATGGAATAATAGTGGGGGTTAGAAGTCAGAGCTGGACAAGCTTTGCCAGTTCCTCCACAACATCCTGGATCCCTGCCTCTGCCAGGCAGCAAACCTCTTTTAATGGTTGATCAGGCTTGCAGGTAAGTGTCTCTGTCCCCTATAGCAGGGAGTCATCCCCTCACAATGACTCACCGTTTCTTTGTGGTAGCCTTGTATGGTTTACGGTTAAGTGAACCAAATCCTTTGCTAATACTCATATCTGATTCCTCTTCAGTTCTGAGGACAGTCAACCTATTTTACAGCTCCAAATCCTTGGGGGGGGGGGAGGGCAACTTTCCTCTTCGTACTAGAAATCAACTTTCATCCATCTCAGAGGTTTTGTATACTCTGATAGTGGGGGCAAAGGTTGCCTTCTCCACTGCAAGTAGATACTGAGGCTTTTCAAGCTGTTATGTTCCAGTAAAGATTAATCTATCTCCCTTTCATCTTCTCTGATGCTGCACAGCCTGTTCACTTCCTCCCATATGTCTTCGACTTGGCAACACAGTTCCTCCAAGACAGTACACCTGCTGTAGGGCAGAAGGCCATCTCTCCTGGTCTCTCAGAGAGGTCCCAGTCACTTCCTGGGACTGGGATGGCTGCATCTGCCATCTGAAGTTTAGCCCTTGTCCAAGTAAGGACAGTTGCTCCCCCATCTAATGGGGAATCTTCCCTGTAATCACTGTGCCCAAGACTTACAGCAGCACAATTTCAGCTGAGGCGTCTTTACTTCACTCCTTCACACCCTGCTGCAGAAACTGCTGAATCTGTTGACTGTGCTCTGGGCCTGATAGGTCCTTTCTGAGCACCAATTACAAGGTGCTTGACTCTCCCTAACCAAAGGGAGCTGTATCAAAAGCTCCAGGTACCCTGGGTCTAGGGCAACTGAAGCTGTGAGCCTTCACCCTTATGGCTTCTCTTACCTCATCCTTGCCCGACAACAAGGATTTACAAATACATACCATGCAGGCTACATATTTCCAACTCCCCTTCCAAATGGCTGGCGTTGAGCAATTATTGCTTGGAATTAGACTCAGGTGGGCAGCATCCCCTTGAGAAGATGCCAGAAGCAGTTGAGAATGGCCTCAGGGGATGTATCTGTCTAGAGACTGAGGCATTTGCAGCCTGCAAACTTGGTAGAAGCAAAAAATGGGGTGAAATAGGTCTATGAGGTTGTTTCAGGAGAAAGAACAAATTTGTTCTGCAAGCAAAAGCAGGGACATTAGGCTAATACTGAAGACCAGTCTCATGAAGTTCTCAGATTCATGGATTGTGAGTCAAAGACACCAAAGGGAGCTATGATCAATACTTCATCTTCTCCTATATTTTCCTTAATCTTCTCAAAGGTTGACAAACGTGTGGGTAAATCCTCTCTAAGCTCACATGTCCTAAGTTACTACTTTCTCATCTGTTGAAGGGTAGGACTTGCAAATGGCGTCAAGCTTGTACAATAATTCATTTCACCTTCAGTGCAGAACTGGGGCATTCTGAGGCAGCCTCATCACTTGGCCTGGCACATAAGCAACTTCTTTTTTAGACACTGATGTTCTCCAAAGTCTTCTATGATTACAAGGACAGAACCCCAGCTTATGACCCCTTTATCTCCAGCAACTCTGGCACAACTTCAGTTATACTTACGACAGCATTGCCATCAGCTTCCATGAATGGTTGCAAAGCTTAGTGTGAAAGCTGTAAAAAGAGAAAATTTTGTTAAAGTTCTGTATTATTTTTTCATCTAACAAAAGTCTTCAGAGTAAAAATGTGTGTTAATACACTTTGATCTGTCAACTTTACTCTTTTCTTTCCACGTGCCTCCTCAAAAAAAGACCTTCTCCAAAAATAATGCTATGTTATATGATCGAATTTTACTGATATAGAAGTCAATTGCTGCTAAGGAACACTAGTTTAAAGCTATGCAAGCTTGTATATGAAATAAACAGAATAAAACTCATGGATGTGTATGGGGGGTTGCTTTTTGTTGGGTTGATTTTGAGTTTTGGAAGGCTTTTTAAAAAAGGAAATAAAGAATATAAAACTGAAGCTGTGATTTTTGTTGGTTTGAAGTTTTACTTTGAAAGAGATCTATAAGGTTTTGATTTAATTTCAGCTGAGCTATTCCCAGTGTTTTCTGGGAATTTTTGTTAACTAGAATTAGCTCTCCTGAGTGGGATGGGGTCTCATACTGGACCATTGAATAATAATGAATTGTAGTTTTTCCTTTTGAAGAGCAAACTTCATGCAGTCCCTAGATGCTAGGGTTTATTTTCCAAAGATGCACAAAGTCAGCAGTTACCCATGAAGGTGATAGTTCACATACCTTCGTTTGGTGTATACAACAAATAGTCAACACTCTATGTGATTTTTGTTTCAATGGATGATGAAAGAATCAGTGCAGTGTACAAAATGAAAGAAAACATACCAGCTTTTTAGTGTTTCTATAAAAATCACTCCTCTACATATGAAAGAATTATTCAGTGAAATAAGAGAGGATACAAGATCTTTGAAGTAAGCAAGAAAAGATTTCCAGAAAGAGAGACACATTTCAGAGGAATTTCTAACAAGAACATTTTCCTGTTACTAAAACCAGTAATTTATGTGCCAATCCTCATACATAATATTTGTTTTAGTTTGAAAATAAAATCTTAAAAGAGAAAACAAAACCCCACCTAATGGCTTCCAGAAATTTTAAACCAAAAATAGAAAGGCAAACAAATACATATTTTTCTGGCTCCCAACTCTTTCTGTTCAAAAATAGAAAGAAACACTTCCTACAAGCGGCTCAAGTTTAAGTAATATCATTATGAGGAGCAATGTTACAGCAAATAATTTCAAGGATGTTTAGAAATCATAAGTAGTGTAAACAAATGGAGGAAACACCTTTAGTTATACAAGCAAATTAACATCGAGCATCAAATACCAAGCCAGAAAACAAAGGAATAACAGACCAAATTATAGTAGTTGTTATTATGACACTGTCTTTTTCCTATCATTTCTTCATTTCATGGGGTTTGGGGAGGGTGAGGTTTAATTATGCAAACTGCACAGATTTGGATCAGCTACGGTAGCAGGAGCAAGAGGAGAAAGTGTTAACTGGCAAGGAAACGTTTCCGTCTGCATGGTTTAGGCCAGAGAAGTTGAAATGGATTTAACCTTCTCAGTGACTTGAACTCAAACTACTGTTTACATTTCAGGCACAGGATAAGTAATCTTTGAGCCAATGTTCAATTTTCCAAAGCAGCACTGACTTTTGTCTAATTCTAGTTAAGAGTATAATTTATTATTCCCTGTGTAAAGAAAAGTATATATTAAAAAAAAATAATCACACATTCACTGCAGAAATAACTCTCATACACATATCCTGAGTTTATTTCTCCTCATCTAACCAGAGTGAGACCTCCTCACTCTGAGGATCTCTCCTCATCTAATCCAACATTTCAGAAGAGCGTCATCTGCTTATTAGTGCATCACAGTAAAATAAGTGTTTCCTTTCAATTTTCTGCTTTGTTAGAAAATCATCTATCCTTTCTAAACAGATAATTGAATGAGGAGGAGATGGATAAATATGGCCATTCAAATAAAGCTTGTCTATACACACCTTACTGGATGGTTCGGCATGAATCTGCAGAGGATGTCTCTGGGTATTACAGGCCCTTCTCACCATATTCCTTATCCCAAACACTGCATTTAACATCCCTCACTGAGTTATGCCCTTCACATGCCCTCTGTGTGATGGCAGGTGATGACACCATGACAGACCAGGAGTGTGCCCAAAGCCACTGGTTTTGCTGACAGAATTGCTTACCAGCCCATGAAAGCTACACCTTGGCTTGAGAGCTTGGCAAGCAAGCAAGAGGTTCATAGGAAACAACACTTGAGTTCACAACCACCAGGAGGGTGTCCCAATTCCTAATAAGAACATCTGCAGCAGGAAAAGACTTGGCCCAGGTCACTTCAGTTCATAGCACACAAACTGGAGACACCCATATACATTTCCTTGTCCTGACTTTGATGGACACTGAATTTGAAGTGAGGTCTCACCTGCAAAGGTGTACCCTTAGCACCAAGGTGAGGATGTGGGATTCCAACCCTCTTCCTAAGCATTTCAATTTGCAATGAGATAAGAAATAGGAACAGAAGGAGAGGGAAACACTCCAGCCTACAGAAAAGGGCACCCACACACAAAAAACCATGCAGTGGCATTGTAGTCTGCTGCGATTCACTATAATTGCAAAGTGGAACAAACCAGAGAGAAAATAAAACAAGGCACAGTGAAACCTCTCCCACTTCAAGTGGTTTTATAAATGAGAAAAACTTAAATCTTTCACTTCCTGGAGGATAAAACATAATGGATCTACCAGATTAAAACAAAGGGGATGGATTCGCATTACCAGTTTGTAAACCATACCTACATTTCTTTGTCTTTTTTTAGAGGTGCCTGAAACAGCTCCTTTAATTTCAGTCTGAATGGAATACAGTATGTCAAAATCAGTTTCAGCTAAAAGATCTCTAATTCAAGCCTTTGAGGGATTTTTTTTTATTTTATTTCAGTTTAACAACTGAACCACAAACATCAGTTTACATAGCTTTATTAAATCCACTTCACTCCTGCTCTTTAAAGAAGAGTGATAAACAAGTAGGTACGTGAGCAATAGCTGACGCAACATATGTGGAAACACAGCAAGTGACTTATCAGAAATCTCTTGCAATCATTTCCATTTGACTACATCATCTTCTCTGTCAGAAATAGAAATAACTCTGTAAAAGATGAAGGGCAGTGTTAAGGGTGGGAAAAAAAGGGGGGGGGGAGAGAATACTGAGATCCCAATGATTCTAATTGCAAAAAAATCAATCTTAATAGTAAATACTCCTTTTGTGGAAGTCAAAATCCACAAGGCTTGATGCTCTTAACGATTACAACCTACAGTGAGTGTGACAATCTGCAATGATATAAGTCTGCCAAACATGCCTTCCAGGCATCCCTCAGATGACATCCAAACTGGACATATGCCTTTCTGCCTCTAAGCAAAATATTTGAGATATGTAATGTGACTCAAATTATTTGTGTTGCAGAAGCACCCAAAAGGCACATGGCTCAGTTTCTGTTCAGATGACATTGACATAGACTACTCAAAGGAAAATAATCTGCAATTAGCAAGCATCAAGTCGAGGCTGTTAGACAACCTGGGAAATAAACCTTCCTAATGTTTACATTTCTCACATTGGTCACCAGCTTTAACCTCTCTGCTTGCTTTCTGTTTATTTGGCTACCTACGACAATCTGCACTTCAATGGGCAATGAATTGACAGGCAATACGAAACTAGTGATAGTGCTACAAAAGTTTCCCTTAAAAAATCAATGATTACTTGATCACATGTCTCGCCATGCATCAGGAATAGCATTGCCACAAATTACATCAGCGCTTGGAGCACTGTCCTGTAGCAAGGAGACAGCCTTACATAATAGTCCTAAATTATCACATTACCTCTAATTGGGGTTCTTGCAACAATACACAGGAAAGATAATAATAGTGATTGTAAGCTCCTAATTGCCCTTTGGGTTACTAGAGATCAATTTAACCTGATGGAACCTTACCATTAACTACTAATTAATCAGATCTAGTCAGTTACTTAAGTGATTAATTAGCTATCTAAATTTACTATCTTCCTTGTACGAGAAGTTTCTTGATCTGCAGATTTTCTCATTTACTGGCTCATCAGGAGAGCTGGACATTAAGCTGATATTTTGCCAAGGTGCCAGTGACAAATAGACATCAAAGCATTTTTCACAAAAGTTCATGGACCTTCCCACCCCAGTTATGTCCCACTCACCTTCGTCCCCATGACTTTGTTTCTAATTGCAGATGAAACTACAGATTCCCCTTTAGCATTGAAAACAACATGTCCATTGAAGTATAATCTCAAGTCATAATTGTCAGAATATAACTTCAGCTTTGGCCACAATGGAAAATTTAAACTTGTTAAATAAAAATTACCCTTTGAAAAGCTGAAAGTGTTCTTATCACATCACAAGCCTAGCAACAAGAAGCTACATTTGTCACATAATAATATCATTGATTAAAGCCTTATTTTCAAATGCATTTGAAATTATTCAATACCTTTACCACCTTCAAGCAACTAAAAAAGATAACTTCTGACTCTGTTTGGGAGAGGGCCAGGAAAAACTGGAACAAAGTTCACTACTTCAGTTTTGGAGACAGAAAGGTTCAGAAGACATTGCCCTGCTTATATCATGGACAAGCCCTCTCCATCCATCCGAGATTCTCAAGTAGCAGGTTAGAGGCACTGACAGCTCCAAGCAAGCAGTTTCAGGACCCCACACTCATCACCTTCAGAAGCATAGGGCCTGGAAAGAAGTAAGAGGTTGAACAGAAGAGAAATGTTCCAGCTGCCTCTGCAACCTTTCAGACAAAAACAAGAAATCAAAATGACATGCTTAGGGAAGTATGTCTGCCTCAAATGTGAGTTTGCATGCAGATTCCTTATGGTGTTGAGCCAATGCCTCATGTTGTTGTTTGGAGGTCGTGTTTGCAGAAACACTGAGTGCAGTATTGCAATTACTACTGCCTCCTAGCTGGCTTTTTTGCTGTTGCAGACAATAAAAGCAGGCACAATTAAGATGGCTGCAAAAATTGCTGAAGAGTTAATACAATTAAGAGATAAAGAAACATTCCAAGTCTAAAGATGTGCCTCCCTGGTGTTCTACTTTCTTCCAAAAATGCATAGTTTTTTGCTAGCCTAGAAGACAAAACACAAAGAGAAGGCAGGATAAAAAAAAAGCCCAAAGCCTATAACATGGATCACAGCAGTGACAGAACTCTGAGACACCTTCACTGGAAGATAGTTGTGACAAGCATTTTCTGTCAAGGCATTGAAAAAGGTTCTATGCATAGAATTGAAGGTAAAGACTGAAATAAAATTAATCATAGCAACAAGCTGCTGCAAAACATTTTGTAAATTTGAAGGATGAAGTTCAGAGGGAAAAAGAAAGACAAAAGTTATAGTTAAAAAAAAAGAAAAAGTGAATCAGATTTCCTAAAATAAGACTAACTTTAAAAAATCCTGACAGAGCTGACATGGGAAGGCTGCTTGGGACAGCCTGGCTTCCATCTCTGCCCTACACCGTTTCAAGAACAAACTGACTCTGGGGTCCTTGGCCCAGCACTTCACAATAGTATTTTCACTTTTGAGAATTTTTACAATTTACCTTCCAGTGGCCATTGGGATGAGTATCCTCCTCAGAGGCAGGATTCCCCTGGGTGGAGAATGACTTCCCTGCTGTCCCCCAGAGTGTTGTCAGGCTGCTTGGAGGGGCTCATCTCCCACCCACACATTGCCAGAGACTTCTCGTGGGCAGCAATAATTTGTTTTAAGGCAGTGGAAACAAGATTTGAGCAGAAGCCAACCATGTTTACAGTGACTCTTCAGAACACCGTGGATAGAGTTTTCTCCTATGTCCAAAATGACAGACTGTGTTGGGTTTGTGTGGAGCTGTTCCTTGTAATGAGGGAGGGGCTGTAATAATGGCTCTTGTAAGAAATTGCTTGAAACTTCCCCCAGTTCTAAGTCAACTCCACCTCTGAGGCTGAGCCAACGGGGCATATCTGGGGTTACTTTCTAAGGAGGAGAAGTCAGAATAGGAGGGTCTGGAGGTGGTGGTGGTGGAGCGGGATGGAAGTAGGAAGCATATGGAAGGAATCATGCAGACCCCAAAATCAGTGAGGAAGGAGGGGAGGAGATGTGCTGGAGCAGAGACCCCTCTGCATCCCGTGGTGAGACAGCAGCTGTCTCCCTGACACATATGGAGGATCTGCCAGCAGCTCATGGAGGAGCCCGTGCCAGAGGCCATGACCAGACTTGGCAGTGACTCTGTGCGAAGGAGGTCTTAAAGGTCTGGTTGTATCTTTCTATTAATCCTACTCTGTTTTTTCTCTATATATGTTCTGTTTCTAGCTGGTAGTGGATTAAACTGACCTTGTTTTTTTCCCCCTAAGTCAGGTCTGGTTTGCCAGGAGCTATAACTGGCAGTGAGCCCTCTCTGCCCTTGTCTCAATCCACAGTCTCCTGGTTATCTATTCTCCTTCTATCTCAGTGAGGCCTCTACCATTCCACCATGTGGGGTTGGAGTTGGGGCAAGGAGGAGACAGTGGAGCAAGAATGCATGGTGCTTCATTACCATTTAGGCTTAAACCACAACACAGAGTTATCTGAGCAAAATTTCCCAAGCTGCCACCCTGATAAGAGATGTGACAAGGAAATTCAGTCCCATTACAACTGCCACAATCGCAACATAATACATCGGGGTAACAAGAGCACAGTTTTGGCTCCTATATTTGAGAACAAAAAGCCACACAAAAAAAGTTGACAGTTAGCACTCTCTGAAACTTCCATGTGAATCTGCTCCCCCTTTTCTTCCACTCAAGGAATGTTCATTGTACCAACAGCACTATACAAAAGGCTAGTGTTCAAACTCCCAGAGAAATGTCAAGAGACTAGGTTCTAAAAAGTAAAGCAAAATCATTATGCCAATGATTCTGAGGGCAAAGGAGGAAATAGCTGGGGGACTTGCTGCTGCTTCTGTCAAAGACTTCACATTCAAAAAGCTGACAAGAAACAGAAGTTCTGAAACTCTTGTTTGATTCTTAATTAGAGGATCAGGAGCATTGAAGAATTTATCTTCCTTCCACCCTTCACAGTACACGAAGTACATGCACCATACTCAAACGTCACCTTTGCAAAAGAGAAATCTCAGTGGGGTGAAGTACAGCAATGGCAAACTGCCCTGCCAGGTTGCACCAGAGAAGTGTGAAACTGCTTCTGCATTACAATGTGTCTGGTCAGCCAGAGAGATTTGCAAGTGGTTTTCCTTTCTCCATGGGTGAAAGGCAGTTCCTCAGGAACAAGAGAATGGGGAAAATGGACTGCTCAGATCACCCTTGGCCTGTTGCTGGATATCATCAAAAAAAGGGATACCCCAAGCTCCTGACATCCACCATTTATATACTTATAAATATTAATGAGATCCCCCCTCAGTCTTTTCTAGACTAAACAGCCCCAGTTCCCACAGCCTTTCCTCGTATGAAAGATGTTCCATACCCCTGATCATCTTGGTGGGCTTGTGCTGGACTCTCTCCAGAAGTTCTCTGTCCCTCTTGAGCTGAGGAGCCCAGAACTGGACACAGGACTCCAGGTGAGGCCTCACCAGGGCAGAGTAGAGGGGGAGAAGAACTCCTTTGACCTGGTGGCCACACTCTTCTTGATGCACCCCAGAATGACATTGGCCTTCTTGGCCATGAGGGCACATTGCTGGCTCACATTTAGCTTATTATCAACCAGGACTCCAAGGTCTCTCTCAGCAGAGCTGCTCTTCAGCAGGTGAACCCCCAGCCTGTACTGATGCATGGGGTTGTTCCTTCCCAGATGCAGGATTCTGCACTTGGCCTTGTTGAACCTAATGAGGTTCCTCTCTGCCCAACTCTCAAGCTGGTTGAGATCCCACTGAATGGCAGCACGGCCTTCTGGGGAATCAGCCAGTCCTGGGCAGAAGGCTGTCAGAACTAGAGCTGCAGGAACTGGGCCATCTTTTCTTTGATTTTTGTTTGCAATGAGCAGGAGAAGAAATGCTGTTTCACTACCTAAGAAGAGCATGGTAAGAAGTACCTTCTAGAAGACAGATTCCCACCGGTGTGAAAAGGGGGTCTTGTCTGAGATGGGTAGCATAACAAACCAATTGGCCCTGAGAGCTGAAATAAAACTTTTTTTAAAAGCCTTATTACCCACTGCAAAAGATTGCTGCAATATTTTCCAGCATCTGTCATCACCTCTAGGAATTCAAGATTTACTATTCGTGCTTCTAAAACACAGTAGTCTTTGCCAGAACATCTGCATGGAGAAATAAATCATTAAAGGTGACTGTTTGGTACTCCCCAGAAATCGAACTACCTACCTCAGAGACTTGCTTCTTAAATTTTACAGAAATTAACACTTTTCCTTACTCTTTTTCTCTGGGGTTGCCTTCACTGCAGTAAAATCTAAAAGGAAAGCAGTGAGTATTTTTCTAAATGAGAGGATGATACGTTGAAGCTATTTCTATGAAACTAAAAACTGAACTTGTTCTTTCACAGTAACAATTTTCAGGTTTTCTCAGAAGATCTGGATTTTTTTTATGTCATAAGCTGGACTTTACCAAACCTTTTCCCCCTAATTTTGGGACCTTTTCCCCATCGTATTATATCTCCTCCAACACTTTACACAAAGTTAAGTCTGTATCTGTCTCTCCTTCTTTTCTTCTAAGGTGAGATTCTCTCTCTTTGTTCTAAACCAGTTCCCAGATGCTTATCTCTTTTTATATTTAAAGGAGTGCATTCCAATATAGGATACCCCCATTTTTTAATCATAATTCTTGTACGAATATCTTTCAAGCTTTACATAAAAAAGCAAACAGGCAAAATATCTTTTAGACTCCCTAGTGACAAAAAATACTACTAAAGACAAAATAAAAATAGTATTATCAGCTATTTAATGACAACACACAGATCACAGCAATTGCAGCCTCCATAGTTACTCTTACTTTTCCGAGCCTCTTTAAATAAGTTATTTTAAATTTTTACTTCAGTTTTACCTCTCATGCTTCGTGCCACTTTGGCAACACGAAAATTTGGCAACAAAATCCCCATAGTAGTATAAATAATTAATGAGAGGTAAATGCTTGGAGAAAAGCAACCCCACTCTCGGTATTTCCCATTGCAGCAAAGCTATAATTTATACCAGTTAAGGAGTTTAAGGCTAAGGTAAGGATTTGAAATACCCATAATTTAATTTGTCTCAGTTTAAATCAACTCACTTGATGACACAACTTTCAACACACACTTTTTCTGACATGGGAAGGAATGTTGTATTTGTCTTCCTAGCTGATCTCTCAGGCTTTACTCAAGTAAGTGCCATGATGCATCCTATTTCTGTTGGCAACTAGATAGCTTCTAGTGCTTTCTAAATAAATATTATAAATTAATCAACTTGTTTTGCAAGCATTGTCAAACACGTGATTGTAGTACTCATGTCTCATTAAAGTCATGGAAAAGATTAAAAGATCATCGAAAAATTTGAATGCAACTCCTCTAGGCACATCACTGGGAGAACACAACTGAATTATCACTTCATGATGGATGATGATGCTTTTTAGATGTGCAGGTATGACCAGAAACACCTCAGTGAGCACAGCTCTGAGGAGAATATCTGAATGCAAAAGTCCTACTCAATACCAGTAAGCACTTTGTCTTTCTGGACAACAGCTGTTACTATTCATTTCAGCAATGAAGAAATATCCTGAAGAAAGTCTAAATATGGACAAGCTAAGCATCACACTTAAATGACTTTAACATGTCAATATGACAATCTTAAATCCCATCAACTACTGTTTTATTGATGTCAGCATTGTGACCACAGAAGATTTCTCATCTTCAAGATATTATTGGTCCTATTTTGTACTTCTCTTCCACACAAAATCTCAGCGAAAACAATGTGGGTTTGTTTGTTTTGGTTTTTTAATGCCCTCCTTAGAGATTTTAAAACAGAAAATATAATGAACTTTATCAAAAAATATACAACTTTGAAGGAAAACTCTCCCTTTCTTAGCATGAAAAAAACTACAGGGAATTATTTTTATCCAAAACCACAAATTAGATAAACATCCTAACAACTAAAGGACTATACAGACAAAAATATTTTATTTCAGTTGTACTTTTTCACATTATTAATTCCTTTGTTGTATTAATCTTTCCTCTTGATGATATCTATAGTGCAATGTAGGATGACAAAAACATTAATTGGAACAAAGCCACAATATTGTGTCTAAATTTCATTATATCCTGATTTTCAAATACTTTTCAAATTCAATTACAGTCCTTAAATTTCAATTTTATAACTTATGTATAATTCAACAGTAATATAAAATGCACCTAAATTCGTATGAAGGTTGGCACAAGAAACCAAAGTCTCATGAAGAGGATATACTTTTGACCATTAGTCTGTGATTTGTCAACGAGGAAGAAAAAAGAATCCAAGCTACTCTAAACAAGAAAAATCAAAACACTCCAGAGGACTCACTCTGAAAATATTTGTGTTCCGGAGTTGGAGTGGGTTAAATGTCTTCCACTCTAGAGTTTAAGTCCCAATTCATAGCAGAGGAAAGTGAGCTGACTACAAATGTTAGGATAAAACAATGCTGAAATGTTGAACTCAAGGTAGCCAAGGCTGAAATTCCACTAGGCTTTGTAAGATAGGTCAGAAAGTTGAACAGCTGTTCAAACTGGATGTCAGTCAAGTTTTCAGCACACTTCATAATGTGTTGCGTGTGCATCCAATATGTTCCCACTGTGTTTCACATTCATTAAATGTGAAAGAAGGGGAAGCAGCAGTGGAGAAAAGATAAAAATTTAAACTGAGTACCCAACATCCTTGCACATCCACAGGCAGTACTATAGGACCCAAATCTAACATCATGTGACAGAGTATAAAGCAATATTATTGCCCCAAAGTAGGAGCAAAATAGTTAAGCATGCTAAGTAATTGTCTCTAAAACTGTTAAAATGTTTCCATCAGGATACAAACAGGTTAGAATCCAACCACAACCTGAAAGTGTATCTCATCAGAAATCAAAGTGCACTAACTGGAAAATGCCCTGAGGATTCAGCAATTAACTGATCCAAGACAGAAATGTCTCTTCTGGGATTGCAGGAACCCAAGACAGGGGTTAAGTTGCTGTGAATTAGTGTGATTATAGGATTGTTTCTCCATAAGGCATCTTTACTGAAAACACAGTTTATGCCAAGCACAGACAATGTATTGAGAAGACAGAAAACTGCAAGAGGATCTTACCCCTGCAATGGCATGTAGCACATGGCCCAGCTTCAGTCTTCATCTCAGCAGGTGGAGAATTGCTTTAAGTACAGTGGTAGTGCATTTGGGTGCAACCCATAAGACTTCGGATAGAGACACAAGACAAAAATCACATCTGAAGAGAACCCCTCTAGTACAATGAATTGCTAGTAAACAAAAATAATTTCTTTTTTCCCATTTCATCCTCCTTTCCTCCCAAATCCCTGTTTTGCTCTTAACTGGAGAGATGTTCAACAACACGTTCAGAAAGTGCTGCTTCTTACTCACTACAAAGATCTTCACATTGTTCTTTTCTGGGAAAAAAGAAAAAGACTACTTAACATCATCTTAATTCTCCTTGCACTTTGTGAGATCCACACAAATCATTTAGAGCCTGTATTAGGGAGCTACAGAAAGCTCAGAAGTGTAAGCAAGTTACTATGTGTCAGCTGGGACACATTAACTTCAATAGAGATTTAAGCTAAACTGAGCTGCCTAGCACTGGCATTTGGGTTAGAGTAGGAGAAAATGAGCACAATTAATGTGACTCAGCCAGTATGGTGTTTTGATTGTGTTTATACCCAGAAGCTCTTCCTGGAAAAACCTTATAGACTTGGATGCACCAAAGAATAAGAGCATGAGTTCTCCTGAGACTTTGCAAGAAGGAGCAAGGATAACAAAACAGATACATAATGTAACCAAGCAGGGAACTATGTAAAATTATTTACAGCATTACCATCCAAAATACCCTTGAATAAACTTTTCTGAAATAGGGAAATAAGTAATAGGGATTGTTGTATGTTTATTTCCATTATAATGGACTGTGTATGTCAGGTACTGCAGGAACTTGGAACAAGAGAGAAGGTAATTGCTCCTGACAGCTTCCAGTTTAAGACAGAATACAACAGGAGGATGTAGACAGGGATCAGATAGACTTTAAGGGAACAGTGAGCCAGCAGTCATCAGGATCCTGTGTTGGGTCTCAGGGTGCTTGAAGAGAGACTGAGAAGGTTTCTGTTAGCAGTGTAGCAAATTACTTTGAAAAATGATGAGATATAATGCTTTTAAATGTCTGTAAAATGGAGAGGGAGATCCCAGGGATTTCAAAATGAGAGTTGAGGCTCAGTATGTTTGATGATGTCCAGAAGTGTAATTAAGGGGCTGGGAAATTCAATAAAGAAGCAGAACAAGAAAATTACCCTTCCAGTGATATTCTAAATTGATATGAGATGGTGAAATTACTGTGGCAAGGCCAGAGAATAGGAGATTTCAGTAAATGTCACATGAGATGACTACTCTTGGATGACAGTTTATTTCTGTCCATGGAGAGGGAAGACACCAGACTGGCTGATTCCCCAGAAGGCTACGTTGCCATTCAATGCGATCTTGACCAGCTTGAGAGTTGGGCAGAGAGGAAACTCATGAGGTTCAACAAGGACAAGTGCAGAGTCCTGCATCTGGGAAGGAACAATCCCATGCACCAGTACAGGCTGGGGCTTGACCTGCTGGAGAGCAGCTCTGGATAGAGACCTTGGAGTCCTAATTGACAATGAACTAACCATGAGCCAGCAATGTGCCCTAATGGCCAAGAAGGCCAATGTCATCCTGGGTTGCATCAAGAATATGGCCAGCAGGTCGAGGGAGCTTCTCCTCCTTCTCTACTCTGCCCTGGTGAGGCCTCACCTGGAGTACTGTGTCCAGTTCTGGGCTCCCTAGCTCCAGAGGAACAGGAAACTTTGAGAGAGACTCCAGTAGAAGGCTACCAAGATGATCAGGGGACTGGAGTATCTTTCTTATAAGGCAACAAGATCTGGGACTGCTCAGCTTGGAGAAGACTGAGGGGGAAGCTCATTAACACTTACAAGTATTTGAAAGGTGTATGTTAAGAGGATGTGCCGACAGGTTTTTCTGTTGTCTCAAGGGACAGAATAAGGAGTAATGGATAAAAGCTGGAACACAAAAACTCCCACTTAAGGAAAAGTTTCTTTACTGTGAAGGTGATGGGGCCCTGGCACAGGCTGCCCAGGGATAATGTGGAGTCTCTCTCTCTAGAAGTTTTCAAAGCCTGCCTGGATGTGTTCCTGTGAGACCTGATCAAGATGGACCTGCTTTAGCTGGGAGATGGGCTAGATGATCTCTAGAGGTCCCTTCCAATACCATTCTGTATTTCTGTGAAGTCTTTTGAAAGAGTGTGCAAAATTCAAACATAGCTTGGAAATAGTAACATTGAGAATCAAAGAAGGCACATAGAACATAATGTCATTGTCAGTAATGAACAGATATTATTTAGGAAAGGCCAAGTGAATCATACTGGATTCAACTAAAGTCTGAGTCACAACATACCAGAAGCAAGCTAAACTCTACATTTGGTCCAAAAAAAGGCAACTCTGTTGTAGCTGTAGATCTGCCCTTCATAGGAGGAAAAGCCATGATGATATTTGTGGATAAAATTACTCAAGCATAAAGTGTGGAGGAAAAATAGATGAAAGGATAAGATCTTTTAGTAGATCATATACAGTATTTTGGGGTATAAACTGGACCTTCTGAAAGGCAATTGGTAACTTTGTCTCAGAAAATGGACAGAGTACCATTTACAGAGAGAATGTGATGAGTTTGTGTGGAGCTGCTTGTACATGGTAAGGGGGAAAAGCCTGCAGTGCTAGCCCTCATAAACAGTTCCCAAAACTTCCTCTGGCTCTGAGTAGAACCCACCTCTGGCCCAGCTGGGCCAACCTATCACCTCTACCATCACTATTTAAGAACAGAAATTTGTAGTGTGTAGGAGGAGGTGGAAAAGTAGGACAAGATGGAGGCAACCACATAGACCCCATTGCCAGAAGAGAAGGATTGGAGTGGACACTCCCCTGCAGCCAGCAGTGGGAGTGCAGCTGTGCCCCTGCAACCCATGGAGAGCAATGGCATGACTAATGGTTGCCAGTATCTCCAAGATGACACTGTGCTAGAGGGGGAGAGTGCTTTGGACTCTGATCCAGAGAAAGCAGAGAGGAGCTGTAGCTCTCAGGATGAATGCACTTCTGAGCAGCACATGCAGTGAAGCCCAGCCTGTGAGGGACCCCGTGCTGGGGTAGGGAGGACTGGCCAGGATACTGCCTGCCCTGAGGAGAGACAAGTGGCAGGAGCCATTGGAAAAGGATTGATTGAAACCCCCATTTCCTGTGCCCTGCACTGCTCAGGCAGGGACAAGGCCAAGACACTGAGATCAAGTGCCTGGCCCAGGGAAGAGAGGAGGGCTGGGGATTTTAAAGGAGCTGGTTGGACCTTTCATTATTCACCCTTCTCTGTATTGTTTTCAGTTGGTATTTCTGTTTGTTATGGTTTTACTCAATGATGGATTAAATTCGGTTTCATTTTCTTCCCCAAGTTGAGTAGTTTTGTTTGTTTTACCTGGGGTCATAAGCGTAGAGTGAATCCTCCCTGTCCTTAGGGGGTTCCAAAAGCCCTTGGCATTTATGGCTGATTATGTTTCTTTGTTCCTAAATGGACCTAAACCACAACAGATGACCACGGATTGTAAGGTTTTAATATATTTACAGATAAAATGAAAGGTAAGTGCAAGGATAAAATGATGGCAGAGAACAAAAGGTTTTGTTGGTGTTTAATAGGAGAAATAAAAATATGCTGAGAAAGAAAAGACTAGAGCAGGTTCTGTAGAAAAAGCAAGGTAAGGAAGTCAAATGAAGAAGCCTACCCAGATGAAAAAAGCCATAACTGCAAGAGAAACGGTTTAAGTAGTAGGTGAGGCAAGGCCAAGTCATTATGTTGATTCTCCTGTCCTCGAAAGCAACCTGCAAGACTTGTTTGGAGAGGAAAGAGACGGGAACATGGGGACACCTGAAAGTGCATGCACAGAGAAAGCATGACTCAGCTAAGCCAGAGGCAGGGGATAAAGCTAAAGGAGGACAGACACAGTCATTGTGGCAAAAGAATTCAATCTATTTGTGGGACTTATGCCAGCAGTGCCCTATAGCAAAAGCAAAAGGAGCAGACACTGGAGGGCAGCCAGCCTGTAACTTGATAGGAAGGAAAAGTGAACAACTAGAGCATAGAGGAGGCTGTAAGAAAGGAGATATTTTTGGTAATGTGTGTCACTAAGGCATAAACAGAACGCATATGCCTAGGCACTTCAATGAGCATGTATTTTATCTGCATGTACTACTTTCAGTGGCTCTGCTTCAGATGGGAGGCAAAATGAGATGCAGAAAGGGGTAATAGGTATAATTTCACATACAGCATGACCTCAGCGCCCATCTCCTTTAGTGATTGTATAACCACACTCAGCACATTTTCATTAACAGTAAGTGATGTATCAGGGTTTCTCCAGGCTCCTAAATAGTACTAGGTGCATTAGCAGGTGATTGAGTGATCCCTTAAAGAGAGATCTGTGATTAAAATACTGAAACATCTAATTTAGTGACAGCTCTCTCCCTGGGTTACTGCTGTTACTTCAGGATCAACACCAACTGAGAATCTGCTAGGACCTCCACATGACAAGCTGATTAACAGCAGGCTGCACAATTTAATCAAACAATATTGTTGTCTGTATAGTGTCCTACTAGTGCATCTTTATTCAAACCAGTCCTTGTCTTATGTCCTGATAAACAAGTCCCTATTAGTTTAGATAGATCATGTAGGAGTGTGGGAGGAATGGATTGAGGAGCAAGGGGAAACATCTGGAACTAAGGACAAAACAGAGAGTGTCTTAACGACTGTGGAATCTCTTCAGCCCATGTTGGCTCAATGCTTTCCTCAGGCACCTTGTAGGAATGGCACAGATGCTGGTGGAGAGTGTTCCATGCTGAGCACACAGTACCCAAATGCTACACCCACTCAGGGAAATACACTCAAAAAAGTGAGAGGCAAATACTGCATTCTGGCCACTGGACAGCCTCGTAAGAAATCAGGTCTCCCAGTATGGACGGCAAGCAGCTTACACAAAAAGTTTGTGTGAACTTCAACAATCTAGCATCAATGCCTTCTGCCATTTGTAGGGTGTGGAGCTTTGCACCACAGTTTCTTTCTGACTCCGGTACAGATGCTGTCATGAGGCATGTTTTTGCAGACCATATATTTTAATGTGCCCTTTCACCTTTCCCACATATGAAACCAGCGTGACTTTCCAATGGAAAGTCAGGTGTTGGAACAGGGTGTGTGAGCACCCACTCTCTCTGCTTTGAGGAGCAACCTGCTCTCTCAGGGGCAGGGGCGAGACAGCATGTCATGCAAACTCAAGGTGATGCAGTATTTGAAAGCAGAGAGCTTCAACATCCCTGACCCAATGCACACAGCCTCCATCATGCAGCAGGACTTCCACCTGATCAAATCATACGCAGTTGTCATCAGAGTCAATGCCAAGAGAGAGGCATGATGTGAGTCTCTCCTTCCCAGAGAGGCACTTTTCACCTCTAGAAAGTATAAAAATTTCACTACAGGGGAAAGTACAGAAAGGATATTTCATAAGGCATTCCCAAACAATTTCTCTGTCCTTTATGAATTTTCACAAACCATTAAATGTCAGTATAACTGGCAGACAGGAAAATCCTTCTGAACTGAACTGCAGTCCCTCAGCAGGGATAATAAATCTTCCAAGAAACCTGATTAATGCAACTGAATCCAGCAAAGGAAGATATTACCCTACACCCTGGCAAAGGCTTGTTGGAAGGAAGCAGGCAAGTGAATGATTAAGCAAGCTGCTAATCTCAGCTTTAACCAAAGAAACATTTTATTGAGGAAAACTCAAGCCCAGAGATGCCGTCAGGATTTAGGGGTTTCTGTTTCAGATGATAAGAGATTTGAATTCCAGCTATCCTTTTGTTTACTGTATGGGTAAGATCATTCACATAGTACATTTGCTGTCTCTTTATTCACGCAACTTCATGTCTATGAGGAAAAGCATTAATTTGAATGTATTCTAAAATTCTTTTCAGATTAAAAACAGAAATTAGTCTGCTCAGTGCTGTCACCACAAAACATTACAGTCTACCCCCATATTGCAGCTTAAATACTCTTTACATGATGCTAGAGTTAGATTGTTCTCTAGGAACCTAAAAATCAATAAAAGAATTGCTTCCATTTCCCCGTGACACACTTGTCTTCACAAATAACTTATTTAAGCATGACTAACTAGACTATCACTTTGCCCTTTGACACCTCTTAAAATATAACTGAATTAAACTTGTCCAAAATAGGAATCACATACATGCTGTCACTTGTCCTCACTCCAGAAAAAAAAAAAACCTGTCACTTCAACTAATTTTAATATTTTTAAATAATGCAAATGCTTTTTTTTTTTTAACCAAAAGGGGAAGGAGCTAGGGAAACTTAAGATCTTAGCCTTTAAAAGAAGGGTAATTACTTGCCACTGTGAACTTCCTTTATTATACCAAGTAAAAGTTGTTTCTCATCAGCTAAAATCTAAAAAAAAAAAAGAATAAATAAAAAAGGAAAGTAGACATCATTAAACAGAAGTATCTAATATTTGTCACTTAAGAGGAAAGACAAAAGCCACAACCTTACCAGCAAGGAATTCTGACAAACAGCCACACTTGTGCTATCTACTCCAACACCTCGTAAAGCAGAAAGGAAACTTGCAGAAATCGGTTGCAATACTGAAATTGCCCAAGAGGAAATTGGCGTCTCTTTTACAAGTCATGACTACACAAACCACAAGCCAGGCATCAAAGTAAGTGCTAAATGCCATGCCTGCCAGAACTATTCATACTAGAACTAAGCTAAGTGAAAATAGTGCCCTTTCAGCCTCAGCCTCCCAAGGGACCTCCAAGGTCCAACCCTGCACCTCAAGGTGCATCTCAAGGAGAGCTCAGGGCAGACCAAGCCCAGCCACACAGAGTCCAAGGAATCCTCAGGACAAAATGAAGAATGGCACATGAAGTGCTACTCATTTGGTTTTTCTGGGTCAGTTGTAAGGTGTGTCCCAGGAAACATCCTCCCAGCACTGATAGGGCTGACAGCAAGGCCTGAAGAAGAGCACATGGGTCTAATAGTTTCAAATCAAGAACCTTTGTTTCCCAATTTTCCTTTTTGACTAACTGATACAATGGCAAGCCAAAATTAATAGTTCTATTAAAAATGAGATAGATGCTTCTGCAAGTTACATTTTTACTATGCCTGTGGAACAAAGGAAAATAAAAATCAGGATCCTTGTTGTTTTAAGTACTTTTATGGCTTGAATATTCAACAGATCCAGCCATAGGTATGTGGACTTGAAGAATAAATAAATATCTAACCATAGCACAAACACCTAAATAATTTTCATTGCTCTTTCTACACAATTCCACTTATTTCACATATCACATTAGTCTAGAAAAGATAGAGGACACACTCTTGTTACATCTTATCCTTCAAGCTGATAGGCATTGCTAAAAATAAAGGTAGAACTTTGCATGCTTTGAAGTGAATTTTTCCTTTTTGACTCACTGGAATGTTACAGATTGATTTCTTCAAAGCAGGATGGAGGGATGCTGCTTCCTAGGGATTCTCCCGTGTTTCCTCAGATCTCTCTGCTGCAGCAAGGAAATTCCAGGGTCCAAAGTCAGGTAAAGGAAAGACTCAGACACTTGAAGTCTTTACTATTCATGACACTGAAATTACAGTGCCACCTGTGGGACACCTAGAAGAAATTTAATTTGGGCCCTACTGATGCCACGAATGCCAGTAGTTGTAATTATAAGGCATTCTAGTAGTCTTGGCAGAAGGATAAGAACATAAAAAACCCGATGACTCATGCCAGTCTACAGGGAGTAACTTGAAAGTCTTGTTCACACTGAGCAACATATACAGTTTCAAGAACCTCAGTGCATCCAGAAGAGGATGTTTTGTCACAAAGATTAATCTCTTGATGGCGGAGGATGTGCCAGTACAATGCATTCATAGTCCATCCTCCTTAGAGCTTGTGCCATTGTAGAAAGGAGGGAATTGCTACATCACTTGCAACCAAGACAGACATCACTCTCAAGCAGATGAATCTGAGGAAAGTTACCTTTATGACCACACACCTTTTTTAAAACAAAACTTTCTCCCTTTAATTTACTTTTTAAATACCGACATTGTAACTCAATGCATCATACTTTGGTGGCTGGTATTTGCATTGCATACATACGGTACTTTCATCGCTGTTGGGAAGCAGTTGTACAACCTTCAGAGTATACTAATAAACTTATTTTATGTTACTTTCTCTTTTTCCCCTTACCAACAAGATCTTTTTCTACTTTTCCAACTCATACCTATGGTAATGTCTGTAGACTTCTCTCCAATGTATCGTTTGAAAACACACAGCAAGATAAAGGTAAGTAAATGCACCTTTGCTGCTAAATTTCTATTAATACACTTGAAATGGAAAATATTCAACTGATTAACCTAATAGCTTTGTTGCTGCGAATGAACTTAAAAGAGGTAGTGTGAGGCACATTCAAAGGCAGCTTCTGCTTAATGTTCTACTGTTGTCAAGACCAGAACAAAATCTTCAGACAAATGAGGAAGGAATGGTGAAAAATATTATGGATTTAAGAATGCTTCTGTTTAAATTAATAGTAATTTAGTGTGGAATAATGGATAAAATAACCATCACCAACAAACAATAGAAAGCATTCCATATGATCAAATAGCAAAGACTGAAAAGAATAATCCAGAATTGCCAGGAAAAAAAGCTCTTGTAAGAAGATGGATTTTAATACAAACAATGCTTTGTAGTGTGTCATAACTGATAAGAGATTCAACATAAATATTTTAAATTATTATTTATATAGAGAAAACAATTATTTCTCATCATCTAACAAAAAAGACACAGGAAGGAAGAAATAATTAATGGTGATAGATAGAAGGAAGTGGGTTTGAGTACAGTATTTGGAACTCAGTGCTGCCATGAAGCAGAGCAAATAGCGATTTACTGTGTGCAGGGAGCAGAAAATTAGTTAATTGCTGGGAACGTTAGGTTGAAACAAGTGGCAAATTTCACGGTGTAAGAAAGTTATTGCAGTGATGGAAAGTAAGCCACATTCACTAACTTTTGAGGTAAATGCTGTACATTGGAGGAATAAAAAATTCCAATGAGTCATGTGGGGAGGGGGTGGGAGGGAGGCAGGGGGGAACAGGAAGGTACAAGAGAGATTTCTGAAGGGACTTCCAAATCCTTGATAGCTTGCCAACATGGCTACAAAAACACAAGAAAATTTCAATGGGGAAGAACCACAAATATTTAGGAATTCCCAAATCCCATTTAGCTGGCAAGCTCCCTGTGAGGAAGCAAAGGGTTGTGGAAGTGGAATAACCACAATCATATGTACCAGGAACATGAGGGCTGCTCACAGAGATGAGACAAGTAACACTAGGTGAAAGGAGGTAGGCTAAATTACTTTTCCATTGTGTTCCTACTGTAGATTTCAAATTCATTGGGATCAGGGCATTGCACAGGGGAAAAGATCAGTCTGGTTAAAAATTCAAGACACAACATCTATATCTACTTCTTAAGCCAAACAGGAGTTGTCACAGAAATAAGGAAGAGTGACTCAGTTCACAACTTATTTGCAATGGAATCCCACTAGACACTGTCTTTTTTATTAAAAAATGCTCTGTAAGAGTCAGTTTTTCACCAAACAAGAAAGTAAGGTTTCATCTGAACCTTCCTTTGCCTATTCAACTAAATAAGTAGCCAATGAATGTATCAGAAGGTGTGGGAAAGCCACTGAAAGTAGATGACATATCACTTACCAACAAATCCTATTGGTTGCATGACTTCTGCCACAGGCTGTGGAGACCACAAGTGGGATAAGATGAGTCTCTGTCAACCAACATGATTCATATTTGCCTTACCCATCTGTTACATGCAAAGCAGTTGCTGTTGGCATTCAACATTCATGATCAAAACCTACCAACTCCCACTACCATAAAAGTTTTCCTTCTAAGCAGTAAATATGTTCCAGCTTCCTCTGTGAGTTTTTTTCTGACTTATTTCACATAATTAAGCGAATTTGAAACTGGGAGCCCTTACCAGCCCTCAAAACCTCCAGTGCTGAGAGAATGGTGGGGTCCTGCAAATGTCACTTCAGTCTTATATTTCTCTTTCTTTCAGCTCAAGTCTATCTTGTGGAGGCATTTATTCACAGAGTCAAAGGAGAGGAAAATAGCTGTATATTCACCTTTACTACTTATCTAAATCCCAGTGTAGGACTTGGAGAATAAAATACTGGTGGACAACACTGAGACTGGCAACCTTTGAGCACAGAATGAACATTCAGAGGCTCCAGTCCTGACCTTGTCATTGACTTACCATGCTACTTTGAAGGGACCTACTCCACAACTTTAGTTCCATACTTTTAAAGAAAGTATATATTTATGACCTAATTTTCATAACATTGAAGGAATGTTATGAAAAGTTGCTAATTAACACCCTTAGTTCACAGTTCCCTGGATGAGTTGCTTTGGAGGAGGGTAGTATATTAGCTATCTTAATAACAGTGTTATCAGAAAAGAAAAGCATGACATCTTTAAATATCTTGAAATCAAAGAGGAGTCTGAGGGGTGACCTCATTAATGTTTACATATATGTAAATGATGGGTGTCAGGAGGATGGAGTCAGGCTCTTCTCAATGACAGCTAATGGTAGGACAAGGGGCAATGGGTACAAACTGGAACTTGAAAGGTTCCAAATAAATAGAAGGAAGAATTTTTTCACTGTGAGGGTGACAGAGCACTGGCACAGGCTGCCCAGATGGGTTGTGGAGTCTCCTTCTACGCAGACATTGAAAACCCACCTAGAGGAGTTCCTATGTGATCTACTCTAGGTGGTCTTGATCTGGCAGGGGGGTGGACTAGATGATCTTTTGAGGTCCTTTCCAAACCTTAAGATTCTGTGATTCTGTGGTTGCCAAAGTTAAACATTAGATACTGGTTTTACTGCAGCACTATACTAATCAAGAAGTTTAACATATGTACAGAATCTTAAATCCCACTCTTTTCTTCTAAATAATTCCTTGCACAACCTTATGTCACTGTTTTCCTTTCAACTTGGATCTGCTGAAGGCTTTTTATCAAAATGCATTGACTTTTCAGAGAGCCTATACGGCTTCTCGTAAATATTCAGATGGACAATTACATCACTAACCTTGTGACAGAAACTGGGTGTTCTTGAAACACTGGGAGTGTGGTGAGCTTGCAAGAAGGTCAGCAGCCAGCAGCATACTGGGATATATTTATAAGAGCATAGCTGGGACACTGAAAGATATAGTTATCCCCCTTTTGCTTGGTTTGAACCGTATCTGAACACTGTATCCAGTTTGAGACACACCCTCCCCCCTCCCCAATATAGGAAATATTGCAACAAACTGGAACAAGCTCAGTAGGGGACACCAAGATGGTTGGAGCTGCAGCACATGTCCTGTGAGGAGAAGCTGAGGGACGGACATCTCCAGCTTGAAAAAGAGTAGCTTCAGGAACCGTCTCCCACCACTTATGAGAAGGTCAGCAAAATGATGGAGATGGGCTCTTCCCACATAGCAGAAGACACAACAAGCAGAAGTTGAAAGAGAAGAGCTTCAGACTAGATATAAAGAAAACCTCTTTCCTCACAAGGACAATGGGACCAGTCACCCAGAGACATTGTGCAGTCTCCAGCCTTGGAGGTGAGTGAGCTGATCTGAACTGAGACTGGTGTGAGCAGGAGGCTGGACTGAGCTCCTGAGCTCCTCTCCAGCCTGGATGGTGCAACAAGCCTGTCATTCCCCCTGTTAGAACTAAACCTATCTTTGACTAGCAGTTTATTCACAAACCTGCAGCGAAGATATTAAAAAGTCTTCCCAGAAGTAGAAAGATGCATATATTTTCAAAAAGCAGGTTACATATGACAATATGTAACACATGTTTAGGACAACCCAGGTACTTGCATACATTTGTAAAAGTCTGTGCTAAAATCCAGCAACAAAATATTGCTGTTAGGGGCATGATAATGAACTGAGACTATATATCTTCAAAAACATGCTCCCTGAGAAGTATTTTTCTTGCTAAGTCAACACATCCTTCTCCTTCATTCATACATTTCAGTTATTCTGTCAAGTCATCCAAACTTAAAGCTTTTAAAGGATGGTTTTTTTTTTTTTTTTTCATAGACAGAAAAAGAATAAGACTTTCATACAACTATTTCATGTTTTAAAAAGTATTTGAGAAAACACTACAGTTGCTGGATTCAACAATTTTCTTGAGAAGAAAAAAACCCAATTGAATAGGAAAAATAAACCGACATCACATACACCCTTTTTTGCATTCTCACTCAACAGTTTCTATTCCAAACACAAGGCCATTTCGCAAAAACAAAAATTAAAAAGGAAAAAAAAAATCGCAGCATATCTCCTGAAAACAAAAACCTTTTGAAGTGTTTGAAAGTCTACTGAAAAAAAATTTACTTTTCACATTTCAATTTCATGTTTTCTAATAACTCTAGAGTTGTGTTCTAATCTCTTTAACGCTAGTCCATCTAATTTCTTGTAGAGAACCCAACAGAGAGATGTCTCATTCCAGTTGTAAAACAAAAGGTAACACGGCCATGGACTTGTGTAATATATTCAATAGTTTGTCAATAATTCATCAACAAACTTTAATCACTTTTTTTCATGAATCACTGAGAGTGCATTTAAATCGAAATACCATCATGATACAGCCATCTGAAATGTAGAGCCTTCCAAAATCTTTAACTTGCAAAAGGCTAATATTTGAGACATTGGCAAGAAAAGACTGACTTATTGTGGTCTTTTTTGTTTGCACATCTATTTATTAAATAATGGCTTTTCAAATTATACTATCACTAGGTATATACACATTATCTATATTCATTGGGATTAACTGAATTTCCCCAAATCAAATTCCCTCCCAGCTTATTTCCTTTGTGCGTATCCTTGAGATGATCTCTTACGCCTGTGATGAGCAAAGAAGCTCATGCAGCAATGCTGACGTTCACCGGGAGATGCACCAACCTCAGATGCATGTTGTTTCTCATCAGCATTTTCTGCTGAGGTTGCAAAGTGTCTGCAATTGCTTCTTCCTCTTTCTCTTCCACCCCCACAGCATTTGTCCAGAGCACAGTCATGAACCTACCAGGATGACGAGGGTGATGGAGTCACTTTCTGCCAAGCTATGATTTTTGCCCTTCATGTATTCCCCCAGCTTATTTACATTTTTCATCATAAACAGTCAGCCATATTAAGGTGAGATAAGTGAATAAAAGCATTTTGTGATACATTTTGGTAAACATTTGAGTCACTGTGGTATAGTGGTTAAAATCTCCCTTTCTGTTTTGAACAGGCTCCTCTGCTAGTACCTAAGTGCTAGGCTTCAAGAAACATAAGCAGGACTTACTATTCCTTTTTTAACAAGTCATTTTCTTCTTGGTACACGTGTGCTTCAACAGGAAACTTACCATTGGTAAAGACTTAAACCTGGAGACCTCCAAACATCTTAAGGAAGATAACTTGGTGTTAACCCCATTGTATAGATGAGGAATGTGAAAATGTTAGAATGAGACTGTACCCTGATTAAACAAAAACTAACAAGTCCCTAAAAACTTGCATTACACTTCTACCAACATTTTTACATTGTTGATGATAGTAATTCTGTGCAAAGATACTGAAACTTCCCATGCAGGCACACACTGAGGATATCCCACTAGTTTCTGCTTTGTCACAAGGGAGTAATTGCTTAATCAGCTCTCAGAAAGACATTACAACTATTTCTTGACTAAAGAGACAGTGTTATCCACTCTAATTTTCAAGCTCATTGCCATGAGCAGAAATTTATTTTTTGTACCAGAACTGATCAGCCTTTGGGCAAGGTCCCCTGAAAACAGCAAGGTTCAAGACATTGCAAACAAAGCAAGGAGCCCTTCTGCTGCTCTCCCACCCCCACAGCCAGCTTGACTCAGTGGTGTTGCCACACGCCATTCTCCAACACTTCAAGCAGGGCTCAGAGCTCCACCATTCCACCACTACTCCTACAGAGTTGTTCCACCACTATAAACAGCTGCTGAGACTCAAACAACTCATTATGCAAGGCATAGCAGTACTTCAACAAACACTTTGAGCTCACGTACTATACTTTTAGTTCAAACAGTTCCTGTTATACAGGAATTCCTTCTCTATTCAAAAAAGAGGCAAAGGGGAACAAAAGTCAGTGGTTACAGAGACAGTGAAAAAAGTGAGAAGGCAAGAGAGAAGATATGATTAGACAAACCAATAGTATAGATTCTTGCTTTGACATACACCTTTTCTCCAACAGCCTCCATCAGTTCTTTTTTGATAAACAGTTTAAAGCATCTTGGAGAATGAGAAGAGTACCATATCTTTTAAGCAGTTCTCCGTAGGTCCCTGGGCATTTCCTACTTGCCAGGACATCCACCCACCTGGTCTTCCATTTTCAACTCTCCAAGGAGCTCTATGTGTTTTCCTCGGTGTTACCAGTCTAAAGTAGATCACTTCCTGTGATATGGTTGGCTACAACAGCTGTAATCACAGCTGTAATATCCCCAATGCTCTGCAGTCAGAAACTACTAAGGTAACCTACAGGCAGTTTTGCTTATCTTAGTCCTTGCCAAAGCATCTCTCCACCCGCCCTCTGCTTCACCAGTCATCTCCCTCCTAACACTGAGCCCAGGGTAAGATCACCCCCAAGTCTGACACAGAGACAGCCTGAGCAAACTGGATACTACTACAAGACTCTGCAAGTGAGCTTACAGGTGATGCACAAGGCTGAGAGGCCCTGTGCAAGTCTTCACAGTATCAGCAGGATCTCCAGAATTAAAACAAGATTCCTTGGCCATTGCAAGGCAGTGTAATATTGTTCAAAAAGAGCATAAGTATTCAAATGGATGTGCAAAACTACTTCATTTTTGCTTAAATTTAACATCAGGTTGGTCAGGGGTTTTTTTTATTTGCTTGAAGTTTTTTGTTGTTGCTGTTTTTGCTTCATTTTGATAAACAGTGCATATAAGTTATCCATGAAAAACTGAGTATTCAGTGGCATCCTGTAACCGCCTCTGTGCCAGTCATAACTGTCAGATCCTTATCACACTCTCAATACCCCTTTCTAATCTGAGGAGCTCCAAAGTACTGAAACTCTAGTTCCCCTTTTTCATACTTTGTTTCTGAACTTCACGTCCCATCTTTCAATTAGTTGTTAACCCGTAAAAGACCTATATCTTTCTAGCTGTCACAAACCTTTGCAATAGCCCTGCCAAAAGATTCCTGGAAAGCCAAGGCACACGGGCAAGCAGTGCAGTAGGACAACAACAAAGAATTTATGGAGTAAAACTGGGAGGTGCCAAGGATCTGACGTCCACACAAGTATTGTAAATGAGTGTTGGTAATCCAGTCCCACAGACTGATTAGCAGTGCACTCCTAGAGCACATATCCTTTTTTCAAAGGATATTCATTTTGCATAATGCAAGATCAGTCTACTGTGTGAACAACAGCAAGGTGTGGGGGGTAAGCAGGAGATTTGCAATCCTGATATGAGTTAACCCATCTATGGCACCACGTCCTCTATCAACTGGATACATCTTTGGTTCAGCTTGGCTCACAAATCCAAAGGACTTTGGATTTGTGAATAACATCATCTTTACCCAAAAAAGTCCCAAAGTAAGCATTACTCTTCCTTGATACATGTAAATCCAACCAGTTATTAATTTGCCACTTTCGATTCCTTTGATACTCTGTAACTGATTCAGATAATAAATTACAAGTATATCATTTCACATTTCCTTTTCCCAGTTTCTTTAGAATTCTCCATAAACAATGACAAGTCCTGATGATATAGAAGCCTCTTTTACTTATTTAAAAGATAGTCTTGTAGTAGATCAGTTTGAGACAGTTCCTTAGATTTCTCCAAATTAAAAAAAAAGCTCTTCCCTAGAAACATTTAGTACAAGGGCTCATTTAACACTGTTTTTTATGGTCTTGTCATTTTTTGCCACTTCTTTTACAACTCAAACTGTATCAAAATCCACCTCTGGCTTTTGTTCATAATGACCTGAAAGGATTTTGGCACGTTCCTCATCTCAACTCCTTTTTTACTTTAGCAATCCAACCAAAAGACTAACAACTTTGTGATCTTTTTTGTTTTACTCTATTGGATATGATTTCCCTTTTTTTAATAACCTCTTTCTAAACAGATTCTTGTAATTCACAGTTTCCATATACTGTATTTTTCATTTTATTATTGGATCTTTTAAAATCTTGCTTGACAGGTAATAAACATTTATCCTTATTTTCTAATACATTTAAATAGTCTTGATGCTATTTCAAACAGCTTATTCTTTTAGCTACTCCTCTTATTTTTCTCTCAAAAAATACTCTCATATCATTTAGATCCACTTCTAAAAATTACTGTATTTGGTTTCTTAACTACCAGATTGATGCTGAATTTGGAGTCATTGTGGATCCTATACATATTTACCTTAACAAAAAAGAGATGCAATTCTTTCTTTGACATTCCCCCTAGCCACTTACATCTGGAATTAGAATTTTATCCAGGATGTTTTCTTTCATCTTGATAAGTGCATCCTACTAAACAATCTTTACAACTGAGAACTTTTGTCCACCCTTCGAAGGATGAACCCTATAGATTAAGTGCTGATGTTCACTTTCTCAGAAATCTCAAGTTGGAAGATTAAAAATAATGATAAAATTAACAAAAACAGTTTCACCCCAAAGCCAGGGCTTGAGGCACTGCCAGGTGCTGCTACTGCTGCCATGGTAAGGGGCTGATGATACTTGGAAGGAGAGGATAGGGGCCAAGCTCTGCTGGGAAGCAGTACCATGTCACAACCATATGCAAAACAGCTGCTTGCCTCTCCTGCTATGCAAAGCTACTTGTTTAATAAATACCACATATGCATGCACACATTAAGCATACATTTGTAGAGCAGTGTATTTACAAAAGCTATCCTACCCCTTCGGCTGTCTGCCAGAAACACTCATCTGCAGCAGTTCAAGAGCTCTCTACAGCCTAACCTCACATAAAAAAATTGAACTTGTGTATGACCAAGCCTCACACCAGCTACAAAGTGTTTAACTATTAACTACTCACTGGACCATGGAAGATTCATATCAGTAGCACAGTTCCTGATCTGGCCACTGTATTACAGCTGGCTGAAGTGGTGGTTTAAAGAGCAGAAAGTGACAGCTGGTGGAGTGACCTCCTCCAGCAGAGAGGTAAGCAGGGACCTGTTCTTGCATGCAGGGCTTGACTTGTGGAAAGCTCAGGTTTCAGTGGGACCTCTTATGGCCCAGGATGAGATAAGGAGAGTCTAATAAGACATCTGGTTTCTGTGCATGACTCCATCATCTCTATCTAACCAAAGCATGGAAGGAGATGGTTAGGCTGAAACAGCATTCATCTGTATAAAATGTTAAGAGATTACTGGTATACAAACTATCCAAGAAAGCACAAGTTATCACCAAATTTTAATCCCATGAGTGGCAGTCATTAAATATTGAAGTGTCCTTTCACATGTAGGACAATCTAAAAGGAACAGCTAAAAAGCTTTTGCAAAATACATAGGAAGGTATTTTGAAAGAAGTATCACATATAAATCTGACTCTACTAAAGTCTATAGAAGATAACAGCTTTGTTCCAATTACTACAACTCAGTTGAGGCTTCCCCTCCTGCAGCTGTATATTCAGCCTTCTGCTGCAAAAGGTGACAAGAGCATGCTTATCCTGTCCTCAAAGAGACCATGCTCTATATGTGAACAAGGCAGTAGGCAGTGGAAGCATCACAAACCACTAAGTTTGAGCCTCTCTGTACACAAAAACTTTCTGTACCACAGCTCAAACCATTTCTTTCCTCATTCTCCAGTAAGAAGAACTGAGCACATTCTAACCCAGGACAATTAAACAGAAATAAGATTTAGACTCTGACTACTTCTGTTACCATAAAAAGAAAGTGGAATCACCCCAAGCAGATCAAAGTCTTCAACAAAAATCTAAAACATTAAAACTTGCTCTGCACAGAGAAATATCCAATCGGATGTTTTTCTCAGTGCTAATTTGCAGATTTAAGTTTTTCTCATCTCCTCATTAAACAATTTTCAGACCAGTTCTCTGCAGGCACAAGAACTCCATCAAGCAGAGATCATTTCAAGGACAGAATAATTGGTAGTGACCACCACCAAATACTACTGAATGATCTGTAGCCACTGAATAGTTAAGAGACTGACAGCAGAGAAGATAGTCCAGCTGCAGAACAGCACTAGTTTACAAAATTCCATTCCCCCTTTTGCTTTGCAGTGCTGAGCAAACTTGGCTTACCCTCTGTCTCAATTCCCCAAATCACCCAAGGAGAGCGACAGCTGTTCACTTCTGCAGATGGAAACATTGTGAAGAGCAGACATAAATCCACTAAACACTACAGGAAACTTCAGCTCCCCAGCTGTGGGGAGTGCAGTCTTCAGACACCGAGCAAAACAAGTATTTAGTATTAGATACCAGTAAAGATCCAGCTGCCTCATTGATAGAAGCAGTTAGCCTTTCAACCAGAACTAAAAAGATAAGAGAACTAGTAACTGCTGACCAAACTATCATGATTTTAAGTTAAAGCTTATGACAGTTCTGTAGCTACAAGAACACAGAAGTTGGCTCTCAGTATGAGAGCACAAGGTACCCTCTCACAGAAACACCAGAGCTCCAGTCCTCAGGAGCTGCCAGCGTAACATTAACACCAACATATTCCTGTCAGTCATTTTCCTTAGGGTTATACACAGCATTCACTTAGTATCTCAGATAGCACAGCCTAAGGACAGAACTAAATTTACTGAATCTTCTCCTGTAACAAGAGAGCTCCCTATGCTAATCCTCCTGTTTCCAGGTACTTACAGAATAAACTCCTGATATTTTCCTGATGGAGAAGCCAGGTAATGAAGCTGAATCTGCATGTTCAACTCTAGTTTCATGACATGTGGTCTCACGAAAATGTTTGCTTTTACCACCCGTCCCCCACGCCCTCCTTGTTTAAAAGTTTCAGCCCTTGTTAGATAATAAGGGAATTTCCCCAACTTACATAATGCTTTCCCATCTCCTCCTCTTCCCTTAAATCCTCCGAGCCGATGAAGCAGAGGACATGGACAAAGCCTCAAGAGGTCTGCATGAGGAAGAATAGCAGTCTTTGCTATGTTCTCACCAGGCATGCTACAGACCTCTCAGACTCAACCAGGAGATGAGGTGAGTGATGGACTTTCTTTACCATGAGGGATACTCCACATCAGACACAATTATACTTTTGCTCAGTAATTCTCCTCAGAGAGACAGAAGAGAAAGACAACTCCACAGAAAAATACACAGTTGCGTTTCTTTCTGTCTTCAGATCTACTGGCAGCCCCTTTCTCTACTCTTCAGTGCAAAGGATTGTATTTTACCTGCTGTCCTTACTCCAAGCTCCAATAACACCTGGATCTCACAGATCGTTCCAGACAGCTACTTTTCCCACACCTCCAGCAGCCCGTCTGCAGCTGAGTTCCAATTGTAAGTTGAGAGAAGCTCTGGGACCTTGCTCTGGAAGACGACTGACATACCAATGCCTATGTAAGGCCTTGTGACAAGTAGCAGTTGTCTTGGTGGTTTTGCAAGTATCAGTTGTATTTACTCTAGCAGAAGTGTTGCTGTCTGTAATATAAATTCAGGTTTCCTACGGCTGATTCACAATTCAACAGTCAAGAAACAGCCAACACCCTCGGTCAGGATCAAGGCCTCATTATGGTAGATATTAGGTAGATAAAGGAGATGACATCATCCCATCCCAAAGACTTGGCAAAGATAAAGAGGGAATAAGATTATGGCAATGCTCCTGGGAAAAAAAAATACAGCCATGCCCCTTCTTGGTCTCTATCAAAATGGTGATTATGTGTAAAGCCCTGGTTACATGCACACATGTAAATAAAAATCAAGACTCAAACACAGAGTCAGGAAGTTGTTTAGCTGAAGTCTGCAAGCGTCTGCCTATAATAATCTTCCAGTCTTCTGATTACAGCTAAGAAAAGACTTTGGCATTTTTCTACTTTTCTAATCTAATGCTATCTGTAAATGCTTTTTTTCCTCTCTTCTATCTTTCAGTTGGTTTTATTTATGTAGACATGCCAGCGTGGCAAATTTCAGACCTATAATTTGTGGCTTCCTGACTTGGGGATGGTTCTGAAGTAGTTCTCATGTGGCTGTTGCTCCAACTAAATATTTACACACGTATACACTGTGCATAGCTTTTGCAAGGGCTCTGCATGCTTCACATAATTTTTCAGTCTACATATGTTTCCAATCATGACAACACATTGAAAATATGTGCCTACAAAACACACTTTAAATGTATTTATACAAAACAATATGTGTTTACCCTTGAGATGTTTTCTATATATAGAAAATCTGAAGATTAGACTTCCTGTTCTCATTCTTTCCCTTCAACTTTTTCTCTTCTTATTTATTGTATCCAGGTTTCCATTACAACTGAGCTATACATTATTTTTCACTGGCATAGAATCAATTCAAACATTAATTCTGATAAGACACACATACATGATAAAGCATGAGACTATCCCCTGAAGAGAAATCTGAACTTTCGTATTTCAGTCAGTTCAACAACGATAGTGCAAGAATGACCATCATCTTTCTGCTGTCTACTAAGAGACCAGAGGTCACAAGTCTTCAGTATATCAAAAAAGAGTATACTTATAAATGACTATCAGTGTTTTTTGTCATCATATTTAACATATACATGCTTTAAATATCTCCTTTGAAAAAAAAAAATCTAATAAATTCAATCTTGCCTACCAGAATGGTTTTAAACAGTCATTTAACTCAAACGCTCTTTCTTTGAGGTTGTTTCAACTTGTAGATGAAGCCAAAAATGTCATTTTAAGTTCTACTCTCAATGGCAAATCTGAAGGCATTTATAAGAAGTTACACATCCAAATCTTGTAATAAGCTACACACCCCATGAAACATCAGTTTTGAAAGCACTCAGTCTTTCAAGACTTTGTAATATGAGAGTTAAACGTTACTTTCTCTATCAAGACCTTCCTTTTCCTATTGCCAAGGTGAAAGATGGCAGGCAGGCTGCAGCAGCCCCGGGACCTGCTCACATCACACCACTTGTAAGCTCCCATTTAGCAGCTATCCACCTCTGGGGATAACCTTCTCCTGCCTGTGAAGTATAAAATACATATAACCACAGCCTTAAGATGCTAACACATTATAACAGATGTGATTTAACAAAATTACTCTGGGTATTCCAAAGTCTTTGGACTAATAAATCCAAGTAGTCTTCTAAAAGTCAACAGTGCTAAATAAATGTATTCACACACAGTGATAAATGCTTGCAGGACCAGGGCCCAAATTGAGTAGGTTCTACAGATCTCACTATTATCTGGATTTACAGAAGATGATCTGTTTGACTTGTGTATGTTTCTTTTCCATCATAATTTTCTTGAACAGATCATTTTTATTTATTTGCATGACTGGATAGTCTGTGCTTTCTATGAATACCCAGTATTCATCTACAGAGGACAATAAACTATCTTTCTCCCACTGGAAAAGTTTGTAAGGAAGCAGCAAGAGACCCATATAGCTCAGTCAGGCAGACAAATGCTGTGAATAACAAATAAGAAACCGTGGACATAAATGCTTCCAAAGAACTCATACACCAGGCTGTTATAGACAAGCTGCTTGTCACACTTTTACAAACAAATCGACTTACACAATTCTGAATCTTCTCACAAGCTATTTGAGATAAAAGAGAAGGTCTGAGCAGATCAGTGCTACTCCCCACTGATAACGCAGTAGCCCGGCTAGCTGAATAGTTACTATTGTGCTTTCCTACAGCAGTCATACAGACAAAAGCCTGGCTGCCCAACCAGTTAAATGATACAGCAACAAAACAGTTGGAAATTCCAGATGAAGGCTAGCCTTCTGCATGGACTCATGGGAAATAAATCTAGAGAAAGTTATGAGAGAATATGCTGTATAAATTAATACACATTTCAGTAGTCACTGTCTGCATACTCACACAGAAGTTCCCATCTTGGCTGAAACTAGCAGAGATTGGTGTAGTGTTGGCCAAGGTTACCAACACAAGACGATACAGTTTGCAGAAAAGCACCAGATCTCTCCACCTGTAACTCTAATGTCCTCATATGGTCTGTGAAGGGAGCAGGGAGAGGAAGCTACAGCAAGTGAGCACCACCAAAGCGTATTGCATCCAAGAGAAAGACCTTTATCAGAGAGACTTTCTGACCAGTGCCATGGGCACAAATACCTCAGGGTACCAATGCTGGAAAAATCACTTGGTGCCAGTCCCAGAGGAGTGAGGGGAGTGGTACCACTGCTTTTAACTCAGATCATGACAGTGCTGTGTGAATGGACTCTACAGGCACCAAACATATCTTGATGCGGGGTATTTTCCTCTTTGCTATAATGTACAATTCTCTTCGGGGATCTTTGGCAACACCAAGTGTACACCTAGCACAACAGGATAATCAAAGACAGATAACCCAGATCCTCCAGCCATATTCCAGTCCCCACCACGGCTGAAAGTATGCAGCATTCCACTACTACCTTCATGAGGAGGACCTGGCACTGCTGTAGCCCTTACTGCAGTGAGAAGAGTCCAGTGGAGAATCACAGATACTAGGAGAAAAAACAGCACAGTTGGGAGCTTTTTTATAGCCCATTGGTTCCAAAACAAACTCTGAACTACACCCTCTCTCAACCCTCAACTCTTTCTTCCTAAAGAAAACGCTGAATCCAAGACCTGCAGGTAGAGGTAGGGCCACTGAAAAGAGGAAGATGTTTACGAGGAGCTAGTTTGGACAGTGAGGAGGTAGAAGGGCACATGATGGCATGTCTGGGAGAAAAAGGAGGAGCATATCCTGAATGCATAAGTCTTCCCAACTATGTGCTGGCTTGTGTGTCCCTTCCAGCTGTGCTTCAGGCTCCTAGTGCCAGTCAGATATCAGAAGCAGAGATTGAGAGGTAAAAATAAATAGCCCACAGCCAGAAGCCATTTGAGATAAGGGTTTTGCTCCCCAAAACATTTACTATGTTTGGATCTGGTTTTAAGCTTGGAATAGGAATTCAGACCACTGTTTTACCCAAATTTGTGAATTCACAGGGAAAAATAAAACAGGAGTTTTAAGTCAAATTTTCTGCTAATAAAACTGGACACAACTTTAGTCTATTTTTTTTCATTCTGGGAAACCCACAATTTGACAGTGTCTCAGTATTACAAATTTAATTCAGAGTAACATACTTTTTCTGTTCATTCTGATGAGAGTTTCTTAAGAACATAAATGGATCTTTAAGATAAAAGGAATTTAAATAAAACTTTTTTTTTAAGTGGCGCCTGATAGTCTACAATCTGACAAGTTAAGCAAACAAGGAGGGGGGAAATCCTACCTTGTAAATAAGTCAATTACAAATCTAGTTTCTACAATCTGGAATGAAGCCAGTATCTAAGTGTGAAGGATTGAGAAGAAAATCTCTTGTAAATTCCTTCAAGTGAAAGTACCTATTTAAAAGGCAGAGAATACTAGTTTTAGAAAGGTCATGAAGTCACAGCAGTTTGTTCAAAGCCCAACTCTAAACATCAATTTGACCTCTTTTTTAAAGGCAGACAGACACAGCTGCACTTGGAGTGTAACCCTTATGCTAGAAAGAGAATGGCAATGATTAACAAGATGTTTTGCACTGAACTTTGTGTAGAGAGCCATAAAAAAAATGTAAATACCTACTCAGTAGGAATTACAATCTCAGTGATGAAAATTTATTGTTGTATATTCTCATCTTAAGGAAAAAAAAAAAAGAAAAAGCAAAGCAAAGTGAGAGAAACAGATCTCTTGTACAAGTATGAAACTCCAGGTTACACATGAGCTGCATCATTAAAGCTTTTACTTGAGTCCGAGTTTACTCCCTTTTTAGGTAAGGACACTTGCTGTGGAGACACAGAAACATAGCAACTGGCAGAACAATGTGCTTTGACTATAGTTGATAAGTCTAAGCTCTTTGGGAAGGATTGCAGCAAAGGTGAATGACTCTGAAAGACAGAGCTGGCAAGTCCAGCTATCCCATCTCTGTTAAATATTACAGATGAGTCGTTTAAATTCACTCAGGATTGAAAAGTACATGGGTACATAGACATTTATCCACAGACATACACACATGCAGATGCACTCGGGCAAATTCCACTGAAACTAGGAAGCCAGACTGGAAGGTTCATTTTACAGTAAGCTTTTGCATTTTATTCATAAATTAAATAGGCCATGGGTGTTATGACTATCTGGCAGACAGTAAATTGAGGCACTAAATGGTGTTTGCCATGAGGTAAACTGTTGCTTCTCCTGATTTTTCATTGGAGGTTAATTGAACTCTGGTGCACTCCACTATAAGCAAGTCCTGACACTAAAAACAATAAGACAAGGAATAATTTCATTAATGTATTCCCATAGTCCATCAAACATTCATCACTTACATTGCCCAGATATTCTGTCAAAGGTGATAAACACACACATATCAGTAACATTCTATTGTTATTGATGCTCTGCTCCATTCCTCATCACAGAGGTACCTGATCCCACTTTCCAAGGGAAGTAAAAGTATAGGGTGCAACCACATTGAACAAAGTGAAAGATCTAACTCTCTGAAGCCTCCTTGAATATGTATATCATAACAACACCTTGATCCTGGCATTCCACTTCTATTTGCCTTACTTCCAATCATATACACATGCAAAAGTGACTATGTAGTAGATATAAAATGACCTAGTAAATTTGACACTCATCTCCATTGTAACATCAGAAGGCCTTGTGGCAAATGCTCCAGCTGCTTGCTGTTACTCCCAGTCAGGATACTGGCAGATCATCAAATCTGAGCATCCCCACCCTACTCTGAGTTGTACTGTGGCTCAAGCAGAGATGAAAACACGCAAATATCTAATTTGTAGCTTTCTGTATACTTTTAAAAACAGAGGTTATCAGTCATTGATTTTTAGCTTATCAGTTTGTTATTCTCTTGCATTGCTACACTGCTATGTATACTATTCTGTTCCCCCCCCCAAAAAAATTACAACACAACACCTTTGATCCCAAGTTGTTCCCATTAATAAATAACCTATTTAGTATGTTTATATAGGCTCTTTTCAAAAGTATGAGTCATGTTGAAATTGTCCTAATTAAAATATTTCCATTTATTTGCATAACTAAACAGTATTTATCATTAACAGAGCACTTTGAAGATATAAAGTGCTTTAATTGCATATAAATGGATTATCTGAAAACTTGACCAAGAATATATCTTAGAACTTGACATACAGACTCAGCTATTGCTTCCCAAAGTAACTACTGCCTTTGCACGTGCATTGACTCACAGCAAGGGTGGTAGTGACAGGCCTGAAGAAACATTTGTGTTACTTAAGGAAAGAATGAATAGTCCATGGAAAGAGACAAAATCAGCAGACCAGGCAGTTTCGAGTGATGACATAGAAATGCAGATGACTCAGTCCTTCGAGTGGTAGAAAAGACATAGTCTATCCCACTTCCCGACATGCTTTTTGCTGAAGTGAGCTCCTGTACTCATATGCAAATGAAGTCCCACATCACTAAAATTGCTATCAAGAGACTTGCAACCGATCTTTCACTTCCTTCTCTTTGGAGCTTTCTACAGACTTACATGCCAAAGTATTCAAGGCATCTGGTGTTGCTTTCCTGAGACTTGCCACTGATGACTTGCGCTGTGTAAGAAATTAATTTCTCAGTATAATGCCATCACTGTGTCTCCCCACAAAGCTCTTACATGGGCCACCCGTTGGCTGAAAGGAGACGAGGGTAGGTACTTTTTTGCTTCACAGCTTATTTTAACAAGGAACTTTTATACAGAAACAAGCTACTTCCACAAACACTGAGATACCTGGCCTGTCTGGAAATTATTTTCCTTTTTAAAAATTAAAGATTACAAGAGGAACAGGGAGGTCTTTCAACTCTATCATTTCAAAGGAAGCAACACAGAAGAATAGATTTTGTAGATCTGTTGTTTTGGTTTTCAAAGACTAAAACATTTTTTTAGAGCTGTCAATATGCTTTCCCCTGAGGACTCAGAAATTTAATGCTTTCAGAAGCTAATCCTTTCCTTTTGTTAAGGAGAAAAACCTATAGTTCTTCAAAATAAACAGCTCTCATTTTCCAATATTCTGCAATTGCCTCAACTGGAGGAATGACAACGGTAATTGTAGAAGATTTTATTCTAGGTATCTACAAAACTGCAGAAGTATTGATTTTGTATGTTACTGCTCCCTGTCCTTTTTTTCATGCATAGTGCCACTGAATCTTCTCAGGTATCCACTTGATGACTTCAGGCTCCTTTAAACCTCAAAACTTCACTACACTTACAGGGATTTGAAGTGCACATGGTGGCTTTTATCCAGAATGACCTGAAAGTGCTTGATGAACTCCATCAGATGCAATTGTATACAACCTACTCACATCTCCATAGATTCATAATGTTGGAAAGAGACATCAAGAGATCTTTAAGTCTGTCCCTCCCAGCAGGATCAATTACACTTGGGCTGACAGAGGCTGCCTAACCTGTTCTTAAAGAAAACAAACAATGGAGGTTCCACAGCTTCCTGCAGCAGCCTAAACCAGTGCTTAACTCTTCTTGATGTTAGGATTTTCTATCAACGTCAAGCTCCATAATTTAAAACTATTTTCTCTTATCCTATAAAACTTTGTCTTATACGTCTTACATAAGTCTTTATCGTGTTTGTTCTATGACACCAGTTCAGTCACCTTAAGACTATGCAACATCATTTTATTAAATATTTCCTCAAAGGTCAATGCTTTCTAAGCAATGGGCCCCAAATGAGTGCTGCTACTCACTCATCAGAATCACCTGTTGGGGTATTTCAGGTTACATGACAGGCACAGCCAGCCCTAACCTGACAGTCACCAAAAGGAATGGAAGCACCCCCCAGCACAGTAAATGACAGACTGTCTTGAAGAACCTGCTGAGAACAAGAGCTCCAGCCCTTTTCTCTATACTACGTTGGTTATAAATACAAGCAATTCACCATCATCATTTCCCAGGCAGATTATTATTCACAGTGACACAGACTTTGGTATGGAGTCAAAAGAAGGTCTGAATGCCTGCTGGTTGTGTGGCTCTTCATCTTTGTGGAGAGAAAAAGAAAAAAAAGGAAAGGAAAATGGAGCCAATAAGATCTGTGGGCAAAGCTTCTTTGCATTGCTTTTTCCATTCTGCTGCTCTTTAGGCCTTTTGAACTGTGTAGTTACTCTTTAGTATGAAATTGCCTAGAGGCCAATTAAATCACTGACCCAGCACGCTCAGGAAATTACAACTGTCAAATACAGCTTGCTACAAAAACTCTTACAATCTAAACAGACAAGACAGGCTGTAATAAAGAGTCAGGGCATAAAAAATCAGTTATTTGTTTGTCAATGTCAATGTCAATGTAAACAAAATATTTCACAGAAAACTAGATACATTCTATATGTGGAAAACTAAGATGTTGTAGCTGCAGGAAGTGTGTGGGGAAGTGTCTGCAAAGCTACTGCTCCCCCCTTATTCCTATCACCTCTGTGGCCCACTTCATTGCTGGGAGGTTTCCAAGCATTAAAACAGCCCTTCACTATCCCAAAGCTTTACAAACACGTGAATTAAGTATTAAGTGTACAACATAGGCAGCACAAGAAACAAAGCCAGTTACTGTTTTCTGGCTCGTGGTTGAGAGGCACCAAACCTCACAGTTCTCCTCCTGATTTCAAGAGGGGAGCAGGAGACATAAAAGCTACCAAGTTTGAAGGATTCCCAGACACAGCACAATTCCTATGTTCTCTCTGTGAAGTGCTGCTTGAAATACAGTAAAATACACCTGAAAAGTGTTTAAAGCATTGTTAATTTGAAACAAAAACATTTTATAACTTAGTTGTAATATATATTGTCTGTTCAATTTTCTGAATATAGTTTTAACTTACCACAGGTCTGGAAAATCGTAAAGTTTGCACACATGAACCAAGAAGGCTCCACCGGCCCAGAGACCCGCTTCACATCTTCCTTTCCTCTACCCCCTCCCAATACAGGAAGAGAGATCACCAGCTGCCTGCTGAAGAAAGAAACCACCAAAGTGTGCATTATTCAGTTGGCTTGGATGATTCAGCTTTTCCAAGTGAACTTTACCGAAGTTGCACACAAATGATGCTTTGTGCATTTCTGAATCAAATGTGTAATTAATAGTCCAAGTACATATCAACAGAATTTCTATCTGAAGAACAACTTTTTTGTCTAAAATGCAGCACTGTATCATTACCTTACAACAGCTCCAGTATTCAAATCTATTGATAATTACATCTACCTGTGTTTATATACTGCTGCCTTTAAAAAAGCCTTATATATTCCAGCTTTTAAACATGGCTTTTGTATTGTTGTCAAAAGTTGCACCAAATAGGGCAGTGAAAAGAGGATCTAGTGACAAGCTCACCATTTTGAAAGCCACCTGATGTGATATGCATTGGTTTTAGAGTGGGAGGACTGGGAAAGAACAGAAAAGCCAGATGTTGCAAGCAGTCTGCTCTCCCAGAGACAGCATTAAAATAAGCAGCAGCTTGATTGTCAATGTCCCATAAAGTTACCTCCCCCTACATTTTGAAAGTTCAAGATATTCTCACTGTCTAGAAACTTGTAGGAGAATAATATTAAAAAGTTTCCAGACAATAGGCTAACAGAACCCCCCCCCCACACACACACAAATGCAAAAGACATACTCATTTAGTTGTGCTTTTGGTTTAGCATTGCTCGAAGATGAAGAAGTAGTGCCTGTTTTTACTTCTCTAATTTCCTTGGCATTTTCTCATTTGTTCAAATGTTCAGTTCACTTGAGGCCTCTTCATCAACAAGGTCCTATTTTCATTTTATACTGTAGCCATAAATCAGAAATGTCTCTTAATAAGCCAAACCTAGTTTCAACATAAAAAGTAAGAAGAAAAATCAGACCTACTGCTGCCTTGGACAAAATCTCTTGCCAGACAAGCCCTGTTCACTTAGCAGGAGCAATGCTTATTTATCCTAAAGTATAAAAGCAGCCCAAGCATGTCAAATGCAACACTGCCTTCTGCAGGCACACAATTCCAACAGTGCAGAAACTGCCTGAGGTGCTCAGCAAGAGAGGGCAAACTGGAACCATCTAGAGGAATGTTAGTCTGCTGTGCAAGTGCATATGCAGGACCCATGTCACCACAGACCACCTTCCTTCAGCAAAAGGAGAAGGTAGAAACAGATTGAATGAACTAGTCATCACTGGAACTCACAGAAAGGTGGCTTGGCCTCATGCTTTGATCAACAGAAGGAAGCCTTTGGGGTCACCTAGCATGCCCTTTTAAATTAGGGCCCCACCTGGGATTTTATCTTAAGGGTGCAAGGTAGGTAGGAGTGCTAGAATGCAAACAGACAATCATGCTTTGGCAGCATCTCTTCTTCCACTAATGGCTTTTGTTTGGTTTTATGTTTTTATAACAGACTTTCACTTTAAGATGTAGGTGGGTTATGTATACCCAACCTGAGTAGCTTGTACCAAACTGGTGCAACTCTCATCTTACAGCTCCTGCCCTGAGTCAACACTTGCCAGACACACTCACCCTTGCCAAGGTATCTCCAGTCACACAGCTATATGAGCAGCAAGCACTGTGTGAGACCAGAGGGTGCTTGAAATCTTCTGCATTTTGAAAACGTCAAATACTTCATTGGACACTTCATTGAAAAGTCACATTTCTCCTCCCCCTCTACTCTGCCCTCATGAGGCCACATCTGGAATATTGTGTCCAGTTCTGGGCCCCTCAGTTCAAGAAGGACAGGGAGCTGCTGGACAGAGTTCAACGGAGGGCCACAAAGATGAAGAAGGGAGTGGAGCATCTCCCTTATGGTGAAAGGCTGAGGGAGCTGGGGCTCTTTAGCTTGGAGGAGATTGAGGGGTAATCTCATTAATGTTTACAAATTTGTAAAGGACAGGTATCAGGAGAGTGGAGCCAGGCTGTTCTCGGTGTTGTCCAATGATAGGACAAGGAGCAATGGGTATAAGCTGGAACATAAGAGGTTCCAAAGATATACAAGGAAGAATTTCTTCACTGTGAGGGTGATGGAGCACTAGAACAGGCTGCCCAGATGGGTTGTGGAGTCTCCTTCTCTGGAGACATTCAAAACCCACCTGGATGAGTTCCTCTGTGACCTACTCTAGGTGGTCCTGCTCAGGCAGGAAGGTTGCACCAGATGATCTTTCGAGGTCCCTTCCAACCCTTAAGATTCTGTGATTCTGTGACTCGGCTGTGGTAGATGTCACATGCTTCAGTTAAAAGAAGTGGTTCAGGTTTACTGAACTTCAAATATCTCGTGATGATTATTTAGTTCCCCACCATTTCTTGAGAGCAACGAGTGTACTTGTTGTCCCAGCTTCCCATCAAACTCCTTCTCTTTGGTCAACCACTGGAAAAATGAATCACAATACTGAAACCTGAACCTCTTCCACATCCTGCTAGAGGCCTTATTCCACACAACGACCACATTCATCCCAAGCACAAGAGCAAACTCCTGTCAGTAGCAAGTCAAATGCATTTCTTGCATCCAGGCTTACTCGACTGAGCACCTCCAAGTGTCTGCCTCATTGCCTTGATTCAGTTCCTCCCACACAACCCCAGCTTACTTGCCCACTTTGCTTTAATAAAGGCCTTTCTGCACAGCACTAGGTGAATCATGCCCATGCCACACAAGGAGCTCATATGCTGTCAAACATATTTTGCTTTTTAAATAACAGCTCCCTCACATTACCTCTGCGTTAACACTGTGCTGTGGGACACATCATCCCTCCAAACTCTTCCCACACTTTCACAGGAAAACAAGCTTTTTTGCAAATCAAAGAACAACTCACACATCACATTAGCCTTTCATTCTGGATTTTAGTTTTAAATTCATTTTAGATTTATTTGCTCTTCTAGTTCCAACCTACAGTTCACTAGGACCACAGCCTGTGGACCATTAGCCCATGTATGTGGGACGTGGACCCAGCAGACTGCACCAATCTCTCCACTTTCTCTCTGCTAATGGGGTGGAGAGTCTCCCCCACCTTCAAGATCCTTAAAAGTGTCATGGTTTAGCAAGGAGTCGCTTTTGCTTGGTAACGGGGAGAGCGGGTTGCACTGCAGACCTGTTAAAGAGTTCTCAGACTTTCCCCCAGCTCCTGGGTTCAGACCCACCTCCAGCCTGGCTGGGCCAATCTGGCACCTCTGTGATCACTATTTAAGGACAGGAATTTGAAATGCTTAGGAGGAAGTGTAGTAGGCATCCGGAAGATCTCGGGTTGTAACTTGAGAGATGGAGGGTACAGAAGAGGTGGGCACGGGGTGGAGGGAGAGGACATGCTGGTGTTAGCAGATAAAAGCACATGGTGTAAACAAGGGGTTGGAATAAAGTATGTGTGTGGTGATCTTTGTCCCCTCAGTGGGATGGGCTAAGAGATCTGTGCAGGTGGCCCGGTGGTGTTGCCTGTAGTGGCAACAAGGAGGTACAGGAGTGGTACAAGATGGAGGCGACCATGTGGACCCCATAGTCATAGAAAGAGGAAGGAAGGAGGAGCACCAGACCAGAGACCCCTCTGCAAGCTGTGGTGAGAAAGCAGCTGTACCCCTGCAACCCATGGAGGATGATGGCAGGACTGAGAGCCACCAGCAGCTCCGTGTTAGTGCACCCAGACAGGCGAGGGACTGTGTGAGGAGGCAGCCATGCTGGAGCCTGCGGGACGCAGAGCAGTCCCACACGAGAGGCAGAGAGTTGCTGCAGCCCTCGGGATAAACACATGTCTGAGCAGCTCATGCAGGGCTGCCAAGTGTGTGAGGTACCCAGCAGAGGTGCAGGGAGGAATGGTGCAGGGCCCATCTGCCCTGAGTTGAGACAAATGGCAGAAGCCATTGGGAAGAGACTGGCTGAAACCCTCACTCCCTGCCCCCTGAGCAGTGGAGAAGGAGGTGAATACACCAGAATCAGGGCTCTGAACCTGGGAAGAAGGGAGGAGTGGGGAGAAGGTAGTCTTAAAGGCTTGGTTGTGCTCTTCGTCATTGTACCACTGTGCTGGTTTGTGTTGGTTATATTTTGGGGTTTTATGGTTATGTTTTGGTTGGTGATAGATTAAATTATTTTCTGTTTTCTTCCCCAAGCCAAGTAGCCTTGTCCATTTTGTCCAGGACCATAAGCAGCAATTAAGCTCTCCTTGCCCTTAGGAATTCTCAAGTCTGTGGTACCTGAGTCTATCATGGTCTTTTGTCCCTTGATGGGCCTAAATCAGGACAAAAAGCCACACTGGGGAGGAAGGAGATACCCTACTGGACTTACAAAGCAGTAGGAAGCTGTCAGGACATATGCTGTTAGTAAAAATCCAACCCATCCTTGACCATGGAGCTCACCAGTGGCCTGCAGCTTCAAGGCTTAATGGCCAGCCACATTAGTAGCATCACAGGCAAGCCTTCTGACTCGGAAACAATCAGGTGCACTCAATTCTAAATGTTTGTACTTCTTGTCTTTGAATTTACTACTTCTAGAAAAATACCTGAACAATTACTTGTCTCGTCTGCAACCAAAAACTTTCCAAAATTGTATTTTGAGAATTGAACCTGAGATCCTGAGCGGAAGGAAGAGAAAAGAGGGACTGCTATTTTAGCTACTGGACTCCTCCTTGCCAGTGAAAGCACAGACAGTATGAAAGGGGTAGGCAGGACAGCTCAGGAGGCCTGTGTGGTAGGTCCACACCTATCGCTCCAACAGGATCTGCAAATCCAGAGTTACAAAACTCAGCAAGGAGAAAAAGCAGTTTTTTCTTCAGTGATAAGAAGCTGATGTGTTTGGGCAAAGGACTGCTTGAGGTGGTCCAAGTTGTTTCAAAGCAGAGTCTAAGCCAACAGCTTTACTGAGCAGAGTAGAATTCTTATGTGAATCAAACGCTTGGAAATGTCATCTTCCCAGCAACGCTATTTTTACGGGGAAGCTCTGGCCAAAACTATCATCTCAAACAATAAAACAAATTAGAATATGCTACAAATATTAAAAGCTTTATAGATGTTTGTTTGTGCAATAAATTCCTGGAAAGTCCCTTGGCAGAGAGGAGAAGGTCATAGAGAAAGAAGGAAGTAAGGAAAGGGAAATCATTAACTTCGGATATAATTTATGTTTTTCCTCAGCCTGTTCACTTATAGTAACTTATACCAACTTTCCAGAGACAAACAGTCAAGAGGTGTGTCAGAAGATACTAAGACTTCTGTGTGTTCAGTGAAACGTATGGTAAGTTTGTGAAAGAGTCTCAGCTACAGCTACGCTATGTTTAAGAAAGCCTTTGTTCAAGTTCTGTGGAGAGAACTTGAAACACCACAGTTGCTCTACAAGCAATACCTGAACTACAGCCCTGGCTTCCTACCATCATGCAATAAAATCAAACAGATTGCCCAAGATGCAGCTACTAAAGTTTGGCTGATTGTTTCACCCGAGTGAAAATCCTTAGTTTTATTATCACCCATTAGCATTCATGAAGTTATTATCCATAAGACAGACCAACAGTTGTTTCTTGTGGGTTTGGATGTTTTCATTGTTTTTGGTTTTCTGTTTGGTTGGGTTTTTTACAGTTTCTAGATAAAGTTTTACAACTTGGCATTATTAGCATTTTCACTGGAAAGATGTGAGGATTTCATTAGAAGTATGTGCACCAGAAAGAGCTAACGGGGGATGGAAGATGGAAAGATGTTAATAAGTAACACTGAGAAGCATGCAACTACTTGGAAAAAACATTAAAATACATATATCAGTTTAGATTGTGGCATTTTCTATGGCTCTCTAAATATTTCCCAAGCAAAGAAAGCCTCTAAGTGAAGGTCACAAGGGTCTGAAGCTCATTACTTGCAAAGGCACTCCCAGACCGCTACTTTATCAGGTTTGCTCCACAGCTACATTTCAGCAGCTCCTACTCTGGCCTATCCACACTGAAAGAGGGATACATTTGCAGGAAAAACAAAAAAAAACAACAAAAAACCAACCCACAAACAAAATGAAACAAGAAATCCTTTCCGCCCCCCAAAAAAAAGACCAGCCAAGAAACTAGCCCATTTTGCTTAAAGTGGCACTGTAAATTGGACTTGGTTGCTGCTGACTCTTTGGCTGTTGTCTAGCTGCCAAACTGTCACTACACATGGTGAACATCCATCCTTACCAGAGCCCAGGGAATAAACAGAAATCACAACTGAAATTGACTCCAAGGATTCTCCCTGGTCAGATTCTTTTGTATCCATATTCAGTTAAGAGACCATATCGTTAAGAAAGAAAAGATATTTTTGCCCTCTTCCCCAAAAATATATTAGGTTAACTCTATAACAACTTAAGGGGGAAAGTCAGTGCCTTAAATTATCCTGAATAACTGAGGTGGCCACACAGGGGTGTTTAAAAAGAAATGTTTACATCTATTCTAAGTCATACTAAAACAAACACATTTCTCCCACTGGCAGGAACCAGAGGACACTAAAGGTTTGGGTTTTTTTCCTCCACCAAATATGTAATCCTCATCTTTCTTCCTACTGGGAAAGAATGTTCAACTGACAGCTCCTGTCTGCTTCATATTTAGCATGCATAAAAAACAATCTCAATCTTAAGTCATATTGGCTCAAAATACTGTTCTAAATTTGACTATACGCTTCTAGGATGAGTCCAGAGTAACCTAAACAAATTAAGCTTTTGGACCACTGTGAGAGACCCCATGGGAAGGCCTCCATCTCACCAGGAGTTACCAGCTATCACAAAGGAAGGCAAAATTGTTGGTTATGCAATTGCCAGAGAGCTGGGTTTGCATTGTGCAGGCAACAGGATAAAGTGAGGTTACTATTTTAAATTGGTGCAGTGGCAGCCTAGGCAGTAGAATTTGGTGACATTATAGATTGACAGCAGCTCTTGACTGCTTTTGTCATACATCTTACAGCTCAAGTGTCACGTGTGGAACTATATATAACTTCTTAAGAGTGACTGTCTTTGTTTCATATTCCAGCACCACACAAATCTTAGCAGTAGAAACAAATGGGCATGCAGCACTTGTGTGGGTTGTTTTCTCTGCAGTTACTGACACACAGCTTAAGAGTGCTCAGCACAACACAGATCCATACATTCAGCTTTGCCCAGCCCCTCTTTCCTTATTCTCCAAACTGAGTATTTATGGAGTGCTCTTTCTACTTTCAGATAAAGTCAATGACTTTCTTGACAGCTCTAGTCCATTATAAAACCTTACAGCTCACAAGATGGCAAATGCATTTCTGCGATGGCCACAAACAGCACCTGCACCATAATCACAGCACACACAAAGGAAAGGGACTAAAGAAATGAAAGAAGCCACAGTTGTAGAACAGGACAAATTCAGTTTACACCAAAGAACCTAACACTTGTTTCTAATTAGGCACGAGCATTTCTAACTCAAACTCTGGGATGGTGCAATAAGATGTACAGCAAAAGCCAGAAGTACTTACCTAAGAGTAGAAACCACAAGCCAAACCCACCCTCCCGCCAAGATACCAGTCCTGCTGGCAAAGGCAGTTCTGAGAAAACATGCACACAAGTGTCTTGCTGCTCAGATCACATATAAGAGACTCCAAAAATTGACTGATGAATGCAGAAAAGCTGAAAAAAAAAGTCTGAGCTAAATTTATCATCAAGGTTCAAGTTAAAGCCTGACAGGGGGTTTAACTTGGCCTATTTACAATGTGGCTGCAGTTTATGAAGACTGTCTGTTGGCAATGTAACAAAACAGGACATAAGCCTTAGACACAAAAAATACTTTTGTGAAAAGAAAATTATTCATCCTCTCCAACTATAAAGCTAGTCTTCCTCATCTGTTTCCTGGTTTGTCTAGGTTTTAGATTATTCCCCCCCCCCTCCCCTTTCTGTGAAATGAGCACTCAGCTTATAGTGTACGTTGGTTTTAATACAAATCCCACTTAGGAGGAATAAAAGGTTATCAGTTCATTGATTAGTATACAATCATTTTTATACTCACAGTACTCTGTTTACCTCTGCAGGTCATCCAGAACTCAAACACTGATTAATTTTATTACCCATAATATTAGAGGAAATTCCTTGAAGAGTTGTCCTGAACTCTGTCTCTACAAGCCATCAGCATTCATTTTTATATCTTGTTTCCTCTTGCACATTACCATCGAGAATCATATTTTCTCTCAAGGGTTACATAAGGGAACACTCAAAATATTGGCTTGCAAACACTCCACAGACTAAAACAAACATCTGCTCAATATTTCCGAGGTGCACATTCCCGAAGCCCCGCTATACATGCAAGAGTACCAAATAACTTTTTCGGGTTTGTGGGGTTTAAAATCTTTGGCATGTAACTGTGGTGTTTTTCCACAATGACAGAGTATTCAGAATATTATGGAGTATTATACCATGGAAGGATATCTGGATACATATGTTGTACTCATTAGGAAAGTCAACCTAGGCATAGTTTTTGTTACAACTGATACAATACCAAGAGATAAAACAAGTCTCTCCTTAACAGCAGTTTCTAACTTCTTACCTACACTCTTCTCAGATTAAGCCAGAGAGATATTTATGTTGATTTACTCCTAGTTATGTGGTGGTTTTTTTATAACCCTCAAACTACAGAGGACCTTCTATATTCACTATACACAGTAAGAAGTTAAGTAATTAATATGTTTCCAACTTAAAGCCTTGGACAAAGAAAGTGCAGTAGTCTTTGGAAGTTTAGACTTCTCAATGTTTCCCCTCACTTTTCAATTAATATGGGACAAAGAGGAATAGCAGAAAAGATGAGTAGGAGAAATCATGCCACAAACATAGGACAGATTTCATCCTCTGCAAATTAGATTAAAATGCAAAAGTAACGATCCAAAAAAGTTCTCCATACACTAGAACTTCTAACAGGAGTCACTATGACAGAGAACTAAAAATAACCACACTTGGGAATATTGTGACATGCACTGCTATGGGTCTTTCTTGTATTTTGAACCATTTTCGCCAATCAACATCAGTACCTCTCCCAAATCACAACAATAGTCATAAATTGTTTGTGCTATGTTGCTAGTTGCTAAACATCAGTTGGTTAATACTACATGCTGTGCACAGACATAGAGAGAGTTATGATTTTTAATATGTTCTTTGTTAAGGAAAAAAGGTCAAGCAGGAAAGCAAGCCATCTAAAGTCCAAGTGCTTTTCATGAACAGTGTAAGAGCTGCTCAAAGATCTGCTTTCTACCAGTTCCTTGCAATTTCACTTTATTTCCCTTCTTCCACCGTACTTGTATTTTCCCTCTCATTTGGTGTTCATTCAATGAAGAATTTCAATGTTTCTTTGAAATGAAATGTAGGACTTTATTAGCTGCCACTACACATCTACAGCAGCTTATTCAAGTGATTGCATTATCATCTGGTAGCAACAGCACACATTCTCTACACAATAACTTTTTCAGGTCAGAGCCTGACTCCCTCTCATCTACTCCATCAGCTCTCTTGGAAAGACTTTTCTAGTATTGTTTAACAGAGGGAACAAATATAAAAGAAAGGAAATTAGAGCTACATGCGTCCTTCTTTGGTAAAGAAATCATTTGGACATTATTTGTGTATACATGATCCAAGAGACTCTCTTCCTTAGTGGTCACCTCTCAAGTCACATGCAACCACTTCAAATATCAAAAGTTTTCACAGGATGGTGGGGAGAAGCCTTGATGTGGCATACACATAAGCAAAGCAGCTGCCAGAAAGTCCTTGAAGATTTAAGCCAGGCTCCTCTACTAGGGTTAGCCATACTAATTAAGAATAATCTTGATCAGAGGAGGGCTGTGGAGCAGTGGTCCTCCTCCAAAATACCTGGGCTACAGGTGGCTACAGACTTGCAGCCTTCCCCAAGTTCTTCAGACCTCCTCAAGCACTTCCCTTGACAACATGTTCCAATGCTTGACAATCATTTCAGTGAAGTTTTTTCTAACATTCAATATAAACCTTCCCTGATGAGTCGCAGGCCATTTCGTCTTGTCCTGTCATTTGTTATCTGGGAGGTGAGACTGACCTCCACCTCACTACAACCTCCTTTCAGGTAGCTATAGAGAGAGTGAGATGATCTTGCCTCAGTCTCTGCCAGGCTAAACAACCTCAGTTGCCTCAGCTATCCCTCATCAGACTTGTTCTCCAGACCCTTCACCAGCTTTATTGCCTGTCTCTAGACATGCTCCAGCACCTCAGTGTCCTTGTAGAGAGGGGCCCAAAACTGAACACAGTATTCACGGTGCAGCCTCACCAGTGCTGAGTACAGGGGGGCAATCACTTCTCTGGTCTTGCTAGTCACACTATTCCTGATCGAAGCCAGGATGTCATTGGCCTTCTTGGCCACACTGCTGGCTCAGATTCAATTGCCTGTCAACTAACACCCCCAGGTCCTTTTCCACTACACATTCCCAAGCCTGTAGCATTGTATGGGCATTGTTGTGGCCCAAGTGCAGGACCTTGTCCTTGGCCTTGTTGAACCTCATGCAATTGGCCTTAGCCCATCAGAGAACCAGGGCAGGCTGGATCAAAGAGCCTTCCTCCCCTGAAGCAAATCAACACTGCCATCCAATTGGATGTCATCTGCAAATGATGATAAAGCTCAAGAGAGGCAGAAAATCCTCCAGTATTATTTGCCTTTTTGATTGAGAAACCATGCATGAATGTGTTTTTAATGTTCTTGGCTAATTCACAGTGGAAACTCAGCTGCATTAGACAAAGTATTACCAGCAGGTTGAAAGAGGTGATCCTTTCCCTCTACTCAGCACTCATGGGTCTGCACCTGGAGTACTGTGTCTGGTTCTGTGCTCCCCAATACAAGTGAGACATGAATATACTGAATAGAGTCCAGCAAAGGGACATTAAGATGATGAATGGACTGGAACAACCCTACAGTGTGGAAAGGCTGAAACTGCTGCGACTGTTCAGCCTGGAGAAAATACTCAGCAGAATCTTAACAATGTGCAAAAATACCTGAAGGGAGAGTGCAAGGAGGATGGAGGCAACATGCACAAACTGAAACACAGGAGGTTCCCTCTGAACTTCAGGAAACACTTTTTAACTGAGAAGGTGATCAAGCACTGGCACAGCTCTCCCAGCAAGGTCATGTAGCTTCCATCCTTGGAGATACTAAAAAACTATCTAGACATGGCCCTGGGCAAGTGGTACTGCCTGAGCAGTAGGCTTGGAGGAGATGACCTCCAGAGGCCCGTTCCAAGTTCAACTAGTTTTGATTCCAAGAAAATACAATACCACTCCTGGTATTTAGGCAACAAAGCAGACTCTGAAAGTTTCATTCTGTCTAAATGCTTAAAAATTCTTATTTCCTCATAGCTTCAGTGATTTAAAGCTATCTCTTAAATTAGGGCAAGATTATTTCACTACACTTGGATCAAAATTCAAGAGAACCTAACCAAAGGAAGCAAACATTTCAGGGTCTTAAAAGTGTGCCTAGGTGCAATGCAAAGAAACCAATGACATGCATAGCTTAGAATCATGGAATGGTAGGAGTTGGAAGGGACCTTTAGAGATCATCTAGTCCAACCCCCCTGCAGAAGCAGGTTGACCTAGATTAGGTTGCATAGGAACAAGTCCAGGCAGGTCTTGAAGACCTCCAAGGCAGGAGACTCCACAACCCCTCTGGGCAGCCTGTGCCAGGGCTCCCTCACCCTCAGGGTGAAATAGTTTTTTCTTATATTTAAGTGGAACTTTTTATGTTCCAGATTCATCCCATTACCCCTTGTGCTGTTGCTAGCTACTATAGAAAAAAAGGATGTCCCAACCTCCTGACACCCACCCTTTAGATATTTGTACATGTTAATAAGATCCCCCTTCAGTCTCCTCTTCTCCAGACTCAGCCCCAGTTCCCGCAGCCTTTCCTCCTATGAAAGATGTTCCAGTCCCCTAATCATCTTGGTGGCCCTGTGCTGGACTCTCTCCAGCACTTCCCTGTCCCTCTGGAGCTGAGGAGCCCAGACTGGACACAAGGCTGCAGGTGAAGCCTCACCAGGGCAGGATAGAGGGGGAAAAGAACCTCCCTTGACCTGCTGGCCACATTCTTCTTGATGCATCCCAGGATGCCATTGGCCTTCTTGGCCATGAGGGCACATTGTTGGCTCGTATCTAGCTTATTATCAATCAGGGCTCCCAGGTGTCTCTCTGCAGAGCTGCTCTCCAGCAGGTCAAACCCCAGCCTGTACTGGTGCATGGGGTTGTTCCTTCCCAGATGCAGGACTCTGCACTTGACCTTGTTGAACCTCATGAGGTTCCTCTCTGCCCAATTCTCAAGCCAGTCTTGATCCCGCTGAATGGCAGCACAGCCTTCTGGGGAATCAGTCAGTCCTCCCAGTTTGGTGTCATCAGGGAACTTGCTGAGTGAGGGTACACTGTGTCCCCTCATCCAGGTCATTGATGAAAATGTTGAACAAGCTTCTTCAACATTAGTATGCATGATGCTTCCCCATTCATTTTTAAACCATGGAAAATATGACATTAAAGATGAATAAAAGCTACATTTAATTCTTGTTAACACAACACCTCTGACTCATCTAGTTTGGTAACTGATTTAATTTAAACCAGTTCAGTCAATTTGGGGATAGACTATACTACACTACCGTGCCTTCATGGCACTTTCAGCCCTCTTCTCAGAAGCAAGACCAAACTGGTCTAAAGCTCAACTGCACTTCAGCTGTGTTTGGCCATGTCTAGTACAAGCTGACATCTTGGGGAGGAAAGAGCAGCACAAATAGACATGTAATCTGCTTTGATCAGAAAGGTACAAAACAGCACCAACTTAAATCATCAGCGAGTTACTATCAAATGTAATTGGGAACTGAATTTAACACCCTGTCTCTGTGGGGCTGTAGCGCAACTTTTTAAGTTCATTGCAGCAGAATAGTATCATCTTCACAGAGTTATGGTATGTTTTTAACACTCACTTTACCACACATAATTCCTGCCCTAGTCCAAAATGCAAACTAGTGCTTAACCTCTCTCTTTCTCCACAAGTTATTAAATATAAATTCTTCTCTTCAGCAAGACCAAAGGAGTAAAGGCCGTTGGCAATGTATCATCCACAAAAATAGTTAGACTTATAATTAGCAGGCAATACAAAAGACTCTTTTTCTTTTCATTTGACTAATCTGTGCCCAGTACCGCAGACAGGAAGATACAAACTGTATCTGTTTAAGTGTAAAAAATATATACAATTATATTTACATTTAAATTACTTTAAACACAACTATTTGCATACTAACAATCTCAGGTACATTCAGTTTTAAACAATACCTCTTTAATATCCTCTTGTGTTAAACAAGTTTTATTTTCCTCCCAAAATACCCAATGCTATTTTAAATTTCTGGAGAGGGAAAAATTTGAGCTATACAGAAAATAGCAAGATGTCTTACAATTGTAATGTATCATAGCACATTTTTTCATAAAAACACATCAGTCAAAAACTGAACAACTGTAAGAATTCTCCTAAGTCCAACAGGACTGTCTTTAAAAGCTTACTTTGGTTAACAGCAAATCATTCTTAAACAATTAAGGAAAAAATATATCTATTCTTTCACCACCTCTACAGATGCATTTCCTTGGCACGTTGTAGTGATCCACATATCATTACAGATGAGCAATGCAGTTGTTCAGTGCTCTTTATTTATACTGTGATTTCAATAAAATTAATCATATATCAGGTTGGCTTGATTTATAATTAAATTAGTCCAACTTCCTAAGATCTCTGGATATCAGAGAAAGAACGGCAACGCTACTACTTCTTCCTCACAGGGTTGATCTTATGCAGTAATTGGAACAGGATCAGTAAGTTGCACAAAACTGCTCTTTCCCTGCTTATCTTTCCTGGTGAGGAGAGCAACACAACCTTTGCTGAGCTCTGCATACTCTAACATCCAGTCAGTTGCAGCAACCTCTAAATATTCAGACAACTGAAGTGCCATTGGACTTTATGATAATGCAATGATTTCCTTCAAGTCGTTATGCATATTTCAGGTCATGTGTAGCTTCTATATTGCTGATTTTTTACTCATTTCCAGGTGAATAAATGCCCTCATCTTTTGTCTAGGAAGAGGAACTTGATCTTTATCTTTCTTCCCTCCTTGCAACAGGAAACCCCCTGATCCATCAAAAGTCACAGACAGAAAGGCAAAAATTAAGATTCTCCAGGAAAGGAACACCGCATTAGTCAGTATGCATCAGTTAAGCTGAAAAGTAGAGAAGTTTGACCAATGAGTAAAGGCACTTGGCAATAGTCCTGTGAACAATGTAGTCAATGAGTCAACAATTTCAGTCTCGTGATCCAACTGACCAGCAGTGAAGGCTCCGCAGAGGAAGATTTTGTGGATGATGTAACAGCAGATTTTTTAGCACCTTCCTCTTGGAAAGGAATTGTTGCACTGTTGTGGAGGTCTGTATTCATAAAACACCTACTGCCTCGAATGTAATCTGTTCCTCTCACCAACTGCTTGTCAGACGCTGGCCTTGAAAGGAGATGTTGTGTGGAGGGGCTTTCTTCAATGATTGGGGGTATTCTTTCATTACTGAAATACCTGCAGAGGACATCTTCACCTGTACAAACAGGAGGAAAAGCAATTATTTCTGACTTTAAAACTCTTTGCTAACATTTTCTATTTTTATAAAAATATTCTGGTTATATTTCAAATTACCTTGATTTTAGTTACTTTTCATAACATAACTGGATATAAACAGCTTCCAATAGATTTATGGCTTTTTTGCATCTTTCATATTTTTAAGCAAAGAATTAAAACCCCAAATGTTCACACACAGAGAGAATACTGTTTGACTGTTAAATTCCAGATTCACAAACACCAAACTGCTAGTAGACTAACTTCATGCAAATCACCATCATGAGCAACACCTAACAGATCTTCTTATAACATGTCATTCAAGATGCCAATAAGAGTTTAAATCCATGTTTTCTGAATGCAACTCATGACTAACTTCAAAGCTACAAATATTACACCAAACAACTGAAAATAATTTTGCAAATGAAGATCTAAGCGCTTCCCTGATTTTGACCTTTGATTTCTGATGCTTTCTCTGTTTTCACTCTTCCCTAAACATCCAACCATGGCAGCTGCTGCTGGAGACATCCCAGTGGACTAGACAGGCCCTTGTTCTGACCCGGTAGAGCTTACGTATAAACCTGCAGCACTTTCAAGTGTTAAAAAGGCAACACAAAATCAAAAGCAAAACCAAACAAAAAATCCCACACACACAAAAACAAGCTCTGCCACCTGGTGATTGTTCTATCAGACTAGTTACTTAGCTTGTTTCTAATAGCCCCCCAGGCTGATCCTTCTCACTATTGGCTTCTATTTTTGCATTAAAATATTAGATTTCAGCTTCTGATTTCCCTAGAATTACATATTAGTTTTCATAATGGGTTTCAAGAATAGAAACAAGTACAGACCTGCCCTAGTCATCTAATCCTGATTTTAACACTCACAAGAATTCCAAGATAAGAAAAGTTTGAGTCCCAGCTCCGAGTAGCCTCACAAATTTCACAACTACCATCTGTTATTCCTGTGAAAACCAACAATCGTCATATTGAATCAGTTCAGCGAACACTAATTCTCCATTCCTAATTTAAATACTTCCACGTAGCTCACCCTAAAGAAATTTTGGAGAGGAAGGAAAGAGATTAAAACCTTGCCTTTTCTCCCTTGTGCTCGTGGCCTAGAGAAGGGTTCTGCAGCTCCTATCCAGCTCCCATCAGCAGGCATTGACAAAGGGCGAGGTTTTCCTAAAAGCAACAGAGAAGGTTGGGAGGAAATACATTAAGTTTAGGAAAACAATTGCTAAATTAATAATTTTAACAATTAAGTAGAGAGAAATGGCAACAAGGAGTTGAAAGTGCAGGAGAAAAAATAGGGGTTTTTTTTAAAAATCAAGATATTTCCAATAGTGAAATATAAGAAAGCAATGTGCTGAGATTGAAAAGCCACACTCTTTCATGTTTACAGCAACAGTGGGCATAATGACCAAAGGTTATAATCAAAACACACATGGAAATAGCCAACCATCACAGAAGAGCCCAACTGAATGACATTCATTAATGAAAGAAGAGTATTTAAGCAGAATTATTTCAGATGTGGGGCTTTATTCACAGTCACAATTTGCACAGAGTGCCTTTAACATTCATGAAGTCTAATGAGTACTTTTCCAACACAAAAAAATCCAAACTGACCAAAGAATTTATCATAAAAGTACTAATGACAAAGGAAGGAACTCACCATAAGATTGTGTTTTTTCTCTCATTTTGGCTGGCCGGATATTTGCTTCCATGTGATACCCAGGCAACTGGTCCGAATCTGCAATAGTAAACCTTCGCCTTCGACTCTCCTGATCCAGAAAAGAATTGGGAGACTCGGCACCCTTGGACCCAGGCAGTGGCTGACTGGGTTTGTTGCATCCTCCATACACAAAACTCCCCTTTTCATCTCTGAAAGGACATTTCACTTCAGTTAGTAGCTTAAGAGAGTTTCACACTACAGACAGTAGTAGTTTTCTACTTCTACTTCTAGCACCCAGTCACGCTCCTGACAACTGGCATTGTGCTGCAAACAAGGCTGAAAAACACTCACAAGTCAGGTGATGGAAGACTTCATTATAAACATATTTACCAAGGAGAAAAGAAAGCTACTCCCATTATGCTACTTCACTTTTGATGAAAACACACGGAGAATTTTAGAAGTACCAGCACTGAAAAAGCTTTTGAGAAATGAGACCTTTCTGCCCTGAGGATATCAAAACTCCTAATTCACTGACAGTCCAATAACTGCCACTGAATATTCACCACCTTCATTCTCCATCCAAATGTGCAATCCCCTTGAGATGGTCAGTAATAACTTCATAGCTTATGATTTGGAGCAATTTCTGTGGGAACTCTCTTCCCAGAGCAATCCTGCATTCCAAAGGCCAGGAACAATCATTTTTAGAACCAGTCTTTGTAAGCACATCTGGAAAAAATGCTACCTTCTAAGTCAAGATTTGAGTGGGTTTTGCTTTTCTTCCTTTTCCCTGTACATGCTACAATCTTACTGTTTGAAGCAACCATGAGCCAAATCAGGCATAAAAACACATAGCTGACTGTCTAAGCACATACACACCCCAATACGCACAACAGCCCTCTGGCCAGCCCGTAACACTTTTTCCAGCTCTCCATTGAGAGCAACACTAGAGCTTTGTGTAAGAGAAGCAGGAATTTATGGAGATTCAAGGACTGAAAATTTCATACAAGTGTGACACCACAACCATATGTATGTGGAGAGCTCTCCTACAACACCACCATGTGGAGACTGTGCCATGAGGAGGGAAGGCAGCCACTGCTCTCTGCCTTAGTGTGGACCAGAGAAGGTCCATGACAGGAAGAGAAAAGAGCAGAATGATGATGGGAGAAAAAATATCAAATCACCACAAAAATACATCACAGTTTCAGGAGAAGACCAAATAATGCATAGGTTAAACTAAATGGACAAACAAAAGGTGAAAGAACTGCTCATTCTCCTCTTCCTGGCTGCCACAGCTTCCTAAGTTTGCTTTTTTTAAAGTCAGAGTAAAGAAACCTTCCTCCTTCCCCATATCTTCCAGGACAAGTTTTAGAGCTTGCATTGCTACTTCCTCCCTTGACTACAAGGATTCAGGTCTAAAGGAATCTGAAGCTAGATTGTTCTATTTTTTTTTTTACTCTTTAGGAAAGATAAACAAACTGAGCACATGCTCATGATTCATCAACGTGCTAGAAATTTAAAGATTTTTTTAAAATAACCCCAAGGCGTTCTAAACTCAGCTGTTGAATCTATATGCTTGGTTTTGTGCCAATACAGTTATCGTCACTTCTCTTTTTTTTTTTCTCCCCCAGAACTGAGCACGCACAAACATGAAAAAAACAGGGAGAGAGTAAGTCAAGGTGGGTCCAACTTCAGTAGAGATACCCTAACCTTGGAAAACTCCTCTCCCCTAGCCCCAATACAGCCCCTAAATACTGCAGTGATATAACCTCTCTGCATCATGCCTTACATAACAGGAGGTAAGCTCTCCTCTCATATGAGGCCTGCAGCAAAAAGTCAGAGTTTCTATGCTGGGCTATCCACACATAACCTAAAGTGTCAGAGCAAGCCAGGAAGCACGCCTTGCCTGAAAACTCTTTTGTCCATCACCTTCCCAGGTCAACTGGCAGGATTCATGAGTCAATGTGAACTTGAGAACAAACAAAAGCTAGCCATACCATACATTCACCCACATCACCTTTTGTGTACACAACTGTGCATTTTTATAGCTTATACCACAGGATTAAAAAGAGTTGAATAAATTGACTCTCCCTTCCCTTCAGCGGGAACATTCCTGTTTTATACAACTTGCGAGTTTAACAAATTTAAAACATGTTCTTTTCTATCCTAGTTCCCACAATAGTTACTTGCTAAAACAAACAAAAAAAAAAAAACCACACAATCCCTCAACACTGGAAAAAAAGTCACAGACAAAAATGACTTCTTGCTATGTAAGGTCAGATTTAAACAATAACAAAAGCATAACGCTACAACAAAACCAGGGATGATATCCATCCATGTTTTGGGAACAACTGTGATCTACGTGGCATACAATAGTCTTCTAATAACAAAATCTATTACAATCCTGGTAGTTTATTCATTAAATTGCAACCTTAAGCAGCTGTACACATTTAAGCAACCAAAGCTTGTGAGACTTGAAAATTCCTGAAGCTAATCTGCACGGAGCTCTAACTGCAAGCCAGCTCAGAAACAAGTGTAATAAAGGAGTTTTTTGTTGAGTAGTGCATGTTTATTTGCATACCGAGGAGAATATGGAACAGCTGGTGGAGGTGGTATGTACAGATCCAAAATGGCTGGCTTTTCTTTTTTCAGTGAGGTATCCATGGTGCTTTCTGGTGACTGGGTTGAAGTTGGCAGAGGACTGGTCTGAAACGTTAGACAGCTGTCAAACATCTGAGCATATTTATCATTCTCAAAAATATAATTCAAGAATCAATAGTATGATTTCATCCCCCAGTGAAACACTATTTCTATGCTTAATAGAACACATTGAAAAAAAACTCTTAGCATTTACATTTTCCTCCACCCTCAGTTTTGGCTAGCCTCACAGGCCCTCCTACAGAAATCCTATCACAAGTAATGCTTTGCGCAAAAGATTAGTTTGCTCCTTCCAGTTCTATTTTTCCTGCAAATTTCATAGACAGGGGAAAAAAAAAATGAGACATAATCCCCTCTTCTATTTTTAGATACATTAATAGAACTCAATTTGTTAAATACAGATATGATCTGCAATGCTTACAAAGCCAGCTCACTCTACCCTTATTCCATGCAGTCCAATGCCTGGGGCATGGGCAGGAATGTAGTGAAGTTCACCACAAATTGTGTCAAGGGATATAACTAGGGTAAGAGAAGCAAAAGAAAAATATATTTGGTATTGCTCATCTAAGCAAGTTTGCCATTTTGCTCTTTGTGGCTCATTTCTACATCTCCAGCATCTTGCCAGGCTCCTGTCTGCCTCTAGGAGAGAAAAGACTTGAAAGATCCTTTCACCTTTGTCAGGAAAGGGAACCCTTCTTTCTTTGTCAAGGGCCTGCCTAGGCTAGCACTCTGGCCACTCAGTTAATAGCATCACTCCACAAGTCTTTCTGGAACCCAGAATGGTCATCAGATTTCTCTCATCACTCATTCCCTCAAGGAAACACTTCTTGGCTCAGTCTGTATCTCAGCCCATCTCAACTTTTCACACCAGGAATGCAGTCCTTGCTTTGGGTAATCCTGGAAAACTCACAGGATGGTAGGTTTTTTTCCTTTGGCTATGATTAAGTGATAGGCATGATACCACACAAAAAAGACACCAGCACTGATGAAAGAAAGCATGAGAAAGGAGTCAAGTGCTCAACTTCTACTCGGTTTGAGAGAAATCTGACTTGTGATAGCCACTGGCATTTCACAGGCTGGCAAAATCCTCACAGCTGTAGGAAGACCTGTGTCATAACAGAAACAGGAACTCCCCCTAGTTTTATTTCAGGTAATCAGTTTAGATTCAGTGAGGTCATTTCCTCCTATAAGCATTAAGCCCTAAGCTTTGAACACAGTAAGCCATTCCTCAATATGGTTATTTAAGAGTTATTAATGTCACTTTCTCTTTCCACTCGTAACCCAATCTGTGAATTGCTCAACAACCAAACCTTATTTAAACAAGCAGTTTAAATAACTTCTTGAAAAACACTCACTCTTTCCCATCCTTCAATAGACTAAAAAGAGGACAAATATAAAGAATAACCTGTTATTTCAGCAAAAAAGTATTACTGTGCTAAATAGAGGAAGCATTTATTACTCCATACTGATTAATTCCAGACATATCAGCAGTTTCAGAAGTTTTGTCTCAGATAAATTTTCTCAGTGGGACGCAGACTGATTAAAATGCTCACCACACCTAACCCCTTTGTGACTCGAGAGAGTATTATCTGTTTGGTTTGGGTTTTTGGTTTTTTGTTTGTGCTTTTTTTTTTAAAGGCAAGACTATTTTCCCTTTTATCTTGGAACCAGAAGAGGACAGTCATTTCACCTAACCTTCCTTGACCTACATTTAAATGTAAGTACCTGGTGGCGTTTCTGATATTTCTCAAGCTGAAAACAGGGCGTTCCCATCCTGACACAAGAGTGGAGCTGGCAGCCTCTCACCTGCACCAAGGGTGGTTTCCAGCGCAAGTTCTTTAGCGGAGCAGGTGTAAAATGGAAAGAACCAGTAGGACGTTTCTTAAGCAGTAGCCTAACTCCAGCAGGATTCTCTCGCAGCTTTGCCACTAGATTTTTTAGTTGCCATCCAACCTGGAAGAGAACAAAGATACCTTTCATTTAGCATTGCTTTTCTGAAAAACAAAAAAAAAAAAAAAAAAAAGAAGAAAATCCAAATTTGCCAAGTCAAACTATCTGCTTAACATGAACCTAGAGAGAGAAAAGAGATTAAAAGAAATAAAAGCAGAAAAAAATTTGAAAGATTCTTTTTTGGAAAGTAGTTTTTTGTTTCATTTCAAAGAAAGATCTCTACTTAATCTGTTAATTAAATACTGAGATTTTAATCAATGCTCTTTATACCTTGGTCCAGTCCTAGAAGGATGCATGGATGTTCTCAAATTGAGTAACAGAGGGATTCACAGTGAACTACTTCTGCCGTGTTTCTTTCTCATATTGAAAGGTATTGCTCACCTCTGCTAAGCAAAAACGCAATCATTTTATCTAGGTTCCCAGATGCAAGTGATTTGACAAATACCTGGGGCTTTTTTGAAGCTATTTTTATATACATTTCAGTAGGTCGTAACCATGTGTTTTAAAACCAGTCTTAAACACAACATGAAGTATTCTACTGTGATGTATACAGCATTTAAACACAAAATACTGCATATCTATTTTACCAAAATACTGCAAAACACAAAATTTGCTTGAAAACAAAATGTTAGAAAGCCTCAAAGACTCCAACAGAAAAAAACATAGAATGGTAGGGGTTGGAAGGGACCTTTAGAGATCATGTAGTCCAACCCCCTACAGAAACAGGTTCACCTAGATCAGGTCACAAAACATCAGAATAGCCTCCTAACTTTTTCCATTCAGAACCTGTGAGGAGAGAGCTCTGCAGAGCAAGCCCAAGGGAAGTTTGGTATGGCTCTTTGTTACTCACCACAGTCTGTCGATTAACTTGGATCACTTCATCACCAGCATGAATCTTCTGAGACCGATCAGCAGGGGACTGCAAAGAAGAAAACAAGAGGCATGTGCTTCAGTAGGTTTTCTTCCCTCCCATAACAACCTCCATTAGGCAAAGTCAGAGGTCCTGTCTATAATGAAGAGCACTGCTGAAAGCTTTCACACAGCTAGATCACATATTGTATCTGTTCATGACTTAGAAATGCACACAAATTATACCTATAATTTATTTTTTTATACTGGAAGAACTATGGGAAAAGGGAGCAGGAAGGCATAGCCTACATCCGTCACATCCGTACTTAACTCATGGGATGGTCTCCACTGTCTTTTTGCCTCCAGTTTGTATTGCAGTTTGAGACAGCAGCAAGAGAAGACTGAAGACTTCTGTCCCAACACAGCAACTACCTTAAACTTAGCTTTCAAATACATGTTTTTAAAAAACACACTAAGATTTTGAATATACAGAACAAGGGACCAAAAACTCTCCAACCTACAAAATAAATCCATTGCACTTTCTCTTTTTGTTTCCTAATGTAAATAAGAACTACCAACTCCAATATGACATTACCTGCTGACTCATCAAATTCAAGAGATAAAAATACATGCTGGCACACACCAAATGCATATAGACAGCTATTTTTCAAATACCTGTCTAATAACTTTACACCTTAAAATACAAATTTCTTGGAACAAAAAACAAGTTCTATGGATCCATTAGTGAGGAACAGCTAAATGTGTCAATATTTATTTAGATTTGTCTATGTCTAATGTCATGCACCCGCCATCGCTGCAGTTACTAAAAATGGTTTCGCTGATAACATACACTGACTCTGACCAACCTTGGCAACACCCAAAGTGCACAGGCATACCACCTTGGTATATATTGCACTCTAATCACAGAACAATTTCTCCTCCTATTTCCCCCCACCCCATGAGTAACCATCTGGCAGCTGGCCAGCTCTTCCTAGTGACTCCTCGTCATCACACCTTTAGAGCCCAAGTAACTATTTTATTAGGAGGAACTGTAAGAATAAACAGTGCAATGAGGGAAGAAAACATGAGGGGGAATTTGCGGGAGGTTCCAGCTTTCTTCATTGTCTTCTTGTTTCCTCTGGGAGGAAACGCCTCTGTGAAAGGCTGCATATATATGACTCAAAATATGCTGGGCCAAAGTCAAGTCTATGAAAAACAAAGCTCACTTCAAGCTGTCTTTGGGCAATCAACAGCCCATCTGGGGCAGGGTGGGGGACCTTTGCACAGAGGACTCCTACAACAAGTGCCAGCTAGCACAGCAGATACTGCATTGTGAGAATGAAGAACAGCACAAAGTTTAGATCTATGCCAGTGCAAAACAGGAAGTCACAAGTAGGATAACACAACTCAGAAATCCTCTTGGCTGACTGCTATAAAATGCATAGGCTTTCCTGGTCCTTCCAGTATATGTTACTGCTAAATTTGGAGTGCAATTTCTCTGTGTTCCAGAGACACTGACTTCTAGGGAAAGCTACTAACATACCATTCCAAATGGTGCAAGAAAATTGAGCTAAGACCCAGCGGCTTAAGACATCAGTTGTTTACAGATCTCTCAGTCACTCAGTAAGCTTTGTTGCTCCAAGGGAAAGAAGTTCCTCAAAGACAGAACCAGTGCTCATAAAAATAGCAGAGGTTTAGATCAACATTCAAAGCTCTAGAAGCAGTACATAGGCAGACTATCAGCAGTCAACAATACATTATTTCACGTTTGTTGGATATTGAAATTGCTGACAAAAGCAGATTTGCTCTCTATTGCAGATCCTGTACAGAATTATGCCAGGGCAATAGCATAAAAGCTTTCAGCTTTCACTCTGAACTGCAAGCACAGATTTCTGTTCACTCCTCCCTGGCCTCTGGACCTGGCAGGAATACAATCAGAGCCATGGTTCTTTCCTATTCACCTAAATAAATAAATAGATTTTAAGAGCATCACTACAAAAGCCAAGTTACTCTGCTGCTTGGTTTGGTTAGTTTTTTTCTTTCAGACACTGCTTTTGTAGAGCAGCACATCTGACAACATCATAGCATTCCCCACCAACCTCAGCTACCGATCAGAGCTCCACTGGAACAACTGCCCAGAAGCTTTTAATAAAGATTCAGCTACAAAGGGCTCACAGTTTAAGAATAAAAAAAGTAGCCATCTGCAGCAAGACACAGTTGCCTACAATACTGACCACTTCCTACCAGTAGGTCCCTCTTAAAGCCTTACTTTTTTTCTAATCTTTTTACTCTGCAAAGTAATTTTGTAACTGGACAGCTCATTGATTTCATTACTCATTACTGAATTTAGCACACTACCACCTAAACATTCCCATTAGCGGAGATTGCCTTTGCCAGCAGAGAGCAAATATGTTCAAGACTTTGTTAAGCAAGATACCATAAGCACCCAGAACATCAGATACAGTAACTTATTAAAGCAATAATTTTAATGCCAAGTATTTGAACTCATGTACTTGCAGAAACTGGTTTAATTAGACTAACAGTGTAACATGCAGACACAAAATATTTACAAACTGTTAATAAACAAATGATGCATCACAATATTTAAAGCAGTAATATCATATCATATGTAAAACAGGAAAAAGTAGTTAAAAAGTCAAATTATCTCACAGCTACTCAGAGAGTTTGAGTTAATCTACATTTATTTCACTTACATTTTCTGTAGTCCCAGTAATTACATGTAATCCATCATAGGTTGATTTGATGTACATTCCCTAAATGTAAGTAGAAAATGAAAAGCAAGTTTAAAGGCAGAAAACCACATAACTTATCTGATTAAACAACTGTTGGCAACAGACTCAAAACATTATTAAAAACACCTAACAATCCACATATTTTCCCTAGAAAAGCATGTGGTCTAATATTAAACCATTCTGAACATCTTCACAGATCATTTTACTGTAACTCATTATAATATTTGTAATAACTTAAAACATTTATTATACAGAAAGCAATTCAGAAACACTGTCTGGTTGGCTGGTTTTGCTGCCTTGTTGGTGTTTGGCAGTGAACAAAGCTTTATTTTCTTACTGTCTCGTCTGCACTAGAGAATTACAGGTTTTAGTAGGTAGACACCAGCTTTCCCCATACAAAGCACACTTACACAGCCTGGCTACAAATATTGCCTACACATTCTCTTACAATTTCTCCTAGCAAGCCAATATACAGACTGCTTTGTAATCACACTGCTGACACAAATAAAACCTCTGGCAGAACTATTTGTCACTGTATACATTAATGCTGAGCATGAATGCAAGGACAAACTAAGATGAAGTGGCTTTTGACCATATGAACATCAAACTGAAAATCACCAACAGGCTACTCACTAACAATTGCATAATTTCCCCACAAGTGACCATTGGATTGGTCATCAATTTCATCATTTATGAACAAATACATCTCTACATTTCATACCTACATCTGTTGTTAGAAGTGCTCACACTGAGCTGTATAGAACTAGATGTTACTCAGGAGCTGTAGACAGTTTATCTGCCTGACGTTACTACATATGCTTAGAAGTACAAAAGGAAAAATATAAGATTTCTTTTTACTCCTTCCTCTCCAGCCAATTTTCTTCCCTGTTTGCCTGTCAGTATCCAATTGCTTGCACCTACCCTCTTACTGTTTGCTTAGTTCAAGCTAGGCTTACCGTCCTTCTTTGTATCTTATTCTGCAACAAAGAAGTCCTCATAATTTCAAGAACATGTGACTGATTCAGTCAAATCCAGTAGCCTAGGTAAATCTACATATCACAGTAAGACTGTAAAGCTTCCTCCAAAGTGTTCACCTATTCTGCCTTCAGGGCTAGGAGCAGGGCAAGGGGAATAAAAATGCAGTTAAGAATTTAAATTCCCTCTAACTCATTTTAACATGGCTGTTCCACAGCAGAAAATCCACCAAGATTCAAACTTGGTTTCTCATTGCCAGTACTTAGCACTGACCAAACCAGATTCAGTAACATTACAACAGCTACTGAACATTTCTCATTCCCACTAACAGCAAACCTCAAAAAAACCTCATATTCTTCTCCATCTTGCTATAAACAAACATCAGTTCTCATCCCTTTCTCCCTGTCCCAGCCCCTAACAGAAAAACAGCTGGCTAAGGTAATCTGCAAAAATAAAACAACTGATTTCACAGTCATCCATAAATTCACTAATAGTCTAGTTAGAGACAAATCTGCAACAATTTGCCATCAAATGTATCTGAGATAAAACCTATTAACATGTGTGACCATCCCTCACAGCCACTGCACCACACCACCTGACAATCAACCTTCAGAATTCCACCCTGTGCCTCTTTCTGTTCCCCATATTACTGTTTTCGAAATATCTTGCTGTACACACATCTGTGATGGGTCTCAAAACTACCTATTCAATACAGAGGATGTCAGGACACTCCAGAATCAGTTCTTACCAGGCCTTCCCCAGGTTTAATGTTGGTTAAATGAACCTCCTCTAGACACGCACACTGGCTCATCAATGAATCTGTAGTTGATCGGATGGCTTTATCACAAATGCCATTTAAAGTCTTGGCCTACAATGAGAACATTAAAGAAAAAAAAGTTACTAAATTTCCCACTTCGCTGCTTCTTTTTTCAGTTTTGAAAAATTAAATGAATTCTAAAACTTGGTTCATTAATAACATGTACTTATGAATCAATAAAATAAGATTCATTTGTAAAGATCTATTTTATAGCACGCTTTTTTTTTTACTGCCTAGTACAAACAATCTGTCTCCATTAGTGCCCCCTCATCATCACTAACAGATGCCAACACATTCTCTGCTTTAAAAAAAAATAAATCCCAAAATTCAGCAAAAAAATTGATTCTGGAGTTCGCTTCCCTTAGCCAAAATATAATCTATTATTATATTGAAACAATTTGATGATTCCTTGTGGGAACAAATGACAGACCTTCATGTTGTTCTGTATTTCTGATATGAGAATAAAATCAGGCACGTGTCAGAAAGTGATGTACTGGTCACTGACTTATCTCCATGAAGCTTTATATATAAGGCAGGACATCTAACACTTCAGCATTTCAGTACTACTTCTCTCCGTTGTGCCTCTGAACTGACCTCTTCTGGAATGCTTACGCAGGCAAGGTTCATATTTCCTTTTGAACAAAACATAACTGATTCTAAGCCAACATTATAACTAAAGGCGAACTGTGACTCTGCATGTCAGTAAAGTCAGAGGCAGAATGGCTTTGTCTTGTAAAACTTTTAAGCAGCAGAATTAACCAGGAAAAGAAAGTAATTATAGTCTAAAAATCTGTGCCCTCCCTACATTCACAAATTTCATTAATGCCTCCCTATGTGTTTTGGGTGTGGACACTGAGGCAATGTGGAAACTTAAAAGTAAGCCAGAAAAACTTAAAGCAGAGGGAAGGTAAGATTAGTACACAGTAAAGTAGTTTACTCATACATAATTTGGGTGGATCTGTCTCATAGGAAAACGTTCGTTTGAATTACAAAAGCCCCTGGAAACAATACTTCCAATGGTTTTTTTTGTTTTACATCAGATTTATAGGGAAACAGTAAAATAAATCAAAACAATGCTCAAGTGTGAATGTGAGGAACTGCTCAAACAAGGGAACTCCAAACAACAATGCCTACTTCTACAGTGGGTGTGCACCAATGGAAAGACGCAAAAAAACTCCCTTTTACGTGGTCTCATTATTTATGAGACAAAATTATTTTTAGTTATTGTGCTACTAAATTCCTAAGCATCTATGAGCTAGCGGAAGGCCTTATCAAAGAGCACAGCCTGGTTCATGTCAAAAGCAGGAAGCGATGATTAACTGTTACAAAATATAAAAAGCATTCCATTACTCTCCTCTTTTGGTCACAAGGCTGCTTCAAACAACACTGAAAACTCCAGCTCAAACACAGAGACAGAACTTCAGTTCTTTGGCAGGGCAGTTCTTTTACTGAAGAAGCTTAATAAGGCATAGTGTCTGCTTATTAAGGCACTAAAATGAACATCAAAGGCATAACAAGTTTATTTAGTCTGTGATCATTCTACAGTATTACCCCTTCCCTGAAAATCTGAGATCTATAAACTCCCTTGAATAAATAGCTGTGCAATGAAACTTTAAGCAATGTATTACTCCATTCTATTATCCACACTACCTACCTGTTCAAGTTTTGACTTCCTTAAGAATATTCATAAAATGGCCCGTAACAATGTTTATTTGGATGTTATGCGTGCATGTGTGGGATTGGAAAGCTGTTATCAGTACAGTCAGTGCAGAAGTCCCAAAATAAACATGAATGTAAGAAGCTGAGTTTCAGCAGAAGTGTGTACTTACTACACTCTGAACTTTATCTTCCATGTCAGCCACAGTGCAGTCCTAAAAACAAAACAAGAACAAAAGCCCTACATTAACCAATAATCATGCAAACACATAATCTCTGAAAACTCTGCAGAACTGACACTTAAACCTCAAACTCAAATAGTTATTCATGCTGCAGGGGTTAATCAGATTAGTTTTACCACATAAGGCTCAAATGTACTGTTAACCAACTATTTTATAACCCTCATAGAAAGCAATAACAAACCTTGAAAACTAGGAGAATGTGGGATTTCATTACAGCAGCAGAACTCTGCTCAATAAAAACAAGATTCTCAGAAGGTCAGGAACATGCGCTTGCCTTACACTGATAAAGCCCAACTCAGGTGTGTTCCTCTGTCTCAGGCATTGAAATGTATCTAATACATAGTGTTAAAAATGTAATTTGTTTTAATTACTCTGTCAATGACATTCCTGAGGGCCAGAGGATTGCACACAAAGTACTATTTACATAGATTAGGTACAAAAGACTTTAAACAAGTTCGTGTTAAACTACAGAAGTCATCAGTTTTATCTGCAAGAAGAGCTAAACTAGAGAATGGTATTAACTTCTCAGACTCAAAAGTTGAAACAGCAAGTAATAAAACAAGATTTACAACATCTATAAGGAGAATCCACCAAACCCTAAGTTTTTAAACAAGCTTAAACTCCATAATATTTGCCCTTGACATGTCAATCTGTACAACTAACACACAACGCCTCATAGATGCACATAAGCATGATGCATGAATCGAGGTTATTAACATACTTCTGATTATCCTCAACACTTCTAGTCCCTTCCTACCTCTCTTATGTGCTTTTAAACAAGGAAATCTAAAAGCAAAAAAGTATATAGTTCTCCAGATATGGACACACCAGGGGTATGCAAAACAGGTCAGCTACGTTTTCATAGAAAGTCTTAATGCTGTTGTAATGACCACTAAGGACCAAAGTCACACTTTTTACATTCTACCAAGAGCTTCCAGACACTACTACAAACTTTAGGCTCCACTGTGGCTTAATTTTTCTCTATTCATTACATCTGCGTGAATCAATAGTGAATGTCACCTATCATCATACATCCCAGTTGCTCAATATTGCAAAGTCCTTCTGATTCTCTTTACTTCTATTTACATATGATTTTTTTAACATTCAGATTTGCTATAAAATTTTAAGAAACAGTGGAGTAAACCTTGTTCATTGTATCTATATAGCTGCAAATGAAGTCAACTGGAATCTCACTGCATTCCCACTTTGCTTTATTATTCATCTACTTTTACATATTATTTACGATTATGCAGAGCAGCGCTGGTTCCTCAAGAGCCATGCTGGTCTCTTCTCCACCATGAGAACTGACCATTTAATTCCTACACTCTGTTTCCTAATAAGAAATGCTTTTGAAGTCTACAAATTCACCCAAAGATTTTTTCAATTACATCTCTCTTCTCCATGTCAGTGGACTCTTTCAGATCATTCTAACAGATCTGCAGTGCTCCAGTACAAAATAATGTTGGTTCTTCCTCCATTAATGCTTTTTCCTATTATTAACCAAAACTATTCTTTATCATAGCTCATATCAAATTGGCACAGAAGTACTCTGACACTTTTTAAAAGTTGTATTTGCCAACTTTCGTTCCCCTGCCATCAAAGGCCAATTTAACTGGCAGATTAGATACTCTTTTTAGTAGTAACTTCACATCTCAGTTCCTGTAGCACTTTTGGGTGAACATCATCTGCTGTTAGAGACATTTACTGATCTACTTCACAGTCTAACAAATCTGTAGCTGTAAATGACTGGCTTTCTGCAAACCCACATGTATGGCACCCAAACAAGAAGGGCATTCAGCAGCAAGTCAGATTTGTGCACCTTTGAACTTATACAGACACGCTATCCTTTCACAGCCGCTCAACTGATACAAGTGGGTGTCATCATAGCTTGACAACTCACAGGATGTTTCTGTCTTTTGATATCATCACCTCAAAATGGGATCTCTCCAAATCACCAGTGTCACAGACATGGTCCTTCAGAGTTCAAACATACAGCCACGGACTAACTGCTATGAGCAAGCTGGGTAGGAGGTAAAGCATGCACACAGTGCTTCACAGTCAAAGAGGCATGCTGTCAGAATAGTTTTGAAAACTGACGTTATTCAGACAGCAAAGTGACATCACTTGACAAGATTGCCACAGTTTCTACATGTCTTTTTAGCTATTACCCACACAACTTGATACAACAGACGATTAATGTAAAGTGATATGGCAGAAGAAACCTGGCTAGCAGAATTTGTACTGTAAAGGTGGTGTCTCCTGCCATTACATACAGAGTTTCCTATTTGATGGCTAAAACATTCTGCATGGGACAAGACCTAAGGAGTGTGTAAATACAGGTATAATCACCAATCAAGTCATACTTCTGTTTTAGAGTTAGCACTGATAACTTTTTCAACATGTTGATTGGAATTCAAAAATCTTCAAATGTGGACCAACTGCTTCAAAAAATAACCTTCTTTATATTAAAGCTCAAGAAATTACGATTAGCCTTTAAACCACAGTCACTTCAGATACAATGAGCAATAGCAAAAATGAATTGAATGTGTAGGAGAACAAAAAAAAAAAAGAAACCAAAACAACAATAAACACAAAAATCTCAGAAAAATGGACAACTGAAACTGACCTTTGTGGACCTTCAAAGTTTCGAGTAAGCTTTCATTTCCAGATATGCCTTCCAATTAGTTCTCTGCATACAGTGAACACGTTACTCTGCCAAACACCCCCCTTCCTTCCTTTTTGTAATGCAAAGAGGAAAAGAACTCAGCTGACCTTCTGAACAGTAGTAGTGAGATCCAAGCAAAGCTGAATGATTCTGTTCTTCATTGATGAAAAGTCAGCAATACCTGTAAATGGAGTCCTGCAACAAGAAAAAAAATGCCCTTAAATTGAAGGGACTAGTCTTTCCCCACCCTGCTTTATCTGTGACGAGTGGCATGCAAGAGCTGTAACTGACATCTACACAAGTGTGGGGACACAGTTCTATAATATTCCTGAATGCAGAGTCCTGTCCCTGCTTAAGCCTGTGATAAGCAAGTTCAGAGAGCATAACCAGAAGAAATGGTCAATTTTCCAAACTATAGTCCTCTAAACTGCATGCTTGTGTCAGATCACATTGTGTTGTAAAAAAAAAAATAAATAAATCACATCCTTGGGTTTGCCTGTGGGTTGGTTTCTAACTTGTAAGTCTTTGATTACTAAACTCAGACCAAAGAGAAAAAATATTCTCTAAAAGAAGAAAAACAGATTTTCACATTTTACAGAGTAAGTAAATAAGGCTCAATCTTAGAGAATTAGAGATCATTGTAAGCAGGGCAGCTTTATAGCCTACAGAGTCTCAATTCAGATTCTCCAGACAGATGAAAGACCTACAAGAGAAGGTTGAGAAGCAACCTCAACAGGTTTGGAAATAGACAAGCCAGTAATCTTGCTGACAGTCAGTCTCAAAAGTTTAGGACAAGGTGCCAGTAACAGGGTGAAATAAGAGGATCAGGTGAGACACACAAGCTGTTAATGTCATTGCCTAGACACAGAACCAACTCCTTGCTGATGAGCAGGGACATTGAAGGATAAAAGTGCTCCTTGCTGTTGGTCCCTGTGCAGCTCTTCTCCTAACCATTATTTCAGGAAAGATGGCATGGGGCTTGAGAATTTACGTTCATCTGTTATCACGGACAGCATCCCTGCCAGCATCCAGTTGGCTTGGTTGTCTGTTTGCTTCCGTTGCAGCTGTCACAAAATAACTCTGGGTCTTGTCGAAAAAGAGAGAAAAAAAGAGGAAAAAAAGAGAAGGAGAGGGAGAGGAGAGGGAGAGGAGAGGGAGAGGTAGAGGGAGAGGAGAGGGAGAGGTAGAGGGAGAGGGAGAGGGAGAGGAGAGGGAGAGGAGAGGGAGAGGAGAGGGAGAGGAGAGGGAGAGGAGAGGGAGAGGAGAGGGAGAGGAGAGGGAGAGGAGAGGGAGAGGAGAGGGAGAGGAGAGGGAGAGGAGAGGGAGAGGAGAGGGAGAGGAGAGGGAGAGGAGAGGGAGAGGAGAGGGAGAGGAGAGGGAGAGGAGAGGGAGAGGAGAGGGAGAGGAGAGGGAGAGGAGAGGGAGAGGAGAGGGAGAGGAGAGGGAGAGGGAAAAAAGAAAAATTCCCCACATAGGAAAAAAAAATCTAACCAACAGACAGAGGGAGAGTCTCTCCCACTGTTTGGTTTTCAAGTCACAGAGTTAAGGCCACAATTTCATAAGTAAGCTCGCCAACAAGAAGTAGCTTAAAAAGTGGGAATGGAAGAGGAGGAAGTCACATATGTATGAGAAACTGACCTGAACAGGGAGACTTCTACTTTTATAGACATCAGTTTGGATGCAATGTTAACAGTTTCACTGGTTTTAGCAAGACTGGAAGTACAAGAGTAGATACCCTAGATTAAATTTGTCCACTAAAAGCATTCTACCAATGCCAAACCAAAAAAGAGGTGAGTGAGACCAGGAAGATCTTTACAATCAAGCATCTAAAAAATTGCCCTACAAGGACAACAAATTTGTTATAGCAGTAAATTAAAATATAAAGGTTTTACTCTTACCTGTCCAACCATGCAAGCAAGGCTTTAGCAGCACCAATAAGCTCCACCACAGAAGTAAGGAACTCATTGGGGGGTTTGCGAGAGGTATTTCCATCATAATTTGAACTTTTCCTACGGCTGCTGATGTAATTTTGCAGATTGTTGGATGATGCTCGCAGCTTCAGAACCAGGTTCTTCATATTGTCTGTTTCAAGGCCATAGTTCTGCAAAGAGTATTATTAAGTCTGATAAATCTCCCTATTGAGTCCTCCTGTATCTTATACCATGTTACAAACTCATATAGGACAAAAGTTCTGGGGATTTGGCCAAATCTTTTCTGGGTTTTGACAAAAAACGCTTTATAAATGCCTTCTACACTACAGTCACTAAAGAATGTTTTTGTGAGTGCCAAACTTCCTCAGTTTCTGACATGAAAAGAAAGGCCACTTTTCAAGCTGAATGAAGTTTCAATTTCCTAATGTAAATGTAATTAATTCCTAATTAAAATGTAATTGGAGGAAGGTGATTGTGGTGTTTATCTTTTGTTAAAGAAAAGTGAATGTTGTTGTTTCCTAAAAATGTTATCTATACTGTGGTACTGAAGTAACATTTCATTCACAACTAAATTTAATCTGGCAGGAGATAAAAACATCAACAGGAAGCAAATGTAACATCACAGTCAAAAGCTGAAATAAATATTTGGATCATAAGTTTTCAACAACTGTGCTGCTCGATTACAGCAGTGCAATTATTTGCAAGTCTGAGGACTCTATTAACACTATACATAGTAATTAAAAGCATTCTTAGTTGTTATATTTTTAATTCAACCACTTCTGTATTAAAAAAAAATAAATCTTAAAAAAAAATCTAAGTCCTGCCTATAGCTTCAACTTTATACATTAAAACACAATGAAGTCATACTCTGTAAATTAAAATCCAATTGTTTTAAGCAACAGATTGAACATCTCATTCCAAAGGCATAAAAAATACTATAAGATATCTGTTCCTAAGGCAACTCAACTTTGTAATCCAGAGTTTCTCCTTTTTGCTGTCAGCTGTGAGCTCAGAGCACCTTGTTCAGGGCTTTATTCCACCAGCTTGCCCTGCAAGGCAGGTGCTGGGGATCTGCTGTTAGTTCTCCCTGAAGCTATCTCTTCCCCACACTGAAGGAGTCCCATTCCCTCAGCATCTCATCATGAATTAGTACTCCAGCCCTAACCAATTTGGCAGCCCTCCACTGAGCTTGCTCTGGTTTCTCCTTGTCTTTCCTGCACTTGAGGGCAAGAGGCACATGGAGACTGAGTGCCCAAGTTATGGGTGATAATTGATACCATCCCTCTTCTGGCCATGCTCTCAAAATGCAGCCCAAGGTACCACTGAATTATTTTCCAGGGCACACTGCTGACTTGTGACTCCACTCCCTCCATGGTCAAGCATCCATAAAGCAGGCTGGAATATCTTAGATTAAGCCATTTCCAAGAGACAAAACAGATCCTTTTCCCCCAAAGAAACCCATCAATGTAAGAAGAGGTTTTAGCCACTCAGCTACCTTTAAAATAACTACCGCCTCCTATGGATAGGATCCCAGTGGGTGTAAGTTACACAAGTATCTCTTCCTTGCCAAGAGCCCTCAGGGAGAAATACCCTGAAAGTGCAGCCAGAAGTAGAGGTTAAGAGGATATATCTAATTTAAAAAATGCCACTGTTGCAACAGTAAAGGATATCCTGAAGTTTTCCAGGATCACATAGAAGGAAAGATTTGGATTACTAAACAATGTTTAAGTACTTGCGTACTGTCATGTGTGAACTTGCCACCTTTTAATTTTAATGGAAAAAAAAAAACTAAACCCACAAACAAGAGCATTATTTAACTGCAATAAATACATCTAGTTTTCTCCTCCTCACAAGACACTGCGTATTAGTCTACTTTTGGAGAAACGCTTTTTCACCAACAGGCCTGTATTTGGGGTAAGTTCCTATTGCCACAAGAACCTGAAAGTAGCCATATACCAAAAATCTCTCTAACAGGGAAATTAGAGGACATTTGACCCTGCTCCTTCCATAAAGGAACAGAAAATACAAAAGAATATTTTCTGTAGTGGTATAACCACCTCATCACTTTGGTCAGAATTTGAGAGAGTCCTGATATATTTAAGTATCTCCAGGTCTTTCTTTCTGTCATTCAGATGCAGAAATTGTGTCCACCATTTGTGGGTGTCAGCAATTAGATATGGTTCCAGCATTTAAGAGGACCCATATTGATATACCAGGTTGGATTTTTTTTATTTGTCCCTAAAACATTCATACCCTGCCTATCACACCTCTTTCACTGGTGTGAAAGCCCAGTGTGACTTTTCCAGTTAAGCTAGCTTTTAAATAATAAATTTAAAGTCATTTAAATAGTTCTCAGTTTTGAGGTGGACTTCAGCAATATAGGTGTTGCCTCTGGATATACAGGAGATCCTGTATGACTGCAAGTGTTATCCCCAACAGTGTATCAAGAGCACATCACAGCCAAGCTCTCTAGACACTACATTAGGCTTTCCTAAAACTTCTTCCACAGACACCTAAGTGCACCTGAGATACCGAAACCAGTAGTTTGCACCCTAGGAAAAGTCCCGGCTAAGCACTACACCTGCCAGCACAACAGGGAGCTCAAAGCTGTTCAGTACAGGAAACTGAACTATCCAACTATGAATAAACTCTGAGAGATGAACTTGCCCAGAAAAAAGGGTCATCCCAACGCAAACCACCTCTACTTCACAGCCCCATCCATTTGCTCTAATACACAGAAAACATTATGCCTCTTCACCAGATATGGCAATGTTTCTATCCAAGTTGACACTGTCTTGACCATCTCACAATCACCTATTCCTGCTATTTTTCCTGCTCTTTCCCTTGCCACATCTAGTCCTTTGGGAAAGCTGGTTTGGGGAATTAAACCATTCAAAATCATCTCCTTCTTTATTGCAATGTACTGTCAGCTGGTTTAGCTCCCTGAAGTAGCTCACCTCACGGTCAGGTGGGTGCAATCATACAGAGGACGGGAGCAGGTGGAGTCACCTGCTGAGTTAGATTAATTTACCTTGTCACATAGCTGCAGTGCCAATTCAAGACAGATAGGAATGTTGATAGTGTGGCAGCACACCAAATAGCCTGCACAGCAACTTACAGTTGAAGTACAGGTGTTTTTAAAAACATTTCTACAGAACTGAGGCTACAATATTTAAAAGATTATTATTTAAACCACCAAAAGGTTTAGATGTTGCTGCTCAAGAACCAAAGAATGCACCATCTATTCCCAGCACTCCCGATTTAAAACATCAAAGTTACTTTCAGCAAAACACAGGTTGAAGCCAGCGGTCAGGAGCACCCTATGTAAAATACTCCCAGGCTGTTACTCATTAAGCTGCAGGGCTGAAGCCAGAGACAGTACACACGTGCAGTAGAAAGCATATGCGCACAAGCGCATGCTCTTTCCACTCTCCATTACATTTAATGAGAAAGAGTACACTGACCAAATAGTTGTTCAAGGTCAAGCAGAAAGCATAAAATAAAAGCATGGCTAACCAAAGTCAAAAGAGCATTGCAGTTGTTGACTTTGGCTGACCCAGAGCTCTGCCCAGCTGCCCAGGGGCAGCATCGCCTTCCTTGTCATTGCCAGGTTCAAGTGTCGCAGTGTGATGAGTTAGTTGGATCTGCTGGCTGATCCAACTGATCACCAGGTTTGGAAAAAAAATTAATAAAAAGAAACTGAATGCCTGCTCAAAAGCTGATCCAACCCACTGCATGCCCGTATAACCACTAGAGCTAACTCAAGGTACTATCACAGTCACCTACTCTTGCTCTCTCCCTTATAACAAAAATGCATCCTAAAGAATACTTTGGAGCCTCAGGTTTCCTAAAAACAGCACTAAATTTGAAACCTATAGAAAACAGAAATTTTACAAGACGGTGCATAGTTGTGGTGCTTTTGACAAGAATTAGATACAAAAGATGTCTTCAATTATGCACATTCTATTTTATGTTTTGGCATTGTATTTTGTTGTTCTGAAGAGATGTTGGCACAACATCACAACCAATGAAATTATCAAAAGCACAACATTGAAAATTATCACAGAATCACAGAATCTTAAGGGTTGGAAGGGACCTCAAAAGGTGATCTAGTCCAATCCCCCTGTGGTTTGTTTTGATTTGAGTATTTTCTTTAGAATGCTAAAAACTAATATTTCTTCATTCTAACCTCAAGAAAAGTGAGCTCCTTTTTTGCTTCCAGATACTTCCCCTCTACTCTGTCCTGGTGAGGACTCATTTGGAGTCCTATGTCCAAGTCTAGGCTCACCAGCTCAAGAGAGATAAAGAACTTCTGGACAGAGTCCAGCGCAGGGCCACCAAGATGGACTGGAACGTCTTTCATACAAAGAAAGGCTCCGGGAACTGCGGCTGTTTAGTCTAGAGAAGAGGACATTTAGGGGGGGATCTCATTAATATTCACAAGTATATAAATGGTGGATGTCAGGACGCTGGAGCATCCCTTTTTTCTATTGTATCTATCAATAGGACAAAGGATGATACAAGTAAGCTGAAACACAAAAAGTTCCATTTAGACATAAGAAAATACTACTTCACTATGAGAGTGAGGGAGCCCTGGCACAGGCTGCCCAGTGAGGTTGTGGAGTCTCTTTCCTTAGAGGTCTTCAAGATCCACCTGGACGCATTCCTGTGTGACCTGATCTAGGTGAACCTGCTTCGGCAGAGGGTTGGACTAGATGATTTCTAAAGGTCCCTTTCAACCCCTATCCTTCTATGATTCTATGATATTTATGTATATTTCTTACTCCTTCCCCAAATACTTTAGTCAACTCAGAAACACCTTCCATTTTTTTCTGCCCCAAGTAAATACTGTAATTGACAAAAAGATGGAAGCACTCAAGTTGATGGTTTGGGGTTTTTTTCTCTCTGAAGAATTCAATTTCTTTGATGTCTTCTAAATTCTTTAAGCAAGTCTTCAATGCCCATTCAGAAAAGTGTATTGGACCAGTTTGAGAGCACCAGAAATGTATGCTCACAGGAAACCTTCACTTTTTACCTCTGTTCACATTCTCTCCTTGTGCCTCTTCAGCTGCAGCTTTGTTGCATGTGTGGTTACTGCTATAAGGAGATGAGGGAACAACACCTCACCATCAAAGCAGCAGAGAAAGATGCTCTTTCATTTCTCTTTCAGTTATATTGGTTCTAGAATTCACTTACTGCGGCAGCCAGTACCATAACTTGGAAGATCTATTTTTAGCTTGGCAGTGTGGTTGTGAAAGAAAGCTTTTCCTCATAAAAGCTAAAAAGGTGTAAATAGTGTCCTTTCTCAATGACTATATTTAAACAACTAATCTACAGAGGCTGGACCAGTCAATGCCACATTTCCAGTGTGAGTTAAAAGCATAGATAAAAACTCAAATAATAGGCTTCAAAAGTTAGGGAAATGTCACCATATACACACACGAACACAGAAAATATCCACTAAATGATATCAATACACTAACTTACTTTCAAAAGATTCATACAGACAGAATAGGAAAATGTTTATTTTTTCCACACACACAAAAAAAAAAGACACCAAAATTTAAAAAAAAAAAAAAAATCAGCTTTCACTAGAACTTAAAAGACATCACCTCCTCAGGAACAAAACCAACTGTGAATTTACAGAACAATCCTAAAAACAAGGGTAGTGGCATCACAAAGGTAACAAAGGGCAAACCTAGAACACGGGAATTCTTCCTCCACTTCTTAAAAAAGAACATGAACCTTTCAGCTGTAATATATGAACTCTAAGGCATTAACCTGAGCTGCATTTCACAAAAGATTTCCAGAAACGAGGACTAGGTCAAAACTTTTGTCTACAAAGGAAATTAGAAGGAAATTGTAGGAGATAAAACACAGCTTTAGGTTTTGGCAGTTATCCAGCTTTGTTCATTTTGTTCTAACATTTTAAAGAGAAAGTGTCTTTGGGGTCTGCCACAGACATTATTTCAGTTAGGACTGTACCGTACATAGTACATTTACTAACTCAGACCCCTTCACTTGCCCAATAGATTATACCTTCCCACAGAATGAACCACATTTCAGACTAATTATGTTCTTCTATTAGATTTAAGTGTTAAAAATTTTTGATTGATCACAAGGTTTTTTTTCTTTAAAATACAAGAAAGAACCTTTGGGAAAAATTTCAGATTGAATGAAGTTATTTCATTAAATACAATCCTTTCAGTACAGGCTATCCAAATTGTTCCTGGTTATGGAGTACAAATGATCCCTGCGGCATTTCTGCAGCAAATAAAGGATGCATCACATGGGCAATAAAGACTTTCCATTTTAAGAAGAGTATGCTCAGGGCTGCAAGTCTTGCCTAACGAAGGCAAGGCAGGCCAGTACCAGCCAAGGAATCACCAGGCAGCCTTTCCCACCCTTCTCCCTCATGTAATAATACCTCTGGCACTCATTCACTGCGTTACATCAAACACGTCTTCAAGACTGTGTCCAAACTATGGCTTTTAAATAAAGCCTGCACTAGAAAAACAATCTGAAATACATTTATTCTTTCCAGAGTGTATCTGCACAGTTAAATATCATGAATAAGACGGAGAAACAGTTTAACTTCCAAATCCAATGAGAGCTGAACTGGACTGTAACTGAATTAGGAAAACACTCCTCATTTCAGAACATCTTCACTTTGTATGTAGACTACAGAATTGCCCTAATCCCATTTCAGCTGATGTGATGAATCATTAATAGCTACCATTTCAACAGTATGTCTTCTATGACACATTCACTCTACTCAATAGCAATTTTAATCACTCTGCTCATTAAAAAGAGACACAAGATCTAGGAGTGCTACTCAGATAACCTCTTTGTTTTAGAAATGAAACCAAACAAATTAACATTGCCACTTATCTGGAAGAAGTTAGAGAGTTATTAACACAAACTCAAGGTATAACACAAATTCTTACTGTTTTCTTTTACCAGAATGTGTAATAGAAAGCAGGAGACACAGGTATTCTGGTTTTATCAGACTTGCCTTAGTTATTCACCCAAATGAATGTTTTAAAAAATACTCTGCAAATCTGTTCATCACTTAACTAACCAATGCACACAGGAGATCCACAGCCTCTAGAACCAGTTCCTGATGTCCAATCCGTGAAATACCCAATTCTTCAAGGCCCTGATGAGAAATCTGTAACAGCTGTTCACCGTTTATCTTCTCCCGTTCAAATTTATGGACATATTGCTGCAAACAATCATCCAGACCTATTAAAACACAAAAAAAGAGAGAAGAGGATGTGATAGCAAATCTATGTCTCAAAAAAAAAAAAAAAATGGATGGGGAAGAGCAGAAAAACAAACCACACAACAAAAACAAACCCTGTAAAAGGCACAGGTTGTAAGTTCACGCAATATGCGATGCCAAGATTACAGAAAAAAAATGCAGTGTAACTGAAACTGTACCAGAGGGGCACAGGAACAAAGCATACAGATTCTGTGGATATTTGGGTCACCTAAGTCAACACACTTGATCCTTGTGGATCAAGCTCAGCAGGTAAGAATATTCCCCCTTTGGCATCTAGACAGGCAAAGCAATTAGTGGGCATAAGTAAACTCAGTTCTAAGGGCAACTCAAAAACTGAAGAGTAACCAAAGCAACAGCAA